>NC_069111.1:50369461-51046961 GCF_025612915.1 Magallana angulata | reverse complement strand
ACTAAGTCGCGTGCCAAGAGGGTGAAAGAAGGAGAAAATCCTACAATATTAGATTAATTCCATATCATATATGATCAGTAACAACAAGTTAAACAATGTTATGATTATATAGAACTATTTTAACAAGAGCTTGGACTTTAGGTAGTTGTGTCAAACAGCATGTGACGTAGGCCTGTCTATTTCATCGCTGGCCACTCAGCCAAGGCTCTGTGAAATCAACAATATTTGTCTGGCTTTTGAGCTAAGACTACGCAATCTGTGTATATTTCACTTGAAACCAGCGTCATTTAAACTTGTTTTGACGCAAGAAATAGATAGTTACGTCCTATCGAAAGTCCAAGGTCTTGTTAAAATGGTTCTAGTTACATCCAACAAGGATGATGCCCCTTATTTCTTACAGATTAGTTCATAGTTCTACAGAAACTGACAGGCTGAAATCTACACACCCCTTTTATCTACATCGACCTAAGAAATCAAAGTACTCAAAGTACTGGAAAGCCCTAAACCAGCCTCATAGCTACCTTTTTCAAATGTCAATTGTTAATATTTTCAAATCATAATTATACTGAAAGTTAAAAAAAAAGGTTTCATGCAAATGCATGAAATGAAGAAAGACCCTGTCCATACAATTTGAAGAGAGGAGTTTGTAATGTATATTAACTGATTAGTCAGCATACGGACTGACTAATTAAGTGGGGATGACAATTCAATTGCGCTTGTGAACATTAGAATTCTACGAAGGAATTAGACAGTCCGTGTGAAAGAAATTCTCGAAGTTATGAAACTGGTCTGTTTCTAAATAGGTCAAACTGCGCATCAGACTGACCCTGGGTATCGTCTGCAGCCACAGACTTGGAGTCAGTATATATATATATATATATATATATATATATATATATATATATATATATATATATATATATATATATATATATATATATATATATATATATATATATATATAGTTTGAGAGGTATAAATATTGGCAATGTATTGCGACGGGACCATTAATTTCAGAGAGCGATCTTTGCAAAGTTTAAAGTTAAATTGATAAGTTGGTGTGCAGTCATACATTGTACCGCTGCACGCCCTTTTCCTACCCTACAGCAGTCATAAATTAACAATTAAATGCTTTCTCTTGCTTTTCTTTTGATTTTTGCGAATTATGAGGTAGCGATCAATGCAAAAAAATTTTCTGCATTGTCGCCACCTTCATATCCCGCATGCATCACAGCTTTTTATTGTTTAAATGACCATCAATATTCTGACTTTGTTGACATTAATCTCACTGATAGTATAAATCCCTACCATTTTCATTAACTTGAATAAACATTGCAGATTCCCTTTAGGGTAGAATCTCAGATGGAAAATGTTTTCTGTTTTGAAATACATGTATATTAGAAAAATAACAGATCATCTGGATTCACAGATGATCTTTGTAAATTCTTCTGAAGAGACATCAAGCGTCATATTGTCTCTGGTATTAAATGTTAAAAAAGCGTCCTATTTTAAAATGGCTTGGGGTTATCTCTTTCTTTCCTAATGGACATAAACCAAGCCAGTATTTAGAAACTTGGCATCCTATTACTCTGTTAATGTTTTAAACACACTTATTTCACACAAACACAAATTTAAAATGTATCATAGTATAATATATAACATAATATAGTATAATAAAGACATAGGATAACTTAATTTGCGGATGACACATGCCTAATTCTGAATGGTTCATTAGAGTGCCTTCTCAACTCTATTGATTCCATAGATCTTTTTTTACAAAATTATCAGAAATTAAAAAATCTACTTAAAAACTAAATAAGTCTTGACAGGGTCAAGGAAGGTTTTAGATGATTCAGCCTAATGATTACAGAATGATATTTAATAGCGTTACATGTACTAGTGCTATTTCTAAGATTCTGATACTGCTTTTTATTGAAAAATTAAATATTCACCGAGAAATCTTTCACCCCTTTTTTGCCAGTGTATTTTAAAATGATCTTATTGATCATAAAATGTACCAAAGTCATATGATACTTTGAACAATAATGATTCTGTTCCTCATGTAATAGCAAGGTGCACAAATGATTTGTTAAAATATATTGGACACCATTTAAGTATTCAAGACTGTATCAATGTTTACCTCTGATACTGTTCAGTGGTTGAAATATAGCATTATACACATAATTCCTCTGTAAATAATTAATTAAAAAAGATCACGATTATTTTCTGCAAACGTGATACTGAAACAATACAACATGTTTTATGTTAAATGAAAGAATATTACAATTGTAGAAAAATCTGAATAAGATTCCTTTAGCTGAGTTAATTTTTTTTCTGCATCATTTTAGTTTTAAATACAAAGTACATTTGAAAAAAAAATGTTTTGGTTCAAAATTTTCAGCTTTATCGATTTGAAAAAATGTATCAGTTTTGGAATTTTGGAAAGATTATCAATTGTTTAAGTCAATATATGATATGTAAGATGAAAACAACCTCTTAATCATATAAATTTATATATCTTTTCTGGCGAATGAGTGTGAAATGAAAGGTGTATAATACCGGGTGATAATAAAGAGCATATAATATTTATCAAAGACAAAACTTTGTTAACAGAGATGTCGGGATATAAAACTTAAATGAGAAAATCTATATGTGTAAGTTTTATGAGTTATTGTCGATAATTGCCATGGTTGTTTGATATAAAAGCGAATACAGAAACCAAGGTGAACCCTTGGACCAGCTGTTCACCTGTAAAAAATTTATCCTTTTCATTATACTTTAACATAATTAATTGAAAGTCCATGTGCGCACTACTGGTAAGCTGAAAATATTCACCGGCAAGCTCAGCAGTTGTCCCTATCAAATCAGGCAGCCGTGACAGACAGGGTGGACTATTATGTTGGCAGCAGCCAGCTCCATTCTGAAAAAAAATTAAACCTCAGAGCCAGAGACACCAATCAAAAGTTTTTTCATCAATCCATATTATATCTATACTACTATATTAAAATAATAGACTCGATTTTTTGGACTTTAATACCGAGGAATCGGATGAGTCCTGTCTTTTGTTTCATATATTTTAAACACTGGTACTTGAAGATTACCAATTTGTTTTTATTTTTCCTCAATCACGCTTGGCTAATTAATAATCAACAAAAATTCCTCTCGAAATTCCGGAAATCATCTGAATTTTTTTGGATCTTTCAATCTTGCGCATGCGCATTACATTCACGCTAAATCACGGTAAATCACGGGATAATCTTTAGTTTATGTTTCCAAAATATCACATTTGCATGGATAAACACAGAAACAATATTACAAATACGTGTAAATTTTCATTGAAAATTTGTCATATATTTCCGAAATTCAACATGGTGCGTAAATTCAAAGCGAGGAAAAAAGTTGGTGAAAAGTGTTAAATTCTTCAATCATCAGTATGAATTAAATTTTTAGATGTAAGGTATTTACAGTCTCAAAATGATTTTTGTGAATGTTTTGACTGTTATTTTCAATGCAACTTCATTATTTTTCTCAAAAATCGTTTCGGAGCGATTCTGCAATTTTTGCATATGCTACGTTACGGGTGTAAATATCGGAGGCGTTTTAGCTATGGTGAAGGGCTGTCCCGAGATTTCAATTAGATTTTTCTAACTAAGCAGAGTGTATTGAAATTAATTGCATTATTGTAGGCTTAAAGCTTGGTGCTGTAAATGTCAACAATACGGTGTGTCGATGTATCTATTTCGTAAATGTCCGATATCATAATTATGTTTTATGCCAACTTGTGCACGCACGGGTCAAAGTCTAGTAAAATATAAACCAATGGGGCAATCCAAAATAAGAACGAAAGTGGTAGGTGGGTTAAATTCAAAACGGCGACTATTGGGATGATCTGCAAGGAGTCTGTGACGTCATAAGTTTAAGCTAATACCACAAAGTGCAAGCGAGGGCCAGCTACTCTGTGTAAAGGTATTCGAGGGTCAGAGAGTTATTAATTACAGTAGAAATATTTAGCTATAATCCAAGTAATATATTAATACAGCTAGGCATACATTTGTGTGTTCAAAGAATACAAATTAAAAAAATAAATAAACCAAAAACGACTCTATAGTATAATTAGCTGCAATAATGTAGCCCTCTCCCGTTTTTTTTTTTTTTTTATTGAGTAAACATCAGATATGAAAAATCGGAGAGGGCTACATTATTGCAGCTATAGTATAATATATTGTACATATTTAAAGCATTTTAATTTGGGGTTAATACATATTCCAATGTTATTTCATCAACTTTATATAGCACCATTTTGTCCTAGACTCATTTTTTTATTTAATCTAAAATGCTTACTATGAGATGATATATATCTTCATGTTTTTGAAGCTCTACATCGCCATCCACATATAAACAAATGGAAGTATAAACTTGTTCCTTGATTTAGGCATTGATAACAGAAATATAAAAGGTCTCAGATAATTAAGGTATGGCCATTACCTTCTATGTAGCCGTTAAATTCAATTCATTTGCCTAAAAACCTCAAAAAAGTAAGTTTTAACATTTCTATATTATTATAAGCATTATCCTCACAACTGGCTCTGAAACCACGGCAAACAACATTAAATTAAAAAATATATGTTAGATATAATACTTTAAATTAAGGAATGTGTTTACTCTTGGGCACATTCCACTATTAAGAACGAAATCGACCTATTTGAAATTGTAGTTCTACAACTATTACTTTTTTCATTTTCAAAAGACTTGGTCAATGACTGGGTCTGAGTATTTATTGAAAAATCCTTCAAAATTGACCGCTTTAAATAAATAAAAAACTTCTTTATTTAAAAATAATTACAAGTCATAAAATAATTTAAAATATCGAAAACAGTGAAATATGGATATCTTTACTCTTTTTATATTTTAAGAAAAAAAGTAAAAGTTTAAATTCAAATTATTCTGAATTTCCTCCCTTAAATTTTTAAATTCTAGCACTTTTTGATTGAGAATTAAGAAATCAAAAAACCCGATTAAAAGGATCTAAAAACTATTTGTTGTCTAAAACAACATATATTGTCTGTATTTTGTTGGTATTGAAATTTTATTGAAATAAATAAAATATTTCAACAATTGCAATAATACACTTCCATTGAACGACCTGGATTTTTAAAAAAAATGGTTCATGCATAGCTTTGTTAAAAATTGCTTGATGGTTTTAGAGAAAAGCAACAGTAAAATGAAACGTGTTTAGAAGGTATGCCATTTGGTCAAATAAAATATACTAAAAGTTTTGAAAGTGTGACTGAGTGGTAGGGCTATGCCATTAAGTCGTTTTTAGTCATTTTCCAGTCACTTTAAAGTTTACTTTATTGCTTTTATACAATATCTTTGGAAAATAGCTAAAATTAATTTAAATGAAGGTTATTGATGGTAGAAAGTAATTGTTTGGTAAAGTATTTTTTTTGTTTAAGAGTTGATATTACTTTGAAAAGTCTGTTTACAAAATGATGAAACAATCATTTTCCTCTGATGAGAAGGTCAAAGTGTAAAATTCTTTGAACAGAATTGTCCTGAAACAGGGTTAACATTCTTTATCAAACAGGCACCACCGTAAAATGTGAATGTTCGTGAAGAACGAATATCGGAGAAAAGATTACAACCCACGGTGTTATATGGTGTTATACCTTGTGTTAGTTGGCAATGTTCTTGTTTATGACCTGTATTATAAACAAGAGACAACCGCTATATGTACCGTTCACTTTTACATATGAAAAAAAAACCCCACTAAACAAATCAATTTAAAACTATCATGTAAAGTACATGTTTCATTAACGATAAAATAAACTATATCTTTGGTATTACGTACATCCCATGGATAAAATACCAAAATAAAGATCGATATTTTATTTGGAGATCAGAAAAATACGATATATACCTCAGAAACATAAAGAACAAAAATATTTTATAAAAACTTTGTTTATTTGTCTTTGAAAGAAGTGGTAGGTATAACTTTATAATTACACAGATATTGGTGAAAAAAATTACCACTTCAGGTTGTTTGAATTACAACAGTTGATACAGATATCTAAAAGCATAGTTGGTTGCTTGTAAATTAAGCCCATGGACCTAAATTAAGAACAAAGTTGAAAAATAAGAAAAATATTAAAATGTTACATACTCTTTTACTATGTTAATCAATTGAATAGAGTCTGAAATGAAATAACGTCTGAGATTGAATTTTAATTTTGCATCTTTTTATAGACCTCTCCTAGGAACAAGCTCAATATTCATTTAATCAAACACAATATGAATAACACAACAATGGAGAGATAACACGTGCAATTAAGTTTCGCATAATCATACATTCTAGTTCCTTGAAAAACTTTTGAAGGTTAGGATAATATATTAGTACTTAAATCGTAAATGATAATATGATAAATGATAATAAAAACATATTATATTATAAACATTTTCACGATAATAAACTATATGAAATAAATTGTCTTGTGTACATTTTACTGTATTTTACGATCAATTAAGATAGAGTGATAAATATAAATATATGACATAAAAAAGTATTTTATTTAAGAGATATATATCAAGTCAATGTTATTAGTTATATGATAAATAGAGGAGTAAACAATATCACCTTGTTAAATATATTTCCTTTTTGCAAACATTATCCAAGGAATAGTTATCCCCAAAAATGGGGAAAAATATTCAAAATATACAAATAAGTAAAGTACACACAATTGTTCCGATATCAATATGTGAAACTAGGTGTGACGTCATACTTTTATAAAGTTTAAAAAAAAACGTTGTTTGCTACTGTTTACGAAATATGTTTATATATAAAAGAAATCAAGTTCCATTTATTGAAAGAGGAATATACAATCATTACTTATACATGGTAAATCCTTATCTTAGTGTGACGTGATTTCCAAGTTGTGAATCCTACAAATATAACAATGTGACAAGTTCCATGTCATCTAAAACCGATATGCGCAAGAAATCATGCAAAAGTAGAGAGATAAAAATTGTAAGCTATATAAAACGTTGTAAGTGCCAGCTACTAACACACTTGGACGATAAGCCCTACAAATGAAGTGCATTTTTATACTGCTGTGTATACTTGGTAAGTAAACGAAAACCAATTTTAACCGGCAGTGCATCTTAACTATATACTATTTTTTCGTCATTTATTTTTTTAGAAAAATGCATCGCTAAAAAGAGATATTGGTACATCTGTTTTCAAAGATTCATTTGCTTAATTGTATAATCACATCTTATACAGATATCAAATATATTAGGCAGCAGGTGGCAACTCATATTAAGCCTCTCTCAAATACAATTTCAAAAATCCATTGTCTGATTAATGCAAAAAAAAATGTTTAACATGTAAATTACGATGGATTTGCTTAACAAACGTTTCAAGTATTAGTAAAGAGCTTCGTGAATGATTACAGGTTACGCCTGGAGTGAGACCTGTTCGAGCGCCAGCTCGGAGTGTCGTCACACGACTTGTGATAGTACTTCTGAACTGCACTGTATCGACGGATTTTGCACATGTACTACAGCGCATTCAGTGCGTAAGTAACCACCATATCTACGATTATTAGTATGTAAACTTCTAATTAAATCACGTTTTGATTAAAAGTGCAAAATTATTTATGTACTTGGAACAAAACAAATATTAAGAGAAATGAAAGTTGATGGAGAGATTAATAGATGATCGAAATGAACATTGAAATGAACAATGAACAATGAAATTCTTCTGAACGTTTACTCTATTTGATAAAAATCAATACTTACATTCTTCTTTGTTTTTCCATTAGATTAAAAAAAGTATTGAGATATTATAATATCCTGCATTCCATGCAGCGTTTGATTTGTTGACGTTCTTTCGTTTAAGGTTGTACTTCTCTACAAGATTGCTTAAATGTGGCCAACTGGGATTGCACCCAGAACAGACGACATTGCATTGACAACGTTTGTAGATGTGCTCGAGTTCACTAATAAGACTGTGATCATTTCTTTTAATAAAAGCTTATAAAGGACATAAAGATATTCAAAAAATAACAAAAACATTTTAATCGGTCTTCAGTATCACTTATCAAATATCAAAACAAAATTTAATATTTGATTGAGAATTTGTTCCTTGGTGTACATTTTTTGACCAACTTTGTCCTTCAAGTTCAAGACAGTTGATAAGGTAATGCTGATAGAGTTTCTTCCTGTGGAACTGATCATTTTTTAAGACCAGCCATTTACAAATACACGAATGTAACATAGTTCATGCTACTGAGCTTCTACACCTGGACACGTTAAGGGGGAAGTGCGGCCTTCTTGTACATTTGAGGATATTAAAGAATGTAACCATTTCTTGAACTGGCTTGCTTCTGCCCGAAAATTGCCAAAAAACGTTGCCAAGAGATATAGAAGCAATAAAATATGAAGTCATACATGTCATTTTGTTTGAAAAGTATGTATATAAGATCTGTCGAACTGTGCAGCTACATTTTTATTTTGAAGATTTCAAATTAAAAAAAAAGAGAGATTAGAAGGGGGTTCATTGGTGTCCTCTCTACAACCATTTGTTAGGAAAAAGGGCTATGCTTGCTTATTTATGTTGGAACTTTGTCTCAAAGAAGGATACTCTATTTTTAAAATGGGCCTCAAAAACCAGAAGATATATTTGTCTGTGTCTTTGGAGGTACGTTGAAGATATATTTTCATACAACTATAATGCATACTTTTTTAATTTAAGACAATCACCTTTTTGGACCCCTACCACACCTTTAAAAAAAATTTACTTCACACTTTTAGAACTGAAAAAAAATCACCATAAAACATATGAAGGTATAGAGATGTGTATCAAATTCAACACGGATTGTTTTGAATTGACATTTTCTTCTTTGAATATATAATGTCAATGTGTCTCCATACACATGAGTTCTAAGTAGAGACTGGATTTTTCTTGTTCTAAAAAAAGATCCAATACCGACAGATAAAAAGGGTACCCTATTATGAGACAAAGTTACAACATAAATGTGCAAGGTTAAAACTTTTTCTTAACAAATGGTTGTAAAGAGGATACCAATGAACACCCTTCATATTTTTTCAGATTTTTAAATCTTCAAAATAAGTCTGTAGCTGCGCAGATTGACAGCTGTTTTAAGTGAATAAAATGGCAATGTTCTGTTCTTGTATGCATACTTTGCATACAAAACATCGTGTAGAATCTGATATTTAAAGCTTTTATATCTCTTGGCAACAGTTTAGGTCAGTTTCGGGCAGAAACAAGCCAGTACAAGAAATGTTTACAATTTTATTCTCATATGTACAAGATGGCCGCATATCCCCCTTAAAAAGCAAAGAATAATCAGAATATTTTTTATAGTCACAGAAATGTGCTTGCAAAGTGTCATGCATAGGCGTTGATTATAAAACGAAGACTAATGGATTTTACTTGCCATCTGCCAATAAAATCTAGGAAGGGGTATTTTTTTTATTAGTTCTTTATGTTCTAAATTTCATCATGAGTTCGGGTACTGTGGGGTAACTACTATTAATAGGCACAAAACGACATCTCTGCAGTAAATGAGGGTTACGACAAGGGGCAAATATTGTTTATGTAATCCCTCTCAATGCTTCTTCGTGTTATATTTTTAAAACACTTCAAGAACAATTCAACTTCAAAGCCATTTTGCTCGAGCAATTTATCAATTGCAACAGATACCGGTTATAAAATAATTTATGATCCTATGTCGAATTTGACTCTACTTTGTCGACAATAAATGGCACTCCAAATGCCTGATTTGAGTTCTCGTTAATATTGTGTTACATCCGTGAAAAAAATGGAACGTAAAAATACTACAACTTATAATGTTTAGATTTTGAGGTAATGAAAATATTTCCCCCCACTGCAGTTGGCCCTCAGTTGATGGTAGAGGTTTATAAATAATATAAACGACATGCATTAGTAATGAAAACTTTATCCTAAATGGTTGCCGCGGGTTTATCCAGGTAACTGAAAAATGTGGGAAAACCAAATCAATATCGCATTTTAACGTACAAGCGGGCTATACACGAGGTTTCGATTATAATCCGACAGTGGTTCATTGCCATTTTAAAGATATTCCCATGATGCATTGTTAATGGGAACCATTACGTTATCAAAAATATAAATTGATATATAAAAGTGGCATTGAAATTGACCCACTCATTGTTTTCCCCCTTAGAATATTGAAACCCAGTCCGTATATCAATGTTACAGTATATGTTTATATTGATATGTTCCGTAATACAATGTATGATAATTCCGAATAACATTGAAATTTACATTTAGAAGTCGTTTATATCGACACACATTTGTTTGTCTAACATTGTGGATATAATATCAAATACACATATCTCGAGTTGTTTAAATACAGCAGGGATTTCATATTTGATATGTTTTTTTCTCTAAGACCTATCTATTTAAGACAGAACACCTGGCACAAGGGCTGAAAATACATTTTCTTGATAGTTATTCTGTTGGATGCAAATAATTAGAGAAGAAACAATTAGATAAATTTATTTTTCCTTAAAACGTTCTAAAACGTTTTTATCACGAATTTATGAAAAACAATTTCCTTCTATGATTCCAGATTATAGATAACATCCCTAGCAGTAGTTTTACATGAGAGGTAATGGCTGACCATTAACAATGGGCCATCTGAAAGTCATCGGACTGAATGAGAGTGAAAAACGATCCTTTTACGTTATCCCATGGCTGACGACAAACACAATTGTTTGTTGACTCAACCTTTTAAAGAAGTCTGCAAAAAGGGCTGTGTGTAGGCCAACATATGCACATTGATTAGATAAGACATTTGATCATGAATGGTTACGGTGCAGACGTCTAAAAATCGGATATTAACACATAAAAAAGGTGAAGTTACAAATTACATTTGTGTTATTCTTATTCAAAATTCATTGATAAAAAATCATGTGAGATATATTTCATACTTATATATATGCAATTATATGCAAATCATTAATTCTGATATATATATATATATATATATATATATATATATATATATATATATATATATATATATATATATATATATATATATATATATATATATATATATATATATACCCATTTTTACAAACAAATATATTATTTGTATATTTATTAGGAAGATAGTAAATAGTTATATTATTTATAGTAGTTTCTAAACCAAAGAAATGATAGTAGCTGTGTATTTTTTTTTAGATTTCCTGGAAAATGCTAACTGGTAACTTAAGGTCTTTGACCTAGTGAACCTAGTGAACAATATCACTACAAAAGTAGGGTTGCAAAGTAGTTATTAATTGAGTAGTAATCAAGGAAAGTTATCCTTAATTACTACTCAATTAATAACTACTTTTATTAATATGAAATGTGACGATAACAAACAGTGTTCTAAATCAAATGTCTCCCCCCCCCCAAAAAAAAAATACAAAACAGGAGCAGAGCAAACACATACCTCTACGAAAAGTAGAGGTTGGATCAGGTGCATTGGAGCTGAACCTTTGCTGAAAATAGGATAAAGTTAAATAAACTGACACTTGTATTGACTTTCATCTAATGATGATCTTTTGTTTCAGTGGGTAGGACCCAATATTATAATTCAAGAGAAGGTCCGCCTCGTTGAAATACTAAATACAGATAATTAATATATGTTTGGTACTTGCTTTGATTTGCCCAGATGATTTTTTAGTTTAAGACAAGGATCTAATATTATGGCTCAAGAAAATGTCCGCCTCGTTGAAATACTGAATACAGATATAAATAATATTCATATTAATACTTGCTTTGATTTACCCCGATGATATTTTAGTTTAGAAGTAGGACCTAATATTATGGCTGAAGATAAGGTCTGCCTGTTGAGAAAAACGTGTTTTCACCCGTAGTCAAACAATGAATTAAGTACTAGCACATTGATCATGTATTGATCTTCATCAATATATCATTTTCATTCAGGGGGTAGGACACAATATCACAGTACAAGCAAAGGCCTTTCATGTCCACTCCAACATTAAGAAGATCAACTAAAAAATATCACTACAAGAATCAATGTTAAACTCATTTCATCCATATACTAGTATGACCAGTTGTTTCAACGAGGCGGACCTTTTCTTAAACTATCATATACTGGGACCTAACTCTTAAATGAAAAGGTCATCGGATTAAAATACTGTGAATTATATTTGCATACCACATTTCAATGGGGCAGACCATTCTTGTACTATGATACTACAGTAAAACACCTGAAGGTTTGAATCCTTCACACCTGCATGATGATGTGCATGTATAACACTTGGTTCAAGCCATTTTTTAATAATGACAACAATCAGTTTCTTTCCTGTCTATATAGTATCGACCAGCAATATTAAAGTTGAAATAAAAAATAAAAAAACAACAACCCAGTTTTAAACTGTAATAACTATTGTAATTTATTTGTGTTGACCAAACTACATGTATGCATTTTCATTTACACTCTGTGCTGGATATTTACGAACGGGTGTGTACTCCTTTAAAAGAACTACAAATAATACCGCTTATTTTGTAACAAAATACTCAAAACTGAAAAAAATAAAAATGAAAATATACCCCGGACCTTTTATGCCAGGCAGACCTTTTCTTATACGGGCCAGACCCTTTTGGACCAAAGGCGGATCTTATTGTTAACATTTCAGGGCCGCCCGGGCAATTTTACAGGGTTGGCCTTTTAACTTTACGACACTGGTCACACCCGCTGTGTGCTCTCTGTCATAATTGAGAAAACGTGAAAAATCGGTTGACAATTTGGTGATTGATAATGGTGATTGATAATGAGTTTTATTTTAGTTGCGGAATAACCTCCGAGCTCGAGAAATGATTTAGGTCATTTTGACGGCTGTTCCGTGTAACCCCAACGGTTTTGTTAGTAATGTTTACATGTGTATCGATCAAATGAATCGCATGCAGACGACAGAATTTTTCTTCGAATTTTTGATACTCTTCACTTATTAATAAAATCAGGCACGTAGCATCGGGGGGGGGGGGGATTGAATTAAATTATCATGGAGTTGGCCCCCAATTTTTGGGAGTATGTAAAAAATTGGTGTGAAAATAAGGAAATTAGGAGTGAAATTGAAGTTATGGATATACTACGCCCCCCCCCCACTTTCAAAATCGATGCTACGTGCCTGAAAATATCTTCAAATCATATTCCTGTTATTTTAAGGGCAATTTAATACAACTAATACTTCTCATTTTATGTAAATACAGGCAGTGAAAATTTGCTTGGGATTTCCTAGGAACAATCGCATTAATCTCTTTAAAATAAACATTTAAGGCAATACACATCGTTTTGACTGGAACTAACAAGTGAAATTGACATGGTTTTGAAACTTTTTACGGTTTGAAGTTGTACTTTCATGATCAGTGCGAGACAAATAGGTATTTCTGACCTGATAATTTATTGATGACGTTCGTGGTATATTGGACTATTTGACCACAAACCGTGAAAACAATACGATAAAAAGTAAAACATTCAAACATTCTTTTTATGTCTTTCTATGTCCTTATCGTAAGTACTTAATTGTGTTGAATCATTGAAACCATCCATAATTACATTTTGTTTGGTCCTCCTTTGCAGGACCTAGATATCACTTGAAGCTTTAGTTAAGAATGACGTTAACTCGCAATGAAAAACACATAATCTGCTGATGAAAATAAACCATACATTACTAGACTCATACATTATATTAAAAGAACTTCGATTATGGTGTTATATTTCATTTTCTTTCCAAAATAAGGTCAATGACCACTTTTTAAGTTAACTGCTTTTGAATATTTCTTATAATTCATAAATATTCCTTAAAATTTGACACCATAATTAAATTGTTCTTAATTGTAAGACTACTGAAAGTGAATAAACTCCTTAAAAAATGAAAATAGTTCATACGAAGGGCAATATGGCTAAAGAATAAAAAAGTTTAAGGCAACGATTTAAAAAAAACAACATTCCAGTCTGAATTTTCTTTATCAATATTCTAAGCACAAACCATTTCTGATTCAATTTAAAAAAAATCTAAATGATACTAACTCTAAAACATTTATCGTAGTAAACAACTTATATTGAGCTTGTTATTTTATTTTTAAAATTATATAGGTCAATAATCAAATATTTGAGATTTGATATCTGTCAATGCTTTTAAGCATTTTTTATTTTGTCGCTTTTGCATGCAAGGCAACTACCTTAAGGAACAAAGGCTACATACATTTTTTAGAAAATTTGCAAAAGAGATGTTTTATCAACAAGAAATTTAAAAGACGAAAAATCTCAGATCTCATTCCTTAAAAAGCACTCTTTAATCCACCATCAAGGGATGCCACTTTAAGTGAATATTTTATTCAGCTATTACACTGCAGTTTCATTTTTTGTTCAACCTAAACAAAATGTTCTGTTTTCTTTTCAAAAAAATTATCTGTTCGAAAATTACATTTTGAATAATAGATGACTTTGTTTCTTTTTTTTAACCGTACAATTATTCCAATATTATTTCATTTCAGAATCAAAAGGATAGGTATGCCAAGACATCAGATTATTTTTTTCCTCCTCCCAACCATTCTCATATATACTGTTTTTGTAATTATCATTGCACACTACAGTACCTTTCAAGGGAGACATCGACCAAAGACTATTAAAACATATGGAAAGCCGCTTTCAAAGGGACAAACATTTCTTCCCAATATGACATTGAGGTATGTACGTAATCCTGGACCGATGAAAATAGTTCAGGAAGTCGATTGTCAGCAAATTATTGAAGGTAAAGACGACTATATCGCGCATGTGTCTGAACTGATGAAAGAAATGGAGTATACTTTTCTAAGCGACAGTGAAATTGAAGAGCTTGCGATGAATTGTGACAAGTTTTTGAATACCTTTGACTATAATCGATTCATAGTGTCACAAATTGAACTAGATTTTCCCATTGCATATTCCATACTAACATACAAAGATGTTGTTCAGACTGAAAAACTTCTCAGGGCTATATACCGGCCTCACAATGTTTACTGCATACACGTGGATCGTAGTTCCGGTCTTTCATTGCATAATGCCATTAAAGCTGTTTCAAAATGTCTGTCTAATGTTTTCGTTGCCTCGACGCTGGAGGATGTCATCTACGAGGGTTATTCTCGACTGAAAGCAGACATCAACTGTATGTCTGACCTCTTGAATTATTCAGATGTAAATTGGAAATATCTCATCAATTTACCTTCTCAAGAATATCCCTTGAAAACTAATTCAGAAATTGTGAAAGTGTTACATACATTAAACGGAACAAACAGCATTGAAAGCTATTATTACGAACCAACACACTACCGAATCAATCAGACATACCAAGAAAATTACAAAACATCCAAATTGGAACTTACGGGAGAAATCAAAGCTCCACCCCCTCATAACGTAACGGTAGCAAAAGGGAGTGCATACGGTACATTTAGCAGACGTTTTGTGGAGTTTGCCTTGAGAAATCCCAAAGCAAGGGACATCCTGAAATGGACTGAAGATACTTTGAGCCCAGATGAAACTTTCTGGGCCACTCTTGCTTTCAACAAAAACCTTGATGCTCCAGGCATACAATACTCAGGTAGGCTGTTTTTATTGTACGTATTATTATGGAGAATTAATATTAGTTTAAAAAGAATAAGTACTGAAAATAAGTGAAAAACTCCCACCGATATTGATTCACACAAACATATTTGTTTGCAACTTCATAGCTTGTTTTTTTGGTTTCACATCAGATTTAGGGGTTCCAAACCCGAAATTATGGATAACTGTTGGTGTGATGTGGCAATCCAAGGGATCAGCAAGGGAGGTCTGTCATGGGATGTACGTCCGAAATATATGTGTTTTCGGATTGGGAGACTTAAATAAAATAGTACACGAAAAAACACTTTTTATCAACAAATTCTATCACTATTATCAACCTTTTGCCTTGATGTGTATGGAAGAATGGTATTTTAACAAGACGTTTACAACTGTACCTTTTGAAAGTTATTATTATAACCGTTTAATAAAATCTTAAGATAGTTACACATCTATGGATCAGAAGAAATTGAAATGCGTAGCTTTACTCTATATTCTATAGAATTAACGGAGCTATTTTTTGTGTATATGAAAGTAAAAGTTTCTAACATCCCAGGCAAATTATTGCGATACACTGTTCTTAATTCTTTGACCATGACAATAATTAGATATAAACTAGATACGATCTCGTTACGAGTAACGAGGAGGTCTTCCGTTCAATGTTTTAAACGATACCATTAAAATATCAATGGAATTTCAGAATGTCCACTCAACACCTCCCATTCAGATAATGTACTTCACAAAGTGTTTTGCTTTTTCACATACAGCACATTAAAGATTTAAGGTTTTAGTCCCCTAAAAATCCCTAATTACCTCATCAATGGGTGTGGCAATGAGTTTTACACCCTGATATTGTTACGATCAACAATTTTGCTTCTATAATGCTTTACTAAATCTTGATCGTTTTTCAGGTATGTGTAAGAGACTTTACGATTCTCTGGGCCCCTTATTTAAGGGGCCACCCCTTTTTCTTGAGTTCATTCAAAAGGTCTCACGATTACTAACATTTTTTGTTCTTACAACCATCTAAAATTGTTGTTCATTTTAGATACAAATAATTGAATGTTTTAGGGGCTTGCCCTGTAGATAATTCATTGGGACAGACATTTGTGCTTTGATTAAGGGAATCGAATAGAATCATAAATACAGACATTTTCTCTTCTGCAATGCTTAACAAAATATGTCTCATTTTCTAGATTTATTGCGTCAAAGTTTAAGAACTTTGGCCCTAAAAATCCATAATTATGTAATGAATGGGCGTGGCAATATTTTTTTCAAATAGATATTGGTACGATCAACAACTTTGCTCGTATAATGCATTACAAAATCTTTATCGTTTTTAAATTATTTGTAATAGATTTCAAGACCGCCTTGGCCCCTATTTGATTTTGAAAAGGTCTTCAGAATAATAACATTTTTTTGTTCTTACAACCATCTAAAATTGTTGATCACTTTTGAGATAACAAATGATTGAATATTTTAGGGACCAGCCCTCTAGATCCTTAATGGGGACAGGAATTCGTGTTTTGATAAGTGGGATCAATTTAAATCATTTATTTAAACATTTTCTCTTATATGATGTCTAACAAAATATTTCTACTTCTCTAGTAAAATTGCGTCAAAGTTTAAGTACTTTGGCCCCTAAAAATCCCTAATTACGTAATAAATGGGCTTGGCAATAATTTTTTCAAATAGATATTGGTACGATCAAAAACTTTGCTTCTATAATTCATTACTAGGTCTTTAGCGTTTTAAAGTTATTTGTAATAGAGTTTACGAGTGCCTTCGCCCCTATTTGATTTTGAAAAGGTCTTCAGAATACTAACATTTTTTGTTCTTACACCCATCTAAAATTGTTGATCACTTTTGAGATACAAATGATTGAATATTTTAGGGACCAGCCCTCTAGATCCTTAATTGGGGCAGGAATTCGTGTTTTGATAAGTGGAATCAATTTAAATCATTTATTCAAACATTTTCTCTTATATGATGTCTAACAAAATATGTCTACTTCTCTAGTAAAATTGCGTCAAAGTTTAAGTACTTTGGCCCCTAAAAATCCCTAATCACGTAATTAATGGGCTTGGCAATAATTTTTTCAAATAGATATTGGTACGATCAACAACTTTGCTTCTATAATTCATTACAAAGTCTTTAGCGTTTTAAAGTTATTTGTAATAGAGTTTACGAGTGCCTTGGCCCCTAAATTAAGGAGCCAGCCACTTTATCTTGATTTCTTGAAAAAGGTCTTAAGAATACAAACATTTTCTGTTCTTACACCCATGTAAAATTGTTGATCATTTTTGAGATACAAATGATTGAATATTTTAGGGGCCAACCCTCTAGATCCTTAATGGGGACAGAAATTCGTGTTTTTATAAATGGAATCAATTTAAATCATTAATTCAAACATTTTCTCTTATATGATGTTTAACAAAATATGTCTACTTCTCCAGTTATATTACGTCAAAGTTTAAGTACTTTGGCCCCTAAAAATCCCTAATTACGTAATAAATGGGCGTGGCAATAATTTTTTTCAAATAGATATTGGTACGATCAACAACTTTGCTTTTTTAATGGATTACAATATCTTTATCGTTTTAAAGTTATTTGTAATAGAGTTTAAGAGTGCTTTGGCCCCTAAAAAAGGGGGTCAGCCCCTTTATCTTGATTTCGTTGGAAAGAACTTTTGATTCTCTACCACTTTTGTTATATATGTTTCAACAAAATATCAACTGATAAAAAGATACAGATCAAAACATTTGAAAATTTTGAATGAAAATTCGTACTCAATTTTCGTGCCCAGGCGAGCTCCAAGAAATGGCGCCACTGGCGTAAAACAACAGAATAATGCACAACTTCAAACTATAGACTACCTTTCCTGAAAATTTCGTATTCATATCTCTAATAGTTTGTGAGATCAGCTCTGCACAAAATAGGTCGTAAAAAAATAGAAAATCAGCCGTAACTCGATACCGGAAGTGACGAGTTCAAAAATTCAAAACACGTCTAGAATTATGACCTCTGGCAATCATCTGTGAAAAAATGGTGAAAAACGTCTGATTAGTTTCTGAGAAATCGCGTGCACAAAATTTGTGGAAAAAAATAATAAGAAACAGTACGAAAACAATAAGGTCTTCCGATGGAAACGGAAGACCTTAATAAGAAACAGTACGAAAACAATAAGGTCTTCCGTTGGAAACGGAAGACCTTAATAATGAGAAATAACAAAGCATTAAAAAAATTGATCAAATTTCTTTAAAGGGCTTCATGAAAAAGGTTAGTTACCCTAATGTAGCATTCATGCTGACGTGTCGTTACATGATGTTTTAGCCTACATGGACCGGTTGCTTTAGATTTTCAGTCAATCCTTAGTATGATTTTGTGGTGTCTGTAAAAACATCTTGAGATCTGTGATAAATATCATGAATTTAGAATATTGTTTTTGTTATTGTTTAGGACATCATTTTAACGACAAAAAGTAAATAAAACAAATATCGGTATTAAGAAAGGAACGAACATAGCGTGATCTGCGCTCTGCTTGGACAGCGTATATTGGTCTTGAAGGTTCGTGGGAAGATATGCGCAGCATTTTACTTTTTACTTTTATTTTTTATAAGCAGTTTATGGCAGGGAATCGATCGAATTGAGTCGCTTTGAAATACAATTACGAAAAACATATCAAACACACGTTCCACGCTTTTCAACAAATACTATTATTGTCGAGTAATTACTTACCCGATTACATTTTTTTTTTACATTAACAGTTGAGCATTTTAAACAGCAGTAGGTAGAGGCAACGACCAAGTAACTGAAGTTAAAGTTTTTTAAATAAAAAAAATAATAAAAGTGGGGCGCTAGAAATTTTTTAGCTATGATTTATGGCAATCTTAATGTCTTTAATTAGAATAATAGTAAAAATTATGTCCTTTAAAGGTAAAATAAAACAAGATTTGGACCAATGATTATGTTGATTTGAGAATTCTGTTGTCCAATTATGATTAGGATCCCTTCACCTTAACAGTCACATCAGGATCTATAAATGTTCAACAAAATGCAAAGGATTAAACACCTCTGTCTGTAAATCAGTGGACAGACGCCATTTTTATCTTAAGTTGTATCTATTTAGAAAAAGTCCCATAGAAGCTCCTCGTTTGTTGAAATATTTATCATTTGTAAGAGATATGGCTAACTGCATAGGGAATCAGCATGGCGGAATTATGACCATTCCTTTCGTCATCTCAAAGAAAATTTCCTTTACCGTAGCAGAGGCCAGTTACAAAACTTCACCAAAAACACAATTGCTGCTAATTCCCTTGTATCAAAAAACTACATTCCAGCCCTTTCGTGGGAAACGGCCAAACATTTCCTTTGAGAAATTCTGTTTTACCTTTAAACAAAGTCAAAAGGGCAAGTTATTTCCCTACCACCTCACCCATTAGTGCCAGTCATGTAGAAGAAATCATCCCAGATGAAGTTTAAGACTGACCGGAAGTCAGATGAAAAGCTATGGTCTTTTAACTCAAGTTCATGCCTAGAACTTTTTTCTCAATTTCTTCTAGATGGTTTTTTCCAATCAATTTCGCTTTGGTTGTGTGGCACAAACAAATCAACAAATATGTAATTCAAAACACATAGATAAAAGTCTATCATTGGAGCCGGTGTAATGAAGAATAATGACCCCCGTAGAATAATGACCCGGGGGTCGTTTTTCGACGTAGAATAATGACCCCCCTAGCTGAAGAATAATTGGATTTTTCTGAAGAAAAAGACCCAGGATTCCTATGATAAAGTATTGTATGATATAAAACACTATTGTTTAATAGGATACAATATAATACCATATGTTATATTTTTAAACGTTATATGATACGATATAATATTGTATCATTTTTTTTTATATTTTATGATTTGATATGATATTGTATCATGATATTGTTCTGTATAGTATTGTATATTATGATACAATAGTGTAAAATATTATATTGTTTTATTAATTAATTTTTTAATCACATGATACTATTACATATGATATGATATATTATCAAATCACATGAAATTGTATTTTATGATGATGTAATATATATTATTGTATCCTATGATACAATATGTATAATATAATTGTATGATATAATTTTTTATTTTATCCCATGATATTGTATCATTTGATATGATACAATGTTGTATCAAATTATATTGTATCATATAATACAATATCATATTATTTATCAAATATGATACAGTATCATACAATACAATATCATATTATATTATACAAAATAATAACACATGTTTCAATGTTATGATGTATTATTGCTATATGATATTGTTTCATATAATACTATATTGTATTATGTTGTATGATATTGTATTATTTGATAAAATACAATAATGTATAACACAATACAATGTCATATTATACGTTACAATATCATATCTCACAATTTTTGTACGGTATTTTTTGGTATTATATGATATATATTGTAAGTCTGATAGGATGCAATTTTTAATTGTATATTTTGATTAACATATGATCATATGATTATCATACAATTTTTTAACAGATTATATACGATAATGTGTCAAAACAGAATCCACGAATATCCAAGATCATTAAGGATGGTTTTCATATTATACGATAAAGGTGGTCTCATTAAGGTGATGCCTCATAAAGGTGATGCCTCGTCTCGGTGAGCATTGAAATCTGTGATTACCTATGTTTTATAATTGCGGAGGTCTTTATCATTTAAAGGGACTTGGACACGATTTGAGATCAAAAATTTTATTTTTATTTTTTATGTATTAAATGGTTTATTTGTACATTTTTAGTGGATGACCAAAATATTAAATGTTAAAGTCAAGTTACAAGCGAGATACAGAGGTAAGAATTGATAGTTATGTAAACAAAGCTCGAGTCTAATAGTTGTTTACAAAAAATGTAATGTAGAGATTTACCATTCCTTAGACAAAATAACATGTAAAAAACATTTTAAACTAATTCAATATCTTCTTAAATACTATTATCAAAAAAAGAAAGTTACATTTGATTGAAATTTACACCAATACAACGAATATGTAAAAATGACAATATTCGAGCTTTGTTTACAAAACAAAGAATTATGAACTGTGTATCTTGCTTATAACTTAATATTTGAGTTTCAAATTTTGACATAGCATTATAAACTTCTATATTTATCAGTATAAACATTGAAAATAAAAAAATAAAATTTGAAAATTTTAAGTCAAATCGTGTCCAAGTCCCTTTAAGGGTTCCGAGGCATATTTTGGAAATTTTATTTTTATAAAATTGATAAAATTAAATTATCCGGGGGGATATGGTCCGGACCCCCTCTCCCCTTTTACTGCGTGAAATTATTAATATTGAATTTTCACGGGGGACAGACCCCCTCCCCCTCTAGATTCATGCATGAGCAAGGAGTGTCGCATAATGAAATTAGAATGTTACTGTGTTTGGTCCACGGTAAACAGACGGCTGGTAAGTGACAGGAGTCTGGAAGTGCATGTGTACACATTATGGTGGACATTACATTTTGTATGGAGTATATAATGATTAGGCATAGCCAGCACTGGTAAACATATATATCATATGTACACATTACAATATTTATAAACATTCATAGTAAGCGCGATGGCCTAGCGCATGCGTACCAATGATAGCCTGGATTAATCGAAAAACCTTGGCGAGTACGGTGCCTGCATTAAATTCTATGTAATCGACCGAGACTTGCTGAATGCAATCAAAAAAAGGCGAAGGCGAAGATGCGAAGGCCAGAGTGCGAAGTTGGGAAGGAGCGATAGTAGTATCGCTCCTTCGCCTTCGCACTTTAGGCATCACATCTTCGCGCTTCGTCGTTGCATCTTCGCACTGTTGCTCCTTCGCCGTCGCACTATCGCCTTTGCATCTTCGCATCTTCGCCCCCTAAGGTCGTAGTGGCCCTATCAGAACACCATAAATATATGTAAATGTAATTGTTAAAGGGGTATGGTCACGATTTTGGTCAAATTCTATTTTTCTGTTTTCATTATTTACAATGCTTAAGGAAAGCATTTCTACTGATCATATGAAATTTGAGGGTCAGTTGTAATGTTCATAAGCAAGATACAGGGCTCACAATTCTTTGTCATGTAAACAAGGCTCGTGTCCTGTTGCTGTTTACATAGGCTCAATATACCAGTAAAAAATCTTTTTCAAGCTGATTTTTCTATCTTCTTATTCATTTTAAGCATAAATAGACTGTCCCTTACGTTTAACACATTCATTAGGTCTAAAATTAGAATTTTCAGTTCAACATTCAAAATGTAAACAAAAACTTTGTTTACATAGCAAAGAATTGCAAGCTCTGTAACTTGCTTATAACTCAACGAATGACACTCAAATATTGGTTGCCTATTAAAAATGCCTTACTAAAGCATTGTGAACATTAAGATCGGAAATTTTTTTTGGCTAAAACGTGACCATGCCCCTTTAAGATGACAACCATACCCTAATGCAATACGTCAATGTCTTGTTATAACGGAAGGATTTTTATTTTCTAAGCTACACCCCTTCTTTCACTTTAAGTTTATTTGAATATGAATTATAATTTCTGTTACTTTCTGTAAACTACAGCAGTAAAAATTACAATAGTGTAAAGACTATTTCACAAATACTAAAAAATATACTGAAAAACTTTAATCTACAAGGGGGTCATTATTCTACAGGGGTCACTTTTCTTCATGTGGAGTGTGCTCATTTTTATGAAAATGACACTTATTTTTCAGGCAAAGGGGTCATTTTTCTACGTAGAATAATGACCGGGGGGGGGGGGGGGTGTCATTTTTCTGCGTAGAATAATGACCGGGGGGTCATTATTCAACGTCGAAAAATGACCCCCGGTCATTATTCTACGGGGGTCATTATTCTTCATTACACCGGCCCCTTTTTAGACCCACCATTTATACATTTTGTTTTACCCCCATTAGGCATTGTTGCAAAATCTGAGCCGGGGAACTTTCTGATTATAAATAACTTATCATAACTAAAATTGCTTCAGTTAACCAAGAGGTACCCAAGGAAAATCCACAGTTTGACTATGATTCTATTGACGATATTGTCAAATTGGCTTTTCAGTTTAGTAGTGGTTGTCTGATGGCAAAAACAGATATTGAGGGTGCTTTTAGAGTTATTCCTATCAATCCTTTAAATTATCATCTTTTAGGTTTTTCATCGAATGGAAACTATTATTTTGATAAATGTTTACCAATGGATGCCAGCAGCTCTTGTTAAACTTTTGAACAATTTAGTTCAGCTTTACAATGGGTTATGCAATTTAAATACCGTGCAGGAGGAATGTATCATATTTTAGACGATTTTTTTATTGGTTCACTTTGTGAACAAAATGGAGTCTAAATCAAGAAAGAAATAACTCAAATGCGCACAACCACCCATGCAATTTATAGTATTGAGGTAGATTCTGTGGCTATGGAATATCGTCTACCTTGTGATAATGTGTTAATGATTAAGTCTCCTATTGGTCTGCTTTGCTTTGCATGTTCGGTAGTTGTTCTTGGGCGGGCATTTCCGAGAAGTGTAATTAGTTCGACTTGTGGTCATCCTTACCATTATATAAGTCTTACTTGTAAAACAAGAGTTGACGTTCACACATGGTACACAGCCGTTCAACATAACAATTGTGAATCTTTATGGCGGTGGTAATCATTTTGATTAACTTAAACTATTTACTGATGCTTCAGGCTCGGTAGGTTTTGCTGCTGTTTTGGGTAAAAACTGGTTTGCATATAGATGGGTCAATCCCTTGAAACATTATCTAATAGCAATTAAGAAGTTATTCCAAATTGTTTTATCTATAGAGATATGGGGAAATACATTGTTTAAAAAAAAATTTTGTTCATGCTGGACAATATGGCTGTTCTTTATATTACTTGTTCTGGGAGATATCATTTACCTTTCAGCCTGTTCAACCTGTCTGTTTTCGTTTTTTTATTCCTTCTGCCATATGGCATTTTTGTCTTTTCTGCATTATCAACAAGCAAACATCTAAATACAAAACACTTGGTTAGGCGTTTACAATAATTATTTTTACTAAATACAACATACACTTTAGATCTCAACATATTCCTGTAAAAATAACAATGAAACAGCTGATCATATTTCACGTTTCAAATTCCAGAAAGCTTTCAGGTCAGCTTCACATCTGTGCCAGCATCAAACAGCCATACCTCAGCATATTTAGATAATTTAACACCAACAGCTCAGAAAATTTTGACTGCGTCACTCTCACCAAGTACAAGAACATCTTATCACAGAACCTGGACGATGTTACAAGATTGGTCACCAAGTTCTGTTACCTTACCCATTTCTCCAGCGGTTCGGTGCAGTTATATAGTTTGTTGTCAACAATTATTCGCCTAGCAGTATCATATCCCATACATGTGTCAAAGGATATATTCATAAGGTATTGAGTATAGCAGATCAAAATGTCTTTTCTTGTCAAAAAGATATTGCGTGGTTGTCACCAATTTTGATTGATCTACTGTACAGTACAGCAACAAGGTGGATATTTAATAATCAAATGCTGTTTCTAGTCTTTCTAAATTTTCTTTTCATTTTGTCTCTCCGTTACGTATCAGAATCAGGGATTTTACTTTGTTTTACCTTTTGCTATGGTGTAAAATTTCTGTTTAATAAGTTACAAGTTTACTTTGGCTGGGAGTTGGTACAAACGTTCTGTTTTTAACTGTGGCAGCCTTTGTCTGCCACTTTTTGTACATCGTATTATTTTGATACTAGACTGTTTATGTATTAGAATATTAAGGTAATTTAATTCACTGTGGATATCAATAAATTATGGTTTATAAGTGATATATTATGTAAAAGTTATCTCCCCTTTACTGATCTTTTATAGTTTTCTGTCATCATTTTTATTACATGACAATTTTATCCATATTTAGGCGTCCGGTGACTCTTTAGGTAAAGGAAGTTATGTAGGAAGTGGAATCTTACCAAGCTTTTGTGCCAAAACATTATTGCCGGTGAACTTGTGAATTAATTACAATGGAGACCTACAAGTAATTATGGATCGTTAACCATTTCACGCTGCAAGAATTTGATAGTATATATAAATCAACAGGAAAGGAGATTTAGTATGTTCGGTGTCCCAAGTTGTTAGATAACGACGTCATCTTGGAAGAAACTCAAGTGAGGAAATCGACTATCGGAAACATATGAGTATCAAAAAAACCATATGCCGGCACGATACCAATGCTGACTTTAAATGTATACATGCATTTGCTTCGCAATTAACCAAAAATGTTGAAACCCTCAGGTTCAAAAGAATTTAAAATAAAGTTTGTTCTATCTTAATTTAACGTGTACATAATAATTGCAGTATTTTGTATACTCTGATATGGAAAATTGCTTAATTTGAGTTGCAGTATATCTAACCTATAGTCTGTCCCAAGGTATTGCTTCCATCAATTTACACGTACCTGTGATAGAAATCACAATTGAACCAAGTGGTGGAAGCAAAAACTCGGGACAGAGTATAGTTTAAGTCCCCCGTTAAAAAATCATCCTCAAGATCGTTCGTTTTTTTCTTTCAGCGGTTAACAGGAAAATATTTCTGTTCAGCTTTATTTATCATAGGAAAGCTTATTTAATATCAGATGTTTTCACATTCCAGTGTTTACAGTCTTTAATTGTAAAAAAGTCAATAGGACACCTTTACCTACTGTAGGTCTGTTCTTGAAATGAAAGGATCCTTCTTATTTCCTCATGAAACATACCTCAACTAACCCGTTTTAAAAGTACAAACTCATCTAATTGAAGTTTTTATTTACTTTGGTCTTTTACTTCAATTTCGAGTTCTTTTCTTTATATCATTTTGCTTCGATGAAACACATTATAATCATTTTTAATGAGTTTGTCGGGTAAAAATGTTATCTTTGTCAGTCAAGAAAATTTTTATTAAAGTCGCAGCTTCGTTTCCTTTGCTCTCACTATCACATTTTTCCACTTTCCGGGGATTCAAGTAGCTTTTTATGCTCTGCCTAAGTCAGGAACTTTGATCCACTTTTCATCCGCTGTCCTTTACTTGTACTGGATGATATGTATTTTCTTATTTTTTCTGTCATCTGCTGCAAAATTATTTTTTTAAGAAGCTCTTTGATACAGTCAGATGGTCGTTTGTTTGTTGTTTGTTTTTCAAAAAAGATTCAGTTCTCTACCAGTGTGGTGAAACTTGGCCAGATAGACTCCAATGGTGCGCAAAAACAAAGAACTATATATGATTTTAGCCAAATTTGGTCCCTTTAATTCGCTATTTTTAAAATAATTCAGGTACATTAATTTGGTCTGTTATTTTATGAAAGAGTTTACATAAAAATATTTTTCACCTATTTATTTGATTTACATGCACTCACTGGCAGTATATGACGTCTAAAGTGACGCTATTTTAAAAAAATCAATCAAAATCAATCAAAAATTGACATTTTCTTATCTTTTTTCGAATGGGAAATATAGAGCGACTCTTTGAACAAGAACGAGCTTTTTGTCACTTATAAGTATTGGAGAGATACATCTTTAGTGAAAATATTTTGTTTGTTTAAGCAGTCGCTCAATGTTTCCTTAAAGAAAAACTGCTTCAACACAAGCCGTTTTATGCTAAAAATGAGAAAATGGCGGAAAAAGGTAAACTCTATGATGTCATATTTTTAAATTGTGGGTATTAAAATCAAAATGAAAATTATGAAAAAAACTTCAAATGAATATTTGTACAAATAAAACAAAGAATTACAGTAAAATGACAATGTTCATTTAAGGGGGCCATTTTAGGCTCAAACCATATATAGTCCTTTGCTTATTTAAAAGACAAAATTTCGACGACCAAGCCACTTTTCTCTACCATCGCGTTTATAATGAACCTTTTGTTGTGCGTTTTATAAACAGCTCTCACCTAAGAGAGCGAGGCTCGTCTTACTCTTCCGTCTTCTCTGCTCCTATTTATGTTCTGATCCATGTGATTTGCAGATTTTAACTCGCGTAGTCGTCAAGTGCTGGTGGTGAGTATGTCATGTTTGAGGGTAGCTGCGGGTCTGTAGCTCCCGGTCTGAAAAAATTCGGATGGAAGACCTGGGAGCAACAGGGCCACCTACAGAAAAAATTGTATATTTATTGCGCAGAAAAACGTGCGCTAGTTTTCGACTACTTTACCTTATTTATACGCAAATTCTGTGAAAACAACAAGTACCATTAAATTTCTCTTAAACAGACCTGCAGCTAGTTTGAAGGGTTTGAATTCTCTCTAAGACTACCTGATGAGTGCTTTAACTAATCCACATCAGTCTATAGTGTGTTTCTGACCATGTTTGCCAGTGTTAATTCTCTTCTGTTCACGTTGTTTACTTTAGCCATGGTGTAGTCTTAGAAGCTTCATATCATTCTTTGCAAAAACTCGTTAACAGATGCTATTTTTGTTTTTAACTTTCACTGGCAAATGTGGAATTATCTATTTTAAAACAAATCAAACTAAGAGTTTTATTAGTTATAAATGTTAATTTTTCAAAACTGCAAAAATGCACTGTTATATCGATATCTTGGCTAGGAAAGGCAACAATCTTTATGAATATAAAAAACTATTCATCCAAAATATGTTCATAATCCAATCATCAAACAAGAAAAAAAAGTATGCAATTCATAGTAACATTGGTGATTTACAAGCAGCCAAGACTTTGTTCTCAGCATAGCCTGCTGGTTGTATGATTTCAGCATACTCTGATGTTTGTTTAATAATGTTTTGCTCAAGGACAGCATAATATATTCTCACATAAGACATTGCTCAAAGCAACATACAAAAGAGAACTATACTCTTGAAAAATGAGAAAGAACAATTTATTCCTTTAAATATGTGGTTTTATATGCACATTGTTTCTGATTTGAAGCTGTTATGCACAAGGACATCATATGGTCTATTAAAGTACAACACACAATGAAACATTCAAAAAAGAGTTGTGTTCAAAACAATAAGGAAACAGCTAGATCCTTTGGTCTCATGTTAACTTACATATTGTAAATTTACATCCTTATTCACCCCTGCAAATGTGTTCGTAATGCTTTCTTTATTGTTGCTAAGTATTAATAAATCCAGAGGTGCTTCCCCGGAATTTGTTAAATTCTTGTAAAATTCCGAGCGGAAATATAATATTCTCAAAATACGTCAGTACGGGCTGTTTTTCAAATAATATCCTACTTTGAATTATGTTAAAACATGTTAATCATTTAGATATATGTCTTATTTCATCATCTAGTGGTTATTTAAATTGATCGATGATATTTAGAACAAAGTTATCGTTCTTGTTTAACCATTCTACACGTGGTTGATATTATAAACATTGGGTTGCTTGATAAAAAAAGTAGCCATGTTTGATGCTTTAGTTGTGCAATACCATGTTTTTTTTTTTAAAAAAGAATTGGTGTCTGTTTTGTATAAAAACGTATTATATCGAGCCATTTTCAAGGAACAATCTACATAAAATAGTATAGTTTGTTTCACTATTGATGCTACTACTACATGTAACTCAGGTGCGGATCAAAAATTAATCCTTAGGGGAGATCGCTACTAAGCACGTTTATTGTTGCAACAGCAGGACATTTTTTATTCTCACATTTATTTTCAGAACCAATTTTAACTTCCAGTTAATGAAGATGGAGTTTAAAATCGATAAAAGTCTAGATTTTATATTTGACTACAAGTATCAAGATTCTAGAAAATAGACTATAAACACGAGGCACGATTTTTACTGAGAAACTGAAAGGGTCAAATAAGGCCACGTGGTCTTAATATAGAAGACAATAACATTTGCAGGGGTATTATTTATTTCATTGGTTAAACATATTTATTGCTCTAGTAATTCGGGTTTTGAATTTGTGATAACATTTAAACGTTTTTATCCCCCCACCCCTCTAGGAAGTGTGCCTCAATTCTGATTAATAGTGCGCATTGAATCCATTAGACGTGTAACGATGGTATGGCAATACATCAAACAGCTATGGTAACTCAATGTCTGTACAATTTAGAAGCATCTGTTAAGGTCATATTCCTCGTTTTATTTGCTACATAATGTAAGACTTATAGCTTTACGCATTAAAAATGTTGCAGAAGGTATATATAATGGTAATGTAAAATCTAAGATATATCAATCAAAAGTTTTTTTTATGGTAGAATGATCTTGACATGTTTTCCTTTTTTATACAGTTAAAATTAAAAGTTTCATATTTTGAATTTCAATTATCAATACCTCTCCTTCATACAACATAATTGATTTAATTGAAAATTATACTTTCAGATTAAGCAACATATTCTATGTTGTTTATATAAACATATCATATTGACATTCTGAGCAATCTGGTATACATGGGTAAATTAGTGAATACAATATAACCATCAAAAGGTATTAAAATCTATCGAAGATTAAAATTAATTACAAACCGTTGTAATTCCAACTAATATATTACTCTAGGATTTATTAATTATTTAAGGACTTAATATTTTTTGATTCAAAGCTAGCGTTTTGTTTCTCCTTCAGATACACATTCTCTAGATTTACATTTAAATAAAAGTTTTCTATAAAATGGTTAATCCATATCATACGACAAAACATTTTCGAAAGACTTCTTTAAGAAATAAAAAACCCCCAGTTAATTGCATTCAACACCACTATGACATAATACTGGTAACCTGCAAATGACGTGATTTTGCTTCAATGCCTGAAATATTTATTCTGTCTACTAACGCCCCCCCCCCGCTCAAACGATGTTATTTATTATTGATGGCAACATGGGTTGCTTGTTGACACAGGTTATCTGGAAAAAACCTTCGGAAAAAGGAAGAAATTATGTCATCATATGAACAGTGATAAGATATACAGTTTGATATTGGATTGCTAAGATTCAGAAAGTTCAATTAGGATTTTATGACTCGAGAGAGGTAATGTAACCCGTAGTTTATTTAAGAAATAAACAACGTTATTTAACGAACATGGCGTTATGAAAAGCAATTGCTCTGTTGGCATAGCGCGCATCATGGAAAATATGCCAGCAGAGCAGTTGCTATTCATAACGCCATGTTCACTAAATAATCGTTGTTTATTACTTATATTTGCATTTTGCCACTCGCAAATACCCTGTTAGGCCTGTATTAGCCTATAGACCTTGACATTTAGCTAGTGCATCAAAAATAAACATTCAGACTGTAATGTATCTTTTCTATTCACATAGATCGATTTGTTAACAGAATCAATGATATGTTATAACAGTCATTCCTTTAAAGTGTTATTATAAGACATCATGTTTTAATTAAATATATCAATTTTATGGAGTTGGAGAAAAACATATGATGTATCGTATAGTGGTTTAAATCTTTAACGTCATGGAAAAGTATATGACGTCACACCTTTATGACGTCATAGTATACAGACAGAGCAATTGCGATTATAGAGAAATAATTGCAGCTTCTCCGTACGGACTTACAGTGGGAAAGAGCAATGGCTATGCAAATATTACAGTATATTAGTCAACGCAGTTGCTTGATTCTTAACGGTCGCAAGAAGGCGGTCAATTGTATTATGTGAACGATTTAAAGATCAATTTTATGTAAGAATCAAAAATCGGTGACCAAGCGTGGCCACCGATTTTATTTTCATACTTTACAGACTTTGTTAAAAAGCTTAAAACCATTTAATTGTCTTTATGTGGGCCTGTTGCTATTGTAACCGAAAGTAAAAATGGCACAATGACAGTTTTAAATTTCTTTGGGACTCCATCATGACTAATGGCAACAATCTGAGCTTTTGATCTTTTAATTAAGTAATACGGAATCATTATTAGTGTATTATGAAGTGATAATTTAGATCGGGACGTGGTCAAATCCAGGGCTTTATGATTAATTTGTCCACGCTCCGACCAAAATTATTACCACATAATATTCCAAGAATGATTTCTTATTTCTTATATTTATATAATTTCCAATTTCTACAATTTAAAAATAACTAATTTTTTTCAGGTAACAAATGCTACACGGCGCAGCCAATACCGTTTTACGGTTATGTTTTAAGACACGCTCATTTTGTGTCGCCCATCTTTTATGAAATTATTGGCCTATAGGCTTCAAAACTGATTCGTAATGTTATCACATTCAAAGCCAGTTGAAATGTAAATATTACAAATTAATACTCAAGGTTATCTAACAACTAATGTTCTCATAGCAGCTGGTACATTTTTAAACTAAAATCTAGTTATACCCGCACTTTCTAAAGAAAGTTCGGGTATATTGTTGTTACCCTGTTCCGTCCGTCCGTCCGTCTGTCACGTTTTACTTTTTCAAACTACTCTTACATCATATAAACCAGCAAACTGAACTCTTGGAGTTTGATTGGGGTTAATCATGTTGTTTTGTAAAAAGGTTTCAAAAATTCTCTGTTAGTCCTGGGGGTCAAATAATTGGTAAAAAATGATGTTTTTTCACAAAAAACCTTCTTCCTCGAACTCCTCCTACATTTTCAACAGTAGACAAATCATCTGTTGGAATATGCTTTAGGGTATCTTATAGATGCGCAATAAGGTTTCAGAATTTTCAATTTTGTCCTTGTGGTCATTTAATGGCTGAAAAATGACGTTTTTTAACCAAAAACTGGTTTCAAAAACGTCATTTTTTTGGCAGTAACCAAATGATCTTCTAGAATATGATTGGGAAGGTCATATTGAAGTGTGATCAGGTTTCAGAATTTTTTTTATTAAGGGGATCAGTGGGCAACAAAAAATGACGTTTTTTTGCCAAAAAAGTATGGTTGCTAGAACTCCTCTTACAACTTTTGGAGTAGTTACGTCATCTCTTGGGATATAATTCGGGCTGTCCTATAGATGTGCAATAAGGTTTTAAAAATTTAAATTTCATCCAAGGAGTCAAATAGTAGCAGAAAATTGACGTTTATCACTTCAAAAAAACATAGATCTTAGAACTCCTTTTATGATTTAATGGATAGACACATCATATCTTGGGATATGATAGGAACTGTTCCATAGATGTGCATTACGTTTTGAAAAATTAAATTTAACCCTGAGGCCCATTACCTACATACCTTTTGATGCCCTTTAAGGATCAAGAATATATATGGTTAAGGGGTGGGGATCTCAACCGTTTTCGAGATATTTGTGCACTTCCTGTTCGAGGGGGGTCATGACCACTCCCGGGGCCCATGACCTACATACCGTTTGATGCCCCTTGACACAAGGAACAAGAATATATATGGTTTAAGGGTGGGGATCTCAACTGTTTTGAAGATATTAAGGGACTTGCTGTTTGAGGGGGTCAGGACCACCCACAAGGCCCATGACCTACATAACATTTGATGCCCCTTGACACCAGAAAAAATGAATATATATAATAAACCCTATATATTGCCAGTAACAGTCAATATATGATAATGAAAACCCTATATTATTAACTTTGTCTGTTTTCAAGTTACCATTTACAATAGAGTCGATCTACATTTCTTCCTACAAGGTTCAATGTTAGACCCCACAACCTTTTGACCCCCCCCCCCCCACCGAAAAGTGGTTGTCTAACCCAAAATGAGAAAAATCAAACCAGGGTGCACAACTAGATATGCAGGCCTATCATATCCTAGAGTTTTGTACAATTCTGTTCAGCCATCTCTGAGAAACAAGTTCAGAGCGGGAAAGAAGAAAAAGAAGGAGACGTGGAATAATAATACATGTATTAAGATGTACAAAAACAATAAGTCTCCAAATTTCATTCGGGAGACTTAATAATAAAGATTAAACAGAGATAGGATCATCAAACATCAATAATTTAAAGATAATTGACAATTTCTGATTCTAAGGGGGTCAGGATGACACCTTAGGGTCAAATCTTACATGCCATAATGATCTGATGCGCAGTGACCTAAGGAGGAATAATATCTTAGATATGGATTAAGGTGGGGATCTCAATGGTTTTTATGATATGTGATAATTTCAGGAAGAGCGCTTGGGATCATGACCTACATACCATCTGAAATGCCTTGAACAAAGAAACAATAATATAATATGTACATGATATATGATTCAATTTAAGAACCCAGACATAGATCAATCATCTATGTTTTGTATTATTTCCTATGTATATATACATGTATTAGTTTGTGTTTTGTTCTATACTATTCATGTTCATGACTGTAGTATGGCTTAGTCTTATTTTAAATTACATTAAAAATTGTCAAATATATGACTTGGAAACCCCACCCACAAACAAACTCAAATATAAACTGTTATCACCCCCCCTCCTTTAATTGTCGAATGATCTATTAAAATCAAAATATAATTTGGGTGTCTTAAAACTTTTATAAACTGGTAAAAAATGTTATTCTTAAAAAAAATTACATTACACCTTGCATAATTGACAAATGATCTATTGAAATATGATCAGAGGTCATATTTCTACCTTGGGATCAATAACTAGTATTCATTGACAAGTTAAAATTAATAACAGTCAATGATTCAAATTATAAATGTTTATACTCCACATTCACCCCCCCCCCCCAATCTAACCTGGTTCTAAAGATTCAGTCTTCTTAATACATTCTTACATGTGTACATTAGCAAATCTTAAATCTTTTCTTGATTGCTTTTTCTCCTGATGCACATTAACATTTTGGAAATTGCTTAATTCAATTTTTAAGATTTATAAATAAAATGTTATATGCATGTGTATTCGCCTATTTGGGGCAATTGTAAAGTCTCCTAAACAAAACAGTGTCATCATTAGGCTAGGAATCACCCACATGAATCAAACACTACATATGAATAAGATAAAATACTTTATTATTTCTATAGTTCTAGAATGTCAGAGTGTCTCCAATGGGGCATAATCTATAATACAATTTATGCGCAATGACACAAAGAGCAAGAATAAATTATATGGTTTAGGGATGAGGATCTCATGAGATCTCAGAAGTTGACAAAATATACATGCGCAGTGTATCATCATTTCCTATTTCATAAAGGCGGGGGGGGGGGGGTATAAAGACAACAACTGGGGGTCATTAAGGTACTTAACACCATTTGATGCATCATAATGACATTAGAATATATTTTGTATTTTCCTGTTTCGTGGGGTCAGAACAGTCCCATAAGGTCATCACCTACATTGTATTTGATGCATTATAATACATTTAGAAAAAAAATACTCCTTCCTTCCTATTATAACTCATATAAAAATGATAAGTATGACTACACTAGTCTTACTTACATGAAATACACAAATTTAATACCAAATTGTTTATACAGGGTCAATATGGGGTCAACTCAATAGTACAAGTCTGACAAATGAAAAAAATAACTTTTGCAATTAAAATGACAGAAACTTTACAAATGCGATAGGATAGGTAACAATGATAAGCTTATTTAAATATTAAAGGATGATAATATAGAATGCTGTCAAAGGGAGATCACATTTATAAAGTGAAAGTAGAACTTATGTATGCTGGCATCTCGATCATTAGATTGTGCTACTGCTACTACATGTGTTATGCATATGCTTACCTATATTGGTCAACATCATAATGATAATCCAATTAAAACACAATAATGAATTCCTTTAGCTGATCTTAACTAATCCTTTTCTGCATATGGAAAACACATACATGTATGTTTACACGTGAACCCATCTAATCAAAGAGCTTGGTAAAACTAGTACCCGCTAATGAGACCTGCAGACTTGTGTTGTGTACGTAACTTCAGACAAAGATCAGTTATCTGTAACATGCAAATATTTTTATGAACTATTCTTCAAATCCACTTTCACTATTTTATTAGGTAAATAACAGCTTTAAGATGGTGCAGGACACCTGCATATTGTGATGTATACTTCCTATTGAGATAAACAATGAAATATATTAAATATTAATTAAATATTTACCCCCCCCCCCAAATAATGTTACCTAACATTGAAGCGCAATGAGTTAGAGCGTTTACATGTCTGTAAGAGCATTGGGGTCCAAGGTGTATTTTTGGTAATTTAATTACTATTGATATAAATGAATTTTCATAGGGGGGGGGGGGTCTGGACCACTCACTCCCACCTCTTCTTTAAATCTGTGCACACGATGATGTACAATTATAGGCACACAGAAGCAATCTAAAACCGGCAATTTTTAATTTTGTTTGTAATAATTATATAGACAATTTATATACTTTCTATGACATGAAATGTTAAGAGTATTGATTAACTGAAAATTCACTGCAAACAGTTCAATCCCAAATTGCACATAAAGTGCTGCTCGTGTGTATTATCATATGGAAAGGGATCTCATCCTTCAGTTATGAAAATTATAATTTTTAAATGTATTACCAGAGCTTGCATGTGGCCTTCATTTTTAATGAAACTGGTACAAAACAGTGTTATTTAGGGGCAAACACTTGGTGCGGGTATTACTGTCTAATGACAGCATCTAGCTTAGTTTTAGAAATACCTTTAATGTTACACAAGCTCAAAAATAAAAATGTAGGAAGGTAACGGTAGTGTCTACAACTGACAATCAAACATTATTATTTTGTTTAGTTAAGAATTTATATTTAGAATTTTTTCTGTAAAAATATGTCGTATGCATCACGGTTATGCATATTTTCATCACAAAATCACCGATAGTTTTTTAATGAACTTAATTTTTATGCATATAGATCCAAAGGACGATTTAATTTTATTACGCCCTGTACTGGTCAGGACCACCGCCATGGCCAATTACCTACAAACCATGCGATGCTCCTTCACACAAGGAATAAGAATAAATATGGTTTAGGGGTGTGGATCCTAACTGTTTTCAAGATGTTTAAGCACTTCCTGTTCAAAGAGGGGTCAGGACCACTCCTGAAGCCCTGGCCCACATACTATTGTATGCCTCTTAACAAAAAAAAAGAAGAAGAATATATATAGTTTTGGGTGGGAATCTCATCGGATTTTGAGATATAAGGGCACTTCCTGTTTCAGGGGGGATGGAACCACCCCATATGGCCATAATTTAGAAACCATATGATGCCCCATTACACAAGAAACAAGAATACATGTATACGTGATTTAAGGGTAAGGATTTTTAAGATATTGTCCTTTCCGATATATTAGTCATGTTGTATATTTTATTTGGTAAAATAAAATATATCGGAAAGGACAATATTAATCAATTTTTGAAACCTGGCGGTGAACCCAGGGACCATTATTAATGTACCTTATATATTACCCATATAACACTCATTGTATGAATCTGAAGACCCCATGTAAATACTTTTAACGGTTTTCGAGATATAATTATTTACAATGTAGTTTAAATTTTTTCCAAATTCGACTATCGGAAACATATTGCTATCGGAAACATAGACCGGCACAATACTTATACTAACTTTGGAGATGGATTGAAAATCGGAGATGTTTAAAAAATGTCCTATTGTATATATTTCTTAATATTTCGAATTTGCATCTTAAACCTATCATATTGTTCTTGCAATTTCATTATTAATCTTCAAAGTTTGAAAAAAACAGCAGATTCTGTGTAAAATGGTATATTTTTGCATTGTTTTTGGCCAAGATATCTTTCAGGACCAGCCTGCTCCTGAAAAAATTAGATGTTTTAATGGGTTTGGTTTAAAGGAATTAATTATGATAGAATATTCTTACGGCACCTCGAATTTTGCAGAAAAAAGACAAAAATTTCATAAACCGATTACTATAATATGGGTTCATATATACACCTATAGGAGTAAGTCTTGGACAGCTCAATAGGTTAAAATGCTGGTTTTGTCACAGATGGTGTTTTTGCCATTGTTCGATTCCATCTGTGGGCATATTTTTTTTTTTAAAAGTTATCGGCATTTATAAACACCGCGAAATTGTTTATGCAGAATTGTGCATTTTGTATTTTAAAATTCAATCTTCTTCCTTAAATGCATATTTGCTCTTTGAATTAAAGATTAAAGATATCGGTTGTATAGCTATATACCTCACTACATGTAAAAGCAATTAACCGGAACTATACCCTAGTGTAAGCACGCTTTGTTTAAGGACAAGAATCATTCACTCTGCGCCACTGGAGACAGGTGCCACGTAAAAAAAACATGCCGATCAAAAACTGTTGCGTTGGCTTTTCCAGAAAATCTATAAGAAATTGTACAATTGTTGGAGAAGTACTGCAAAGTAGATGCAGTTTGTACTTTGCAACGAACGTGTGTATTGGTAACATTTTAAGCCAAAAAATGCAGGAAGAAGGTTTATAGATTACCAAAAAAATAGTTTCCGACCCTTTGCTATTTCGGCATCAGGTACGTCCCCTTATACAAAGGATGTAGCTGTTAATACGGAAAAGAGTTCAGTGAATGATGATAATGTTTAAACGCCTCGTAAAAATCCTTCTACACCTTCAAACATCCCTCTTCCTGTTATTTCTTTTGGAAAAACTAAGGCGACGTGCATTATTTGTCGCAAAGAGTCATAGGGTTTGCGACCTTTGAAAGCGCGTCACGTGTGTCTTTCGATAGTTGTTAATATGTTTTGTTTGTAAATCAACGCACGTGAAGAACATGTACCGTACTATAGAAAGTAAACTGAAAACAAAATTTAATAAAAAAAAAAAAGGTTCATAATTCATAACTATATGGCCAAAAATCAAGAAATGAAACGGATATCATTAAGCTTTCGTTAAAGACAGAAACCAATACCGATCCTATAGGTCAAGTCTATTGTTAGATACAAGTGTTCCTTTATACATAAACTTGCTTTACCATTAACAAAAAAATGCTGAAGCCCTTATGTAATGAAGAATTTTAGAACAAACGTAGAAAACTGCTTAATTTAAATGTCAGTATATTTAACCTAATTTAAGAATCTACTCCCATTTAAATAATCATTATTCTTTCTGTTTCAGCGGTTACCAGGAAACATTCCTGCTGAGCTCTTTTTGTTTTCGTAGGAAAGCTTATTCACATTCCAATGTTTACAAGATGTTATCATAATAAATATGAATAGGACACCATTTCCTATCTGTTTATCTGTCCCTTGAAATGAAGAGATCCTTCTTAAATCCTCGTGAAACATGCCTTAACTAGACCGGATTTAGAGTAATAACTCATTTTATTGAAGCTTTGATTTCCTTTAATCTTTGTGTCATCAATGTCAATCAAAGAAGTTTTTTAAAGTAATTGCTCCTTTTCCTTTGCTCTCAATATAATATTGTACCAGTATGAGTGAATTTAAGAATCTTTTTCTGCTCTGCCTAGAACAGGCACTTTGATCAAATTTTCATTCGTTGTCCTTTACTTGTACTAGATTATATTATTTACATTTACTTCAACTTGTCTGTTTTTATTTTTTTCTGCTTTTTTCTGCAAAAATTTCTTATGATAAGCTTTTTGATACAATCAAATGATCGTTTGTTTTTTCCATTAAGGTTCAGTTCTCCGACAGTTCAAAACTTGGACAAATAGGCCCTTATGGCGTGCAAGGACAAATTTGAAAGACAAAATTTGTACGACCAAGCCTGACATTTCTCTACCATCTATAATGGTAGAGAATAATACACTTAAGTTTTGTTGTACGTTCGATCAGCAGCTCTTACCAAAAACATGAAGGCTCGTCTTATTCTTTCATTTAATTTGCTGCTATTAATGCATCCCTGGTCCAGCTAGATGATGTGCACATTTTCACTTAGACTAAGTATTAATAGCGGGTATATCATTATGTTTGAGAGGTTAGAATTCTCTCTTAGACAAGCTGATGGATGTTGCAACTAATATACACCAGTCTACCAGTCTATAGTGTGTTCCTGACCATGCTGGCCAATCATAATTCCCTTCTGTTCACGTTCTTTACTTAGGCCATGGTGCAGTCTTTGATGCTTCATATCAGTTTTTGCAAAAACTCGCTTACAGAGGCCATTTTCAATCAAACTTTTACTACCAAATGTGTGATTTTCTTTGTTTAAAAACAAATAAAAAAAAGCTAAAAATTCTGTTTAACGACAATTTTTCAAGATGAAAAAATGCACTGTAATATTATGGCTAAAAAAGCCAACCACCTTTTAAAATAGTTATTCATCCAAAATTGTTTGTCCCCTAATCATAAAAAATCAACTTATTTAAAAATAGTTGTGCTTTACACAATAGCATCGGTGATTTACAAACGTACATGTTATAGTCTCAGATGCATCATGGCATTCTTTACACCAACTCGTTAATATCTGTGATTTGCATATAGCCAATATCCTGTTTTCAACATAGTCTGCTGGTTGTGTGATTGTGTTATGCCCATTTGAGCATATGCTGAATTTTGTTTGATTGTGTTTTGCTCAGTGACAATAAATATGGTCTGATAGAAGACATTGCACAACGCAGCATACAAAAAGAAAACAGTACCCTTAAAAAGATGAAAAGAAGCAGTCTATTTCTCAATTTTTTTGTGGAGCTACATGCATATTATTTCTGATTTGGAGTTGTTATGCTTAAGTACAGCGTATGCTTAAATAAAGAACAACACACAATAAAACATTTCAAAGGAGCTGTGTTGATAAAATCAGAAAACAGCTATATCCTACGGTCTCATATTAACTTACATATTGTAAATTTACATCCTCACTTATATCAGTGGTTAAACACTATTACTGCTCTAGTTATTTGGATCCTTTAATTTGTGATAACATTTAAACATTTTTCCTCCTTTCTAATATGTCTCCATTCTAAAAAAAAGTGGGCTAGGTCCTACAGTTGCATGCCTTGAACTTTCATATTGTAAATTTACATCCTTGAATATTTTATTGGTTAAGCACGCTAATTGCTATGGTAATTTGTATGCTGCCATTTATATGGACAAATCAAAACCAAAGGAAGTTAAAAAAAGTGGAATGTTGGATTAAAAGTATTGAATCAGGCAAACCTTTTGAGTGAAACGTGTTACGATGGGATGGCATGTCAATACAAAGGTAGAATTAAGACACATTATGCAATGTTTTGTATAACAGAAATGTTTAAGAATATAGACTTATGTAAAATTACAAAAAAAATTAATAATGATTTTGCAGTAGGTAGATATAACGATGAAGTTTATGTTATTTTTTAATGATAGCCTGATTTTAAAATGTTTTTTAATTTTTTCCACTTGTGATTGAAAGTTGCATTACAAATTTGAATTTACATACTTCATATTACATAATTCATTTAATTTAAATTGGAAAATTCAGTTGTAGTAACATATCACTATCCACCTAGTACATATTATTTTTAATGTGAACAATCTCAAGATAATGAATGAAATATAAAAAACAAGAAACATATTAAAGCAAGCGTCTAAAGAACGTTTGCAAACTTTTCTTTTTATCCTAATAAAAAATATTATAATAGTCTGATTTAAACGACGGGCTCGGGTTTTTTTTAAAATACATGGAAAATCCACCCTTAAACCTATGGATAAATTGGCAGCCTAAAATCTTTACATTTACATATAATGTGTTCAAAATAATTACGGACATTAAACGGGTAATGAATAGCTATTTAGATTTCTAAACAATAATATGAGACAGTAATCTGTAAATGCCTTCCTTGTGTCTGAGTTGCTTTTGTGAACACCGAGAGGGTATCAAATGAAATTTAATGATATATCACATGACAACAAAGCTAATAGTCCAATTGCAGAATACAAAAACGGGCTAGGGAAAAATCCTCGTATCTCTAATGCAAAGATCAATTAATTTGTTGAAAGATGACAGAAAAATTCATGGCGTCACGTATAAAAAACTTATTTTCGCCCTTTACTTCTTGAATCAAATTAAACATGATTTTGGAAATATAACAATCAAAAGGTATTAAGATGTGTTGAAGATAATAAATAATAAAAGATAAAAAAAATCTGTTGAAGATTAATATTTATTACAGACCGTTGAAATTTCCACAAAATATATTGTACTCGGATTAAATAGAAACTTTGTTTTGGTTGATTTGGTCCAGATACCAACATGTTTATCTCATACTCAACACTTAACACAAAATGTGTTACATATTGAATACAAGATAATTGAATATGTATTAGAAAATGCATACAAAACAACAAACCATATTTATCTATGGTTTTTATCACCATTTTATCGATATGTTTATCTAGTAAAGCTCTCTCTCTCTCTCTCTCTCTCTCTCTCTCTCTCTCTCTCTGCGCCAAACTTCAAAGATTTATAGAGAAAAAGCGTCTGGTTGAATAAGACATGTTCATAATAGCTACACACAAACACAGAGCTATATAGCTATTTTAATTTTTTATATCATATTGAAGAGTTGATAAATACTTATGTTTCATATCGCTTATTTTACTCACAATGTCCAATTTTTATCAACAAATAAAACGACCCTTTATGTATTTTTTTTTTTTTTACAAAACTTCTTGGAAATCACAGGGCTAATTGTTACTATTTTTGGTGTGAAGCGTCTCTACGGTAAGAGAATTCTAAATAGTAAAATTTATGACTTTATCATCTCTTGGGACTCAAAGGCGGGGCCAAATATGCAAAACAAAGGCCATTTAAAAAAAATCTTCTTCTCTTTTCCCACGCATGTAGGAAAAAAAACTATAATGTCCATGAAACCCTCTACCAAAATTGTGAAATTTATGACCACTGGGTCAAGCTTAGAATTTCTTCTTCTCTACTCCCATATATACTTAAGAAAAAATAGTAATGATGTTCATGAAGCCCTTTACGGAAATTGTGAAATGCATGACCCCCAAAGCAGGGGTTCAGGCCCTATGGCGGGGTCAATATAGCCATATAGTGAAAATGTAATAAATCTTAGAAAATATTACTCTTTACCCGAATTTAATTTGAATAAAACAAAATGCATGATTATGTTACCATTAATTTTCTACCTAAATTGTGAAATTCATGGTTCCTGGGTCAGGGTTTAGATCCTAGGGAAGGCCCAATATGGCCACATAGTGAAAATGTATTGATTTAATTATAAATTCTTCTGTACTATCACAGTCGTGGGATATAAATCATGCATTGTTATTATGTTCATATTGTCTTGATGATTAATTTCAGAATAAAGTTTAAAATGCAAACATGAGACTTTTCTGGCATGTTAATCTAGGGGAACTCAGGTGACCGTCAAGGCCTGTGGGCTTCTTGTTTTTTAAATCAATTATGAACTTTACTTTTCTTAAACAATTACTCGCAACATGCTTCTAAATACAAATTCATATGTGTCCTGATATATTCTGCAAAAAAAGAGCATTTTTGAATGAGTTGATATAGAAAATACTAAATTTTCATATTCAAATGAGGAATACGAAATATTTTCTGATCTTTTTAGCGGCTTAAAAACCTAAGTTTTTATAAAATGATTGGCGTATAAATCTATGTTTTTTTAAATATAACTTCTGCGTAATTTTCTAGGATAAATTTCCCTAAGAACAACCCCTTTGTGTTTAATATCACTACTTTTTGTGATAAATTATGATTTTTTCTCAAGATCCACCAACCCCGTCTAAAAAAAACCCAAAAATACAAAACCCCACCCACTCCAAATAAAAATAAAAAACAAAACAAACGAAAACTGATAAAAATCTTATAAATCAAGAATGGCAACATTTCAGAGTTTCTATATACCTTGACCTTGTCAACTGCAGTTTAATAACAACCTGATAACATGCAGAAGTTCCAGCCAATGTAGTTCTGTTCACAAAATCGATACCAAAGTGCAGAAATCCAACACAGTTAGACCGACATCACACACATTACAGTGCAGGGTTCCAGCACAGTTAGCCAAATACAACACACATTTTACTAACGTGCGGGGTTCCAGCATAATTAGCCCAATTGTACTCTTTCTGGTCTTAAACTATCCCCTCTTTTTTGAACAGGCATTGCTTTTTCGATACAAAAAAAAAAAAAAGATGACCCATAATGACATGTTTAGAATGATGAATATTCACACCCACATATAGCTGTTGAGATAAGTTTAAACATATACCTTCCAGCATATATTTATTTGCAACATAAAAAATAACTCATTCTCTCTAAAATGTAAGGAACATCGTTACTGTCATAATAATTATATTGAAAGAAACGAATGATTGTAACAATTTTCTATGGAAACCTATCTGTGTCGAAACTTTATATTTTGGATCTTATATTTGATTTGAATCACATTATCTTAATTTATTATTATTTAATAACCATATTTCATTATAGATTTTTGTTGCTTTTATGTACATTATTTATGATTTGTAGAGTTAATGAATTATGCGTTACAAAGAAGATGGGGGAATAAGATGGCGCAACTGCCCATTTGGTTAAATCGAAAAAAATATATCAAATTTTACATTTTTTCAATTTAATATATTTGATATGTTATAATACAAGTTTACCAAAGGGCAATTTCTAAAAATATTCAGTTTGAAATATTTAAAAAAAAAAAGAAAAGAAAAAAATAAATCCTATAGTTTTGGTGGTATCGAACCCACAACCTAAAAACCAAAGCTCTATAAAGTGATCTAATCTCTGGTGCTCTAACCACTGAGCCATTTTACTCACAAGAAAGTGCGTTTTTAAATGCTTTTTGACACGTTGGCTACGAATTTACGAACGTGTATTATTTTTCTAAAACGCTCAATTGTTGGGCTACAAAATGACATTTTTAAAGTATAGTGGGTCATCTCTCCACATTTTTGTTGATTGAAATCGGTTTAAATTTCATTAAACCACATTTAGACTATGACAAAAATATGGAGGCCATACTCACTCTATAAAAGAAAAGGCATTGAAGTTATAAAAAAGACACTATTTTTGTAGATTTTGACACGCTTGCGCCAGTTTAAATCGACCTATTACAAATATTTAAAATATTTAAGGGTTATAAACATGAAGTTATGTAAAATATACACTTTTTTTTTAATTATTTTAATTTTTTTTTTATCAGATTTAATGATATTTTAATTTTACAGTATCTAATCATTCCTCATTTGGGCATTTTACACGCCTTATTCACCCATCTTCTTTATACGCTAACCGTTTAAAAAATGCTATAAAAAAAACCCTGAATAAGTCAAATAAATGATAGTGGCGTTTCATATGCATTTTCAAACACTTTTTTCTAAAACAAATAAAATTCAACATTAAGATATAAGAATGGTACAGCCAAAGAATCTTAAGATTTTCTTCCTTTTAACCATTTCAGATTCAAAGAATGGTACAGCGGAAGAAACTCAATTTGTTCTTTCTTATAACCATGTTCATCTTGACTGTTTTTGTAACTTCACACTACAACACCGTTCAGAGGATTCACCCACCTGTCAAACATCCAATAGGTGGAAAAGTGCAAACTCCTAAAGGAGAGAAAAACTTGCCGAACAGAACGCCAATACATGTACATCGGCCTGGACCAATGAGAATGGTTCAGGAAGTCGACTGTCAGCAAATCATTGAAGGTAACGAAGACTACATAGCGCATGCGTCTGAAATCATGAACAACACTATATTTTCATTTCTAAACGACAGTCAAATTGAGAAAATTGCTCTAAACTGTGACAAGTTTTTGAATACCTTTGACTATAGTCGATTCATAGTGTCACAAATTGAACTAGATTTTCCCATTGCATATTCCATAATAACATACAAAGATGTTGTTCAGACTGAAAAACTTCTCAGGGCTATATACCGGCCTCACAATGTTTACTGCATACACGTGGATCGTAGTTCCGGTCTTTCATTGCATAACGCCATTAAAGCTATTTCAAAATGTCTGTCTAATGTTTTCGTTGCATCGACGCTGGATGATGTCATCTATCAGGGTTATTCTCGACTGAAAGCAGACCTCAACTGTATGACTGATCTTTTGAACTATTCAGATGTAAAGTGGAAATATCTCATCAATTTACCTGCTCAAGAATATCCATTAAAAACTAATTCAGAAATTGTGAAAGTGTTACAGATATTAAACGGGACAATCAGCATTGAAAGCTATTATGACAAAGCATCACACTACCGAACCAACCAGACATACAAAGAGAACTACAAAACATCCAAGTTAGAACCCACGGGAAAAATCAAAGCTCCACCCCCTCATAACGTAACGGTAGCCAAAGGAAGTGCATACGGTACATTTAGCAGAAGTTTTGTGGAGTTTGCCTTGAGGAATCCCAAAGCAAGGGACATCTTAAAATGGACAGAGGATACTTTGAGCCCAGATGAAACTTTCTGGGCAACTCTTGCTTTCAACAAAGAACTGGGTGCCCCAGGCATTCAATACTCTGGTAGGATGTGTTTAATTTACGTATTGCCATTGGGAATTAACATTAATTATTCAGGCACGTAGCATCAGGGGGGCCAGTTAAAATTCACATATAAAAAAATGAATAACCCTGGACTTGGCCCCCCCCTTTTTTGGGAGTATGTAAATAATTGATATGAAAATAAGGAAATGAGGAGAAAAATTGAAGTTATATACTTTTTTTTTTTTTTTTTTTTTGCTTGTCAAGATTTTTTGGATGAGTCTGCCCCCCCCCCCCCCCCCCCCCCACTTTCAAAATCGACGTGCCTGATTATTTATTATTATAATTATGATAAATGCTGAAAATAAAGAAAGTGAAATACTCATACCGCTATATTCTCACACAAACGTATTTGACTTTTCTTATTACATGTATTAGTAAATAAATCAATCAGATGCAATGTCATAGCTTGTTAGCTCACCTGAGCTGAAAGCTCAAGTGAGCTTTTCTGATCACCCGTTGTCCGTCGTCCGTCCGTCCGTCCGTCTGTCCGTCCGTCTGTCTGTCCGTCTGTAAACTTTTTACATTTTGATCTTCTTCTCTAAAACCACTGGCCAAATTTAACCAAATTTGGCAAAAATCATCCTTATAAGAAGGTGAATATAAATTGCAAAAATAAAAGGCCAGATTGTATTCAAAGCGGAGAAAACCTCGAAACTGTAAAAAAGGGGGGTGCATTTTAAAAAATCTTCTTCTCAAGAACTACTGAGTTAATCTTAACGTAATTTAGCATAAATTATCCTTAGGTAAAGGAAAATATAAATTGCAAAAATTAAAGGCGAATACTGTTCCAAATTTGAGATAATTGCGAAAATACTAATAAAGAATGGCTCGTTATTCCATATATCGTAGACTGGCAATTCATTGCGATAGACTGGGTCTTATGACAGGCATCGCCAGTCTACTGCATCTCGAAAACGAGGTTCTTTGTTTAAGCTGGCAGTTTGTTGTGCAACAGTTCACGTGCGATTATAATCTATGAAACATGGAAATAACATTGGTACCGATTATTGTGAAGTAAATTAAGGTTAAATATTTCAACGCGTTGTCATTTTCACTTGTGGGGTGGTTTTAGGTTGTTTTGATATTTTCGTTTCATTTTGCTTTTTAACTTGGGGAAACAATCGCCTTGTATTTGGAACATAGACTTCAGTAAATAGGCATGCAGTTGATTGTTTACCTGCGAAAATGATAAAATCTGATGCATTAACACTGTACTAAAGTGCATTTCCCTCTGTTTTTATTGTTTATTAATTTCTAATTGTGTCAACAAGGATCAAACAAGGGAGCGACTTTGGTTGAAATAATCGATATTTGATCGGTAACTTCGCCGGAATTTCCTCCGAAAGAGAATTTGAAGTAGCCATGTATTCCGAGTTCATAATCGTGTAAATTAAATCCAAAGACAATAAAAAGATGTTTATGAATTTGAAAACACGTTTTCACAGCCTCAGTTAAACCCTGTTGTGATTAATCATCCGCAACTGTCTTCCCAGATAGCAAGCTTACGTTGGCCCAACGTTGGCTTATGGTTATAGGGTTGGCTACATATCGCTGTTGGTAGAACGACGTTGGACCAACATTGGACCAACGTTGTATTTATCACTGTTGGTGCATTGGCATCGTTCCAATATTGGATCAACGTAGTTCATCCAACGTTGGAACATAAACATTGTGCCAACGTTGGCCAATATCAAATTGATCTCGGTGGGCGCGAATACACTGCACCGATGTCGGGCCGACAGACTAAAATGTGTGAAATGTGTAAAATATAACGGTTACTGTATTCAAATTAATTTCAGATTTAGAATTTTAGTTGTTGATTTTTTTAAAATGTACATGACTATATTATGTGTGTCAGTCATGAACCATTTTACTTGTCTACACTTTGAATGAAATACAGTGTCAATGCATAGTAACTTTTCTGCACTCGTGAATGAAACATTACCGCCAAAAGAACTGTGATGTCATTTTTGACAAATCCATCAGAGTAACTTGATCTTATGCTATCATCATGGCTGCCTGTAGGAATAATGTAAGTATGCAGATGTTCTTTTACAGATTTTTATTATATATGGGTGATATACAGTAATGTTCTCAATACTTTTAAATGAAAATTTGAAAGCAAATTAAAGGCAATGTTCTTGTACAGACATTCTCCTGTTGATGTTCAAACACGGTGACATGGCTGTCTCCTATATTATTTGTGAAGATGAATAGAACCATGCAGTTTATCGGCTCAAGTTAAGGAACATCTAAGGTAACTAAATTTAATATTATGATAATATTCAATATTTAGGGTAGGAATTGAAGGCACAATTTTTTTTATCAATGATGTGAGATGATCAGAATATGTCATGGCAAAATGATATAATTATCCTCAATGCAGCTTTATTAAATACTACCTTCATATGTTTGTATGATAAATCATCGGCATGATATGCTGATAATATTAAATCAGAAGCTGTGGGTCTTGCACGGATCTAAAGAAGGTCGGAAATATCCAGACCCCCCCCCCCCCTCCCCTGGCCTCCTCCCCGGAAAACTCAAATTGACTTATTCACAGTAAAAAAGCAGTAATATTGCAAAAAAATTCTGATACACATATTAAAACTGTGCACAGTAAAATAGACCCCCTTCCCGCAAACAAATTTATTTGTTTTAAATCGTTATATATTGAGTATTTTTTCTGCATTATTATTTTATAATGTAAATGCAATTCTATTTATATCAATTTATTTTTTCCATTTTATATGATTATTTTTTTAATTTACAGCAGCATTTTGCGAAAACGGGCTTTTGAAGTTATCAACGAGGTCAGAATTAGAGAACTAAATTGGAACTGAACTAAACATAGTGACCAAGCGCATTTATTGTGATTCGTTATGCATCTGATTGGGAAAGGGGATGAAAATAGGAGTAAAGAAAACAAATGAAGAAGATTGAAGGGATGTGGAAGTATATAGATCGACTATAAAAAACAATTTGAAAATTTGAATATTGATTATATTTCTGTGAGAAAACAATAAAGATTAGACTTACTGTTGATTTTTGTGAGATTGTTTTATAAGGAATTAAGGACAAAGTTTGGGGAATATTGGTTGGATTAAATTGTTGCCCCAACATTGGGCCAACATTAAAACTGTCAATCTACTGACAATGGACCAACGTCACGCCAGCGTGTTGGTGCAATGCTGCGCCGATGAGCAAAATTACATTGGGTCGATGTTATTTTCCGACATTGGACCCACATAAATGATAACATCGGGCCAACGCTGGGCCAATATAAGCTTGTATTGCTATCTGGGTTATCTTTAGAGGTCATAAATACTGGTGATGCAAACACATATACCATGCATTGAAAATAACAATCGATAATCATTACATTTCTTGTTGATACATGTACTACAATTAGAAGGTAACTTGTAATTATTTAATAACTCTGCCAAATTAATGCAAAACCGTTTGTTTACAGTTATCTTCAAAACTAAAAACTGTTGTAATTGGGTCATAGGGTAGGACTAATTTCTCCAAAATACACAGTGCATAAACTGATTTTGTGTCACATGGCTAACTCAATTAGAACTCATTTTATCTATATAATGTATGAATGCATTAAAAAAAGGAAATTAAACAAATTGGATAAGTTTTTAATAGTTGCCTATCATTCTACGACTGACGCTGAAATGTTTGTTGATTATTGGAATTGTCTTGCTAAATATTATATACTTGTGTACAGAAAAATCAAAAGGATGATGTGCTATAACTACTTTCTGGGGTCCTTTCTCATTTGATAAATTATTTCAAATCTGCAACAATTTTGGTATTTTTCAAACGAGTACATAAAAACTTCTTTTAAACAGTTCTGACACATTATAATTATGATGATATCCGTGCATTATCATTATTTTAAAGAAAATATTGCAGCAGAAAATCATCTTGGTTTGTAGCCGTTTGTTGTTTTTGAGGGAATATGAAATAATTAATGGGCCTTAGTACAGAACTGATACCTGTATGCCTGACAATACATTAAATTATATAGCTTTTTAACTCATCATGTGACATCATTTTCCAGTCAAATGTTTTCATCGATCAAGTGAGTAAGGATATAAAACGTCACACAAATTTACATCAGGTAAACAATTATTTAAGGGAAGACCAATTAAGTTTTTTTAATGTAGCCTTAGCAACTTTTGCCACAGAGTTCAAACACTGCGTGCTGCCTTCCAGACTAGCTGGCGATTCTCTGTCCGTCAATCTTTGTTAACTTTCACATATGAGATATCAGCTGTGAAAATGAAATGTATCTCATCTGCATGGTATATTCATAGAGCTTGGCATCTTAAATAAACACACTAAAAATATTCACTTAGATGTGGAAAATGAAAATTACACTAATTTAAGTTCGATATTTTTTTTCATAAATACCAATATACCAAACAAGAAATATTGCAGGTAAATGGTAACTACCTTTTCCAGTATTTTCATCAAATAAAATAAATATGCATTGCATGGCCTCGAAGACAACATTTTAATGAAATAAAATGTTGGCATCCTTTAATTGTGTAGATTCAAAATGTTCAAATTATGATTACACACAATAAGGTAGGCCCACAATGGGTGCTGATTTTTTAACTGATATACGTCTTAGGAAATGTATGATTTTTTTTTCTTAAATGAGCAAATACTGTTCACATGTGTGCAAAAACTGTAGGAAATGATATACCGGTACGTGTTATATATAATTAATATATCACAATATATTTTCACCCCAACCCCTTTATAAAATATTGAGTTTTAGGTCAAAAAATTATCATGGTACTTAACTTTGCTATATTTAAGGACACACGAGACGATCCTCAATTTTATATAATTTTCCTTGATAAATTATTCCTTATTATGCCCCCTTCGAAGAAGGGAGGGCATATTGCTTTGCTGCTGTCTGTCGGTCGGTCCGTCGGTCTGTCGGTCGGTCCACCAACAGTTTCCGTTCAATTTCTTTGCAGGGGATGAACATATTGAAATGAAATTTAATATACAGGTTTATCATGATAAAATCTAGGTCAAGTTTGATATTGGGTACGATCGAGCAATTTTTGACAGAGTTTTGGCCCTTTGACGTAGACAAATTCTAGTTTTTCTGAGTTTCCGCTCATTTTCTTCGCAAAGGATGAACATATTGAAATGAAATTTTATATACAGGTTTATCATGATAATATCTAGGTCAAGTTCGACATTGGGTACGATTGAGCAATTTTCGACAGAGTTATGGCCCTTGGACTTACAAAAATTCTAGTTATTCTGAGTTTCCGCTCATTTTCTACGCAGAGGATGAACATATTGAAATGAAATTTAGTATACAGGTTTATCATGATAATATCTAGGTCAAGTTCGATATTGGGTACATCGAGCAATTTTCGACAGAGTTATGGCCCTTGGACCCTTAAATCCAGGTATTTAAGTTTACATTCATTTTCTTTGTGGATGTTTCCAAGGGAGGGGGCATATGTGTTTCACAAACATCTCTTGTTTATTAACATTTAAACCTGTTAATTCCCAAAAATTCAAGGTTTATTACCAGGCTATTTCTAGAGCAATAATATTTAGAATTTTTCTGAAAATAGCATGTAAAATGCATTTGAATGCTTATAAATAAAGTCATAGACATATATTTTCAATTGAACACTTTATATCTAAATAAAAAAAGTATCATAATGATAGAACAGGAAAATATAATTATGGAATTACTTGGTGGAAATCTTCACATTGTGGAGATAGGAAAAAATAGAAAATAATGGAAGATAGGTTGCGTCTGACCGTATAGTGTGTTACGTCAATGTAGTTCGCCATTGTTGCTTAGGTGAGCGATGTGGCCCATGGGCCTCTTGTTTTTTGTTTCATATCAGCTTCAGGGGTTCCGAACCGGAAGTCATGGATAACTGTTGGTGTGATGTGGCAATCCAAGGGACCAGCAAGGGAGGTCTGTCATGGGATGTACGTCCGAAATATATGTGTTTTCGGATTGGGAGACTTAAATAAAATAGTACAAGAAAAAACCCTTTTTATCAACAAATTTTATCACTATTATCAACCTTTTGCCTTGATGTGTATGGAAGAGTGGTATTTCAACAAGACGTTCACAACTGTACCTTTTGAAAATTATTTTTATAAAGGTTTGATAAAATTTTAATATTGTTAAAAGTATATGAAGCCCAAAGTTCAAATGTATTTCATTTTTAATATGATAGAAGAATATAAAGTACTGAATTACTTATAGAATTCATTCATCAAAAGTCAAATAAAATTTATCTGGAAACGAATAATCAAGACTTTTAATTTTCTATAATTAAAAACTTTTTTAAAAAATTATGTAGTTATGCAAAAACAAACATTACAACAATTTCCCCTCTCAACTAAAACCTTGAGGGCTCTAGTATCAGTTCACACAGACACTTCCTTTAAACTACTTACGTTATATCATAATACATTTTACATAACATATTTGTTGATTGAAATGTTTTTTGGTACCTGAGATAGAAATTTGATTGTTACAAGAGCAGCTGGGATAGAAAAGTTATTTTGTAAAGAAATAAAACTGTCCATGTTCAAATTACTGATGCGTTTCTGGAGGTGGTCTGATGATGGCTTCTTAATAAAACGCCCATTTAGATCGTCACCCGAGCGATACATGTTTTGCGTTTGCAACGATGTACATTTAAATGGACAAGCCTTAGTTTAATGAGTCCTTTCTAAACTCTACTGTTCAATAGCATTGCACTACCTTTAAGTTTGTAAACAATGTTTCAACTTCTGCCCGGGTTTTACTCTTTCGTGACAGACTGGCGAAGACATGTTTAGATTTAAAAGTTCTTTTCCTTAATTTTTTTTTCACAATCCAGTGTTGACAAACTGATATAAAAAAAAAATCCATTAAATAGGTTTGTCTTCTCTGAAGCTCTCCATTTGAAAGAACAGTTTTCCTTCGTGCAGCATTCTTTTCCTTAATAAGCTCTTTTAGTCCGATTATTTTTCCTTCAGGGAAGTTCACAGATTACAATGCATATGGTTTCCTTTGCTCTCGCTATCACGCACATCGCAGCGTCGTTGTGGACTTTTGAAGCTTTTTATGTCCTTCCTTGAAGTTTGATTATATTGGATACCATTTATCTTTAGTGTGCAGCTTGACTTGTTATTCTGCTCTTTATCTTGTTTCATATCTATTACTTCAACATATTTTGAAACTTAACTATAGGACAAGCTCAAAATTATTTGTTAGTCAGTTTCTGTTTCTCTCTCTTCAGTTTGGTAAAGCTTTGCAAATACACCACCACGGCTACCTAGACAAATAGTAATCTTAGAATACTCAGAACCAAGCCCTAACTTTGAAATACTCTTGATCCCCACTGTTGAGTGTTGTTTAGCAGCTCTCATTCAAAACAGCAAGGCTGATGGGAGTGGTCTTTTCATAAAACCTTAAATACCCATTTTTGAAAGAAATGAATAGAAATTGTTAAGACCTAATATGGGGGGGGGGTCTCTTTATTTGTTTGACTCATCATTTTCAGGAAGAAATAATACGAGAGGATTAAATACAGTGTCTTTTTATCCAAATCAGTAATTTCATTCCATGCTAAAGTTCTTTGTAGAGTTTATGTTTTCAACTTTCGACAAATTAAGTGGGGGGGGGGGGGGAGGGGGGTTACCCTCGTTTTCAAATTTTCACTTCATTGTCTCAGAATAATGTTCTCCAAACTTCATCAAACCAATTCTTCATGAAACACAGCCACCTATGATAATAAAATCACTGCCATACTCTTCTAATCAACCACCAGCTGCTCCCATATGTTAGAACATGCGCTTCGTTCAATGCAAATTAAATTACGAAATTTAAGAACAAAGCAGTACCCCTACAGTAAGGGTAGATTACCTAAGAACATCTCAATTCTTTTATTAATCCATTTCGTTCTATTTACAAAGTTTGACAGCTAATTGCCCTCAGACAGACCGGCATGTGTTTATTTGAGATGAAATAACATGTATATTTGATGATGAATATATTGCACACAATGCATTTTTAAAGATTTTATTTTAAAAAGTATACATCACAGGCAAAAAGTAACAAGAACAATGAATAAAAACACATTGTCTGAGGACGGAGTTAGGTACATGTATAATACAGGATCAAATATCACTTTAACAAACAACAAAAAAATGTGATTATTAATATATTGCTCATCAACATTGCTTAGTGGTCAGGCACATTAAAATTTGTAATTTTTCCCGCAGTCGAATTTTTTTTTTTTTTAAATATACAGTATCTTCCAAAACTCATAACCAACACTATCGTCTAACGATGAGATATGAAGAAAAGTTTAAGTGGATTCAGATAATCTTTATGACTGGGAAGTGCCCAAGTCATATGTAAAATAAAATAATTTAGACCGAAACGAGTCTTTTATTAGGGTGAAAAGGATAGAGTGTGTCTGATACTTGAAATATTCAAGGTGGCAGGAATCTTTCCCCCCTCCCCCCTAACTTTTCTTCCATCTTCTTCTGGATCCACTGCTTAATTAAGTAGAAGTAAACTAGTTGAAGATAACTTGGTGCAATTTTTTTCACAACTTTTTTTAAAAAGTTTCTCTGATGAAACTTTATAGCTATAAAGGTAAAGTGATGACTCCAGCAGCATCTTCATACAACCCCCCAGCTGCTATCGCCCGTACCATGACGTACACCTTCAGCCCTGACCAGCTGGTGATAGCGGGTGGCAGGGCAAAGGTAATGCTGGTCTGTGTGGTCTCCTGCCATTGTATGATCTCTGCCCCACCCTGTACCTTACCCGCAGACACCTCAAAGAACAAGGGGTGAGGGGAGCTGAACATCCCGTTCCACGATACTGTGAACTCTTTCTTGTCTGCACTCCAAGTGATTGTCATCTTCTGGGTAGCTGCAAAGAAAGTTATTAGATTAATCACTAACAATAAATTAATTTAAAATATCTTTATGTACAAATGAGTTTATGATAGGTGTTATAAAAATTTATCATTTTTTTTAAAATCCTAATAATTTTCTAATTCTAATGACATTTTTGAAAGCAAGCTCTTGTAAAGAAGGTAACTTACCATGCTTGACAGGTTTCTCGGTGAACACTGTGATGTCTGATCTGACCTTGTCACTGACCAAAAGAATTTCATTGATAGCCTGTGTGCTGACATTGATTGAACCCAAGGTCAAGGTAAAATTGTTCACACTGGTAAAGAGGAAATCTTGACTATCGGGAAATGACATCTTCTCCGTCAGATCAAAGCTGCTGCCTTGCATCAAAACCTACACCATAACAAGCTAACATGTGGTTATATGTACATGGTTACAAATTAAACATGATATTAAATTATCATCACCAACTTCAATTTCATTGGGTCATATTCCCACTACTCGTTCACTATATCATATTAGACTTATTGAACTAATACTGTTTAAAATAAATCAAAATGGTTTGTCTTGGCTTTATAAAAGGATTCTACTGTATACTGTATATAGATACTGTTCATGTAGAGGAAAGGAGAGAGAAAAAGAGACAGATTACATGTGATGTAATAGAGAAGAGCATATACACATGCATTTTAATGGTAATAATTACAACAACTTGCAGTAAAGTATCAATACCGATAACCTCCTCAATTCTAATGCATTAAGTACACTAAGAATTAATCAGCCATACTTGGTGTTCAACTTTATTTAAAATTAAAATGAAATACCAAATTCTTATTTTTTTTTTACTAGATTTGATTTGGACATTTTTCCAAGTCACAAATTTAGAATGCTTGGAACTATGCGACATAAAAAAAATTGAACAACTGTAGGAAAAGAAATATTCGGTGAGGATTTAATTTCGTTATTTTCGTTGGGAGTTTAAATCAACAAAACGAAATCCACAATGAATTTTTAACCCCAGTATTCTTAATTTAATACAGACTTGATACAAGATATGATGAAATTATATTCCAAGAAAATTTTAATTGGTTTAAAAAGAACAAAATGTTAACCCAACGAATATATGTGCTTCTACAGTAGTGACAATATTACCACTCTCCTTGCACAGTGAGAAGTACTGAGTGAATACAGACGCATGTCTCCATGAATTGTACCTTGTACTGTTGGATGCCGATGTGATCATTGAATCCTGTTCACTTGAGTCGGATACGGTCAGTCACACTCTGGTAGTTAGTCCTGGCCTTGTACTCGGTCACTGATAGGGGCATGGACTCTACAACTGCACTAGTCACCACTGGGGCATCATGGGAGATCTTCACTCCATTGGAGGACATGGAGCTCAGGAGTCCGGCATTGTTTTCACAGCGGAGTGTGGAGTAGATGGTCTTACCCTGCAGGACACTGTAATCAAAGTCTCTGAAGGCCAAGTAATCCGAGACTGGAACATTCTCAAAGGCTTGTATATCCACTTGATTTGGTTGAGTGCCTGCAGTGAAGAATAACATTTATTGGATGATGTTACGTGAATGAAATGGAGCTGCATCATTGTAAAAATGTTCAATGGTGATGAAAAAAAAATTATGTTGTATGTACTCAGTGCTAATGTATCTAGTGCTATCAAATATTAAACATATTGAAAGATTTGGTTTATAACCATGCACTACAAAAGCTGTTTTTTACTGTAAAACATGAGCAATAAATCTACCAACCTAAGGCCCATTCACAGCGTGCCAGCCCAGATTCCGGGTCGCTGACCACCCAGTTCACAGCCACTTCACTGTCTGTCCATGCATTCTGGTCTTCCTCTGTCAACATTTAAGTGTTTCATTCATTATATTACAACAATCCAAACCGGGGGGATAGATGGAAAAAGGTGGTTAGAAGAATAATTTATTGTCAATCGAACTTCTGTACTTTTCTGCTATTAAATAATTTTTTTTTGTAAAAATTCAAAAACCAACACTTTCTCTTATTAAGGCTGCCACTCAATTAGAGGGAAGTAACTCCCACTATCATAAATTACCGAGTTGAAATAGCGGCATCTGTAAAAATTTTTCTTGAAAGGTAGGTTTCAATTGTGTGCATTTAAAGTATAAAATTGATAAGTTAAAGGTAATCACTATCACTGGAGCAAACTTTAATGGTATTTATGATCTACTCACGCCTAAGTCTCCCATCATACACTCCCAAAAACTGGGGCGGAGTCAGGTCCACCAGGATCTTGCTGGAGTAGGCTATCCCCTGTAACCCCGCAGCATTGGTGGCCAGGGCAGTGACATAGATGAAGGAGTTGTGTACCAAGGTCACCTTGGAGTTGAAGGCAAATTTGCTAAGACCCACGCTCTCAAAGCCCTGCAGCTGTGTCCCTCCCTGTGTGTAGCCTGTCAAAGAAACCAGGCAAACATTCAGAAGTGTTAGCATTTAACTTAATTATATACATATTATTAATTACCGGTATTAATATATAAACATCTTCATTTTTCAATTATCCAGATCATTCTTAACGCTTAAGGTGGTATGGGACACTTCCATGATGTGATGTACTATTTATTGAAATAAAAGATAAAATCAAGTGTAATTTTATGAATAGTTTCTTTCCCACATAAGTCACAGAATAGCGCAGTGGTTGAGAGAGGTCACTACATACCTGTAAGTCATAAGTTCGAATCCCACTGGGGATTTAAAAAATTTTCCCTTTCAAATCATCTTAACTGTCATATGAATTTTAACAATATAGAAGAGCAGAAGCACCTTTAAGCTTCAAATATATTATATGGCAATTACTTTATGTTCCTGGTAATCAGATACCAAAATTATCAGTATTTTTTTTAACAAGACACAGATATTTACAATGAACATGACACTATGACTTACTGTACTGGCATTTATAGCATTATTATTAATGTGTGTTAAAAAGCCATTTGCTACTTACAAAAATTCTATATTTCATCTCAAAAGACTCCACAAATTTAAAAGGAGACATTTTAGTTTTGGTGCTATGAACACAATTTGAATTTATTTACACAAAGTCATGCATTGCCAAAAAGAATTACAGACCCTATTAATACGAACTCTATAGTACTTGAAATAATGCTTTGATTATTAATAAGTAAATTCTAGCAAAGATTAAGCAACTTGGAACTTATTGCACATGAAAAAGTACATGTAACTTGTAACTCAAATATGGTTCGTGCAAATAAGGATGGGGTCTTTAAACTGACAATTCAAGAGGTAAATGAATAAATAGAAGACTTTTCTTTTGTTAAAATTGAAAAACATTGTTCTTTGCTAGCTTCATAAAAAAATACATGTATATATTATGTGTTTTGCCATATTTTATCACTTTTTTGGTTAATGATGCTTAATACCAAAGTCAGAGTAGGTTAAGTCTTCGTAGAATTAGAAGTTTTACCTATTGCCCAGAAGTATTCTGTGATAGGACTGACATCCTCTACAAAGCTCCATGATCCGTGAATGGAGCCCCACTCGTGGAGGTACACCACATGAGCCTGTACGTATAATTCACTGCTCCCGTTAACATCCCGCTGAACGTGTTCTAGTCACATGATCCAAAAATATTCCTGTCTTCTCATCCACACTCCCAAGGGTCAGTTCGGTGGTTGTACCCTGTGCGATGAAATAAAACGTATGTTTGTGCCAAGATATGATCTCCCGTGATTCTGATTTTCCATGTACATCGCCTCTAAAAGCTTTGGTATATATGAAGAAAACATGACTCTTGTTCCCAAACTTGGCAAATCCTTCCTTGTTGGACTGGGTGGAACTGCTTATCAATAAATGGCTGGTGAAGAAGACTAGTCTGTACAGACCCCCCTCTACCAAATTAGCCAGGGTCTGCGTCACACTTCCCCGGAAAAACAGGAAAGACCTCCCGTCCCTAGCAACAGGGTGTCTCAAAGTAGGATACCCTATTCTTAAAATTGGCATAAAACCACAAGATATATTTGTCTGTGTCTAATTGGACTATAATGCATACTTTTTTAATTTAAGACAATCACATTTTTAGACCCCCTACCACACCTTTAAAAAGAATTTACTTCATACTTTTAGAACTGAAAAAAAAATCTCCAAAAATATGGGACAGGTGTAGAGATGTATATAAAATTCAACACGTTTTGAAGTAACATTTTTTTCTATGAAAATATAACGTCAATGTGTCTCCATAAACACAGGAGTTCTAAGTAAAGACTGGATTTTTACTGTTCTAAAAAGATCAATTACCGACAGATAAGAAAAGGATACCCTATTATGAGGCAAAGTTGCACATAAATGTGCAAGGTTAAAATTTTTTCATAAGAAATAGTTGTAAAGAGAACACCAATTAACACCCTTCATTTTTTCAGATTTTTAGATCTTCAAATTAAGTCTGTAGCTGCGCAGTTTGACAACTGTTTTTAGTTAATAAAAAGGCATTGTCCTGTTTTAGTATGCATAATTTGCATACAAAACATCGTGTAGAATCTGATATTTAAAGCCTTCATATCTCTTGGCATCAGTTTCGGTCAGTTTCGGGCAGAAATAAGCCAGTTCAATAAATGTTTACATTCTTATTCTCATATGTACAAGATGACCGCATTTCCCCCCTTAAAAAGTATGTTTTATAGTCACAGAAATGTGCTTGCAAACTGTCATGCATAGGCGTTGATTATCAATAGAAGACTAATGGATTTTACTTGCCATCTGCCAATAAAATCAAGGAAGGGGTATCTTTTTTATTAGTTCTTTATCTTCTAAATTTCATCATGAGTTCGGGGACTATGGGGTAACTACTACTTATAGGCACAAAACGACAGCTTTGCAGTAAATTAGGGTAACGGCAAGGGGCAAATATTGTTTATGTAATCCCTCTCAATGCTTCTTCGTGTTATATTTTTAAAACACTTCAAGAACAATTCAACTTCAAAGCCATTTTGCTCGAGCAATTTATCAATTGCAACGGATACCGGTTATAAAATAATTTACGATCCTATGTCGAATTTGACTCTACTTTGTCGACAATAAATGAATAGATGGCACTCTAAATGCCTGATTTGAGTTCTCGTTAATATTGCGTTACATCCGTGAAAAAAATGGAAGGTAAATACACTACAACTTATAATGTTTAGATTTTGAGGTAATGAACATATTTCCCCCCACTGCAGTTGGCCCTCAGTTGATGGTAGAGGTTTATAAATAATATAAACGACATGCATTAGTAATGAAAACTTTATCCTAAATGGTTGCCGCGGGTTTATCCAGGTAACTAAAAAATTTGGGAAAACCAAATCAATATCGCATTTTAACGTACAAGCGGGCTATACACGAGGTTTCGATTATAATCCGACAGTGGTTCATTGCCATTTTAAAGATATTCCCATGATGCATTGTTAATGGGAACCATTACGTTATCAAAAATATAAATTGATATATAAAAGTGGCATTGAAATTGACCCACTCATTGTTTTCCCCCCTAGAATATTGAAACCCAGTCCGTATATCAATGTTACAGTATATGTTTATATTGATATGTTCTGTAATACAATGTATGATAATTCCGAATAACATTGAAATTTACATTTAGAAGTCGTTTATATCGACACACATTTGTTTGTCTAACATTGTGGATATAATATCAAATACACATATCTCGAGTTGTTTAAATACAGCAGGGATTTCATATTTGATATGTTTTTTTTCTCTAAGACCTATCTATTTAAGACAGAACACCTGGCACAAGGGCTGAAAATACATTTTCTTGATAGTTTCTCTGTTGGATGCAAATAATTAGAGAAGAAACAATTAGATAAGTTTATTTTTCCTTAAAACGTTCTAAAACGTTTTTATCACGAATTTATGAAAAACAATTTCCCTCTATGATTCCAGATTATAGATAACAAACCTAGCAGTAGTTTTACATGAGAGGTAATGGCTGACCATTAACAATGGGCCATCTGAAAGTCATCGGACTGAATGAGAGTGAAAAACGATCCTTTTACGTTATCCCATGGCTGACGACAAACACAATTGTTTGTTGACTCAACCTTTTAAAGAAGTCTGCAAAAAGGGCTGTGTGTAGGCCAACATATGCACATTGATTAGATAAGACATTTGATCATGAATGGTTACGATGCAGACGTCTAAAAATCGGATATTAACACATAAAAAAGGTAAAGTTACAAATTACATTTGTGTTATTCTTGTTATTCTTATTCAAAATTCATTGAATCATGTGAGATATATTTCATACATATATATATATATGCAATTATATGCAAATCATTAATTCTGATATATATATATATATATATATATATATATATATATATATATATATATATATAAGGAAAAAGAACCCATTTTTACAAACAAATATATTATTTGTATATTTATTAAGAAGATAGTAAGCCGAATCTAAAAAATAGTTATATTATTTATAGTAGTTTCTAAACCAAATAAATGATAGTCGCTGTGTATTTTCTGGAAAATGCTAACTGGTAACTGAAGGTCTTTGACCTAGTGAACAATATCACTACAAAAGTAGGGTTGCAAAGTAGTTATTAATTGAGTAGTAATCAAGGAAAGTTATCCTTAATTACTACTCAATTAATAACTACTTTTATTAATATGAAATGTGACGATAACAAACAGTGTTCTAAATCAAATGCCCCCCCCCCCCCAAGAAAATACAAAACAGGAGCAGAGCAAACACATACCTCTACGAAAAGTAGAGGTTGGATCAGGTGCATTGGAGGAGTAGGCAACCTTTGCTGAAAATAGGATAAAGTTAAATAAACTGGCACTTGTATTGACTTTCATCTAATGATGATCTTTTGTTTCAGTGGGTAGGACCCAATATTATAATTCAAGAGAAGGTTCGCCTCGTTGAAATACTAAATACAGATAATTAATATATGTTTGGTACTTGCTTTGATTTGCCCAGATGATTTTTTAGTTTAAGACAAGGATCTAATATTATGGCTCAAGAAAATGTCCGCCTCGTTGAAATACTGAATACAGATATAAATAATATTCATATTAATACTTGCTTTGATTTACCCCGATGATGTTTTAGTTTAGAAGTAGGACCTAATATTATGGCTAAAGATAAGGTCTGCCTGTTGAGAAAAACGTGTTTTCACCCGTAGTCAAACAATAAATTAAGTACTAGCACATTGATCATGTATTGATCTTCATCAATATATCATTTTCATTCAGGGGGTAGGACACAATATCACAGTACAAGGAAAGGCCTTTCATGTCCACTCCAACATTAAGAAGATCAACTAAAAATATCACTACAAGAATCAATGTTAAACTCATTTCATCCATATACTAGTATGACCAGTTGTTTCAACGAGGCGGACCTTTTCTTAAACTATCATATACTTGGACCTACCTCTTAAATGAAAAGGTCATCGGATTAAAATACTGTGAATTATATTTGCATACCACATTTCAATGGGGCAGACCATTCGTGTACTATGATACTACAGTAAAACACCTGAAGGTTTGAATCCTTCACACCTGCATGATGATGTACATGTATAACACTTGGTTCAAGCCATTGTTTAATAATGACAACAATCAGTTTCTTTCCTGTCTATATAGTATCGACCAGCAATATTAAAGTTGAAATAAAAAATAAAAAAACAACAACCCAGTTTTAAACTGTAATAACTATTGTAATTTATTTGTGTTGACCAAACTACATGTATGCATTTTCATTTACACTCTGTGCTGGATATTTACGAACGGGTGTGTACTCCTTTAAAAGAACTACAAATAATACCGCTTATTTTGTAACAAAATACTCAAAACTGAAAAAAATAAAAATGAAAATATACCCCGGACCTTTTATGTCAGGCAGACCTTTTCTTATACGGGCCAGACCCTTTTGGAGCAAAGGCGGATCTTATTGTTAACATTTAAGGGCCGCCCGGGCAATTTTACAGGGTTGGCCTTTTAACTCTACGACACTGGTCACACCCGCTGTGTGCTCTCTGTCATAATTGGGAAAACGTGAAAAATCGGTTGACAATTTTGTGATTGATAATGGCGATTGATAATGACTTTGATTTATGTTGCAGAATAACCTCCGAGCTCGAGAAATGTTTTGAAATATAAAAGCCGAGGCTGTTATATTTCAAACAACATTTCGAAACCGAGGAAGTTATCCTGCAGCATTCACGAAGGCAAGAACTTTATTTCTATTCTACTTACAGCCCAGTATTTCTACAGATCTTTTCTCCGAGAGACGATTTCTTTTTAATGTCATTTTGACGGCTGTTCCGTGTAACCCCAACGGTTTTGTTAGTAATGTTTACATGTGTATCGATCAAATGAACCGCATGCAGACGACAGAATTTTTCTTCGAATTTTTAATACTCTTCACTTATTAATACAATCAGGCACGTAGCATCGGGGGGGGGGGGGGTTAAATTAAATTATCATGGAGTTGGCCCCCACTTTTTTGGGAGTATGTAAAAAAATTGGTGTGAAAATAAGGAAATTAGGAGTGAAATTGAAGTTATGGATATACTACGCCCCCCCCCCCTCCCCATTAGGAGTTTGAAGATTTTAGAAAAATTCTAAATTCCCCTTTTATTTGCTTGTCAAGATTTTTTGGATGAGTCTGCCCCCCCCCCCCCCTTTTCAAAATCGATGCTACGTGCCTGAAAGTATCTTTAAATCATATTCCTGTTATTTTAAGGGCTATTTAATACAATTAATACTACTACACGTTCTCATTTTATGAAAATACACGCAGTGAAAATTTGCTTTGGATTTCCTAGGAACAGTCGCATAGATCTCTTTAAAATAAACATTTAAGGCAAATCACATCGTTTTGACTGGAACTAACAAGTGAAATTGATATGGTTTTAAAACATTTTACGGTTTGAAGTTGTACTTTTATGATCAGTGCGAGACAAATGGGTATTTCTGACCTGATAATTTATTGATGACGTTCGTGGTATATTGGACTATTTGACCACAAGCCGTGAAAACAATACGATAAAAAGTTCTTTTTATGTATTTCTATGTCCTTATCGTAAGTACCTAATTGTATTGAATCATTGAAAACATCCATAATTACATTTTCATTTTGTTTGGTCCTCCTTTGCAGGACCTAGATATCACTTGAAGCTTTAGTCAAGAATGACGTTAACTCGCAATGAAAAACACAGAATCTGCTAATGAAATTAAACCATACATTACTAGACTCATACATTATATTAAAAGAACTTCGATTATGGTGTTATATTTCATTTTCTTTACAAAATAAGGTCAATGACCACTTTTTCAGTTAACTGCTTTTGAATATTTCTTATAATTCATAAATATTCCATAAAATTTGACACCATAATTAAATTGTTCTTAATTGTAAGACTACTGAAAGTGAATAAACTCCTTGAAAAATGAAAATAGTTCATACTAAGGGCAATATGGCTAAAGAATGAAAAAGTTTAAAGCAACGATTTAAAAAAAACCCAACATTCCAGTCTGAATTTTCTTTATCAATATTCTAAGCACAAACCATTTCTGATTCAATTTAAAAAATTGATATCTGTCAAGGCAACTACCGTAAGGAACAAAGGCTAGATAAATTTTTTAGAAAATTTGCAAGAGAGATGTTTTATCAACAAGAGATTTAAAAGACGAACAATCTCAGATCTCATCCCTTAAAAAGCACTATTTAATCCACCACAAAGGGATGCCACTTTAAGGGAATATTTTATTCAGCTATTACACTGCAGTTTCATTTTTTGTTCAACCTAAACAAAATGTTCTGTTTTCTTTTCCAAAAAAAATGATTTGTTAGAAGATTACATTTTGAATAATAGATGACTTTGTTTCTGTTTTTTAACCGCACAATTATTCCAATATTATTTCATTTCAGAATCAAAAGGATAGGTATGCCAAGACAGCAGATTATTTTTTTCCTCCTCCCAACCATTCTCATATGTACTGTTTTTGTAATTATCATTGCACACTACAATACCTTTCAAGGGAGACATCGACCAAAGACTATTAAAACATATGGAAAGCCGCTTTCAAAAGGACAAACATTTCTTACCAATATGACATTGAGATATGTACGTAATCCTGGACCGATGAAAATAGTTCAGGACGTCGATTGTCAGCAAATCATTGAAGGTAAAGACGACTATATCGCACATGTGTCTGAACTGATGAAAGAAATGGAGTATACTTTTCTAAGCGACAGTGAAATTGAAGAGCTTGCGATGAATTGTGACAAGTTTTTGAATACCTTTGACTCTAATCGATTCATAGTGTCAAAAATTGAACTAGATTTTCCCATTGCATATTCCATTCTAACATACAAAGATGTTGTTCAGATTGAAAAACTTCTCAGGGCTATATACCGGCCTCACAATGTTTACTGCATACACATGGACCGTAGTTCCGGTCTTTCATTGCATAACGCCATTAAAGCTATTTCAAAATGTCTGTCTAATGTTTTCGTTGCATCGACGCTGGAGGATGTCATCTACGAGGGTTATTCTCGACTGAAAGCAGACCTCAACTGTATGTCTGACCTCTTGAATTATTCAGATGTAAATTGGAAATATCTCATCAATTTACCTTCTCAAGAATATCCCTTGAAAACTAATTCAGAAATTGTGAAAGTGTTACAGACATTAAATGGAACAAACAGCATTGAAAGCTATTATTACGAAGCAACACACTACCGAATCAATCAGACATACCAAGAAAATTACAAAACATCCAAATTGGAACTTACGGGAGAGATCAAAGCTCCACCCCCTCATAACGTAACGGTAGCCAAAGGGAGTGCATACGGTACATTTAGCAGACGTTTTGTGGAGTTTGCCTTGAGAAATCCCAAAGCAAGGGACATCCTGAAATGGACTGAAGATACTTTGAGCCCTGATGAAACTTTCTGGGCCACTCTTGCTTTCAACAAAGACCTTGGTGCTCCAGGCATACAATACTCAGGTAGGCTGTTTTTATTGTACGTATTATTATGGAGAATTAATATTAGTTTAAAAAGAATAAGTACTGAAAATAAGTGAAAAACTTTCACCGCTATTTATTCACACAAACATATTTGTTTGCAACTTCATAGCTTGTTTTTAGCTCACCTGAGCTGAAAGCTCAAGTGAGCTATTCTGATCACTTTTTGTCCGTCGTCCGTCCGTCCGTCCGTCCGTCTGTCCGTCCGTCTGTCCGTCTGTCTGTCCGTCTGTAAACTTTTTACATTTTGAACTTCTTCTCTAAAACCGCTTATCCAATTTCAACCAAATTTGGCACAAAGCATCCTTATGGGAGGGCGAATATAAATTGCAGAAATAAAAGTCCGATCTGTATTCAAAGCGGAGAAAACCATGAAAATGTAGAAAAAGGGGGGTGCATTTTTAAAAATCTTCTTCTCAAGAACTACTGATTCCAATTCAACGTAGTTTAGCATAAATTATCCTTATGGGAAGGAAAATATAAATTGCAAAAATTAAGGTCTAATTCTGTTTCAAATCTGAGTTATTACGAAAATAATAATAAAGGAAAGGCGTATTTCAATCAGTTTAATAGCCTCGGATTCGGCATCCGGTAAAATGGGTAGACAAGACTTGGCCTGGGCAAAACAAAAGATAAGCAGTTATTAATCTGCCAATCTCATTAAAATTTCAGGATATTTGATGGACCAGTATATTTGTATTTGCTGTAATTATTGCTGCAAAATAATGCGTATTTGGAATTGACGATTGCCGATCTGCCCCGGCTTTTATTTTGCCACGGCCCGGTTTTGCTTACCCATTTTACCAAGACTCGTATTCCATACTTCTAAAACGAGGTTCTTTGTTGAAAGCAGCCATGACATTATACGAAAAAGGGTCGATCTGACTATGATGAATTTGCTTGTTGTGCAACAGTTCGTGTATGAAGGGAAATTTTTGAAACATGAAAAATATATTGGTGCCGATTTTGTGAAGTAAATTGAGGCTAAATATTTCAATGCGTTGACAGTTTTCACACATGACGTTGATGTTAGCTTGTTCTGATTTTCGTTTCGTTTTCATTATTTATGCTTTGTAACCTGGAAACTGTCGTCTGTATTTCGTGATTTTTACGTATCAAATCAAACAGGGACTTCGGTAAATCAAACAGTTACGTTAACTGTTTACCTGCGCAAATTAAGCAAAATCTGATGTAGGAGTACTGAAATACAATTCATTCTATCGGTAATTCGGCATTATTTTTTGCGTAATGGTAGATTAATGCAATAGGTTTTTGTTGAGATGCTCGGCATTTTCTCTAGTTTATTCAGTTTAAATAGAGTTTGATATCGCTTACGGAAATATGTAGGTATATACATGTATATATATGATTCATTTCGAAAAAATAAATTGTGTTCTTTATTTGTTATACATGTAGTGCATGTTTCTTGTTTTTAATTGTTAACAATTTCTATTTACTAACCATTTTTGAGTGTTTGCTTCGAATTATAAGCAAGATACAGAGATTTGCTAACAATTCTATGTTTGTACACAGATCTTAAAAGCTAAAGATTAAATCAAAGTACTGATAGTACTGAAAAGCGCTAACCCAGCTTCTGTATGTATATAACAGATATATGTATATAGCATTTCAGCTTCTGTATACGCACTATATTTCCTCATCACTGCATGACAGTCCCTGCAATGATGTATATAAGCCCCGTACATTAATTTCACAATAACCTGTAAATTAGATTCACAATAGCCCGTGCAGTTATGTGCATAAACCCCTGAAACTGGTTCCCTAACCAGTTTAAATGATGTATACTTTTGCTTAGAGGGGGCGGTTATTCGATGCACCGGAAGTTGAAGTCTAACGGACCATAAAGGGCTGAGCTATGCTTAGCGCTTTAAAAAGTAAAAAAATTGTCAATATTTATTACGAAAATTTTCAAAATCTGTTCTTCCAGAAACCAACTTATTGAATTGTAAACTTAACCTTTTTAGCTCACCTGAGAATGGGGCCACAATGGGGGGTCGAAGTTTAAGAAATGAATATATAGAGTAAATCTTTAGAAATCCTCTTCTCAGAAACTAATCGGCCAGGAAATCTGAAACTTGTGTGGAAGCATCCTCAGGTAGTGTAGATTCAAAGATGTGAAAATCATGACCCCTGGGGATAGGGTGGGGCCACAATGGAGGGTCGAAGTTTAACATATGAATATAAAAAGTAAATCTTTAAAAATCTTCTTCTCAGAAACTAATTGGCCAGGAAAGCTGACACTTGTGTGGATGCATCCTTATGTAGTGAAGATTCAAATTGTGAAAATCATGACCCCCGGGGGTAGGTTTGGGCCACAATGGGAGATCGACGTTTTACATAGGAATATACACAGTTAATCTTTAAAAATCTTCTTCTCAGAAACTAATCAGCCAGGAAAGCTGACACTTGTGTGGATGCATCCTCAGGTAGTGTAAATTTAAAGTTGTAAAAATCATGACCCCCGGGGGTAGGGTTGGGCCACAATGGGGGATCGAAGTTTAACATAGGAATATATACAGTAAATCTTTAAAAATCTTCTTCTCAGTAACTAATTCGAAGGCAAAGCTGGAACTTGTGTGGAAGCATCCTCAGGTAGTGAAGATTCAAAGTTGTGAAAATCATGACCCCTGGGGGTAGGTTGGGGCCACAATGGGGGATTGAAGTTAAACATATGATTATATACAGTAAATCTTTAAAAATCTTCTTCTCAGAAACTAATTAGCCAGGAAAGCTAAAACTTGTGTGGAAGCATCCTCAGTTAGTGTAGATTCAAATTTGTGAAAAGCATGACCCCTGGGGGTAGGTTTGGGCCACAATGGGAGGTCGATGTTTTACATAGGAATAAACAGAATCATCTTTAAAAATCTTCTTCTCAGAAACTAATCAGCCAGGAAAGCTGGAACTTGTGTGAAAGCATCCTCAGGTAGTGTAGATTCAAAGTTGTGAAAATAATGATCCCCAGGGGTAGGATGGGGCCACAATGGGGGGGGGGTCAAAGTTTAACAAAGGAATTTATAGGGTAAATCTTTAAAAATCTTCTCAGAAACTAATCAGCCAGATGATTCTTTATAATTGTTAAGACTTTGGCCCCAGGACAATTCTTTGGCCTCACGAGAAGGTTGAGAGTTTACTGTACGTTTATATCCCATATATAAACTATTGTTAGGGATCTTTTTGAGAACTGCAATACTCAACACATGATATGACTATAAAATCATCCTGTTAGAAAAGGGACTAATGATTATAAACATAAGAATATCCAGGGGAAAATGGATTTTATTTATACAGGATTTACATGAATTATTGTATATTGTCCAGATAGTTTGTATTATGACTCCATTGAGCTGATTTTATCATACCTATTGTTCCTCAGGTGAGCGATGTGGCCCATGGGCCTCTTGTTTTGTTTCACATCAGCTTCAGGGGTTCCAAACCCGAAATCATGGATAACTGTTGGTGTGATGTGGGAGTCCAAGGGACCAGCAAGGGAGGTCTGTCATGGGATGTACGTCCGAAATATATGTGTTTTCGGATTAGGAGACTTAAATAAAATAGTACAAGAAAAAACCCTTTTTATCAACAAATTTTATCACTATTATCAACCTTTTGCCTTGATGTGTATAGAAGAGTGGTATTTCAACAAGACGTTTTCAACTGTACCTTTTGGAAGTTATTATTATAACCGTTTAATAAAACCTTAAGATAGTTACATATCTATGATATCAGAAGTTGAAATGTATAGCTTTATTCTATATTCTATAGAATTAACGGAGCTATTTTTGTATATATGAAAGTAAAAATTTCTAACATCCCAGGAAAATTATTGTGATACACTATTCTTAATTCTAATTATTTTGACCATGACAATAATTAGGTATAATAAAGAGGAATAACAAAGCATTAAAAAAACCTTATTCAAAGTCTTTAAAGGGCTTCATGAAAAAGGTGTTACCCTAATGTAGCAGTCATGTTGACGTGTCTTTACATGATGTTTTAGCCTACGTGGTCCGGTCGTATTAGATTTTCGGTCAAGCCTTGGTATGATTTTGTGGTGTTTGTAAAAACATCTTGAGATCTGTGAAAAATATTATGAATTAAGAATAGTTGTCTTATTGTTTAGGACATCATTTTAAAGGCAAAAAGTAAATAAAACAAATACCGCCATTGAGAAAGGAAACGAACATAGCGTGATCTGCGCTCTGCTTGGACAGCGTATATTGGTCTCGAAGGTTTAGGGTAGATATGCGCAGCATTTTACTTTTTTTACTTTTATTTTTTTATGAGCAGTTTATGGCAGGGAATCAATCGAATCGAGTCACTTTGAAATACAAATACGAAAAACATATCGAACACACGTTCCACGCTTTTTAACAAATACGGTTATTGTCGAATAATTACTCACCCGATTACAATTTTTTTTACATCAACAATTGAGCATTTTAAACAGCAGTTGGTATTGGCAACGACCAAGTAACAAAGTTTAAGCTTTTAAATAAAAAAAAATAAATGTGGGGTGCTAGAAATTTTTAGTTATGATTTATGGCAATTTTAATTTCTTTAATCAATATAATAGCAAAAATTATGTTGATCTGATAATTCTGTTGTCAAATCATGATTAGGATCCCTTCACCTTAACAGTCACATCAGGATCTATAAATGTGCAACAAAATGCAAAGGCTTAAACGCCTCTGTGAATCAGTGGACAGACGCCATTTTTTTTTATCTTCAGTTGTATCTTTTTAGAAAAGGTCCCTTTGAAGCTCCTCGTTTGTTGAAATATTTATCATTTGTAAGAGACATGGCTTACTGCATAGGGAATCAGCATGGCGGAATATTTACGATTCCTTTCGTCATCTCAGAGAAAATTTCCTTTACCATGGCAGAGGCCAGTTAAAAAAACTTCACCAAAAACACAATTGCTGCTAGTTCCCTTGTATCAAAAAACTACATTCCAGCCCTTTTGTGGGAAACGGCCAGACAATTCCTTTGTCAAATTCTATTTTACCTTTAAACAAGGTCAAAAGGGCCAGTAATTTCCCTACCACCTCACCCATTAGTGCCAGTCATGTAGGGGAAATCATCCCAGATTAAGTTTAAGACTGACCAGAAGTCAGATAAAAACCTATGGTCTTTTAACTCATGTTCATGCCTAGAATGTTTTTCTGAATTTCTTCTAGATGGTTTTTCTAATCGATTTCGCTTGGGTTGTGTGGCCCAAACAAATCAACAAATACAGACCCTGAAACGTGCTACTACACCAGTTGCACGGTTCGGTTCGTTACGCTTTATGAACGGTACGGTTCGCTTTGTGAACGGTACGGTTCGTTTTGTGAACGGTACGGTTCGCTTTGTGAACGGTACGGTACGTTTTGTGAACGGAACGGTTCGCTTCTTGCACGGTACGCTTTGCTAAAAATAGCTGCACGCTTTGTGAACGGTTTGCGCGCTTTATTAATGAGGTAGGCGTGGCCTGAACGCTTTGATTTTTCTCTTTATAATTTTGTTTAGTTTTTGCCCGATCTACTTCAGCAAGGTGGTAATTATGACAAGAATTTTTCTTTTTTTACATGATACATTACAAAAGAATTTCAATCGATCTATTTAAAATCAGAACGTCCATCCGTTCCCCCGTTTTTGATACGTTGCGTGAACCGTGTACTCAGTGACAACTGGGAAGCGGGGGTAATTTTAATTTTGATCAGTCTGTTATTATTAGTATTTGATTTAGATTAATGTAATCATTCAGATAGATTAAAAGAACTGTTTGACTTTAATCCGATATATTTATGTTAATTTAGCGAGCCTTCGATAACTTTACAAAGCATCTTGAGTTTTTATTTCTATACATGTACCTGAGTTGAAGTCATTAAATACTTCAAATCCATTTATAATTGCTATAACAAATTGCCCCGACTTTATTCCGATATTTTTTTAGTTTAGTTTCCTTTATCGTTGTCTTGATTCTCGGCTAGTTTTTATTATTCATAATTCGTATGATCATTCTTTATTGCGTACTACTGTAGTACTATTGCCGATCGCCGATTGCCTTATTGAATAGACGATGTAAAATTAATGGATAGATAAGAAATCTTGAAATCAACTGTTAAATAGTTTTTTGACACGAATTTTTATTCATTTAAATATTAATTCTATGATTTTCTGCACTTGTTTGTATACATAGATCATACCTACATCTAACTCGTCATCGCCTCTCTTATCTGAACTAAGATCGCGTGTATAGTCAAAATATGACTATTAGTTTTTGTTTTTCTGTTAAACTATACATGTTCATGTTACATATTTCATACGATATGTACACAACTGGATATACACAATAAGTCAATAACTTTTATTTATATAATGGCGATATTTATCATTCTGTTGAACGAGTGTCCGCTCTTCACTGTATGCATGCGATTTAGCTGACGTTTTACAAATGCTGACTTACCTGTTTATATTTTATTTACCTTTTTACACACATACTTGTTGTAAACAGGACACGAAAAAATACCCGGTAATCAACAAATGAATGTTAATAGTTATAAATATATAGAATTTATCTAGTAACAAAAAATAATACGACAACGAGGGAAAACGACTCTGATCGCCAGTACATGAATTATAATCATGAAATCGGTGAGAAATTATTGTTGAATAATTTAAAATAGGAACGCTCTTTTCAATAGGGATATAAGAAAACATAAAACAAAAACGTTTCATTCGATAATTCTCTTCTAGCCATATAGGAGGAGCCAAGTAGCACGCGGCGCGTGGCGTGATCTGTACTGTTTGACAGGCGAAGCACGTGGAGTCCTGAGATAAAATCCCGCTCAAATGACCAACTATAGAAACCTAAAGCGAAATTTTAAATAATAAAGTTCAGTGATAAAATTTTAATTTAAGTATTATAATCAACACACAAGTTCTCTCTCTCTCTCTCTCTCTCTCTCTCTCTCTCTCTCTCTCTCTCTCTCTCTCTCTCTCTCTCTCTGAGGGTGTATGTGATTGTGTGCAAACCATTTGGAATTATTAGATTTTTATTTGTATGAATTAAATTCATTTATTTTAGACTCATGGTTTTCACAACGATTTCAACACAATGACTAAAAGTTTGTACAGCGGACGATGTACATATAGTTTGATCTCGACGGTTAAAATTTCGACGCTATTTCACATCCCACATATAAGATTGAAAATAAATTTTAAAAGAGCTGTGTTTGTGCTTACATGTACTTGTTATCTCATTCAACTATTTATGATTTAATTAATCATTTTTTTGGGTACATTAATGTACCCGGTAAATGATATTTTTATCGCAAGTTAATATGTGAAAATACCACATGTATAGAGTCGCTGAATTGTTCCACGGATCCACGCGCCGATAGTCTTTCGTGTAATTGTTTGTGTCCATTTCTACAGACGGTTCATTTGTTTTTTAGAGATTAAGAAAAGCCATGAAACTAACAAAGTAGAAGTAAGATATATTCAGACTATACACACGACAGATTGTGATGAGTAACCTAACAGGTGCCCGTGGAAAGGTGTGAATACCGGCATCTCGTGTACACCTATTTAAGCGTCCAAATATACAGAGTTAGTTGTAAAGTACAACAACTGCTAAAAACCAAAGAAAGACAATAACACCTGTTGTGTATAGGACCAAAGATCAGCTTCTGTACACGTGTTTCGCACGAGTGATTTTTGTTCATGTGAAATCACGACGCCATTACCAGCTATGCGGGAAATAAAGTTGAAAGTTATTTTATGGAATGCGTGTACTTTTTTTCCGTTCAATGCTTGCATTTAATGCATTAAGATTTTGTACATGTATATATTTACAATTCATCATTCATGTATGAGTGATTTTTTGTTTATTTATTGGTACATAGATAGCTCAAGAACAAATCACTCGAGTCACCGGTAATATGTGGTTGTCATTTACATTTTCTGGGTCTGCGTAACTTAAGTCGACATTTTTTTTAATCTAAAAAGGATATAAAATTATATATAGATATATTTCAACCTTGTTTAGCCATAGTGTATATATATATTTCTAAACAAACGCTACTTTTCTAACGTTTCGGGTAACGATCTCTCTCTCTCTCTCTCTCTCTCTCTCTCTCTCTCTCTCTCTCTCTCTCTCTAATCACTTAAAGCTATGTAAAGTCCAGTATGTACCCAATGTTTCAAACATTTCATAAAAATAATCAAAATAGTATAACCACGGATTGTATGAACGTCAATAGTTTACAATGTTTAAGAAATCGGCGATGCAAGTTTTTGTCGAAAAACAAAGAAATGGTTACGGTCTAAGAAAGGAAATATTTTTGTGACTGTCTTAATAAGAATAACAGTTTTAAATCTTAGTATGTGTTATCTAATCCCATATAAAAAATCTAGCAAAATATTGAACTTATCTGGTCAGCGATAATCTCCGTCCGTATTCATCGAAAGACATTAGGTCAATAAGCCATATATGGAAGTTGCACGCTTATTGCACGGTACGGTACGCTTTTTTTGTCCGTCTGGAGGCGGGTCTTGCATAAATTATCTTGCACGCTTTTTGCACGGTACGGTTCGCTTTGTGAACGGTACGGTTCGCTTTGTGAACGGTACGGTTCGTTTTGTGAACGGTACGGTACGCTTTGTGAACGGTACGTTTCGTTTTGTGAACGGTACGGTTCGTTTCTTGCACGGAACGGTACGGTTCGTTTTAGAGGTGTAGTAGCACGTTTCAGGGTCTGTATGTTAATGACCACTCTGATGTAATTGAAAAACACATAGATAAAAGTCTATCATTGGAACAAATAGCCGGCCCCTTTTTAGAACCACCATTTATACATTTTGTTTTACCCCCATTAGGCATTGTTCCAAAATCTGAGCAGGGGAAGTTACTGATTATAAATAACTTATCATAACTAAAATTGCTTCAGTTAACCCAGAAATACCCAAAGAAAATCCACAGTTTCACTATGATTCTATCGATGATATTGTCAGATTGGCTTTTCAGTTTAGTAGTGGTTGTCTGATGGCAAAGACAGATATTGAGGGTGCTTTCAGAGTTATTTCTATCAATTCTTTAAATTATCATCTTTTAGGTTTTTAGGTCATCGAATGGAAACTATTATTTGGTAAATGTTCACCAATGGACGGCAGCAGCTCTTGTAAAATTTTTAAACAATTTAGTTCAGCTTTACAATGGGTCATGCAATTTAAATACCGTGCAGGAGGAATGTATCATATTTTAGACGATTTTTTATTGGTTCACTTTGTGAACAAAATGGAGTCTAAATCAAGAAAGAAATAACTCAAATGCACACAACCACCCTTGTAATTTATGTTATTGAGGTAGATTCTGTGGCTATGGAATATCGTCTACCTTGTAATAAGGTGTTAATGATTAAGTCTCTTAATGGTCTGCTTAGCTTTGCATGTTCAGTAGTTGTTTTTGGGCAGGCATTTCCGAGAAGTGTAATTAGTTCGACTTGTGGTCATCCTTACAATTATATAAGACTTACTTGTGAAGCAAGAGTTGACTTTCACTTTTGGTACTCAGCCGTTCAACATAACAATTGTACATCTATATGGCGTTGGTAATCATTTTGATTACCTTAAACTATTTACTGATGCTTCAGGCTCGGTAGGCTTTGCTGCTGTTTTGGGTAAAAACCGGTTTGGGTCTAGACGGGTCAATCCCTTTAAACATTATCTAATAGCAATTAAGAAGTTATTCCAAATTGTTCTAGCTATAGAGATATGGGGAAATACATTGTTTAACAAAAAGATTTCGTTCATGCTGGACAATATGGCTGTAGTTTATATTACTTGTTCTGTGAGATATCATTTACCTTTCTGCCTGTTCAGCCTGTCTGTTTTCATTTTCTTATTCTTTCCGCCATATGGCATTTTTTTTTCTGCATTATCAACAAGCAAGCATCTAAATACAAAACACTTGGTTAGGCGTTTACAATAATTATTTTTACTAAATACAACATACACTTTAGATCTCAACACATTCCTGTGGAAATAACAATGAAACAGATGATCATATTTCACGTTTCAAATTCCAGGAAGATTTCAAGTCAGCTTCACATCTGAGCCGCATCAAACAGCCATACCTCAGCATATTTAGATAATTTAACACCAACAGCTCAGAAAATTTTGACTGCGTCACTCTCACCAAGTACAAGAACATCTTATCACAGAACCTGGACGATGTTACAAGATTGGTCCCCAAGTTCTGTTACCTTACCCATTTCTTCAGCGGTTCTGTGCAGTTATATAGTTTGTTGTCAACAATTATTCGCCTAGCAGTATCTCATCCCATACATGTGTCAAAGGATATATTCATAAGGTACTGAGTATAGCAGATCAAAATGTCTTTTCTTGTCAAAAAGGTATTCCGTGGGTGCCACCAGTTAGGTCCTAGTAAAGATCCCGTCTTCCAACCACACGTTATTTTGCTAAAACTATTGAATACATTAGACAATACAGTACAGAATTATCTGCATAAATGATTACTAAAATCTTTCTTCCTGTTAGCTTTCAATGCCTTTTTCATTATAGTAGAAGTAGTAGTACAATCCAATCAAGTTTGTTTTTTGTTTTTTGTTTTGTGTGTATGTGTGTATTTTATTAGTTGAACAGTTGTTAACAAAATATAATTGAGATTGTCTGGTCTTGGTGGTCAGTTATATTGTGCCATTCTTTAATTTTAATTGATCTACGTATACAGGAACAATGTAGATATTTAATAATTAAATGCTGTTTCTAGTCTTTCTAAATTTCCCTTTCAATTTTTCTCTCCTTTACGTACAAGAATCAGGGATTTTACTTTGTTTTACTTTTTGCTATGGTGTATAATTTCTGATTAAAATGTTATATGTTTTCTTTGGCTGGGAGTTGGTACAAACGTTCTGTTTTTAATTGTGGCAGCTTTTGTCTGCCACTTTTCTGTACTTTTGTACATTGCATTATTTTGATACAAGACTGTTTTATTAGAATATTAAGGTAATCTAATACGCTGTGGATATCAATGAATTATGGTTTATAAGTGATATATTATGTAAGAGTTATCTCCCCTTTACTGATTTGTTTTATAATTTTTATTACATGACAATTTTATCCATATCTTGGCGTCTGTGTGACTCTTTAGATAAAGGAAGTTATGTTGGAAGTGGAATCTTACCAAGCTTTTGTGCCAAAACATTATTGCCGGTAAATTTGTGAATTAATTACACTGGAGAACATAAAAGTAATTATGGATCTTTAACCATTTCACGCTGCATAAATTTGATAGAATATATAAATCAACAGGAAAGGAGATTTAGTATGCTCGGTGTCCCAAGTTGTTAGAAAACGACGTCATCTTGGAAGAAACTCACGTGAGAAAATCGACTATCGGAAACATACAAGTATCAAAAACGTACATGTATGCCGGCACGATACCAATGCTGACTTTAAATGTATACATACATTTGCTTCACAATTAACCAAAAATGTTGAAACCCTCAGGTTCAAAAGAATATAAAAAAAGTTTGTTCTATCTTAATTTAACGTGTACATAATAATTGCAGTATTTTCTATACTCTGAGATGGAAAACTGCTTAATTTGAGTTGCAGTATAATTAACCTAAATTCTGTCCCAAGTTATTGCTTCCATCAATTTTTGATGATTTTTAATAAAAATACACATACCTATGATAGAAATACAATTAAAATCGATGAAAGGGAATATATCTAAGATATCTTCATTGAACAATTATTTTCTTATATATCTAAGATATCTTCATTGAACAATTATCCCTTTTCACTCATAAAATTTCACAGGAACGAAAACAATTTTCTTATTGAGATTTATAATGGGAAATGTTTACATCTTTTCTCCATTCGGAAGTACTCGGGATACCTCGCACAATCTTTTTACGTTATCATCCGGGCTTATTAATGGCTGATGCAATGTAAAATCTCCGTAGACTTTCAATTTTGGGATGTGTATTAAAACCTGAAGCGGTAGAGGGGGCGTTTCAAAACAGATAATCTGGACATTTTTCATATAAGTGGATGAACGTAGTTTGAGCACAAAGGTATTTATTATTATTGAAATATAAAGAAAAAAGTGGTGGAAGCAAAAACTCGGGACAGAGTATAGTTTTAGTCCCCCGTTAAAATAATCATCCTCAAGATCGTTCCTTTTTTTCTTTCAGCGGTTAACAGGAAAATAGAGAGGTTGAGATTTAAAACGTGTACCGGTACGCGTACGTGTATCAAAACTACACGTACACGTTTTTGTAATTTATCAGATGAGATTTCTTAACTTGTAGGATATAAACGTGTACGTAAATCGACGCAGTTTTGTGACATGAATTAATTTAGTTAATTCTAAATAAATGGTAAATTTCTTCTCAATTTTCATGCAAATGAAGTTTAAAAATCTATATAATGTATCACAAGAATACATTCACTCATCAATAAGATTTTATTTGTTGTAAAACACATTTGTACTTACGTGTAAACGACACTCTAAGTTTAGAGAACGTGTAGAAACCATGTCGTCACAAAAACTGATGACATAATACGCGAAGAATTTAGGTGATTCCCCTAGTACACGTACACGTACCCGTACACGTTTGAAATCTCAACCACTCTAATATTTCTGTTCAGCTCTTTTATCATAGGAAAGCTTCTTCAATATCAGATGTTTCCACATTCCAGTGTTTACAATCTTTAATCGTCAAAAAATCAATAGGACACATTTACCTACTGTAGGTCTGTTCTTGAAATGAAAAGATCGTTCTTATTTCCTCATGAAACATGCCTTAACTAACCCGTTTTAAGAGTACAAACTTACCTAATTGAAGTTTTGATTTACTTTGGTCTTTTACTTCAATTTCGAGTTCTTTTCATTATATCATTTTGCTTCGCTGAAACACATTCTAATCATTTTTGATGAGTTTGTCGAGTAAAGATGTTATCTATGTCAGTCAAGAAAATTTTATTAAAGTCGTAGCTTCGTTTCATTTGCTCTCACTATCACATTTTTCCTCTTTCTGGGGATTCAAGTAGCTTTTTATGCTCAGCTTAAATCAGGAACTTCGATCCACTATTCATCTGCCGTCCTTTACTTGTACTGGATGATATTTATTTTCTTATTTTTTCTGTCATCTGCTGCAAAATTCTTTTTATAAGAAGCTCTTTGATACAGTCAGATGGTCGTTTGCTTGTTGTTTGTTTTTTAAAAAAAGATTCAGTTCTCTTCCAGTGTGGTGAAACTTGGCCAAATAGACTCCAATGGTGCGCAAAAAGAAATATGCTTATTTAAAAGACAATTTCCACGACCAAGCCACTTTTCTCTACCATCGCGTTTATAATGAACCTTTTGTTGTGCGTTTTATAAGCAACTCTTACCTAAGGGAGCGAGGCTCGTCTTACTCTTTCGTCTTCTCTGCGGCTATTTATGTTCTGATCCATGTGATTTGCACATTTTCACTTGCGTAGCCGTCAAGTGCTGGTGGCGAGTATGTCAAGTTTGAGGGGTTTGAATTCTTTTTAAGACTACATGATGAGTGCTTTAACTAATCCACATTAGTCTATAGTGTGTTCCTGACCATGTTTGCCAGTGATAATCCCCTTCTGTTCACGTTGTTTACTTCATTCATGGTGTTGTCTTAGAAGCTTCATATCAGTCTTTGCAAAAACTCGCTAACTGAGGCTATTTTTGATTTTAACTTTCACTAGCAAATGTGGAATTATCCATCTAAAAAAATTCAAACTAAGAATTCTATTAATTATAAATGTAATTTTTTCAAAACTGCAAAAATGCACTGTAATATCGATATCTTGGCTAGGAAAGGCAACAATCTTTATAAATATAAACAAAAGGCCCATATATCCACATCGCTCACCTGAGCAACAATGGGCGTTCAAAAGATATTGTGCAATATGGCCCTCGGTAGAATAACAACAAATTAATATTGTAAAGTATTCGAATTTTACACTTATTTTTGCATACACGTAATCTTTGACATTGTACCTTCATGAAATACTGTTTTTGCACAGAATAAGAAAATCCTACGCAAGATATAGAACTAAATATTTGGTAGGGGTACACTGTTATATAACTTCTAATTCCCTGTATTTTCGTTCTGCCCCCCCCCCCCTCCCCCACTTAATAAAGCGATCAAAATATATGAGAGCATTTAGGTACATTTTCTTCCTCAACTACTTACTAGTTATTGTATTTTTTTTTAAATATAATAGTTATTGTATTTTATCAAAAAAATCCTACATGTATATATGTGAAGAAGAAAATTGCACCTCAATGCGCTCAATTTCTCAAATTAAAAATATTCAACAATTTAATTTGTCTTCTCCATTATAATTAAATGACTGTTGTTTACCTCGCGTAAACTCTTGACTTTTATAACTTTACACTTGATTGATGAATACACTGGAATGAAAAATGTTGTCATGTGACATGTTAAAGAGCTATAAAAATCAATGTTACCGTATTGACAGGCACATCACTCTAATTTACTATGGCTGTAACGGGATGAACGGAGGCTACTCCAAACAACAACAAGACATCTTAAATTTAACAAAATTTAATAACAAAAAAAATAAGAGAAAGAAAGAAAAGATAGAAATATAAACACTAAACCACACAAACACTCACACAACTTTCACTCAACAAGAAAAAATATGATGTTTATACAAATGACCAAAAATAAATTAGAAGAGTGTCCGAATCTCCGGGGCTGTAGTCCTGGACCAACTACGGACAACCACAACAAGAGTAGTTTCGTCACCACAATCATCATCATCACCATCGCCAACATCATCATCGACATGACCATCATCATCGTCGTCGTCATCATCACCATAACATCATCGTCGTCATCAACATGAACATCGCATCGTCATCGACTTCACCATGAACGACATCATCTACACCATCATCATCGACATGACCATCACATCATCTTCTCAACATCAACAATATGACACTACAATAAGTGTACAAGTGACACCATAACACCATAATAAAAACAATATTGTATAATACATTATATAAGTATCTCACTGATAGTATCAAACTATGATAATGTATAAATAGTATTATATTAAAGGCAACATCTCAAAATATTGTAAGTATATGGTAACTAAGTCATTTGTTTACAGTAAACAATATGGCGTCTGAGACTTCCGGTGACGCACTTCCGCCCAAGTAGTTAAGTGGAAAAAGTGACAATAAATTGTAAAATAAAATAACGCATAGAAAATAGCCCTTTAAATCACCGTTTCTTTATACAGCAATAGCAAAAACTGTACTATAGAAAAAGACGAATTCCATTTAAACACTCTCGCTAAAGTCACACATCAGTGAACACACAGGTAACTCTACAGTGAACAATGGTCAAGGTGACTTTATAGGACGACTGCGTAATACTAATAAAAAGGCAAAAATTTACAAATAAACTACACCAAACTAAATAAATACTTACCACGGTCAGCTATCCGTGTCCGCGTCAAATGCTGAACTTGTGAAACTAAAACATGCCACACAGGCTTCTAACACGATACCCCCTTCACACACTAAGCACGTCTTTATCGCTGGACAGCTTGGCCGGGTATATCTTAGCGCCTATTGTTAGGGTCGGCCAAGCACATTGCAAAGAATTATGGGAAAAATAAAATCTGATGTGTTCGATATGAACAGTGATTGTCACAATGGCCCACCCATTATTTTCATTTTTATTCAAAATAACAAATGGCTACAAACCAGGACAATTTTCTGCTGTAATATTTTCTTAGGAATAGCGATACTTCATTTATCCCCGCAACAGAAATGTGTCAGAACTATGGAAACTGTTTTAACGATGTCATTTTTATTTACTCATATTTCACATTATTCATTGTATAAAGAGGGGGCCCCAGAGAGTAGTTATATAAAGCATATCATTCTTTAATTTTTTGTGTACAAGTATTTAACATACTCTAATTCATATAGAATTTCTAATGATCAACCAAAATTTCAGCGTCAATCGTAGAATCATAAGCAAGATGAGCTCAAATTTTGCTAGGTTTGAGTCATATTTTGTTCACATGAGTTTATTACATTCGGTATTTCCTATTCGGCATTTAAAATGGAAAAAAATGAATGGCCTCAGATCTGTGTACAAACATAGAATTGTGAGCAAATCTCTATATCTTGCTTATAATTCGAAGCTTAATACTCAAATATGGTAAGTAAATAGAAATTGTAAACAATTAAACACTAGAAATATGCACTATAACAAATAAAGAACACAATTTATTTTTCAAAATGAATCATATGCATGTATATACCTACATATTTCCGTCAGCGATATTAAACTCTATTTAAACTGAATAAACTCGACAAAATGCCGAGCATCTCAACAAAACATATTGCATTATTCTACAATTACGCAAAAGATGATACCGAATTACCGATAGCCTGAATGAATTGCATTTTAGTTCTTTCTTAATACATCAGATGTTGCTTAATTTGCGCAGGTAAACAGTAAACTGTTTGATTTACCGAAGTCTCTGTTTGATTTGAAACGTTAAAATCAGGAAAAACAAGCGGCAGTTCCCAGGTTAACGCAAAGCATAAATGAAAACGAAACGAAAACCACAACACGCTAACACCACCGTCATATGTGAAAACTGTCAACGCATTGAAATATTTAGCCTAAATTTACTTCACAAAATCGGCACCAATGTATTTTGCATGTTTCAAAGATTCCCTTCGTATACGAACTGTTGCACAATAAACAAATTCATCATTGTCAGATCGACCCGTTTATCATATAGTGTCATGGCTGCTTTAAACAAAGAACCTCGTTTTAGAATTATGGAATACGAGTCTTGGTAAAATGGGTAAGCAAACCCGGGCCGGGGTAAAATAAAAGCCGGGGCAGATCGGCAATCGTCAATTCCAATTACGCATTATTTTGCAGCAATATTTACACAAATACAAATATACTGGTCAGTAAATATCTTGAAATTTTAATGAGATTGGCAGATTAATAACTGCCAATCTTTTGTTTTACCCTGGCCTGGTCAAGCCTACCCATTTTACCAAGACTCATGGATGCTATAAATTGCTTGAAACACGCCTTTTCTTTCTTATTATTTTCGTAATAACTCAGATTTGAAACAGAATGAGCCCATAATTTTTGCAATTTATATTTTCCTTCCCATAAGGATTATTCATGCTAAATTACGTTGAATTTGCCTCAGTAGTTCTTGAGAAGAAGATTTTTTAAAATGCACCCCCCTTTTTTTTTTTTTTTTTTTTTTTAATTTTTTTTTTTTTTACAGTTTTGAGGTTTTCTCCGCTTTCAATGAAAATTGTTCTTTCATTTCTGCAATTCATATTCACCTTTCCATAAGAATGCTTTGAGCCAAATTTGGTTGAATTCGGTTAAGTGGTTTTAGAGAAGAAATTCAAAATGTGAAAAGTTTACAGACGGACAGACAAACGGACGGACAGACGGACGGACAGACGGACGACGGACAAAATGTGATCAGAATAGCTCACTTGAGCTTTCAGCTCAGGTGAGCTAAAAACTATTCATCCAACATATGTTTATAATCCAATCATCAAACAAGAATAAAAAAGTATGCAATTCATAGTAACATTGGTGATTTACAAGCAGCCAAGACTTTGTTCTCAGCATAGCTGCTGGTTGTATGATTTCAGCATACTATGATGTCTGTTTAATTATGTTTTGCTCAAGGACAGCATAATTTATTCTGTCATAAGACATTGCTCAAAGCAACATACAAAAGAGAACTATACTCTTTAAAAAAGAGAAAGAACAATCTATTCCTTTAAATATGTGGTTTTATATGCACATTGTTTCTGATTTAAAGCTGTTATGCACAAGGACAGCATATGGTCTATTAAAGTACAACACACAATGAAACATTCAAAAAAGAGTTGTGTTCAAAACAATAAGGAAACAGCTAGATCCTTTGGTCTCATGTTAACTTACATATTGTAAATTTACATCCTTATTCACCCCTGCGAATGTGTTCGTAATGCTTTCTTTATTGTTGCTAAGTATGTAATAAATCCAGAGGTGCTCGAATGAAAGTTCATGAGGCTTCCCCGAGATTTGTTAAATTCTTGTAAAATTCCGAGCGGAAGTATGATATTCTCAAAATACGTCAGTACTGGCTGTTTTTCACATCATATCCTACTTTGATTTATGTTAAAACATGTAAATCATTTAAGATATATGTCTTATTTCATCATCTAGTGGTTATTTAAATTAAACGATGATATTTAGAACAAAGTTATCGTTCGTGTTTAACCATTCTACACGTGGTTGATATTATAAACATTGGGTTGCTTGATAAAAAAAGTAGCCATGTTTGATGCTTTAGTTGTGCAATACCATGTCTTTAAAAAAAAGAATGGGTGTCTGTTTTGTATAAAAACTTATTATATCGAGCCATTTTCAAGGAACAATCTACATAAAATAGTATAGTTTGTTTCACTATTGATGCTATAACTACTTGTAACTCAGGTGCGGATCAAAAATTAATCCTTCGGGGAGATCGCTACTAAGCATGTTTATTGTTGCAACAGCAGGAAAAAAATTATTTTTTATTGTCACATTTATTTTCAGAACCCATTTTATCTTCCAGTTAATGAAGATGAAGTTTAAAATCGATAAACGTCTAGATTTTATATTTGACTACAAGTATCAAGATTCTAGAAAATAGACTATAAACACGAGGCACGATTTTTACTGAGAAACTGAAAGGGTCAAATAAGGCCACGTGGTCTTAATATAGAAGACAATAACATTTGCAGGGGTATTATTTATTTCATTGGTTAAACATATTTATTGCTCTAGTAATTCGGGTTTTGAATTTGTGATAACATTTAAACGTTTTATCCCCCCACCCCTCTAGGAAGTGTGCCTCAATTCTGATTAATAGTGCGCATTGAATCTATTAGACGTGTAACCATGGTATGGCAATACATTAAACAGCTATGGTTACTCAATGTCTGTACAATTTGGAAGCGTCTGTTAAGTCATATTCCTCGTTTTATTTGCTACATAATGTAAGACTTATAGCTTTACGCATTAAAAATGTTGCTGAAGGTATATATAATGGTAATGTAAAATCTAAGATATATCAATCAAAAGTTTTTTTATGGTGGAATGATCTTGACATGTTTTCCTTTTTTATACAGTTAAAATTAAAAGTTTCAAATTTTGAATTTCAATCAGCAATATCATCAATACCTCTCCTTCATACAACATAATTGATTTAATTGAAAATAACACTTTCAGATTAAGCAACATATTCTATGTTAACTTTATATAATCATTCTGAACAATCTGGTATACATGGGTAAATAAGTGAATACAATATAAGCATCAAAAAGGTATTATAATCTATCGAAGATTAAAAATAATTACAAACCGTTGTAATTCCCACAAAATATATTACTCTAGGATTAAATAGAAACTTTGTTTTGGTTGATTCCAAATGCAAACCTGATAATCCCGTACTCAATACTTAAAGAGACAGTACGGCGCATCTTATCAAAAAACCGACTTGAAAAAATTTTCCGATCAGGTTCGGTATTTTTGTACAACTCATGAATGTATAAACTTTCAGAAAAGTACAAAGTTCTCCATGAAATAAATCTAATTATTTCATTAAAATTATTAGTTACGTATAACCTATACATAATAACATCGCAACGTGTTACAGGGACCAGCCTTCTATACTAATACGCATGCCTCTTTACTGTAAACAAAACACATGCAGGGCTCGCGAAGATTCTCCTGGACATGTTTGTTGATAAAAATATGTCATTTCTACTTCTCCCAGGTAATAATAGTTCAAAGTTAAAATAACCACAATTATTATTTTGTAAGCATTTATTTTGCGTGTTTATCTTAGGAGTTGCTACAACCTAAATTCATTTTTGTAAATGAGGCCCCTTGAGGGGTTATTTGACATCTTTATGTCTTGTAACGTTTCTGAGTTCGATATGGGATTCGGCTGCTCTGCCTTAGCAAATCAAAGAGTGAATTAAATGATCTATTTCCTCAATCACAGATTTGAATTTGAAATATGTACAAATAATATCCCCCGGTTCTCTGTGGCGCACGCACTTCAAACTACGATTGCGTATGCGCTGCTCGAAGACAGGAGCGCACGCGCCGTTCCGGGACTGTAGCGTACTAACTACAGTCAACAAGCCAATTTGTATATTTATTACTCCAAATATACACCTATAGTCTCGAAAGCCTATTACAGGCACGTAAGACTACAGACAGGTTATTCTTACCAACCTTAATTTCTTTCCTGGCTTCGATGTGTTGGTGTCTCGGCCGTCGAACACAGACTCCCCGATCCTACTGATTTTCTCAGCTTATATACCCTTCGGGTATCACGTGACCAGCTGAGGATCGAATGGGATGAGTACATGAAACCGGAAGTCAGTCAGCACAATTCTACCACAGGGAACCGAAGGGATATTTTCGATTTTGATCATAACTTCGCTTCACAACCCACACCTCCGAGAAATGCGTCCCGCATTCTCACAAATCAATATCAAAAAGGAACAAGATTAAACAACACTATACATTTTTTTTTTCAATTTTCCGTTTATCTAAGACAGTAACATATATTTTCAGATGCACTACATCTAATTTTCAAAGCAAACATGTAAGGGTTAATAGTAACAACAGTGCAATGTCTTTGCTCTCTAGCTTGAAATTGACCAAAAGTCATCTTAAAACCACTCTTCATCTTCATGGACTTCTATCACCGATTCTCCACCAACTTGATACGATTTCTGAACTCGATCTAAGCGCCTCCTCTTAGTTCCTTCTGTCTGCGTGTCAACATTTACTCCCGTTGAAGTCAAGGTCTGGGTAGATGCGTCCACGGTAAGTATACCAGCTTGAACAGCAACGGCCCTTAAGGTGCTTGGTTTGGATGCAGAAGCAGTAATGGTGAGGTCTTTAGCTGCTCGCTCACGTGGAGTTATCATCGGAGTCGCAAAAGGACTTGGAGCAGTTGGAACAACGGCATCAGGACTCACTATGGCCTTTGCTCTAGGAACATAAACTGGAAGTGGTCTCGTGGGTTTTCTCTTCGTCACTTCTGGGGTAACAGGGATTGTGCGCAGGATGTCAGATTCACCTACCACGTCAGAGAGACTCCCAGGATCCAATGATTCCCACTCATGATCAGACTCGCTTTCTGCTTGTACGGTTCCAGAACTACCACTGTGCCGTGTTCTCTCGTGTCTCTGCATATCACTCTTCTTGTTGGTGGCGTAATCACACTGCGTACACTCAAATCTTTTCTGGCGACGCTTCCTTCCACACTCTATAACATGTTTTTCCCATGAATTCTCTTCCATAATGCGCTCATTGCACATAGGACAACGGTGTCCCTCTTTTCTAGTAGTGGTCTTAGTGTTTACCATTTCCTACAAAATAAAATAACAAAACAAAACATTGAATTCTGTCTGCTCACTATTTACACAATTTAAACAATACAGATATTATAACTGAACTATATTTTGTATTCTACCACAAAATCATCATGCCAAGCAGGTGCGCGTTTTTGGCGCAGGGGTCTACTTTTAAGGTCTGCGCTCGCGCTTTCTAAATCATTATCACACAAATTCGCATTGTCATCAACAGCATGCAAGTTGTCAGCCTCACACTCTATTTCATCTCTCTCTACTGACAGTTCTTGTTCTTCACCTGTCAATATCTGAGATTTACACTTTCGCATGCGATCGCAATGAATAACACCACTCTTGCCTCGAAATCCGCATGCTACTATGTAAAGAAAATCAGATAACTTTTTCTCTATGACGAAAGGACCTTTCCAAAACGATGTCAGTTTTGGCGAACAGCCGCTTTTTCTAACCGGAAAGTACACATAGACCTTTTCACCGGGTTCAAATATTGACCATGCTACTTTTGCATCATGATATTTCTTCTGGCGTAGCATCTCTTTTTCTGTATGTTCTCTAACAATTTTGTGCGCGGTTTCCAGGCGTTCACGCAAAATCCATACCCACTGATTAGAAGGAATGTCTTTTATATCAGATGGCATCTCGTACATCAGGTCTAACGGAGTAGTCGCCTCTCTACCCAACATCAACATGTTTGGGGAGAAGTTAGTTGTCTCGTGCGCTGTGGATCTGTAAGCCATTAATAAATAAGGGAGATACACATCCCAGTCACGCTGGTTTTCTTGAACATAGGTACTGAGCATCGAGAGCAGTGTACGGTTAAATCGTTCCACCATACCATCTGATTTCGGGTGATAAGGTGTGGTACGTGTTTTTCTAATACCCAATAACCGACACATTTCAGAAAACAGCTTGCTCTCGTATTGGCGCCCTTGATCAGAATGCAGAACTGATGGTACGCCAAATCTGGCTATAACTTGCTCCATGATTGTGCTTGCTACGGTTTCAGCATCCATACTTTGTAGAGCGAAAGCCTCTGTCCACTTTGTAAAATAATCGGACACTACAAGTATATGGCGATTTCCTCTGTCCGTCTCTGGCAATTCGCACAATATATCAGTTGCAATCCTCTCCATTGGAGTACCGGAACCAGCAATTTGCATAGGAGCTCTTTGCTTTGGATTTGGATTCTTGCGCATGGTGCATTTTTCACAACCGGAAATATACTGATGGACATCTTTCTGAAGCCCAGGCCAGTAATACTTTTGCCTTATTTTGGCCAAAGTCTTCGTAACACCTAAGTGTCCTGATGTATGGCTGTCATGGCACATATTAAGGACTCTCCGACGCTCTTCATTGGGGATAATAGCCTGGAATGTTTCCTTGCCTGAGGGTAGCAGTATCCATTTTCGCATTAACAACCCTTCTTTTATGCACAGGCGATCAAATTGATTCAAGAGTGATTTCACCACAAACCCTTGCTGCGTTATCTTAGAGTTACAAGGTCTTTTCCCACTTTCAACCCAAGAACGAACCAACTGAATGTCCTTGCTTTCACTCTGCGCTTCTTTCAAAGTATGGTCATCTTTCTCGCTCGAGTCTAGATTTGCGTACACAGTTCGAACTTTTTGCACTGTTTCAGGTTCGAAACCACACTGGGGACATGGTATTCTACTGAGTGCATCTGCGTTACCATGCTTTCGACCAGGGCGGTGCTCAATCTCAAAGTCGTACGTACTGATCACTTCCAGCCACCTCGCCATTTGACCTTCCGGATCCTTAAATCGTAACAGCCATCTTAGTGATCCGTGGTCTGTCCTTATAAGAAAATGACATCCATAAAGGTAGTGTCGAAAATGCTTGATGAAGTGAACAACCGCCAATAATTCTCTCCTAGTAACGCAATATCGCTTTTCAGCTTTAGACAAGGTTCGGCTTGCATATGCAATCACGCGTTCTTTATCATCAATTTTCTGCGAAAGCACAGCACCGATTGCCGTTCCACTGGCATCCGTATCTAGTATAAATTGCTTTGTTACATCAGGTAATGCTAAAATTGGCGCACTGACCAATCGATCACGCAACACCTCAAAAGCTTCTTGGGTCTCTTTCGTCCATTGAAACTTCCTTCCCTTCTCAGTGAGTCGATGCAGGGGCTTGGCTATGGAAGCAAAGTCTCGTATGAAGCGCCTGTAGTAGCTGCAAAGACCAAGGAAAGATCGAATTTCTGAGACATTACTTGGTATCGGCCAATCAGCAACTGCTTTTACCTTTTCCGGATCAGTAGCAATACCATCCTGAGATATTATATGCCCAAGGTACGAAACCTTCTTTGCAAAAAGGTTGCACTTTTTAGCCTTTAGTTTGAGACCTGCCTGTCGCAAACGCTTGAACACCTCTCCGAGATTTTCTAGCATGTCTTCAAACGATTTCCCGACAACAATTATATCGTCCAGATATACCAAGCACTTGTCCCATTGAAGGCCTGCAAGCACTGTCTCCATGAGACGTTCGAAAGTGGCAGGTGCGCAACACAAACCGAAGGGCATAACCCTAAACTGATATAACCCTTTGCGCGTAACAAAGGCAGTCTTCTCCTTGTCTCCTTTTTCCATGCCGACCTGCCAGTACCCACTGCTGAGATCTAGTGTAGAAAACATAGCATGCCCTGAAAGATGGTCAAACGCTTCCTCTATCTTTGGAAGTGGATATGCATCTTTCACTGTAACTTCGTTTAATCGACGATAGTCAACGCAAAAGCGCATTGTCCCATCTTTCTTACGAACTAGGACAACGGGTGATGCCCACGGGCTGATAGATGTTTCGATTACCCCTTTATCAACCATTTCATTGACTTGCTTATCAACCTCTTGAGATAAATGTAGAGGGATTCGTCGAGGCGCCTGTTTGATAGGACGAGTTCCTAGTTCAGTATTTATCTTGTGTTTCACAACATGTGTCCGCCCTAAATCATAGTTCGATGTTGCGAACAAATCCTCGTTTTTGTGCAAGAATAGTTCTACCTTCGAAAACTGCGCAGGAGACAGATTAAGTTTGCACCTGTCAAACAACTCCCGCAAATCACTGCGTAATCCCTTAGCACTATTTTCAGCCTCACCCGCAGAAGCATTTTGTTCTTCCACTGCAGTCATTTTTGCAATCAAAGTACCACCATGAATTTGCTGAACGCTCTCAGTGATATTCATGAGACAAACTGGCACAATATTATGTCCCTTTACCAAAGTTCGGCCAACCAATGCGCGTCCACTCTCAAGAAACTTTGGCTCGGCCTCTACCAAATAGTCTGCGGAACCAAATGTATTTTCTCCCGGTACCTTAGCCTGAATTACAACTTCACTTCTCGGTGGCAGGCACACATCCTTATCCGCCGTTACCCTATAGCACCCTAATGTACCTTCCCATGAGAAGCGACACTCCTCATTATTCAATTTCAGAGAACTTCGTTCGAAGTTTATATCTCCTTTGCATGCTCTAAGAAAATCAAGACCCAGTATCCCGTCTACACTAATATCCGCTACCATTAGTTTCACCGTTTCCCTCGACCTTCCTATCTTTATAACGAAATCGGCTTTTCCATACTGACAAAGTCTTGAGCCACTGGCACTCGTTATAACTTGTCTACTCTCCTCTAATACGGGCTTGTCTGGTAGTTTGTCATATATTCTCTTAGACAACAAAGTCAGGGATGCACCAGTATCAATGAGAAGTTTTGTTTTGAGGCCGTTTACTTCTGAATCTATAAAAATACCCGCTTCTTCACATAAGTTGCTTGCCCCTACATTTCCTTTAGAACTCTTTCCATTTTTTCGCCTCTGCTTACCGCGAATTCGACGCGCATTCCCCTCTTTAGGCTGCTCACTGCGTCGAGTACTATTATCGCGCTCTCTCTTCAATTTGGGACAATTTCTACGGATGTGTCCTTCTTCTGAGCATTTGTAACACTTCACTTTCCCGCTTCTTTGTGTATTGGCAAATCTGTGACCTTCAAGAACGCTTTGATTTTTACCTTTCTCCTCAATGCGCTTCTCTAACGATTCTATCTTATCCTGAAGTGTCTGCATCATTTCAAATAAATCTTTGGACTGCGATTCATTCTCACTAGTGGGTTTTGTGAAGTTCACACTGTGCACGTGGCTTCTCTTTTCAGTCTTGTAATATGCGTCCAACTCAACTGCTAAGCGTATTGCTTCATTTAAATTCTGAGGTCTACTTTGCTTTATGCGCAATCGCATGTCGGAATCTACCAGCGCATCTATAAATGCCTCTTTTCCAAGCGTTTCTCTTACTTCCATTTGTACTGAAGGATAAGCTAAACAAGTAAGTCTCCTAATAGCTTGTCCTAATTCTGTCAATGTTTCCGATGCTCTCTGTCGTCTCTCTTTCAATTGCGCACGGTAAAGCTCAGTTTGATTCGGCGGCGCAAATCGCTCCTCCAGTGCTTCAACCAACAGATTATACTGTTGTCCCGTCTCTGACGAGACATTCCCAAGTACCCCTTGCGCAGCACCTCGCAATGATACGGCTAAATAGAGTCCTTTCTCCCTATCAGACCAGTTATTAATGGCCGCACAAGCGTCAAAATGAGACTTGTAATCAATCCAAGAATGACTACCGTCAAAAGTCGCAGGTTTTATATTGCATTTTGTTGCATTCCTGTCGGTGGTGATTGGCATTTGCGTAGGCGGACGACTGTTAAAACTCCTTCGCGCAAAGTCGTTATTTCGTCTCTGGCCCACAGAATCTGTAACTGTACTCAATTCACCTGTAGCTAATTGTTGTTGCGCTTGCGCTGGCGCTGGTATCTGCGAATGCACTTGCAGTGGTAAATGGTGTTGCGCATGCATACGATTTTCTTGCGGCGCACTCGCCGTTTGTAGATGCGCATTTGATGCGTTTGATAGCCTATCAGTCACGGCTACCGGCGCATCCGCTGAATACTGTTGCGCACTTTCATAATGTGCATTCTGTGCAGAAGCAGGCTTTCGTTGTGCCGTTTTTCTTAAAGTAACACCATCAATGTAACTACCCTCCGCCTGAGAGTTTTCCGTTTGCCTTAAATTCACGCTCACCACTGTATCATCCGCAATTCCATCAGGTAAGCATTCCCGAACTACAACTTCTTTGGGTATAGTAGCAATGCCAGAATCGCGCATCGATCTATTTCTCACTACTGGTGTCGACTGCTTTTCTATTTCAAGGCGCAATCGCTCACAACTCTGTTCAAGGAAAGAGATTTCCTCATCCAGCATTTCATCCATTGCGCTCATCATTTAACAAATAAAAGAGAAACAAACAAACAGTACTCTATTTTAACAACTAATTTTAAATGTGATTATTTCTTTTATTTGCCGAATCCCACCGCTCGCTGCCACCAAATTTATGTAACGTTTCTGAGTTCGATATGGGATTCGGCTGCTCTGCCTTAGCAAATCAAAGAGTGAATTAAATGATCTATTTCCTCAATCACAGATTTGAATTTGAAATATGTACAAATAATATCCCCCGGTTCTCTGTGGCGCACGCACTTCAAACTACGATTGCGTATGCGCTGCTCGAAGACAGGAGCGCACGCGCCGTTCCGGGACTGTAGCGTACTAACTACAGTCAACAAGCCAATTTGTATATTTATTACTCCAAATATACACCTATAGTCTCGAAAGCCTATTACAGGCACGTAAGACTACAGACACGTTATTCTTACCAACCTTAATTTCTTTCCTGGCTTCGATGTGTTGGTGTCTCGGCCGTCGAACACAGACTCCCCGATCCTACTGATTTTCTCAGCTTATATACCCTTCGGGTATCACGTGACCAGCTGAGGATCGAATGGGATGAGTACATGAAACCGGAAGTCAGTCAGCACAATTCTACCACAGGGAACCGAAGGGATATTTTCGATTTTGATCATAACTTCGCTTCAGTCTGTTCATTTTAAAATGAACCGAAATTGGTACACCATCAAACAATTTTCGAGAAAGTGATGATGTGTTCCGTTTAGAGAGCCCCTTTATCCTCGTTTACCATGATGACCGTAGTTAGACGAAGATATTGTAGTTTTCAGCACGTTTAAATTACTGCCAATCAAAGTACACGTGGTTCAAATAAACGATATAAGATTATACTGGTTTGAACGACCCTTAAATTTCCGGAAGCTCATAATTACGTTAATTAGGTATGTGAAAGGGATTTCTATGTATTTAAACTATCACAATCAACGCATTTTCTTATTTCCTAACGATCGGTGGGTAAATCTGAAGTTATTCACACATGTGTTTTCAGCTGTACTGTCTCTTTAAAACAAAATATGTTACATATTGAATACAATATCGAAAACGTGTTAAAATATATACGAAACACTCAATAGGTAACCTGATAAATATTGATAATGAACGCGTTATATTTTCAAGAGAAGTAATTTTTACAACGTGAAATTCAATATATTTTTAAAGGAATTATAACAGCATAACTTGATGAATATAATAATAACAACTGATTCATCAAGTAAAATTATTATTATTATTTAAGGAATTAATAATTTTTTGATGCAAAGCTGACGTTTTGTTTCTATTTCAGATAAACATTCTCTAAATTTACATTTAAATAAAAGTTTTCTATAAAATGGTCAATCTATATCATACGACAAAACATTTTCGAAATACTTTTTTTTTAAAAATTAAAAAAAACAAACAGTTGCATTCAATACCACTATGGCATAATACTGGTAATCTGCAAATGACATAATTTTGCTTCAATGCCTGAAATATTTATTCCGTCTAATAACCCCCCCCCCCCCCGCTCAAACGATGTTATTATTGATGGCAACATGGGTTGCTTGTTGACACAGCTTATCTGAAACAAAAAAACTTCAGAAAAGGTAGAAATTATGTCATCATATGAACAGTGATAAGATAAACAGTTTGATATTGGATTGCTAAGATTCAGAAAGTTCAATTAGGATTTTATGACTCAAGAGAGGTAATGTAACCCGTAGTTTATTACAATATATTAATCATCGCAGTTGCTTGATTTATACCGGCCGCAAGAAGACGGCAATTGTATTATGTGAACGTTTTTAAGATCAATTTTATGTAAGAATCAAAAATCGGTGACCAAGCGTGGCCACCGATTTTATTTTCATACTTTACAGACTTTGTTAAAAAGCTTAAAACCATTTAATTGTCTTTATGTGGGTCCGTTGCTATTATAACCGATAGTAAAAATATGACAAGGACAGTTTTCAGTTTCTTTGGGATTCCTAATGACAACAATCTGAGCTTTTGGTCTTTTAATTAAGTAATACGGAATAATTATTTGAGTATTATGAGGTGGTAATTTTGATCGGGGCGTGGTCAAATTAAGGGCTTTATGGTAAATTTGTCCACGCTCCGACCAAAATTATCACCACATAATATTCCAGGAATGATTTCTTTTTTCTTATATTTATATCATGTCCAATTTCTACAATTCAAAAATAATGAATTTTTTTTCAGGTAGCACATGCTATGTATTACTACGCGGCGCAGCCAATACCGTTTTACGGTTATGTTTTAAGACACGCTCATTTTGTGTCGCCCATCTTTTATGAAATTATTGGCCTATAGGCTTCAAAATTAATTCGTAATATTATCACATACAAAGCCAGTTAAAATGTAAATAATACAAATTAATACTCCAGGTTATCTAACAACTAATGTTCTCATAGCAGCTGGTACATTTGTAAACTAAAATCTAGTTAAGTTTTAGAAATACCTTTAATGTTACACAAGCTCAAAAATAAAAATGTAGGAAGGTAACGGTAGTGTCTACAACTGACAATCAAACATTTTAAATTTTGTTTAGTTAAGAATTTATATTTAGAATTTTTTCTGTAAAAAAATGTCGTATGCATCACGGTTATGCATATTTTTATCACAAAATCACCGATAATTTTTTAATGAACTTAATTTTGATGCATATAGATCCAAAGGACGATTTAATTTTATTACGCCCTGTACTGGTCAGGACCACCGCCATGGCCAATTACCTACAAACCATGCGATGCTCCTTCACACAAGGAATAAGAATATAATTATATGGTTAAGGGGTGTGGATCCTAACTGTTTTCAAGATGTTTAAGCACTTCCTGTTCAAAGAGGGGTCAGGACCACTCCTGAAGCCCTGACCCACATACTATTTGATGCCTCTAAACAAAAAAAAGAAGAAGAATATATATAGTTTTGGGTGGGAATCTCATCGGGTTTTGAGATATAAGGGCACTTCCTGTTTCTCAAGGGGGATGGAACCACCCCATATGGCCATAACTTAGATACCATATGATGCCCCATTACACAAGAAACAAGAATACATGTATACGTGATTTAAGGGTAAGGATTTTTAAGATATTGTCCTTTCCGATATATTAGTCATGTTGTATATTTTATTTGATAAAATGAAATATATCGGAAAGGACAATATTAATCAATTTTCCAAACCTGGCGGTGAACCCAGGGACCATAATTAATGTACCTTATATATTACCCATATAACACTCATTGTATGAATCTGAAGACCCCACGTCAATACTTTTAACGGTTTTCGAAAAATAATTATTTACAATGTAGTTTAAATTTTTTTCCATTGACTTTAATGTTATACACCAGCCCCATTTGACCCACAAAAGATATAGTTGACCAACCCCAAGTTAACAAAAATTAAAACATTGTGCACATTTAGATATGCAGGCTTATCATATCATGTGGTTTTGTACAATATAATTCAGCCATCTCTGAGAAACGCGATGGTCCAGTTCAGAGGCGAGACAGAAGAAAAAGAGGAAACCGTACAAACAATAAGTCTCCAAACTTCGTTTGGGAGACTTAATTTAAGTAATAGTAATATTATTTTTTTTATAAGTCTCTTGAGTATTTGCAGGATTTTAATCATTTCTCGAGGCATAATTTTAAAATGTATATGTACATATATGAATATTGTAAAAAGACGAAAAGAGATTTCGTATGTCGGGTGTCCCAAGTACTCAGGAAAATTCATTTCTGAATCAAATTCACTTGACGAAAATCGACTATCGGAAACATATTGCTATCGAAAACATATGCCGGTGTAATGAAGAATAATGACCCCCGTAGAATAATGACCGGGGGTCATTTTTCTACGTAGAATAATGACCCCCCGGTCATTATTCTACGCAGAAAAATGACCCCCCGGTCATTATTCTACGTAGAAAAATGACCCCTTTGCCTGAAGAATAAGTGTCATTTTCATAAAAATGAGCACACTCCACATGAAGAAAAGTGACCCCTGTAGAATAATGACCCCCTTGTAGATTAAAGTTTTTCAGTATATTTTTTTTTATTATTTGTGAAATAGTCTTTACACTATTGTAATTTTTACTGCTGCAGTTTACAGAAAGTAACAGAAATTATAATTCATATTCAAATAAACTTAAAGTGAAAGAAGGGGGATATCTTAGAAAATAAAAATCCTTCCGTTATAACAAGATATTGACGTATTGCTTCGGGGTATGGTTGTCATCTTAACAATTACATTAACATATATCTATGGTGTTCTGATAGGGCCACTTCGACCTTAGGGCGAAGATGCCAAGTTGCAAAGCCGATAGTTCGAAGGCGAAGGAGCAAAAGTGCGAAGATGCGACGACGAAGAGCGAAGATGTTATGCCTTAAGTGCGAAGGTGCAAAGGCGAAGGAGCGATACTACTATCGCTCCTTCCAAACTTTGCACTCTGGCCTTCGCATCTTCGCACTTTCGCCTTCGCCTTTTTGATTGCATTCAGCAAGTCTCGGTCGATAAAATAGAATTCAATACAGGCACCGTACTCGCCAAGGTTTTCCGATTAATCCATGCTATTATTGGTACGCATGCGCCAGGCCATCGCGCTTACTATGAATTTGTTAATATTTTAATGTGTACATGTAACATATATGTTTACCAGTGCTGGCTATGCCTAATCATTATATACTTTACACAAAATTTAATGTCCGCCATAATGTGTACATATGCACTTTTAGACTCCTGTCACTTACCAGCCGTCTGGTTACCGTAAACTTAACACAGTTACAATCTAATTTCATTTTGCGACACTCCTTGCTCATGAATGGATCTAGAGGGGGAGAGCCCCCCCCCCCCGGAAAATTCAATATTAATCATAGGATAATTTTATTTTATTAATTTAAAAAAATTAAAATTTCCAAAATATGCATCGGAACCCTTTAAACGATGGAGAGCTCCACAATTATAAAACACAGGTAATCACAGATTACAAAGCTCACCGAGACGAGGCATCACCTTTATGAGGCATCACCTTTATGAGACCACCTTTATCATATTATATGAAAACCATCCTTTATGATCTTGGATATTCATGGATTCTGTTTTGAAACAATATCGTATATCATCTGTTAAAAAATTGTATAATAATCATATGTTCATATGTTCATATTTGATTCATAATATGATATTGTATCATATAATACAATATAATTTGATAAACATTGTATCATATCAAATGATACAATATCATGGGATAAAGTATAATATTATATAATACAATCATAGTATACATATTGTATCAAATGATACAATAATGTATATTAAAACATCATAAAATACAATTTCATGTGATATGATAATATATCATATAAACCAAAATCATATTTTACAATATCGTATGATACGATATTTTATAATATTACAATATCATATCACAAGGGCATCGTATCCGCTCTACACTCTATGACATATATATAATAACACGGTGTATTATTATATATATGTCATACAGTGTAGAGCGGATACGATGCCCCTGTGATTATATATACAATTTTATGTTAAATAATTCTATATTACAGACCCCAATATCATATTGTACAATACTGTATGATAGAATATCATAGAATATTCAATATTATATCATAGGATGCAATATTATATATTGCAATATCATATGTAATAGTATCATGTGATTAAATAATTAACAAATAATACAATATAATATTATACAATATTGTATCATAATATACAATACTATACATAACAATATCATGATACAATATCATATCATAAAATAAAAAAAAATGATACAATATTTTATTGTATCATATAACGTTTTACAATATAAAATATGGTATTATATTGTATCCTATAAACAATGGTGTTTCATATCATACAATACTATAAGATAGGGATCATGTTACATCATTTAACATCAACTAAATCTATCTATCAAGCAGGTTTGAGTGAGGTAGGAGATTTCTTTAGCATCCTTGATAATGGAGATTAGGCTCTGCATCTAAAGCAACCTCTGCGTTTCAATTATAATATAGTTAAATAAACTATGCAAGCTATCATCTATAAAACATGTGACCTGTTCCGAAAAACTAAACCTCATCAAGAATCAAAAACCTATGGCTCTGATATAACATTCAAGCCTGTCAGGTGCATCAGTATAATAAGACGCACCATCCTTGCAAGATTGGTGAAGTTAGGATCAGTAATCTGGTAATAACTAAGATATCGTCATCAGAGGGCACCTGTTTCAAAAACTTTAACCAGCTCTTTAAATCTTAACCTCCTCCAGCATCCGAAACCTGTGGCTCAGATTTAGCATTTAATCAGTATAATAAGGCGCACCATCCATACAAGTTTAATGAAGTTAAGACCAGTAGTAACTAAGATATTATCATTAGAGGGCACCTGCAACAAAAACTTTAACCAGCTTCAAAAACCTTAACCTTCGCAACTTAGCACTTTCGTCTTCGCATCTCCGCGCTCCGCCGTCGCATCTTCTATATTCTTCATATTGTTCATGAATTATACTTGCATTGAGGATTTCCACAATACAAACTGCTGGGTATACAAGTACATCACCCAGAATTAATGATGAAACCAAAATTATGAAAAGTTTACTCCACTGTTAGGCATTATAAGCAAGCTGAAGTTAGAGCATTTACGCCAGTAGAGGTTAACGGCCAATAAGAAAAATCGTCAGAGTACTGAGAGTACTCGTACAGAAAATATATTTCACTTTATCCTCGGCATACTTTAGTAAGTTTAGTTAATATCAAGATGATTTATGCATCAATAGTTTGTATGAGCATTGGTAACGTTGGATACAATACAGATCGTGTGATCAAAATCAAGCGGGATATAAACCATATATATAACATGGGCCCTAACCTCTTATCAACGCTTTTAGAAACAATCTTTTCTTATTATAATCGATCATTGTTTATTATCTATTAAGATTTACTATAGTCAGGTACTCTTCACAAATTTGCTCTAAAAGAATAATGTCTATTCATGATCACAAATACAACATTACAACAAATGTTTAGAATATTAATGTTCATTTATTACGTAGAAGAAAACAAAACTAACGCAGAATGCTTTTTTTTTTAAAAATCATTTTCCCCAAGAAATGTAAATAAGAAGTATTCATATTCCTACGTTACCTGCCCCCTAAGTCTTTTTCCATAAAGATATATACATGCATCATTCTTCGATTGACAATTCATTCACCAATGAATATTGCTTATATTATTACAACAATTATTCTTTCATGATTATTGTTCGTTATTTATCACACAATATCCTCATTGTGTATGAATTTTTCTTTATATGCGTCATTTCCCGCCGTTTGTCGACGAGAGAAGTAACGTAACTGTTAACAATCGATTTGTGGCAATGTAAGAGTGTTTTGCGTGTGCTTGCTACGGATAGGAAAAACTATATACAGCGATTTATTTACAAGTTCGGTGTTTATAACTTCAAAATCAGTTAAACAGAGTGAAAAATAAGGTAATTTCAAAGTCATATCTTGGATTTGGATACGGGGTAACAAATTTCTATTCATGTTTACGGGGGGGGGGGGGGGTCATTTTTTTATGGGGGTCATTTTTCTTCATGTTTAACATGAAGAAAAATAACCCCTGGGTCTTTTTTCTTCAGAAAAGTCCAATTATTCTTCAGCTAGGGGGGTCATTATTCTACGTAGAAAAATGACCCCCGGTCATTATTCTACGGGGGTCATTATACTTCATTACACCGGCACAATACTTATACTAACTTTGGAATTGGATTGAAAATCGAAGATGTTTAAAAAATTTCCAATTGTATATATTTCTAAATATTTCGAATTTGCATCTTAAACCTATCATATTGTTCTTGCAATTTCATTATTAATCTTCAAAGTTTGAGAAAACCACAGATTCTGTGTAAAATGGTATATTTTTGCATTGTTTTTGGCCAAGATATCTTTCAGGACCAGCCTGCTCCTGAAAAAATTATATGTTTTAATAGGTTTGGTTTAAAGGAATCAATTATGATAGAATATTCTTACGGGCACTTCGAATTTTGCAGAAAAAAGACAAAAATTTCGTAAACCGATAACTATAATATGGGTTCATATATACACCTATAGGAGTAAGTCTTGGACAGCTCAATAGGTTGAAATGCTGGTTTTGTCACAGATGGTGTTTTTTGCCATTGTTCGATTCCATCTGTGGGCATACTATTTTTTTTTAAAAGTTAACGGCATTTATAAACACCGCAAAATTGTTTATGCAGAATTGTGCATTTTGTATTTTAAAATTCAATCTTCTTCCTTAAATGCATATTTGCTCTTTGAATTAAAGAATAAAGATATCGGTGGTAAAGCTATATACATCACTACGTGTAAAAACAATTAACCGGAACTATACCTTAGGGTAAGCACTCTGTGTTTAAAGACAAAATCATTTACTCTACGTTACTGGAGACATGTGCCACGTAAAAAAAAAACATGCCGAGCAAAAACTGTTGCGTTGGCTTGTCCAGAACATCTGTAAGATATTGTACAATTGTTTGAGAAGTAGATGCAGTTTGTACTTTGCAACGAACGTGTGTATGGGTAACATTTTAAGCTAAACAATGCAGGAGGAAGGTTTATACATTACAAAAAATAGGGGTGGGTCAGTTAAAGTTTTCCGACCCCTTGCTATTTCGGCATCAGGTGCGTCTCCTTATACGTCACGTGACCCCGTCTATTGGTTTACTGTCAGCCGAAGTCTCAAACCGAAAGGCACGCGTAGAACACATGAATTGAGTCTACGCGTAAGAAAAGATTGCAGAAAGTTTTCATGCATTTCAGTCAATATGTATTATAAAAATACGCATTAAATCGTTTTAAGTCCTCTGTGTTTAAACAAAATTCTATTTAGAAAATAAACAAATAGTTTTATTGATCAAAATATTTAAATGTTGAATGAGTTACGTAACTGAATGCACAACGCCGTTGACGATTAAGCTGATGTACGAGTTCATTAATCAATATAAGAGGTTAATGGTGGAATCTAAATTAAAGTTCCCAAACGCAGTGTGCCATTTTTGAAAAGTTGTGAATTTTATTTTGACAATCTTTCACTTAATACTACCAAACTTCATGCGCAAGCCGAAGTTAAAATCGGGACGGGTTATACACGGATGTTTTACAAATTATAAATAGGTGTTTCATTGGCTTCTGGTCCACTTGCGGTATGACTGCTGTTCGTCTCTAAAGGAATTCTGTATAAAGAAAATAAAAACAAGTCTGAATTTGCCTTCTCGTTCGTTGGCTCTTTAGTTGATTAAACTGAATTTAAATTTTAAACAATGCATTGTAAGCAAAATCTATAGTAGATTATACATTTTGGAAGACTTATACATCATATAATATATACAATCTTATCGATTAAGGAACCAAGTTAAATGTTCATGTTCATGTTTTCCGGCTTAGTTGGAATCAGGCTTGGGATGAATTACATTGTAAATTAATGCATTACATTACCATTACTTCATGAATTATAGCATTAAATTACCATTACTTAATTTTCTTGAAGTAATGCATTACATTACTATTACATGAGTAAGGTAATGCATTACAATTACTTTGTGAAAAGTCAATAAGTTTTAAAAAAGTAATTTGAAAACTAAAAAAAGAGTTTTTGTAAATATTTTATAAATAAATCATGCTTAAAATATTTACAGGTTCATGTTCATGTTCACTACCAGGTTCAAATTTAATGACTTATAAAAGATTGCTGTTGCACTTGTAGTTTTCAAAGTAAGGTTGGTCCCGTAACATTTACACGCTAATGGCGGAGTTGACAATCTCTGTTATTTGTGTCTCTGATTTTCGGAGATTGATTTTAATGAAAGGAACGGTTGTATTGTAATTCGTGTAGGTGATGCACGAGTTTACACAAAAAAGTAGTAAGTGGCGAACGGATTTATTTTTACCTATAAATTTTGCATGAATCGCAAATGAAGAAAATGGTGTCAGATAAGTCGGTCTTAAAAATCAAAATGGCAACCGTGACAAATCTTTTTATTGTCAAAGTTCTTGGAATCTTATTGTAAAAAAAATATTTCTAACGTCAGGTACCTGTGTTTGTTGTCGGTATACAAATGTTCACTTTGTTTGTTAATTCAGCAGTTTTAGAGTTTTCGGGGTTTTCATAAAACTTTTATTCCGGATTCCGTCCGACTTGTAGATTTTCCCTTGGATCACAAAATTGAATAAATCTAATGATTAAAATTATCTACTTTGATATAGTTGTTTGCTTTTCCTGGTAAGTAGTAATTTTTAAAAATTTTCCTAGGGGTCTTATTTTACATAATATATTAAATTGTGTCAATTTTCTACAATTATGAAGGCTGGGATTGAGTAAAATTTAGACAAAGTATCAGACAATTGCAAAAAAGCCGAATTAACATAGATTGTAACAACTAATTAAAACTCATAAATTTTGGAAGCTTATTCGAGGAAATCCAGGACAATTACAGTCTGTCCCAAGTTATTGCTTCCATCAATTTTTGATGATTTTTAATAAAAATAAACATACCTGTGAAAGAATTACAATTGAAATCGATGAACGGGAATATATCCAAAATATCTTCATTGAACAATTATTCCTTTTCACTCATAATTTTTCACAGGAACGAAAACAATTTACTTACGGATATTTGTAATGTGAAATGTTTACATCTTTTCTCCATTCGAAATACACTCGGAAAACATCGTGCAATTTTTTAACATTATCATCCGGGCTTATTAATGGCTGATGCAATGCAAAATCTCCGTAGACTTTCAATTTTTGGATGCGTATTAAAACCTGAAGCGGTAGAGGGGGGGGGGGGCGTTTTAAAACAGAAAATCTTTCATATTAGTGGATAAACGTAGTTTCAGCATTTACTTTTATTGAAATATCAAGCAAAAAGTGGTGGAAGCAAAAACTCGGGACAGAATATACAAATTCAAATTTAAAGACCCCGTCTTTGAGTACTCTCAGTACTTTGATTTGAACAGGCATTGCTTTTTCGATATCAAAAAGATGTCCCATAATGACATGTCAGAAGCCCACACATAGCTGTTGAGATAGGTTTAAACATCTACCTTTCAGCATATATTTATTTACAAATTAAAGAAAAACCCATTCTCTCTAAAATATAAGGAACGTCGTTACTGTCATAATAATTATATTGAAAGAAACGAATAATTGTAACAATTCTCTATGGAAACCTATCTCTGTCGAAACTTTATATATTTTGGAGCTTACATTTGGTTTGAAATCTCTTTATCTTAATTCATTATTATTTAATAACCATATTTCATAATAGATTTCTGTTGCTTTTATGTACAATGTTAATGATTTGTAGAGTTTATGAATTATACGTTACAAATTTATACGATAATCGTTTAAAAAATTATATAAAAAGAAAACTGAATAAGTAAAAAAAAAATGATAGTGGCGTTTCATATGCATTTTAAAACACTTTTTCTGAAACAAATAAAATTCAATATTAAGAAGGATATCAAATTTTCTGTTGCGTAATTAAGGAAGTTCGAAGTACCAAATATTAGTTATTTGGAATATTTCCTCAAATACACAAAATAATGGCCTAATATTGTGTAAAAGTTAATTTCAATCCATTCCGGAAATGATCATTATTTTAATCTTGTCATTATCATTACAATCAAGCTTTTTTCCCGACCTAACAAATGTTATTATTCTTTAACAGTTTTCTGACTATTTAAATGGTCTAGTAATCAGAAAATCCAAATAGTACAAATTTTTGAAGTTCTGAACCACACCGAAATATACTGACTAGAAAGTATCATAATACGTAACTAACGGTACTATACTTGGTCTTGTAAACAATCGAACAACTAAATCAAAGTACTAAAAGTACTCATGGGAGTTGACCTTGCATAAATTTAATAGCAAAAGTATGTTTGTAGTTGTACAATGTACATTAATAACTAGACAACATTGAGATGGTCACCATCTCAAAGGGCCCTGCTTATATAATGGACAATAGAATGAAAAAAAATTTCAAAGAATTTAGTTTTGACATTGACCCATAAGTTAGAAATTTTTCAGCTGGCTAAGAACGTTTCTTTACAAATAAAGATACCTGTTTGAGACGATTAAAAAAACCACATAGATATAGCCGACTCTAGGGACAGAAAAGGACCATTTTCCACAAATGATTCACTTATATTGTCTAAGAATGTGGACTAGACCCAGCATCGTAGCAATGTGTTTTTAAAAACAAAAATAATTTGGCAGATCACATGGATTTAAATAAACATGTGAAGCATACTGAAAAACGTGCTGAAACAGCTCATCTCCATTTTTCTAAATGAAATCTATATCTCCTGAAGTCCAATCCAGAACTTCCTTTAAATTGAGATACTTGTACAAAATACTGATGAGTGCATTTGAAACACACTGCCTTCCCCGACTCCATTCTGGAAATATACTAGAACCTTTGCGAAAATTACCAACCACACTTTTTCAACATCACTGCAACCACAAGCACTCTTTTCCTGTTTCTTCCTTTCATTAGAACAAGAAGGTGATACATATCTCTTTGGCATATTGGTTTCAATTTTAAAAACAAAATTACCTCATAATAAGTTGATACACAGGACATACACATGTATCAATACGCCCTTCTCTTTTATTGATGTATGCTAAAAAATAACTGTTCTAATCCCATGTCCTTGACTTGCATAAAAATGTGATCTCCAGAAAGTGCATCTCTATGTTTGTTCCATATACCGTTGGATGCTCAACTCTACGATTTAATCTCAATGATCAATGTCAATTTTTTCATCTCCATGTTTTTCAACTCTTGATAAGTTCTTTATTTATTAAAATCAACATCATATTTTTTAAGTTTTAATGTATGATATGATTCTTACACACTCTATGTGTGAACGTTTATTTTTTTTTACATACTACGTTGTTTAAGCAGAAAACTACACGTGTAAAATCCCTCTCTCTCTCTCTCCTCTCTCTCTCTCTCTCTCTCTCTCTCTCTCTCTCTCTCTCTCTGAGTGTAGATTTGGGTGCGAACAATATTGTGATACATGAACGGATCTAATTTGTTTTTAACATCTTTCAAGTCCAGTCCAATCATTCCCATTTCCATTTCTTTTTCATCCAATGATATTTTTTAATTGAGATTGCTTATCAAACTTTCAGAGAGTCGAGGACCCCCTCCCCCTTTTCCCCTACCTTCTTCGAGTTCATTGTTCCTGCATTTAAAATTAAGACTTATTATCGGAAATATTATGAAAGCTTTTCCTTCCTGTACTTTAGTGAATAACCAATGGAAGCCGTGAGGTACTTGTATTTACATGTGACTGACTCACTACACCTTGGAATAGTGTCTCAAATCAACAGAAATTTTCTTGATTAGAAAAGATGGAATGTGGCTTAATGCATCAGAAGTATAAACATGTAAGTCATATAGGCGAAAATATATACAATTTTGTATTTAAACACTTATAATTTCAAAAGTTCAATGAAATTGAAATGAAACGCTTGCAAATTTAAACTTGTTATCTGCGCTTCACAAGCCCGAAACTCATGCAGTTACCGGAATATTTAAACTATTAATTTTTCAGAAAAATTGATTTATAGGAAAATTTTAGATTAATATTAGTTTTGTATTACTGTGAGAACGGGACTCATCCTTTGTATCTGGAAGCATCCAACTATATTAAGTTAAACTATGTAAAATGTGTTTTACTTGCCTTCAAGCATTTTCTTCCGTCATGTATGAACCTAAACAAATATGTTTCGATTTATCGGTGAGGGGGGGGGGGGGGGGGGGTCGACACGAAAAAATCAATCTACTTATTTGTACTATTGAAATATAAACCCTTTCTCGTTTGTTTTATTACATTTGACCGGTAGATAATTTCACTAAAGATTTTATTATATTTGACGGAATGCTAGTCCGTGTATATAAAAAAGTAATAATATATGTGATGACCACAGGACTAGCATCTAGCGATTGTATTCATTTATGGTTAAAACGAGTAAAAGAGTTTAACAGAATTTTAATGTGTTATATGACACGTGTTAACATGCTTTTGAATTTAATTAATTTGACATGGAATCTGTTGGTATAAAATTGACGCAATAATTTGTTGGGATTTATAAAATAAATTACGAAAATCGTACAACACATTTAATGTTGTTCCATTTTAGAATCAAAGAAAGGCATAGCCAAGAAGCTCAATTATTACTTCCATTTTAACCATTTTCGACTAAAAAAAATGGTACAGCCAAAGAATCTTAAGATTTTCTTCTTTTTACCCATTACAGACTCAAAGAATGGGACACCCAAAGAATCTTAAGATTTTCTTCCTTTTAACCATTACAGACTCAAAGAATGGTACAGCCGAAGAAACTCAATTTGTTCTTCCTTATAACCATGTTCATCTTGACTGTTTTTGTTATTTCACACTACAACACCGTTCAGAGGATTCACCCACCTGTCAAATATCCAATGGGTAAAAAAGTGCAAACTCCAAAAGAAGAGAAAAACTTAACGAACAGAACGCCAATACATGTACATCGGCCTGGACCAATGAGAATGGTTCAGGAAGTCGACTGTCAGCAAATCATTGAAGGTAACGAAGACTACATAGCTCATGCGTCTGAAATCATGAACAACACTATGTTTTCATTTCTAAACGACAGACAAATTGAGAAACTTGCTCTAAACTGTGACAAGTTTTTGAATACCTTTGACTATAGTCGATTCATAGTGTCACAAATTGAACTAGATTTTCCCATTGCATATTCCATAATAACATACAAAGATGTTGTTCAGACTGAAAAACTTCTCAGGGCTATATACCGGCCTCACAATGTTTACTGCATACACGTGGACCGTAGTTCCAGTCCTTCATTGCATAACGCCATTAAAGCTATTTCAAAATGTCTGTCTAATGTTTTCGTTACATCGAAGCTGGAGGATGTCATCTACGCGGGTTATTCTCGACTGAAAGCAGACCTCAACTGTATGACTGATCTTTTGAATTATTCAGATGTAAAGTGGAAATATCTCATCAATTTACCTGCTCAAGAATATCCATTAAAGACTAATTCAGAAATTGTGAAAGTGTTACAGATATTAAACGGGACAAACAGCATTGAAAGCTATTATGACAAAGCATCACACTACCGAACCAACCAGACATACAAAGAGAATAACAAAACATCCAAGTTAGAACCCACGGGAAAGATCAAAGCTCCACCCCCTCACAACGTAACGGTAGCAAAAGGGAGTGCATACGGCACATTTAGCAGAAGTTTTGTGGAGTTTGCTTTAAGGAATCCCAAATCTAGGGACATCTTAAAATGGACAGAAGATACTTTGAGCCCAGATGAAACATTCTGGGCCACTCTTGCTTTCAACAAAGAACTGGGTGCCCCAGGCATTCAATACTTGGGTAGGATGTGTTTAATTTACGTATTGTCATTGGGAATTAACATTATTATTTATTATTATCATTATAATAAATGCTGAAAATAAAGAAAGTGAAATACTCATACCGCTATATTCTCACACAAACGTATTTGACTTTTCTTATTACATGTATTAGTAAATAAATCAATCAGATGCAATGTCATAGCTTGTTTTTTGTTTCATATCAGCTTCAGGGGTTCCGAACCGGAAGTCATGGATAACTGTTGGTGTGATGTGGCAATCCAAGGGACCAACAAGGGAGGTCTGTCATGGGATGTACGTCCGAAATATATGTGTTTTCGGATTGGGAGACTTAAATAAAATAGTACAAGAAAAAACCCTTTTTATCAACAAATTTTATCACTATTATCAACCTTTTGCCTTAATGTGTATGGAAGAGTGGTATTTCAACAAGACGTTTACAACTGTACCTTTTGAAAATTATTTTTATAAAGGTTTAATAAAATTTTAATATTGTTAAAAGTATATGATGCCCAAAGTTCAAATGTATTACATTTTTTAATATGATAGAAGAATATAAAGTACTGAATTATCTATAGAATTCATTCATCAAAAGTCGAATAAAATTTATCTGGAAACGAATAATAAAGACTTTTATTTTTCTATAATTAAAAACTTTTTAAAAAAATTATGCAGATATGCAAAAAAAAACATTACAACAATTTCCTCTCTCAACAAAAACCTCGAGGGCTCTAGTATCAGTTCACACAGATACTTCCTTTAAACCACTTACGTTATATCATAATGCATTTTTAAAAGAGTTTTTTTTGTCATTCATTTTAACATAAGATATTTGTTGATTGAAATGTTTTTGGTACCTGAGATAGAAATTTGATTGTTACAAGAGCAGCTGGGGTAGAAGAGTTATTATGTAAAGAAATAAAACTGTCCCTGTTCAAATTACTGATTATTTTCTGGAGGTGGTCTGATGATGACTTCGTAATAAAACGCCCATTTAGATCGTCTCGCGAGCGATTCATGTTTTGCGTTTGCAACGATGTACATTATGTGGACAAACCTTAGTTTAATGAGTCCTTTCTAAACTCTACTGTTCAATAGCATTGCACTACCTTTAAGTTCGTAAACAATGTTTCAACTTCCAAATCCCTCATGCCCGGGTTCTACTCTTTCTTGAAAGACTGGCGAAGACGTTTAGATTTAAAAGTTCTTTTCCCTTAATTTTTTTTCACAATCAAGTGTTGACAAACTGTTATAAAAAAAACTCCATTAAATAAGGTTTTCTACTCTGAAGCTCTCCATTTGAAAGAACAGTTTTCCTTCGTGCAGCATTCTTTTCCTTAATTAGATCGTCTTTTACAGCATTATTTGATGACCAATATGCATCTGATACTAGTACAGATGTATATATTTTGTATTTCACTTAAATGGATGATACATTCACATCTTATTTTTTCAAGTTCATTTTGCTTTGCTAAAGAACATGTCCTTTAATTTGTTTCTTTTTCTGATTGTGTTGGGTTACCATGGTCATTATTTTTAGATTAATTATTTTTCTTTCAGGGAAGTTCACAGATTACAATGCATATGGTTTCCTTTGCTCTCGCTATCACGCACATCGCAGCGTAGTTGTGGACTTTTGAAGCTTTTTATGTCCTGCCTCAAGTTTGATTATATTTGATACCATTTATCTTTAGTGTGCAGCTTGACTTGTCATTTTGCTCTTTATCTTGTTTCATATCTATTACTTCAACATATTTTGAAACTTAACTATAGGACACGCTCAAAATCGTTTGTTTTCTTCAATACAAATATTGTTAGTCAATATCTGTTTCTCTCTCTTCAGTTTGGTAAAGCTTTGCAAATACACCACCACGGCTACCTAGACAGATAGTAATCTTAGAATACTCGGGACCAAGCCCCAACTTTGAAATACTCTTGGTCTCCACTTTTGAGTGTTGTTTAGCAGCTCTCATTCAAAACAGCAAGGCTGATGGGAGTGGTCTTTTCATAAAACCTTAAATACCCAAAATTGTTAAGACCTAATATGGGGGGGGGGGGGTCTCCGTAAAACATGAGCCCGAAAATCATCACCAGGAAAGGATTGCTAGTATGGGGCTAGAAGTTGACGTTTAGTGCCGCTCAGTTTACGAACAAATATGAACATCAAATAACGATTTTACTCCTAAAATTTTAATGTTTAAAGATAATAAAGTAATCGACTAAGAATTTTCAGTCGATGTGTCCTTTTTGATTTACTTTATTAATTTAGTCAAATATAACATACAACATGACCAAAAATTGTAAAATATACAACATGACTAAATACTGCATGTACATGTATTTGACAAATTGCATGAAGTATATCAGAAAAAACAGATGAATCGGTATGATCGAGTGATAGTTAATAAATAGTGCACATCTCTTCCAAAAAAATAACTGCAGGAATATTCAGCCCAAGCTATTTCTTCAGATCTTCAAGGACCAGACGATCGTAAACCGTTTCTTTGTTTGACTCATCATTTTCAGGAAGAAATAATACGAGAGGATTAAATACAGTGTCTTTTTATCCAAATCAGTAATTTCATTCCATGCTAAAGTTCTTTGTAGAGTTTGTTTTCAACTTTCGACAAATTAAGTGGGGTGGGGGGGGGTGTTACCCTCGTTTTCAAATTTTCACTTCATTGTCCCAAAGTAATGTTCTCCAAACTTCATCAAACCAATTCTTCATGAAACACAGCCACCTATGATAATAAAATCACTGCCATACTCTTCTAATCAACCACCAGCTGCTCCCATATGTTAGAACATGCACTTCGTTCAATGCAAATTAAATTACGAAATTTAAGAACAAAACAGTACCCCTACAGTAAGGGTAGATTACCTAAGAACATCTCAATTCTTTTATTAATCCATTTCGTTCTATTTACAAAGTTTGACAGCTAATTGCGCTCAGACAGACCGGCTTGTGTTTATTTGAGATGAAATAACATGTATATTTGATGATGAATATATTGCACACCATGCATTTTTAAAGATTTTATTTTAAAAAGTATACATCACAGGCAAAAAGTAACAAGAACAATTAAACAGATAATGAATAAAAACACATTGTCTGAGGACGGAGTTAGGTACATGTATAATACAAGATCAAATATCACTTTAACAAACAACAAAAAATATGTGATTATTAATATATTGCTCATCAACATTGCTTAGTAGTCAGGCACATTAAAATTTGTAATTTTTCCCCGCAGTCGAATTTCTTTCTTAGAAATGTACAGTATCTTCCAAAACTCATAACCAACACTATCGTCTAACGATGAGATATGAAGAAAAATTTTAAGTGGATTCAGATAATCTTTATGACTGGGATGTGCCCAGGTCATATATAAAATAAAATAATTTAAACCGAATGAGTCTTTTATTAGGGTGAAAAGGATAGAGTGTGTCTGATACTTGAAAAATTCAAGAGGGCAGGAATCTTACCCCCCTCCCCCCTAACTTTTATTCCATCTTCTTCTGGATCCACTGCTTAATCAAGTAGAAGTAAACTAGTTGAGGATAACTTGGTGCAATTTTTTTCACAACTTTTTTTAAAAAGTTTTTCTGATGAAACTTTATAGCTACAAAGGTAATGTGACGACTCCAACCGCATCTTCATACAGCCCCCCAGCTGCTATCGCCCGTACCATGATGTACACCTTCAGCCCTGACCAGCTGGTGATAGCGGGTGGCAGGCCAAAGGTAATGCTGGTCTGTGTGGTCTCCTGCCATTGTATGATCTCTGCCCCACCCTGTACCTTACCCGCAGACACCTCAAAGAACAAGGGGTGAGGGGAGCTGAACATCCCGTCCCACGATACTGTGAACTCTTTCTTGTCTGCACTCCAAGTGATTGTCATCTTCTGGGTAGCTGCAAAGAAAGTTATTAGATTAATCAATTACAATAAATTAATTTAAAATATTTTATGTACAAATGAGTTTATGATAAGTGTTATAAAAATTTATCATTTTTTTAAAAATCCTAATAATTTTCTATTTCTAATGACATTTTTGAAAGCTTCCTGTCCATTGCATGATCAATTCTATTTAAATATTCTGTTACATGCTTTCTATGAGTATATGAAAATGATATAAATTGGATAAGAAGCAAGAAAAGAGCAAGCTCTTGTAAAGAAGGTAACTTACCATGCTTGACAGGTTTCTCGGTGAACACTGTGATGTCTGATCTGACCTTGTCACTGACCAAAAGAAGGTCATTGATAGCCTGTGTGCTGACATTGATTGAACCCAAGGTCAAGGTTAAATTGTTCACACTTGTAAACAGGAAATCCTGACTATCGGGGAATGACATCTTCTCCGTCAGATCAAAGCTGCTGCCTTGCATCAAAACCTACACCAAATCAAGCTAACATGTTTAATTACATGGTTAGAAATTAAACATGATATTAAATTATCATCAACTTCAATTTCATTGAGTCAGTTAGATTCCCACTACTCTTGAACTGTATCAAAGACTTATTGAACTAATACTGTTTAAAATGAATCAAAATTGTTTGTCTTGGTGTTATAAAAGGGTTCTACTGTATACTGTATATAGATACTGTTCATGTAGAGGAAAGGAGAGAGAAAAAGAGACAAATTGCATGTGATGTAATAGAGAAGAGCATATACACATGCATTTTAATGGTAATAATTACAACAACTTGCAGTAAAGTATCAATACCGGTAACCTCTTCAATTGTAATGCATGAAGTACACTAAGAATTAATCAGCCAAACTACTTGATGTTCAACTTTATTTAAAATTTAAATGAAATACCAAATTCATATTTTTTTTTACTAGATTTGATTTGGACTTTTTTCCAAGTTACAAATTTAGAATGTTTGGAACTATGCGACATAAAAAAAAAATTGAACAACTGTAGAAGCAGAAATATTCTGTGAGGATTTAATTTCGTTGTTTTCGTTGGGAGTTTAAATCAATGAAACTAAATCCACAATGAAGTTTGAACCCCAATATTTTTAATTTTATACAGACTTGATACATGATGCATTTAAAGATTAAGATATGAAAAATTAAATCCCAACAAAATTTTATTTGGTTAAAAAAGAACAAAATTTTAACCCAAAGAATATAAATTATGTGATTCTTCAGAAGTGACAATATTATCCCTCTCCTTGCACAGTGAGAAGTACTGAATAAATACAGATGCATGTCTCCATGAATTGTTACCTTGTACTGTTGGATGCCGATGTGATCGCTGAATCCTGTCCACTTGAGTCGGATACGGTCAGTCACACTCTGGTAGTTAGTCTGGGCCTTGTACTCGGTCACTGATAGGGGCATGGACTCTACAACTGCATTAGTCACCACTGGGGCATCATGGGAGATCTTCACTCCATTGGAGGACATGGAGCTCAGGAGTCCGGCATTGTTTTCGCAGCGGAGTGTGGAGTAGATGGTCTTACCCTGCAGGACACTGTAATCAAAGTCTCTGAAGGCCAAGTAATCCGAGACTGGAACATTATCAAAGGCCTGTATATCCACTTGATTTGGTTGAGTGCCTGCAGTGAAAAATAACATATATTGGATGATGTAAAGTGAATGAAATGGAGCTGTATCATTGTAAAAATGTTCAATGGTGATGAAAAAAAAATTATGTTGTATGCCACAGACTTAAATATTACACAGTACTCAGTGCTAAAGTATCTAGTGCTATCAAATATTAAACATATTGAAAGATTTGGTTTATAACCATGCACTACAAAAGCTGTTTTTTACTGTAAAACATGAGCAATAAATCTACCAACCTAAGGCCCATTCACAGCGTGCCAGCCCAGATTCAGGGTCGCTGACCACCCAGTTCACAGCCACTTCACTGTCTGTCCATGCGTTCTGGTCTTCCTCTGTCAACATTTAAGTGTTTCATTCATTATATTGCAACAATCCAAACAGGGGGAATGGATGGAAAAAGGTGGTTGGAGGAATAATTTTTTGTCAATTGAACTTCTGTACTTTTCTGCTATTAAATATTTTTTTTTATAAAATTCCACAATTAAACAAAACTCTATCTCTTGTTAAGGCTGCCACTCTGATAAAGGGAAGTAACTCCCACTAGCATAAATTACGGAGTAGAAATGGCGACATCTGTTAATCTGTTTAGTCATGAAAGGTAGGCTGCAATTGCGTGCATTTAAAGTATAAAACTGATTAGTTTAAGGTAATCACTATCACTGGAGCAAACTTTAATGGTATTTATGATCTACTCACGCCTAAGTCTCCCATCATACACTCCCACAAAATGGGGCGGAGTCAGGTCCACCAGGATCTTGCTGGAGTAGGCTATCCCCTGTAACCCCGCAGCATTGGTGGCCAGGGCGGTGACATAGATGAAGGAGTTGTGTACCAAGGTCACCTTGGAGTTGAAGGCAAAGTTGCTGAGACCCACACTCTCAAAGCCCTGCAGCTGTGTCCCTCCCTGTGTGTAGCCTGTCACAGAAACCAGGCAAACATTCAGAAGTGTTAGCATTTTACCTAATTATACATATTATCAATTACCGGTATTATTAAAATAAACATCTTTTTCATTAATATTCAATTAACCAGATCATTCTTAATGCTTAAGGTGGTATGGGACACCTCCATGATATGATGTCCTTTTCAAATCATCTTAACTGTCATATGAATTTTAACAATATAGAAGAGCAGAAGCACCTTTTAAGCTTCAAATATATCTATATAGCAATTACTTTATGTTCCTGGTAATCAGATAACAAAATTATCAGTATTTTTAGACAAGACACAGATATTTACAATGTACATGACACTATGACTTACTGTACTGGCATTTACAGCATTATTATTAATATGTGCAAAAAAGCCATACGCTATCTACAAAAGTTTCTATATTTCAACTCAAAAGACCCAACACATTTAAAAGGAGACATTTTAGTTTTGGCGCTTTGAATACAACTTTCATTTACACAAAGTCATGCATTGCCAAAAAGAATTATAGACCCTATTAATAAGAACTCTATAGTACTTGAAATAATGCTTTGATTATTAATCAGTAAATTCTAGCAAAGATTAAGCAACTTGAAACTTATTGCACATGAAAAAGTACATGTAACTTGTAACTCAAATATGGTTTGTGCAAATAAGGATAGGGTCTTCAAACTGACAATTCAAGATCAGGGATGGGGTAATTGAAAAAAGTATTTGTAATTGAGTGTAATTAATTACATTTTTCAAAGTAATTGGTAATTGAGTCTGTCTTCAATTAAATACATTCCAAAAATATTGTGTATTTTCAATTACTTTTCAATTACATCTCAATTACTTTTTTCCAAGTTTAAAATATAAAAAAGGTGTCTTATAATGATAAATACATGTAGATTTTATACATGTTTGGCATGGACTTTTGTTTATACAATAATTAAATGTCCCATAATGTTTCTTATGTTTATACAGCATGACACACTGCCCAGAGCAATAGGTAATGATCTAATTTTGTGGAGTTGTGAACTCCTCCAATACCCAAGAACCCCAATTGATTTTAGACTCAAGGGAATAAAAATATCTCATTCTTGTGAATTATAGCAATTATTATTTATATACTGATATGTTGTACTGCTGAAAGTTGTACTTTTTGAATAAACATAGTTTTCATATGTGAATAAAGATTAATTCACTATTGAGAAAATATTATTCAGAACCATAAATGAACTCAATGGTACTTAATGAATTTAATGTTAAAGAAAATTTTCAAGAAATCTGATCTGAACTGAACTATACAACCTTTAAAAACATAACCGTACATAAAGCCATGTATAATGTCGTTAATATATATGTTCTCAAAATTTAAAAAATGAAACTAAAGTAATTGAAATGTAATTAATTACATTTATCAAAGTAATTGAGAGTAATTAATTACATTTTAAAAAATCATATCATTGTAATTGCAAGTAATTGATAAAATTGTCAATGTATTTGAAAGTAATTAATTACTTTTCAAAGTAATTGACCCCAACTCTGTTCAAGATGTAAATGAATACATAGAAGACTTTTCTTTTTTAAAATAAAAGAACATTGATCTTTGATAGCTTTATAAAAAAAACAATGTATATATTGTGTATTATGCCATATTTTATTGCTTTTTTGGTTAATGATGCTTAATACCAAAGTCAGAGTAGGTTAAGTCTTAGTAGAATTAAAAGTTTTACCTATTGCCCAGAAGTATTCTGTGATAGGACTGACATCCTCTACAAAGCTCCATGATCCGTGAATGGAGCCCCACTCGTGCAGGTACACCACATGAGCCTGTACGTATAATTCACTGCTCCCATTAACATCCCGCTGAACGTGTTCAAAAGTCACATGATCCAAAAATATTCCTGTCTTCTCATCCACACTCCCAAGGGTCAGTTCGGTGGTTGTACCCTGTGCGATGAAATAAAACGTATGTTTGTGCCAAGATATGATCTCCCGTGATTCTGATTTTCCATGTCCATCACCTCTATAAGCTTTGGTATATATGAAGAAAACATGACTCTTGTTCCCGAACTTGGCAAATCCTTCCTTGTTGGACTGGGTGGAACTGCTTATCAATAAATGGCTTGTGAAGAATACTAGTCTGTACAGACCCCCCTCTACCAAATTAGCCAGGGTCTGCGTCACACTTCCCCGGACAAACAGAAAGGACCTCCCGTCCCTAGCAAGGTTATTGATGGAGGTCACAACCGCTGCACAGCCGGATGAGGACAGAGTCCAGTTCACAGGGTGGTGATTCATCGTCTCATTACAGATGTCGGTGGTGTTGACAGCATCCATCATCACTTCATTGGGGGATGTCTCAAAAGATGGATTAAGTAGAAGGTTTGAGCTGTTGTGGAAGAGGTACTGGGGCTGGGGGGGACTGGTGTCTATGGCCACCCCGTCAGAAACCATCACAGGAGACTTGTAGCCAACGTTATCTAGGGCATACACTTTGTTGTAGTAGATTCTCCCTGTAAAATAGTATTGCTTTGGGAATGAAGGTGTAAAATTACAATTATATATATATATATATATAATTTAGAGACTTTTTTAAGATATTATAATTAGGTAAACATACCATCAGTTAAAGCTTCGGAGAGGTTACCAGATACAGAGATATGGAGGCCAACAGCTTCCCAAGGTCGCACAGAGCACTCTGTCAGTTCCTGTTTACTGTCAACGCTGTTGGTATTTCCTACACACCAGTAGTACTGCTTTACTCCTGAACCAACATCAGAGAAGCCATGCCAGTGGGCACTCATTTGTATTGAAGAGTTCTGAAACTCCAGATCTTCAATCTCTGTTCCGTCATACACCATCCCAGTGCTAGGAGTGGAGGCATCCATTTTAAATCCGTCGGATGTCTCTGTGTGGTGAAGACCAGAATATCCGTAGGCAACAATGTTGCTGTAGAAGGTCACTCCTTCGACCAGTGTTGCCCTGGTGATGTCAAAGGAGGTTGCAGAACCAGGCTGATCAAGTGTGCTGTCCCATACATCATGTCCTGATCAAACAGAAAACAGGTCAATCAGCAAACAGAAATCAGAAAAATACAACATAGCATTAGAATTCTAGGAACTCCTTCTTTACCATTTAAACATTCCTTAATTTTAACTTTCATTGAATACATAACAGAAAAAAACCCACTTAATCCAAAATGAGTTAAAATTTGCTACAGTAAAATGCATTTACCATTATACTGGTTTAGAAATGAAAAAATATTGCAAATATACTTAAACTCTACCAATAAACTTTAAAATTTTCAACTATGAATTTTATGTTCCAATACCTGCTACATATTCATTGTGCTTTAATTGACATAATGTAACTCAATTCACTCATACCTCCAGGAGCAGTGCTCAGATACACGTGGAAAGACTTGATAAATTTTTCAGCTTCTAGATATTTGTTGGTCCACTCCACAGTAAAAGGGAAGCCCCGCTTCAGGTAATCCTGGTCCTTTATCCAACTCCCCATCATTCTCTCTCTAACCTTTAAAGGTAAACCAATCAAAAATAAAGTCTTTGCTGTGGATAATTCTTTTATCTGGCATTAAGGTTCTCTGATCATCAGCCTATAAATATTTTTTTTTATTATAAAAATGTTATTTATTTTTCAAACTTTATATCAAATGAAATAAAATAAAAAGAATATTTTTAATACAAGGTATCCATGCATTTCATGAAGTTATTGCAATTTTGGCCATGATAAATACAATAATGTATAGAAGTTGAGATCAAATTAGAAAAAAAAAACCCAGTTGTATCAGTGGCTCAAACCCCTTTACTTCTAGGCAGTAGGTCTCCAAGGATCTACTAAGCTAAGCAGTTCATTGAAGGTGTTTGTGTAATATTAACACTTCAAGACTAATTGAATTTGTTAACATATAAGGCAGATTTATAGTACAAATAAAAAAATTCTGGATAATTTAGAGTTATCGAACATTGCTAAGGATCGGAGATCGTAAAATAGAAAAAACTCTGACATTTTTTATTGGAATTTTACAACATCTCCATTTTCATTCTAATCAATTTACTTACTGCGCTTCCTCTAATCTTTGTTGTAGCTGGTTTCATTGTGTTAATTCTTACGCCATCGGATTTAAATATTGCATGGGTATTCTCATCGTACCAAACACGAATAAAGATAGCGTATTCAACATCATTTTGCAGAAATACTCCTAAGAAAAAAAATTGCAAAATTGTATAACAAAAAAACATAATTGATGACCCTGAATCAAGTTTTATATAAACATGTTGAATTAAGTATTATTCAAGTTAACTATATTAAGTTATATTTTTTTTTTACCAGATATAAAACTTACTTGAATTATAGACTTAGGCTATATGGTTCTTAGATTTGACATGAGTTTAAGTTGAGGAGACTTGAATTTTCCTTGGACTTGAGTTTTACCTGGCTTGGTGGTGAACACAATGTCTGTCCTCTGTCCCGCATCATGCCACACCCTCTCTGTCACCCCATTAAACACACCCAGAGGGGTGGCTCCACTCAGGTAACCCACACTCCACTGATACCTGGAATATTTAACATACCTTTCATTGACTCAATCATTCTCAAAGATTGTTTGTAACAAAATGGTTCTTACATATGAATACATGTATTACTAAATGATTCTTGTAACTGACTTTTTTTAAAATAAAAAAACAAATGATTTAAGAGAACTCCTTCACTTCCAATTGTATTTTCTGCCTTGATATAAATAAATAGATCACCTACCACATTGGGGGATTCCCTTGTGTGTGTACAATGGTCCAGTACCCCTGTAGCACCACATTGGACGGGGTGAAGTTGATGTCGGTGGTACCATACTGTGTGTCTCGGACTTGTAGAAGATTGTTGGTGTTTCCTTCAACAAAATATTTTGGTTTTCAGTCTATTTAGAGGTGATTACTTTAATGGTATGAAATGGAAAATTCATATGTTCTTGGATTATCTCTCTGCTTTCTATGATCTGTGCATTATACTGATTATTCCTCTCTAGCATGATAAAATTAGTCTAAAAAACTTACTCTAGACCATGATGACATTATGTTACTCACCTACAGAGATATCTGAACAGTTTGCGGCAGGGGAGGGACAGAGTTTATCCTGCGGGGCACAAACACAATGACCCTCACAGGTCTCCGCTTGGCACCGCCTAACCAAGGAAAGGGCACCACCAGGTACCTTCTCAAACTTGGAGTGGATGATGGCACTTGAAAGGCCTGCCTTGTGAACAGAGCAAAGTAAATCTTACAAGTGAAATTGAAAGCAAACATCCCCAGTTCACCAACTTTTATTCATGTGCAAGTAAATCTTAAAATGTTTGTGAAAACAATGTCATAATTATTTCTTGTTGCAATTAAGCATAAATATTTCTTAATTTGTTCAAGATATTAAACATATATTGAATAAACTAGAAATTAATTCAAACCAAACAACACATAAATTCAGTTTTACTAATAAAAGGCCAGGAGACAAGTATTTGGGTACACCAGTGACTAACTATCATTTAGACGATACCTTGTTGACCGCCCACATACTGATGTAGATGTAGGTCATAGACGGGTCCAGTTTGGATGTCTCAATCTCGTATGTCTGGACCTTGCCCTCATCGTATCTATCCTCCCCAGATGTTGAGTGATCAACTCTAAGAGCAATGCCTGATTTCTGAAAACATTATTACAATGTCATGAAACAACCTTTTGAATGTGTAATGAAAGCTTGGAATGTCTATCATGCAGTCAAATATAAATGAAAAATCTGATGATATATTGGTTTATATTTTGATTTATATTTATTTATTCTTGAGGTTCTCTTAAGGAAAAATCAGTTTTTTAATGTTTTCATACGTCAAATGAAATTTGAATACTAAGCATGGTATCAAAAAATAAGATTATAGCATAATTTTTTTTCAGTATACTAAATTTGCTAGGTAGATAATTATAAATGCAGACAAAAAACTTAACCCTTAAAGCTTACTTTATTGAGATCAGCCCCCAAATATGTGGTCCCAACATTGACAAAATAGTGTGTAATATCCGAGTGACTGTCAGCAAATCCAAGCCAGGCTAGACGGATGACGTAGCTGCTCCAAGTCATCCAGCCAGACACATGTCGCGGGAGCTCTGCTGCGTGATCCGTGTGGATTGCAAACATCCCTGTCAACACATAATAGGTATAATTCAATACTGTAAATTCTAATTAAACGCGAGGAATTAATATCCATGTAAAATCACGAGAAGCCCTTCTTGCTAATTTTAAAATCTCACTTTTAATTTTCAAACATATGTGAACTACATAAAACTATGATAAAATTTCGGCATTCGTGATTTGATGGAAAACCGTTGAATCGCAAAATTAAGTACTCGCGTAAAATAAGGAATCTACAGTAATCCCTGGCACTTCAAACTGTATTATTCAACAAATATGCTGGATACATTTTCTATTTATATTATGAACAAGAATTTTTGTGCCTTTTTAACTATAATTGCATTTCTAAGTATATATTCAAATTAAAGATTACTTTTAACAGCTCTGTTAGACATAAAGGTCAACCACGGGAAGAGAATAGCACTGAATATACTGCTTGGCCATACATAGGACAACAAAAGAGGAAAAAAATGAAAAACCTTTAGTTCAGGTGGGCTAAAAAGAGTGAAAACTCCATGCATGAATTTAATTGAAATCCACTTTTAATTAGAAAATCAATTGCACATGGAATTAATTTCTATAGAATTTAAGTAATTCGTAAATGATAAACAACTATTCTCTTTACAGCACTACCCATAATGCATCACTGACCACACCCTCTTACCTCTGTTAGGGGGAGTGCTATCCACTAAGATTCCTGGTGACGTCGCGGATGAACAGATCTGGGCTCCATTACAGGAAATGAGAGTCACATAGTAAGTTCCACCATCATGCAGTTTCAGCTCGCTCAGTATGAAGTCCCTTACAATACCATTCACCTTTAATGAAATCCGATATGGTACACAAAAGATTCCATGAGAAGAATTTTTCAACAGCTAATCAAACAGGTTCAATAAATAATATAACAGAACTCTAACACCATTACTTTCATATTGCCTACTGAATAATGAAGACAGATGAATACTCAAAGAAATACTGAAAACGTATTACATTTGGTTGTGTAATATGCTATTTAGCATTTTTGGTGGAGAACGGCATCCACTAAATAAAGAACATCGATCACCAAATGTAAAATATGTAATTATATACACACATAGATAAATAGGTACATTCAGAAATGCGCTAAATCAAATCCACACTAAACTTGTTGAAAACTCATATTCTGCCAAATATCATACACACTAAATACAGTAGTTACACTTATGTGTATTTTGTGAAAAAAAACTCCCCCACCTAATATTTCCATGCTTAAAATACTTTGCAGTCAGACCAATTCTTACTTGCTCTGAATCATACTGGTACCAATCTACTAGAATGACCATATGTTGGCCCATCACGTATATACCTTTGTGGACGCCAGGTCAAACTCTCCTCCCCGGTGAGATTTGAGGGACAGGTACTGTCTCTGGATAGAGGACTCTGTGTCCTTCACTTTCCATTCCACTTTCATCACAGTCCTGTAAAACTGGGCATTACCCAGAATTCCAAAGTCCGGTGAAAACTTTGGTCCCTCTGTGATCTCTGGTGCTGTGATGTCCACAATAAAGCCACTGGATGTAGAGTCAGTGAACAGGCCTGTAGTAAAGATGTAATGGTAGTTCTTAATAATTACATTGACACCCAGAGAGAAGACATTAAGATGAGTTTAACTGATCTCTAGAACATGATGTTTTCAAACTATTCTGATTGATTCAACACTGAATAGTTCAAGATAGCCAGTGGACAAGCATTGACTTAGATGGGTCTCATGCACAACTTGAAATTTCACCAAATACATGGAAGCACTCTGTTTGTCCATTACTGCACAATTAGGCATAGGATTTTGTTGATGGACATACAAATGTACCAGGTACATGTAGATTTGAACAGGTGCGATTAGACTATTTCAGAGTTTGTTGCCCAAAGTGCAGTTACTTGATTTCTGCAGATTTTGGCATAAAGTTGTACCACTGCCCAAGACAACGATGGATTTATTAACTGAGAGCAGATCGATTTTTTATAAAATGTCCAACAATTTACAACCCACCTGCTTTATTGTACGCCCTAACAGTGATGTATATTCTCTTATTTAGTGGTAGTTCTGATGTGAAGTTGACAGCGGTGGCAACCTCAGTCAGATGGACTTCCCGGGGTGCTAGGACCTCGCTCCCCCCTTTGGTCATCCCTGCCCACCAAACATAATGGTCCAGGCCTGATTGTGGGTCAACAAAACCGTACCATTTGGCACCAATAAAATGCCTGAAAGAACATACAAATAATTCATCAAAAAATCCCCAAAATATAAAGATACATGTTTTATTTCCATATGTGCACTTGGGTATCTTAAAGCCAAAGATCATTTTATTGTGCTTAAAAGACAAGAAAAACAAATGCCCAAATTCATTGTTTTTTCTAAGGGAGTTCAAAATTTGATTTCTTAAAAAAGGAAGTTAATTGCATATTTTCATAGTTCAACAAAAAATGGTCTGACATTAATTATGTTTTAATTTCAGGTTTCACTTATGGTAACAAAAGATTAGATATACATCAAACATGTACATACACGCTTTGTTTTCAATTATTAGTAACATACTTGATCACTACAGAAACTAGTTAATGATTTCAGAGATGACCGGTATATTTGACATTGCTAACCTTAAGGATTGGTACTCTATGTCCTGGGCCCCTGTCCCATCTGTCACCACCCCCATAGTGGGGGGACTATTGTCCATGACCACCCCGTCAGTGGCTATAGTGGTACAGAGGTCTGCAGTGTTACAGGCCCTCAGAGTGGTGAAATACTTCAGTCCAGCTCCAAAGTGGATGTGGTCTATTCTGAGGGAGTTCACCATCCCTAAGGCCTGGGTGCTGATCACATTATCACACCCTGGGCAGTTTCCCACACTAACATAGTACTCCTTGATGGCAGAGTGGGGGTCAAAGAAGCCTTCCCAGTAAACATTCAGCGCAGACATGTCTGTTTGGAAGTCGATGTCTGATTGGTTGCCTGACAAGGGGAGACCATCATAGACGTGTCCGGCAATGGGTGGTGAGGTATCCACATTGTAGGCCCAGGAAGTGGCTAGGGACATCAAACCAGCTTTGTTGATAGCCTGCACCAATGTATAGAAAATTTTGTTAAAACTCTCCTTTGCATAAACCTACTGAATTTTACTAATGCCCATAGGCTTTATTGTTCACCCGCCTACTCAAAGCAATTCTGCTATAAAAAAATGTGATGCAACGTTAAATAAAAATTCCCCAAAAAGCCACACAAATTTAATTGTTAAAATATTTTTTTCTCTCTCTCTTTTCTTTTGTTGAAATATTGTTAGGAAATGTATTCAAAAGGGTAAACTTGTCAATTAATTTTTTGACAGTAAAGGTTATGCAGAAATATCTCACCTTGACAGATATATAGTAAGCATGGCCCTCCATCAGGCTCAGTGGGTTGTTCCTGCTGTTCTCCCCACAGTCTGACTCCTCTCGTGTGAACGCCATTATATCATCGTAACCAGGCTGTGATCCGATTGCCCACATAAAGTGATCAATTTCACTCTCTGGGTCGTAAAACACCCCCTTCCAGCTGTAAAATAGTCAATGAATTGTGCTCTAAAGTTGGGCATGCAATTATACCTTTATTGTTAAAAAGGTTTTGACCAATGTGACAAAAAATATTGGTCTGTAACTTATTGATGTATCTATCATTAATGATAGCTTTTGCTAGTAAAGTTCACAAAATGGCAACTGTATCTAGAATTTTTTATCTTCTACTGTAAAGTAACTTATATTCGTGTGTTAGAAATTTTGGCGAGGTTTGCGAGAGCCTCGTCTTCACAAATATATTTCTCATTGTGAATGGTTGTGATAATTAACATTATGATCATGGATAAGGTTTGTTTGTAAAAATTAGTTGCTCCAAATCAGTTCATATTAGGTTAATTGTGAAATAAAGTCATCACAATTCAAAATTGGATTACAGTACTTAGCAGTTACAAGGAAATGGATAACAGGTGATCAACTTTACCAAGCTTCTATTTCAGCACTAGAGACAATATGGCGTCCAGTGATGGTGACGGACAGATCAGTTTTTACTGGTGGACTTGTATCCACGATAACAGGATCTGAGACTTTTACCGTCGTCTGTCCAGCAAAATCCACAGCTAGAAACAAATATGAAATATGTCCTCTACTTAAAAATTTCTCAAGCAGCAAAACCTTGGAGTTGTAATTTATACAATGCTTTCAAGGTCATGTGACAATGTGTGACATGATTGATCAGAAGTAACCTACCTTTGATGGTTGCGTAGTAAATATGTCCGCTTTGTAACTTGAGATCATGTAGAGTGATGTGATTGACCACTCCCACACTAAAAAAAGCCACCATGTCATTTCCTCCAACAGATGTCCCTAGTGGAAAAATTCTCATATCAATTAAGATACATCTTGACCTTCCATTGACAGTTAACAGTATACATGTACTTGTACATAACATAAATTTTGATAGACAAGGTTTTAAAAAATAAAAAACATCAAATCAAAGCACAATCAAAAAGACATACCAATGCCTAAAATATAGTCCTGGATTCCTGAAGAGTGAGAGTTGGTTTGAAATTCCTCAATATCTTGAAAAGTTTCCCAGTTGATGGACATATCAGTTGTTGAAGTCTTTATAATAAAATATACTTAAATGTTAAAATACAAAAATGTAGTCTTTTAAAAATAAATTCTTAAAACTTCCGTGGTTTCATTAATAAAGTCAAACTTCATTATCTCGAACTAGAAGGGACTCCTTTAAAATTCCGAGATATCTGAGTATTCAAGATATAGAGGGTAAAATACTTCAAAAAATAAGTGGTGGGACTTACAAATACTTCAACATGTCCATTAATTGTATTTAAGATATCAGTATTTGAGATATCAGTATTTGAGATATCAGTATTTGAGATATCAAAGTTCAACTGTATTTTATACTGTTGTAGATTTATTAGTTTTGAGGATATGAAAAGGATTACATGCAGTATTCTGAATTTTTTGCCTCCAAATCAGTTTTAAATACAGCTTTAAAAATATCCATTGAGAAGGTTTAAATCATGTATAATTTCACACTTTAGAAAACAAAGAACCATGGTGATTTAATAATGTAGACATATCATTGGTAATGTCATGAAGATCATTTTAAATTTGGAGCAAAAATTGAGTATTTCCCACCTGTTTTAAGATTACGAAATATCAAGGACAAAATTGCTTACCGGTAAGTTCCATATCTTAGAATGATGTGTAATTTTATATTAGAACCATATTAACAAGAGCTTGGACTTTGGGTAGTTGTGTCAAACAGCAATGTGATGTAGGCCTGTCTGTTTCATTATGCTAGCCACACAGGGATTTGCTCATTCAATTATGTGATGTCATAGAGTAACAATTAAGTACTGATCAATGAAAAAACTCAGATTTCAGTGATTAACATTTTCTGCAGAAAATATAATAATAACTAGACACGATCTCGTTGCGAGCAACGAGGAGGTCTTCCGTCCGATTTTTAGAATAAGGAATGACCTTACTCTTGATCTTCGTCAACGAAACTTATCCGGAAAAGGAGGCGGAATCTATGAGTGTAATGGGTGAAAGACTATCTATCCCTTTAATGTCCCTTATTTGAGGTATCAGCTCCTTTTCATTCATTTTAGTTAAAAGGTATTTTTGTGTACCGCTAATAAGTGTTTAGAAATTGGTTACCGTTTTTTGAGATATCTGGGAAAAAAAGTTTTGATATCCGGTCCTAAAACTCCTTTTAGGGTCCAGATAACAAACAATATACTAGTATGGTTGTACATTGTTTAGCACATTATTTTGAGCATCTTTTGTTAAATTTGTTCTATAATGTATCGCAAAATATTTCACGGTAAAAAGTTATCATTTAAATACTTTAGAGCCCCCTCAGCCCCTTATTTGAAGGGCCAGTCCCTTTTTTCTTGATTTCATAAGAATGCTCTTGTCAATTCAAACACTTTTTTTTCAACAAGTGTTTACAAATTTTGTACCGTTCCCGAGATATCTTGAGAGGGTCATTTCAGGGGCCGACCCTGTAACTCCTTTTAGGGACCGCATAACAAAGAAATTATGGTTGCAGATTGTTAAGCTCAATATTTTGAGCATCTTTTGTTCAAAATTGCTTTTCAAAATTGTCCTCTATTTTGAAATATTGAGCACCAAATTTTTGGACTTCTGGCCCCTTAAAATCCATAATTACGTAACATAGGAGTAAATGATTGCCATGTATAGGTAAATAACTTTAGAATGAACATAATTGCTTCTATAATGTATCACGAAATATTTCACGGTAAAAAGTAATCATTAAAAGACTTTAGTGCCCCTTCATCCCCTTATTTGAAGGGCCAGCCCCTTTTACATGATTTCAGATGAAAGATCTAATCAATTCAAACACTTTTTTTTCAACAAGTGTTTACAAATTTTGTACCGTTCTCGAGAAATCTTGAGAGGGTCGTTTCAGGGGCCGACCCTGTAATTCCTTTTAGGGACTGCATAACAAATAAATTATGGTTGCAGATTGTTAAGCTCAATATTTTGAGCATCTTTTGTTCAATATTGCTTTTCAAAAGTTTCCTCCATTTTGAGATATTGAGCATCAAATTTTTGGACTTCTGGCCCCTTAAATCCCCTAATTATGTAACATAGGAGTAAATGATTGTCATGTGTAGGTGAATGACATTAGAATGAACATAATTGCTTCTATAATGTATCACAAAATATTTCACGGTAAAAAGTTATCATTAAAAAACTTTAAGGCTCCCTCAGCCCCTTATTTGAAGGGCCAGTCCCTTTTTCTTGATTTCAAATGAAAGCTCTAGACTTTATTAAGATTTTTTGTTCTACATATTATAACAAAATACAATCGAGGAAAGAGATATTGACAGAAAACCACGAAAAATCACGACGCTTTTTTAACTGTGATTTTCGAGCTCGGGCGAGCTTCGGCGCTTTTGGTCACAGGAAAATATATATACCACATGTCAGATCTACAACCTTTTGTCTACAATCCCTGAGATTTTGAACTCAATATCTTTAATCGTTTAGGAGTTTACCCCTGGACAAGCCGACCCTCTGAAAATCGTTATATTGTAAATAACTCAAAACCGGAAGTGACATCATCATTAAAAAAAATTTCCAATAAGGTTCAGATCATTATCTATCAGACCTGAAAGTTTCATGTAAATCGGTGGAGTAGTTTTAGAGAAATTGTGTACACAAAATTGGTTGGAAAAAAAAAGAAAAATAATAATAATAGGGAAAAAGAAACCGAACGAAAACAATAAGGTCTTCCGTTGGAAAACGGAAGACCTTAAAAATATGTTTTTGATTTGATAAAATATAAACTTTGGTCAAAATGGGGGCAGGTATTTGTTTGAGTGATTGAGATATAATTTTTTGCCACTGTGTCTTACCTGCAATAAGATTTTTGTGAATCAAATGAGACATCTACCTGTGATCTTATATCTTTACCTGTATACCTGTGCCTGTGATGTCCACGAGACAAGACACCTTACCTGGAACTTGGTTCCCTGCACATTTCCTATCCACACCTGCCCGGGGTTGGGGGGTGTTAGATCCACCATAATACCATCACTGCAGATGTTGAGTTCCGGGAGGACCTGGGTCCACATCTCGTGTTTTATCTCAGTGTACACTGTGTGTATACAGACCATGTACCGCTCACCGTGAACCAGCTCACCCGGGTCAAACTTGATGTTGATGAATTCACTCGCTGGAAAAAGTTGTACAGCCTGCATGTGTATCGTTTATGTAATTTTGTGTTCATAATATTGAATATCTCATTGATATGATTAAATCCTTTGGCTTTTTTTCTCAAGTTCAAACTGCACTTACTAAAGAAATTCCACCTTCAAAAATGAATTGAAATTGATTTGTTTATTTTTTTTTTCCTTAAAGGAAACATTAATCACTGACTTAAAAAGAGTTATCAAAAGAGTTTTTAAAAAAATGTTTACAAAAAAAGGGTGAATATTCCCCCAAAATAAGCAAAATCCTCCTTACTTGTAGAACCACACTTAATGGCGTCGGGGTGGCTACATGGGTCAGGCAGGGAGAAATTGGTGGTGGGTAGATAGTAGGTGGTGACATCTAGTGACCGCGCATTAAGGACCGCCACCACGTAGGAGCTGTAGCGAAGCTGAGGCCACACTGCCGATATGTAGTTCATATTTGGGGTGTAATCCTTGTCTGCCTCTGGCCAGAGCTCATTCTCCCGTAGAAACACCGGTTTCCCATACCCATCTGTAAAGATTAAAAGCATACATTTTATGCTTGTAACAAAATGAATTCATTATTTTTTGAGTGTAAAAATGCAATAGAATCTCTGACATAGATATGCATCCTAGAGCCTATATATAAACCTCTTACCCAGGGGTCATAAATTTCACAACTTAGGAAGACGGCTTCATGGACATCATAATCATGGCTTTTTAAATATATATATATGGGAGTAGAGAAAAGGATTTTCTAAGATTAAATACATTTTCACTACATGGCTATATTGGCCCACCCTAGAGCCTAAACCTCTTACCCAGGGGTCATGGATTTCACAATTTAGGAAGAGGACTTCATGGACATCATAATTATGCATTTAGTATTTTTTTCACATGTGTGGAAGTAGAGAAGAAGTATTTTAAAAATGCAGGTGGCCTTTTTTAATATAATTGGCCCTGTCCACAAGGCCCCGGTGGTAAGGTCATAAATTTCACAATTTAGATTTCTCATATCCTAGAGATGCTTCAAACAAAAACTGGTAACAACTGGGTGAAGAATTTTGAAAAAATTGTTAATGGAAGCTGCACGACGACAAACGAAGACCTGAATGGCAATAGCTTTATATATACATGTAGGTGATCGGAATTACCCAGGTGACTTACCAAATTAGTGTTATAAATATGGCATAATAATACACCTGCTTTCCTACTGTTATAAAACATAATTCTCAACCAACAACCAAAGTTTGATAGAAAAATTAATTTCATTAATTTAATTTAATCTGAATTCATGAATTTTGATTTTTAGAAAGTAAATGTTAATATTAGAAAAGTGAAACAATATACTGTACCTTTTGATTCCTCAGGCTGTCCGACTGCATCAATAACTAGATTAGGTTTGATCAGGATGGGATCAAAGGCTGTACAGTCTTTGATGTCTGTGGATACGACAGAGAACAGTTTGGCCTTGTTGTAACCCCGGACAGTGAATCGACGACATTTAGAGAAGTCAAACTCCCCAGTCAGTTCCACATCAAACTGCATCTGCGCAAAAAAAAATCAGATATTTTTATAAATTATTTTCTCATGTAAGAATTTGCTTCAAAGTGAACACAAAATTTGCTTAACTGTGTATATAACCTTTGTTCACTGGATTGAAAATTATATACACAGCCAGTAGAGTATATAAGGTATAGGTCCTTACTTTGTTTTGAGAGATCTGTGGGTTGAGGACTTTGTTCCAGATGGTGTGGGTCCTGCCGACATCGGACTGGTCCGTGATAGCCCATTCGTACTTATCAACAACACTGTACTTCTCCGTCGAATCTTGTATATCTGGATCTGAAAACTCATCCATAGTCACGGATATCTGTCAAAATCATTAATATGCTGTGAAGTTTAACAAATACTCATGTTTAAATGATCTTTTAATTTTAATACCGATTCTAGAAATATTAATGATGATTTTGTAGCAATGTAAGTCCATAAAATTACCGTTTCCTTGAGACTGTTGCTCTGGCTTGAGTTTCGGTGTTCTACAGTTATCTGCCCTTTGGTGGGAGGATGAGCAAGGATCAACACTCCATCACTGTACAGAGGAGCGTAGCAGGTAGTAATGGCACAGAACTTGACGGCAAACCGATACATTCTCCCGGGATTCAGAGTCAGATCCGTAACGTATGCTTGATAGTGCTTGTGTACATGTTCATATTCTCGGAATGTCGCCCAAACATCTGTCAACATAATGCCAAAATGAATACTTTTGTTGCCTATTATGAAGTAGTTAAAAAAAAAAATAGGTAGTAATTTAAAGGGATTTAATATTCATAATCTATGAACATATAATTTTATGAAAAAAGATGCACACTTCCAAAGGGAGACCTTTCTTCTATAGAGAAGTGGACGTCTGGAGTGTAATGAGCGATGGGGAGGGGGACCTCCCAATAGGCCCGCAGACTGTTAGTGGAGGACTGGAAATCTACGTCAAAGGCACACTGCATTCTGTTGTCCTAAAAATAATTTAAACAAATGCACTTTAAAATTACTAAAAACTAATTAAACATTACGGTACATGTAAATTAAAATAATGCTAACACACAGTTGACTAGACACAAACAAGATATCTGTGAGCCAATGCTCACTAGTGATACCCCCGCTCTGATGTGAATATGCAAAATAAGCAAAGTCGACATTTAACAGAAAGCTGGCATCCGATTGGTACAGAAATATATCCCACAATATGGCATGCCTAAACAAATAGTGTGTTAAAATTTCAAGCATCTGCGATAAATAGCTGCTGAGAAATCTTTGAGGAAAATTTGTTTGAAAATTTTGGCTAAAATAAACAAAGTACTCATTTAACAGGAAGATGACATCCGATTGGTAAAAAAATATATCCCACAATATGGCATGCCTTCACAAACACTGTGTCAAAATTTCAAGCATCTCCGATAAATAGCTGCTGAGAAATCTTTGACGAAAATTTGTTTGAATATTTTGGCTAAAAATAAACAAAGTCATTATTTAACAGGAAGTTGACATCTGATTGATACAAAAATATATCCCACAATATGGCATGCCTAAACAAACACTGTGTACAAATTTCAACCATCTCCAAAAATAGCTGCTGAGAAATCTTTGATGAAAATTTGTTTGAAAATTTTGGCTAAAAATAAACAAAGTCATCATTTAACAGGAAGTTGACGTCCGATTGGTACAAAAATACATCCCATGATATAGCATGCCTATACAAATACTGTGTAAAAATTTCAAGCATCTGCGATAAACAGTTGCTGAGAATTCTTTGACAGAAATTTGTTTGAAAAGTTTTGCTAAAAATAAACAAAGTTGTCATTAAACAGGAAGTTGACGTCTGATTGGTACAAAAATATATCCCACGATATAGCATGCCTATACAAATACTGTGTAAAAATTTCAAGCATCTGCGGTAAACAGTTGCTGAGAATTCCTTGACGGAAATTTGTTTGAAAAGTTTTGCTAAAAATAAACAAAGTCGTCATTTAACAGGAAGTTGACGTCTGATTGGTACAAAAATATATCCCACGATATGGCATGCCTATACAAATACTGTGTAAAAATTTCAAGCATCTGCGATAAACAGTTGCTGAGAAATCTTTGACGAAAATTTGTTTGAAAATTTTGGTTAAAAAATAAGCAAAGTCGTCATTTAACAGGAAGTTGACGTCCGATTGGTACAAAAATATTTCCCACGATATGGCATGCCTTCACAAACACTGTGTCAAAATTTCAAGCATCTCCGATAAATAGCTGCTGAGAAATCTTTGACGAAAATTTGTTTGAATATTTTGGCTAAAAATAAACAAAGTCATTATTTAACAGGAAGTTGACATCTGATTGATACAAAAATATATCCCACAATATGGCATGCCTAAACAAACACTGTGTACAAATTTCAACCATCTCCAAAAATAGCTGCTGAGAAATCTTTGATGAAAATTTGTTTGAAAATTTTGGCTAAAAATAAACAAAGTCATCATTTAACAGGAAGTTGACGTCCGATTGGTACAAAAATACATCCCATGATATAGCATGCCTATACAAATACTGTGTAAAAATTTCAAGCATCTGCGATAAACAGTTGCTGAGAATTCTTTGACAGAAATTTGTTTGAAAAGTTTTGCTAAAAATAAACAAAGTTGTCATTAAACAGGAAGTTGACGTCTGATTGGTACAAAAATATATCCCACGATATAGCATGCCTATACAAATACTGTGTAAAAATTTCAAGCATCTGCGGTAAACAGTTGCTGAGAATTCCTTGACGGAAATTTGTTTGAAAAGTTTTGCTAAAAATAAACAAAGTCGTCATTTAACAGGAAGTTGACGTCTGATTGGTACAAAAATATATCCCACGATATGGCATGCCTATACAAATACTGTGTAAAAATTTCAAGCATCTGCGATAAACAGTTGCTGAGAAATCTTTGACGAAAATTTGTTTGAAAATTTTGGTTAAAAAATAAGCAAAGTCGTCATTTAACAGGAAGTTGACGTCCGATTGGTACAAAAATATTTCCCACGATATGGCATGCCTTCACAAACACTGTGTCAAAATTTCAAGCATCTCCGATAAATAGCTGCTGAGAAATCTTTGACGAAAATTTGTTTGAATATTTTGGCTAAAAATAAACAAAGTCATTATTTAACAGGAAGTTGACATCTGATTGATACAAAAATATATCCCACAATATGGCATGCCTAAACAAACACTGTGTACAAATTTCAACCATCTCCAAAAATAGCTGCTGAGAAATCTTTGATGAAAATTTGTTTGAAAATTTTGGCTAAAAATAAACAAAGTCATCATTTAACAGGAAGTTGACGTCCGATTGGTACAAAAATACATCCCATGATATAGCATGCCTATACAAATACTGTGTAAAAATTTCAAGCATCTGCGATAAACAGTTGCTGAGAATTCTTTGACAGAAATTTGTTTGAAAAGTTTTGCTAAAAATAAACAAAGTTGTCATTAAACAGGAAGTTGACGTCTGATTGGTACAAAAATATATCCCACGATATAGCATGCCTATACAAATACTGTGTAAAAATTTCAAGCATCTGCGGTAAACAGTTGCTGAGAATTCTTTGACGGAAATTTGTTTGAAAAGTTTTGCTAAAAATAAACAAAGTCGTCATTTAACAGGAAGTTGACGTCTGATTGGTACAAAAATATATCCCACGATATGGCATGCCTATACAAATACTGTGTAAAAATTTCAAGCATCTGCGATAAACAGTTGCTGAGAAATCTTTGACGAAAATTTGTTTGAAAATTTTGGTTAAAAAATAAGCAAAGTCGTCATTTAACAGGAAGTTGACGTCCGATTGGTACAAAAATATTTCCCACGATATGGCATGCCTTCACAAACAATGTGTCAAAATTTCAAGCATCTCCGATAAATAGCTGCTGAGAAATCTTTGACGAAAATTTGTTTGAATATTTTGGCTAAAAATAAACAAAGTCATTATTTAACAGGAAGTTGACATCTGATTGATACAAAAATATATCCCACAATATGGCATGCCTAAACAAACACTGTGTACAAATTTCAACCATCTCCAAAAATAGCTGCTGAGAAATCTTTGATGAAAATTTGTTTGAAAATTTTGGCTAAAAATAAACAAAGTCATCATTTAACAGGAAGTTGACGTCCGATTGGTACAAAAATACATCCCATGATATAGCATGCCTATACAAATACTGTGTAAAAATTTCAAGCATCTGCGATAAACAGTTGCTGAGAATTCTTTGACAGAAATTTGTTTGAAAAGTTTTGCTAAAAATAAACAAAGTTGTCATTAAACAGGAAGTTGACGTCTGATTGGTACAAAAATATATCCCACGATATAGCATGCCTATACAAATACTGTGTAAAAATTTCAAGCATCTGCGGTAAACAGTTGCTGAGAATTCTTTGACGGAAATTTGTTTGAAAAGTTTTGCTAAAAATAAACAAAGTCGTCATTTAACAGGAAGTTGACGTCTGATTGGTACAAAAATATATCCCACGATATGGCATGCCTATACAAATACTGTGTAAAAATTTCAAGCATCTGCGATAAACAGTTGCTGAGAAATCTTTGACGAAAATTTGTTTGAAAATTTTGGTTAAAAAATAAGCAAAGTCGTCATTTAACAGGAAGTTGACGTCCGATTGGTACAAAAATATATCCCACGATATGGCATGCCTATACAAATACTGTGTTAAAATTTCAAGCATCTGCGATAAATAGTTGCTGAGATAAATGCGACAGAAATTTTTGTTACAGACGGACAGACAGACAGACAGACGGACAGACGGACGGACAGACAGACACACATGGGTAAAACAGTATACCCCCTCTCCTTCGGAGCGGGGGTATAATTAGAGTAACATATCAATGTTTACCTCAAAATGATGTTTAAAAAGTGTTCCATTGTCCACTACAAAATACAATGAAAAGAAAAAGTCAAAATTAAGTCAGCAAATTTTAGTAAAACTATCAGTAATAAACAGAAATACGATCAAGCTACAGAGACCTGTCATGGTGCAGTTTTGACCGTCATTGATGACGATTCCGGACAGAACTGCATTCTCCTGAACGACAGTCACTCCGTCCGTCGTCACTTCCACATTTCCTGCCAAGGTCACCGCCGTTATAGTTATATAATACGTCTGAAATCAGTAAAACTGTAGCCTTAAGATATTACTGGTTACACTAATATTTAGAGATACATAGAAAATAGACTCCTCAGAAATTTGAATTTTTTTATCATCATGTGATCATCAACCATGATCATGCACATAAAATTTAATCAAGTGATAATGTGGCATCAATTCAAATGACCAATAGCAGAAAAGAGTTTTCCTTTAGAAGAAAAATAAACAGTTTAGACATTAACTAATTGTTTGGTGTTGACAAGAGTGTAATTTTTTACAGAATCCAGAACTGAATGGTAATTTGTTTTAAAAACAATCTATATACTACCGTATTGATTTTGACAGTTAACTGCTTTAGTATTTTGCCAAGTTATTTCCATCTGAGAATACAAGTAATTCTGGCGCTGTGCCCCAATTTCAAGAATTAAGCAAATGTTACTTGTACCTGAAATGAGACCAGACTAAGCCCTGTTTCTGAGTGGACTAGGGCCTTGCCCATATTCTTGGGGGACACAATATCGCTTGCTCCTTGGGTGGACCCAGCCTGGAATATGTAGGTCACATCCAGGTGGGGGTGATCAAACCCTCCCCACCGCGCTGAAAGGCTGGTCTTCCTCTGAGTGAAGTCGATGTCCTCAATATCCTAATTTAAATGGAGGATACCAAAATCATGTTAAAATGATTACCATTAACATTAAGATTAAAAATAAAACTCACCCAAGACTCCAGGCTTGTGAGCTGTGTCATTGTTCATAAAACTGAGCTACAGAGATGCAATAAATTGACAGGCATACATTATTCACAAATCTGGAAAACTGGAGACAAAATTAAATGTTAAACTTTTTTACTGTTCATTAGTAAGACAAATACAGCACTTATCATATGCATTTTCCTATCTTTTGTTTTAGATTAACTCAACTAGGAAAATTTATACAAAAAAATCTGAGTCAGCAATATCAAATTATTTAATTCATCTCAGTCAATCTAAATTAAACAAAACTAAATTTAAGTTATCATCTTATATTACATAGCAAGTTAAAATGAAAAACAATTTGAATCCTTGAAAACATGCACAGCCACAAGGAGTAGAGGAAAAACATCAACTCACCGTCAAAGGAAGCTGGTCCATGTTCTGAAAAACATACGCAAAATTTCAATAATTATATTGATATGATTTTCCCCCCAAACTTGAATAATGATATCTGTAAATCATGTACATATTTGTAGGGGCTGGCGTATAATCTACAGGGTTATACTGGCTAGTACTTACTGAGGATGTAGGTATATCTATGACAATGCCCCGAGCTGCCGTCTGTACGTCGTGTATGTAGGGATCGGACACAGCGTAACTGGTCAGTCCCGCCGAGTTCTCTGCTTTGACAGTCACATAGTAGGTGTGGTGTCCGTGAAGCCTCCACTCAGTGTCGGACACTCCCATCGCTGTACAGGTCGGGGGAGTTCCCACCACACAGGATTCACCACTACGCAGGGGAATATATGACTGGACCTCGGTACCCCTCGGGGAATGTCCTACCGTTTAAGAGAGGATACACAACTATAAACGATATGTGCCATGTTTAATACATAATAATAACATGGTCTCAACCACAGGCACTTGAGGTTAAAAATGTTTCTTATAATTATAAAATTATCCCCTGGGCTGTTTTTCATAATAGTAGAAGGGATAATTTCATTATTAAAAGAAATATTTTAAATGTCAGCCATCTGTGATCATCACAGTGTCACCATCACCCATGCTTATCCTTTAGCATTAAGTCTCATGAGTCATAAACTAAAGTTATATCATGTCATTGTTGCTCTGGATGGATGCACTGATGTAGCTAGAACATCAATTTGTTAAAGGGGCATATTTGGTCATATTTTATTTTTCTGTGTTTATTATTTACAATGCTTTATGAATGCATTTCTAATGATCAAATGAAATTTGGATGCCCGTCGATGAGTTTTAAGCAAGATACAGGGCTCACAATTCTTTGTCATGTAAACAAGGCTCATGCCCTGTTTTTGTTTACATAGGTTCAATATACCAGTAAAAAATCTTTTTCAAGATGATTTGTCTATATTCTTATTCATTTTAAGCATAAATAAACAGTTCCTAATGATTAACACATTCATTTTAGGTCTAAAACTGAAATTTTCACTTCAACGTTCAAAATGTAAACGAAAGCTTTGTTTACATAGAGAGGAATTGTATGCTCTGTAACTCGCTTATAACTCAACAAATGACACTCAAATTTTGGTTGCCTGTTAAAAATGCCTTACTGAAGTATTTTAAACATTAAAAAATCGAAAAAAAAAATTTTGACCAAAATCGTGACCATGCCCCTTTAATAGTGTATACAATCAAAACCAAAAATGGCAATAAGTTTTTCTTGGACTCTGATGATTTCAGCCAAGCAATACATAATCTGTGTCATTTATTATAATAGATAGCATAATAGCTAATAATAGATAGTAAAACTCACCAATGGCAAACTCTAGCTGTAGTTGATATGGCTCCTGAGGATCAGTAAAGGCCCCTGAATTCCAGCGGGCTATGATTGTTCCGTTGGAGTGAGTCACAGATATAGAGCCCGAGAAGTCTGGGGGTGTGGTATCCATAAAACAGGGTCCAATCGACTGGAAGGTGAAATCAAAGATCAAAAGTACAGTGAATGCCTTGCTTCAGTTGAGCAACAGTATGTGTGAATTGTCATCTGGACAAATCAAAAAATCAAAATATCAAAAATGTTATCACAAAATAGCGATGATCATTGAATTCATAAAGATGATCAGTTCCTTTTTCCATTTCAACTTGAATTTATATAATATAATAAAAATATAATTAATCAATATAACAGACACTTGAAAATATTGAACTTGAGCCAGTGAATAACTGTATACCTGTATGCCCTCCACATTAGCTTTGCTGATGGTTTTGATGATGATGTAGAACTCTGTTCCGTCTGGTATATCTGTGTGGAGAATGTGTAGGTGGGGGTGTTGTTTGGTGCTTCTGAAGGCCATGATGTCAGGGGCGGGGCTGCCCGGGGTGGAGGAAAACCCAACCTCATAGTCATGTACACTGCCTGGGTTGTCCACAGCTTCCCAACTTATAAAAACCTGTACAAATGAAAAGTATTACCTCAACACTGTTAGATTTCTGAGAGAGAGAGAGAGAGAGAGAGAGAGAGAGAGAGAGAGAGAGAGAGAGAGAGAGAGAGAGAGAGAGAGAATTTGATGGAGAGTTAACAGGCCTGAGTTACAATCTCATGAGAGGAAGAAAGAGAAAAAGAGCAGAGCTAAAACAAAAAAGAGGCAAAGAACTGAGATTACTTCATTATTTATGCATGTCTGTAATTGAATGCACACTTGCCATTGAGGACTTTGAGAGGACGGGACTAAGAGAGGAGGGGGCTCCTGTAGAATTAGGACAGAACACACTGCCATTAACTTCCACAAAGGAACCGTCTGCTTTGTGCTCCGCTGGTAACAAATCTGTGGTGTTAATCACTGTAGCTTTGGTTCTAAAAGGAAATTGTTTAAAAAATATAACTTAAATTTCCTCAAATGATTTCTATCATCTTTGAATGTTATAAATCTTTGTTATAGATATATTAGATATTGATGCCCAGAAGAAAAGCCTGATGCCAGCAGCAATTATATTCTTACAGACAGTCCGCTGTTACATTTCTAATCAGCCTCCTGTATCTGTTTTTTGTAACAATCCAAACGTTGGACTTATTTTCATCGGTCACTAATCCCCCTATTGCAGTGGCTCCCTCTATGTCCACTTCTTGTACTGAGGGCACAGCAGTGGTGACCGTCACACCGTCCGAACAGACAGGTTCCGACGGCTCCAGGGCATGGTTATAGGCCACCACACAGATGTAGTAGGTTCCCTCAGACACCACTGTGTGGGTCGCATGCACCGAGTAAGTTTCATGTAGCTGTCAAAAGTAAACAAACAAATATCATCACAAGTCCACTGTCCTTAAAATTGTTGTATATATTAAATGTCCAATCTATCTCAAAAAATATTAACTGTTTATGCTGAATGATAAGATAAGTAAACACCTTTTCCCTTTATAGTTTAAATAAACATTATAAATTCAAGATCATCTAATGAAATCGTAATTATGCTATGTTTAAAAGAAATCAATAAAACAAGAAAATGCCACAAACCATAGAGTTCCCAGTGTCTAATGCAAACGCTGAAGCAGGAATGGGGCTGGTGTTGAATCCGTACTGGTAGAAGAGCACCCCACTCTCCCGATCGAAGAAGCCATCCCAGTGGGCAGTGAGGGTCTTACTCTGCTGGAAGTCTACCTCCTCTGTTCCCCTCACCCCGTCCTTCACCATGCCGGGTTGGGGCGGGGACGTGTCTATTGTTATCTACAGTTACAAATTTACAGCTACCTTTGATCGAGAACACTACTTCTGTTGTTGTTAAGATATGGCAACATATAACATCATTTTGAAACATTAGAATGTTAGGCATAAAAACCATCTGTGATGCCACTCATCCTTTCCACCTATTGTAAAATTTGGTTGAAATATCAAAAATGAATTTTGAAATTAAAAATTCTAATAAAACTACTTGTAACTCTTTTTAATAACAACTTTTGTTTTGATATCATAAAATATGTCATAGAGAGTAGGGGTAAAAAGTAAAACTCAAACTTGTATGAGATTGAATACTGGGTACTTATAGAACCATATCCTCGAATCTACCTTCTTTGACAAGATGGTGGTCAGTTCTGCTTTACTGGTGGCGGACACCTCCAGGTAGTAGTCCGAGTCGTGCACACCTTTGTCCATGCCCACCTTCAGGCCCCCCTGTACCTTTATAGCTGGCTTCACCCGGAAATGCTTGTGGTAGGCTCCCCAGAATGGAGTCACATAGCAGTTAGCTCCCCTGGCATAACTTCCATATTTGGACTGGCACTCTGCTTCATTCTGGGGAAAATTAAATTTACATTGCTAGATTTACTATAATAATATTCATATACCAGTATATTATTTGTTTTCAAAGACACATTCATTCAAATGTATATAAATTAGTTTTAAGCATGCTGTAGATTCCTTATTTAATTAGTACTAGTAAGTACTTAATTCAGTCGCCCTATCGTTTTGTTACAAAGAGGACATAAAATCATTATGTGCTAAATTTTTGCAATATTTCCATATTGCATGCAACTATAAAAAACTAAAAGTGAAATTTTAGAATCTGCAAGAGGAGCCTCTTGTGATTTTATGTGAATATTTATATCTTTGCATTTAATTAGAAATCTACAGTATTAAAGAAGATGATCAAGGCATTCACTCTACAGTTCTATTGAATTTTGAATAACATTGACCAACAAGGAAAAACATGTGTCCAGCTTACTGCAGCCTCTCCTTGAGCGGGAATATCTTCATGACCATGCAGTAGTTCTGTACCAGTGTAGTTGTCGTATAGTCTCCATGATATACGATCAAGACCACTGTGGTAGTCATACACAATCCACTCCACACTGAAACATGTAAAACAAATCAAATCTGTGGTAGTCATACACAATCCACTCCACACTGAAACATGTAAAACAAATCAAATCTGTGGTAGTCATACACAATCCACTCCACACTGAAACATGTAAAACAAATCAAATCTATGGTGATTAGACAATATCCACTCCACACTGAAACATGTAAAACAAATCAAATCTGTGGTAGTATTACACCATCCACTCCACACTGAAACGTATAAAACACCTCAAATCTATTGAAGTCAAACACTCTCCACTCTACACTGAAACATTTACCGTAAAACAAATCAAATCTGTGGTAGTCATACACAATCCACTCAACACTGAAATGTATATAACACCTCAAATCTATGGTGGTTAGACACTATCAACTCCACACTGAAACGTATAAAACACCTCAAATCTGTTGTAGTTAAACACTATCCACTCCACACTGAAACGTATAAAACACCTCAAATCTGTGGTGGTTAGACACTATCAACTCCACACTAAAAAATGTAAAACACCTCAAATCTATGGTGGTTAGACACTATCAACTCCACACTGAAAAATGTAAAACACCTCAAATCACTATCCACTCCACACTGAAACATATAAAACACCTCAAATATGTGGTAGTCATGCACAATCCACTCAACACTGAAACGTATATACCACCTCAAATCTGTTGTAGTTAAACACTATCCATTCCACACTGAAACGTATAAAACACCTCAAATCTATGGTGGTTAGACACAATCAACTCCACACTGAAACGTATATAACACCTAAAATCGGTTGTAGTTAAACGCTATCCACTCCACACTGAAACGTATATAACACCTCAAATCTATGGTGGTTAGACACTATCAACTCCACACTGAAAAATGTAAAACACCTCAATCTGTTGTAGTCAAACACTTTCCACTCCACACTGAAACGTATATAACACCTCAAATCTATGGTGGGTTGACACCATCAACTCCACACTGAAAAATGTATAACACCTCAAATCTATGGTGGGTAGACACTATTAACTCCACACTGAAAAATGTAAAACACTTCAAATCTGTTGTAGTCAAACACTATCCATTCCACATTGAAACATGTAACACACCTCAAATCTGTGGTAGTCAAACACCAACCCACGCCACATTGATATACAAATACCTCAAATCTGTGGTAGTCATGAACACTATCCACTCCACATTGAAACGATAAACATATAACATGTGAACAACTCAAATCTCACTTTTCCTATTTCACTATATGATATAATATTTCATATATTTGTCCAGCATCTTTTTAAAAAATCATAACTGAAAGAAAAATGTGGATGTACTTTTATTTTAACTTTTAGCAATCAGGTAAAAGTAACTTACGTCATTTCTGCAAAGTCCTCCAGCCTGTGAACACTGACATTCAGCCTGTCGCCACGAGTCAACCACAAGTCCTCAATCACTGGGGGCGTGGCATCACGGTAGACTGTGACCTCCTCCTCCAGGGTCTTACCCAGGACATCAATGGCTTTGACTGTAGCAACCAACTTGTTGCCATCGACCCAGATAACTGACAGGGTCTGAGCCTGATCGTGAATGTCTGACACGGACTTCAAGGCCTGCGAATCCTGGGCACCATTACTGTCGTAAACTATGTATGCTACCTTAAAGTCCACGATAGCTGCAATAAATAGACTACCATGATACTTGGGCAATTTTGTCAACAGATTTTTGTAGAGCTTTTTTAATATATGCAATTTCAGTATACGTATTATTACTTTTCTTCTTGGTTCTGGGAAGGGGTTACAGATATTACAGCATGGTAAAGGAGAATTCATGCATCTTATTGGGATTCAACAATCTATAGCTAGCTTATATTAAAATATCAAGTTATGAATTCCTAAAGGAGAAAAATCAAATTGTCAAATTCAAAGATCATTCTACAAAGAGAAGACAAAACCCTTACCATGTACATTGTTGATTTCAGAAATCTTTCTCTCTCCATAATGGTCATCATATTTGTCTTCTACTGCAATGTGAGAATTCACCTTGTTCAGCCAACGATTGTTCTCATGGCGAACATTCACAAACCGATCCGTCCATCTAACGACGATAGTACCAGTGTCTTGAACCACCCAGACATAACTTGTCTCCGAGGATGCAGTGACAATACGGGTCACTTTGTTTGGTTTCTGGGTAATGACGGACTGATCATCGTAAAGGATCACCTTGCGGGAAGTTTTGTGATTGCCAGCTTTGTCATAGGCAGTAAAATGAATGGCAAACATTCCTGGGTTTGGAAGTGTGACAGAGGCCTAATTGTGTATGAAAAAAAGATGTAAATAATCATAAACAGGTTTAATAAACTTAATGGGTCCATAAATTATTAAATTACATACATTTTTTTTTTGATCTATGCTAACATGTATACATTTTCAATGTTACATTTAAATGACAATGACATAACAGTCTAGATATTTTAAAATCAGAACATGTAATGTGTTCAGAAACTCAAATTCACCATTTTGTCAACAGCAAATTAAATTGAACTTTGATTTCTACGGCTAAAATTTTTACAATGGAATAAAACAGATAAAGATGCAATTTCATTGCAATGATTATTTCTCTCTTTGTTATCATTGTCAACAAATTTTTATTTGAGAACTAAATTGAATCAAGTATGTATCACTTGTTAAATAAAAAAAACATATCAGTGAATTTGTTGGTGTATAAATGTGATGGTGCCTGGAAAACTCAGTAATTAACTTACACTGGTGGCGCCGAGTTCAATAGTCGTGGGGCTCTTCACCATTTTACCCTGGTTCTCTCCGAGTGTGGAGCCATCATGTCCCAGCTCATACACCTCATACTCATATCTTAGGAGTCCGGAGAGAGCATCAGTCCAGCCATCCCAGGTCATAGCTATAACAGGCTGTAAACACACAAAACATAGTAATAGCTATAACAGGCTGTAAACACACAAAACATATAGTTATAGCCATTACTATAACAGGCTGTTGACAAAACATAGTCATAGCTATAACAGGCTGTTAACACACAAAACATAGTTATAGCTATAGCTATAACAGCCTGTTGACAAAACATAGTCATAACTATGACAGACTGTAAACACACAAAACATAGTTATAGCTATAACAGACTGTATAACAGACAAAACATAGTCATAGCTATAACAGGTTGTAAACACACAAAACATATAGTTAAAGCTATAGCTATAACAGGCTGTTGACAAAACATAGTCATAGCTATAACAGACTGTTTAACAGACAAAACATAGTCATATCTATAACAGGCTGTACGTATAACAGAAAAAACATAGTCATAATTATACAACAGGCTGTAAACACACAAAATATAGTCATAGTCATACAACAGGCTGTATAACATACAAAACATAGTTATAGCTATAGCTACATGTATAACAGCCTGTTGACAAAACATAGTCATAGCTATGACAGACTGTAAAGACAAAACATATATAGTTAGAGCTATTACAGGCTGCATAACAGACAAAACATAATCATAGCTATGACAAACTGCTGTGAAACAGAATAAACTACATCAAATCAACTGTTTAAACAATTCTCCAATTAAATCCAGTAAAATCTAATGAATTGTTGGACAATCTAGCCATCTTGACTGTTATTGTGAATTTAAGCCTAATTTGGCTGTGATTAAATTTTAATGTTCTTATACTGGGTTCTGAGTGAGCTTGTATTTGTTATAAACATGTTCACTATATTAACTATGTTGTTTTAATTCTGTGTTGACATTCTCAAAGAAGGGGAGGATTGAATCGTAAGAAAAATTAGTTGATAATTAGACAAAGATACTGATGCTTACATTCTCTGTCAGGTCCACCACAGTCAGGAACTGTGGACAGCTGACGACTGGAGACACGCCCACACAGTGGTAGGGGTTCACAAGATCCCAGTGGTACAGGTACTCGCGCTCGTGCACACTCTGAGTCAGGGAGTGGTACTCAATTTTGTTATTGTTCTCTCTGTTCATCAGCTTTAGGTACCCGCCTATGTTAGCTTTGATTGTGAAAGTCATTCTGAAAATTGGGAAAAAAAATCAAAATTAGCGACAACTTTTTATCTGGTACATATCTTTTTCTATACAAATTTAAGACAGGGCAAAACTGTTTGCAAGTGTGAAAGGGTGGGAGAAAAAACAAGGGGAAATAACCCTGTTAAAGAAATTGTCTCTTTGGGCAATGTAAAAAACTCATCAATCAGCAGTACATACTTGTCATTGTGTTGAAATGGCACTGGCAAAGCAGATAAAGTCAGAGTTTTTCTACAAATAAATCCTGAAGTTTGGGGAGATCTCTCAGACACTCCTGGGCAGGTATATAGGATCTGACCAACAGTTGCTGAATCTAAAATACAGGTAAAAATCATAATAAATACAGGTAAAAGTTACAGGTAAAAGTGATTACATGTAAAATTAGATTTCAAAATGAAAGAATTACATCAGTACTTAAATTATTTAACTCATTTACATGGGGAAGCTATGCTGAGAGACACTGCATGCATGATTATAAAATTTCAATTAAATGGAAGCATCAAATATTTATTGAAAACTTTTGAAAAAAACAGACTATCAGGTACATGCCTGTATATTACACTTATTATTATAAAAGATGTAACAATAAATGAACTTATGATATGAATATTGTAACTATCATTTTAAAAATACATCTTTTTAAACATCTTTTAAAGTTTAAATAACCTGCATACACACACACAGATAATAAATACACTTACAATCAAAATTTTTAATTTAATTTATTATAAATTAATTATGATCATTTCTTAGTTTTAAATAAATTTATGCCATATCTATCTACTGAGAGAGTTGTCCAGCAGTGCATGCTTTGGGGACCACTTACTTCGTTCTAGGACAAGTTTTGTGGTTGCATGAACAATTCCATACTTAAAATCTGTCACATAGTGGTTGACCCCGCTGGGGTCGGGGGCGGGAGGGGTTTCAGTCAGAGTGTACTTGGCGTCCCATTTGGTGTCCGCCTCGTGCCAAATGACATTGTTGGTCCATATGGTGGGTTGAGGGCTGGCAGTATTGGGGTCAGAGGGATTGGTCAAAACTCGCCCGGCTGAGTCTTTCAGCTTGCACTCATTCTCCAAGATGTTAGCTTTCTCCGTCACTGTAAATATTCTCAATGTGAAAGTAAAACTAGTACAAAAGTTGATTCATTTGATTAACATTCAATGTCTGTAAGACTTTCTAATCTTGGGGCAGCCCTTACTAGTTTGACAGTGGGTACCGGTGAAGCCTTTGGTACATGTGCACTGAGAAGCTAACTCATTGGAGCAGGTTCCTGGGTAACATCTTGTACTGTCTGACCTCCAGGAACAGGCCTCTACAGGGCGATAGAAAAAGAAGCATGTTAATATCCAAAGGAGAGAGAGAGAGAAAGAAAGAGAAAGAAAAAGAGAGATAGAGTAAAATGAAGAGAGTAAAAGAGAGAAAAAGAGAGTAAGAGGAGAGAGAGGGAGAGAGAGAGAGAGCATTGCCTATTGAATTAGGCAAATCACATAACAGATTCCCAGAGAGAGAGAGAGAGAGAGTGCACATCAATTTCACTTTAATAAATACTTGAAAATCAACCAAGTTGAACTATGAAGATATAAAAGATATGACAAATGCTTTTCATTTCAAGATGTCTACTGACAAAATGAGAATGGATCAACCTAAGCAGACTTACTCTGACACAGTTTTTTGCTACTGGGAGCAGGAGTGTACGCCCTCCAGAATGGCTTGGCCAATACTTCCCCATCACAAAATTCACAAATATTGTCGGATGTAGATGTACATCGCCGGTGATTACAGTGGTCTATCTTTGGACAAACTGTCAAAATCAAAATAAAACATGAAAATAAGGATCAAACAAACTATATACATGTATAACATTATCATCATTGATGAAAACTTATTAAACTTAAGGAATTAAGATGACTTTGATTTGGATATCTTGATTAGCTTATTTTAATGCACACAGTCTTCATACTGTTTACAATACAAAATTAATTACAATTTCATATGTGGGAAATTTTTTTCAACATATCATATCTATCCTGTAATTTATTAGGGGGTAATTATAAGGACTTCAAAATAGAGTTTTGTAAAACATTAACAAAATACTCTAACATTAACAAAATACTCACGTTAAAGTAATGCATAAATTTTTCACAGCATAACATTTGTAAAGTTGTTCAATTTTGAGTCTTACTTTCACAGTATGGTCCGGTCGAGTAGAAACCATCGTTACAGCCCGTGCACCTGTCCGGGGACGAGCACGTGCCCCCGCTGACGGTGTGCACACTTCCGTCCCTCTTCAGAATCCTGTCATTGGTGTACCTCAGGGTGCACGCTCCGAACGGGTTAGTCTTACCGTCACATATTGCTGAAAGGAAGGTTACAATAACAGTAACAAAATGGTTGTAACGATACGCTAACAATGAATTTAAGCTTATTGTTAAGCGAAGTCTTTTCATTCCCCGAATTGTTTTAATTGTTACATTGTTTAACAGAGGATTAAAATTAATAATACCGATCTCCAAACTATCATGATAAAGTACTCTCATGATGGTCATAAGGGGAGATCATCCGGATCACATGTTCATGATGCACAGTAGCTCCCGGTCTAAAAAATGTGTATGGACGACCTGGGAGTCGTCCATCCGAATTTTTTTAGACCGGGAGCTACAGACCTGCAGCTACTAGTGAAGTTGAGTAGGAGTTAATGATTTTGTCTCCATAACTTATATTTTCTTTAGTGTCAATGTATAATCATGCATCCTATGCAAGGAGAACTTACTTAAGTTAATACAATTCTAGCAATATATACATACCAGTACACTACATGTTTGCTTCATTAATAAATTAGTGAAAGCTATATGAACTGATAGAAAAAAAATTGCTATATGTATTAAAAAATTGCAGATCTTCTAATACATAAATGCATTGTTCAATAAAAATTTATACAATTTGTACAATGATAGAAAATTATATTTTTGCTTACCATAACGACATTCATGCAGACTGTCAAAGTAATAGTCATAGCCACTGCAGCAAAATAAACGGTGCTTGGATACTTTTCTGAAAAATAATATATCATGTCAGCTGTCACTGTGAGAGAAACAAACCCATGGTTATCTTCAACTTATCTCCCTTTACTCTTTTAACCGTACGCGTGTCTCTCAAAATCATTATGTAAAATCTAGGGACAGATGAGCCGTTTGTCTAACGTATTGGTCGTACATTTCATATTGTGTGACCTTCAGATACGGTGATATCAATTATCAAATTCAATTAAGTACTGCATTTTTAACACTAAGTTTATTTGTCATTAGCTGCTAAAGGGATAAAATAGTGTAAGTGGGCATTTTTCTATTTGTCATACGTGCTAGCTACATGTAGCTCAATTATTTTCTTAAATTTTTTACTTTATTTTATTGATGCTGAATACATCTGATCTGTTTCTTTCTAGATGTTAGTTCATTTTAGAATCTATTCAACAAATTTTTATAACAGGCATTGATTAAATTGATTTTCATGTACAGACTAATAGTTCATTAAATTCAAGTAAGTGCATGATTACAGGTGTAAATAACTGGGCTTACCTGTAGGTTGTACATCGCCCCCATTTCCAGAAGCTGCAGGATCTATGATATTTCTCCTTTTCATACCAAGTCTCTTTACACACGTGAGCACTAGAAAAAGAGTGAAATATTTTGTTATGAACTACTTAAGTAAGATATTATTTTTTTTAATCAATCCATTACACCAATCTACATTTGTAATACTCCAATTATGTAGCAAAATATGGTGTACTTTAATATTTTGAGATGGCCCCCACTAAAAACCAGACGGTAGATTTAGTATTTTTTTTTATTTATAAGATAGAAAATGATGTTTCTAATCACATATTACAATTTGAGAAAAAAAGCAAATTCATTATTTTTTAATCTGCTTCTAATTGCTGAAAATGACAATTTCCTATACATGTATAATCCTATAGTAAATGTACTTGTATTTTGAAATGGCTCCTAAGAAGAACCAGACGGTCAATTTTCTTGAAACTTTCCAATTAAACTAAAGTTGGTGTAAATTACCTATGGTTAAAAAATAAAGAGTTTTGCCACACAAAAACCCCAAATCGGCATCCTTAATTTATATAAAAAAAAAAAACCAGACATACGACAATACATTGCGCAACATGGCATTTTATTATCTGAATATGTTTATCAGACAGGTACAAAATAATTGTTTTCCTAAAAAAATATCCTTTTCCTTCTTTTAAAGTATAAAGCAATGAAGGAATGATCATTTATTTCTTTTTTTATGAAAAAAAATCTTTGTTCCTTTAAGTGGAGATGGGGGGTGGGGGGGCTTTTACATTGTTTCAACTTCGATAAAAACATATGCAAGAGGGGAAGTCCACACCCCTATACAAAAACTGATAAAAATGCATGCTTTGCATCCATAAGGTCATGGATGCAAGTCGCAGGCCACAAACTTAGAAAAACTCACTTTTGGTTTCATTCTCACTTCCTTCTCCACTATATATGCCTTTTATTGACTTGTGTTCAAAGAAATGGCCCTCTACATGTACTTGTTGTGTTCAAAGAAACTGCCATCTACACGCACTTTTTGTGTTCAGAGAAACCCTCTACCAGTACTTGTTATGTTCAGAGAAATGGCCCTCTACAAGTACTTGTTATGTTCAGAGAATACGTGATGGTTTTTTATAGTTACATGTATTTAAAATCAGACGCAGGCTTTCAATGTATTACTATAAAACCGACTACAAAGACTAGAATGAACCGAAAACAAGTAATTTTCAGAAATTCAGTATCCAGGATTTGGTCCATATAATTAAAACACCCATTGCAGAAATCAAATATTGTAAGGGAACTGACTATAATAATTTTTCGAACAGTGTAAATATGCGCGGATCTAGAATTTTTTTTTCTAGGGGAGGGCCCGAGAGATAATTAAGTTTGCCAGGGGCTACTTGTCGTATTTTCAGTAATTTTAAAGTGTATTTAAAAAAATTTGATTTTTCGGGGGGTGGGGGGGTGTCAGAATCCACCCCACCCCCTCCCTCCCACTAGGTCCGCACATACTATAAATACTAAATTGGTTTACAGATCATATTGTGATAACTTTATAGTTACCAAGTATAATGTAAGCATTTGTTATGCTCAGTACCGCCTGTTCGTTGACGCCCCTTTTCAGTCGCAAGTTCTTGGGTATTATAGGCACCATTTCGAAAAGGGATATAGTAAAATACCTACATCTTTATTCAAGTTATCCAATTTTTTTTCCAGACCGGGAGCTACATACGTCTGCTGCTTTTTTCAACAAGGGATCGGGGATCCTCCCATCCTTATAATTCATAGTAACGTTACCGAAAATAGGCATAGGATCCCCTTTACCAACAAAATCATCCCTCGGATCCCCCCCCCCTCCGGAAGATTTTCTGTATCTGTATCTTTTCCGCGCATGTAACTGTATGACAAGAGATGAGGGTGAGAATTGATTTATATATTAATCTAGCATTTCAATGGCATTGTCATACTGTAAAAATATAGCCGGGTGTCTGTAAAAACAAAATTGTATGTACCCAACACAACTTGAGGGGTCTGTCTGTGTTTTTTTAATTGAAAGGATTTGTATTATACGGCACTTATTCATAAAATGCACATGTCACTTTAATAGCCAAAATAATATACATGCTTATATATTAATGGAACATTGATAATTGATTGCAAAGGTTGTACATGCAATCTTTAATCGTAGCAGGGGTTAAAATATAGCCACGCCCCTTTTGATTTGTACAGCGTGATTCAGCTAGTTTTGACCGGTCGTGGACGATTTACTATAAATCGATTCAACAATAAAACGTGATTAAACAATATACCGACTCAACCATGTTGATATTTTCACTTTAAATCCTTTTTATAGTTTTCTAGGTCAGCCATACAAATTAATTTACTGTTCTGATTCCATTATGATACGAGTTTGTTTTATGCTAGTCTTACCATAGTGTTTCATGCGGGTAAAAAGCAGATTTTTTTTAAAAATGCGTAATAATTGCTATAACCCGGTACTAGTATGTCTAAGATGTAACACCAATATGAACAATTTACTGTTAAAATCTGTATTGTTATCTCTGAATCATTCAATCGTTTATAAAAAGTTTATATATTACTGTTAATGATTTTTCTTGCTTATCATCGCGTTACACAGAAGAAATTTTCAGCCAATGTTCCCATATATATGTGAAGTTACCATGGTTGATGTCTCAAGCCAGAAAATGTATAACCGTGGAGTTCGTACTCTGATAATTTAAGTTTCGATCGATCAAAAAATAATCCACGCAAAATCAACACCATAATCAATGAACACTTATATAAATATTTTTATTACAGCTACTTGAATTAAACTTGATATATAGTGAGCTAATTAATACATTAATTCGAAGGCAGTTTATAAAAGTTAAAGGAACGCGGACAGGTCGTTTTACCTGATCGCGTAGATTTCGGTCCTGTCACTTTCTGAATGAATTACTTTCAATTTTCCAAAAAAATAGAGGGGTAAAAAAAATACCTAGCTAGTGGATGTAAATATAATGTAATGACCTAGTCCCACCTCTGTCGTATTGTTAATGTTTAATTTACTGGGAGGTTGTAAATAAAAGAGAATATGACACCACACACTTAGACACCGGATAATGCTATAATCGTTAATCCATTGGATGATTAACGTGTATTGTTCAAAACATTGTTGGAGGTCCTGGCAATCCCTGAATCAAGCACGTGACATCATTCAAAAATAGGGGCATAGACTTATTGTTCTTCTGATATATATATTATATTTTTAAACAATAACATATGTATACATGTAAGTGTCATAATACTTATTTTATTGTTAAAACGAAAATATGTCAGGGGGACAATACCTTTGTACATCTTGACAAGCAAGTAAAAAAAAGGGTGGGAAGGAGGACTTGATTGTCAATCTAAAAAAAATCTTGATAGCTGTGTGTGTGTGCGCGGGCGGGATGGGGGGGGGGGGGGGGGGCACAGTTATTGTCTTTTATCTTTAAAAGTTTATTTATGAACTTTCATTATATTTATAGCATATTTCCGTAAAGCGTTGTGATCAGTAAGTTCAAAATTCCTTTATCTATCTGGAAATTAAAACATTAGTCTGAAAAGGGCCGCCCCTATTGCTACGTGCATCTGTATGTAAAATGTTTACTAGTACTGTGGACAATCAGGAGGTGCAGGCCTACGATCGGCTTATTTTGATCTGTTACCGGTATTACAATCGAGACATGATAGATATGAATGTCAATTCATTTGTTTGATACGCGTAGATTCAAAACTATTTTTATAAAATGATGAAAGCAACATTATTTTTTATACATGTATATATTGTAAAAAAAATTGATTGTTCAATATAAACAGTCTTGTAACAGCAAATAACACATCCTTTTTGAGTAATATATTCTATTGGAGTCAAAATATTAATGAAAATAAGAATTGGAAAGTCAAAGAAAACCATCTTTTGAATGTTAATATCAAAAATCACGAGAACAAATACAAGTGTATTAAACTTTGCAAAACTAAAAAATAAAGCAGTTTCTGTCGAAAACAAAAAAGTAGTACATGTACATTTGAACGGAAACATTCCAAAAAAGTCAAACAACAGAGTTTAAAGTTCGAGTAAATGAGTTTAATAAAACGCATGAAATGTAAAAATTGCCTTTGGAAACAAAAGATTTTTTTTTATAGAAAATGACAGTAGATCAAAGGACGCGTGGGGGATTTAATTTACTGAAAAGGACGAATTAACAATGCATCACTTTTATCACAAAACCCATTAGGAAGGACAAAAAAAAAACCACATAAGCTCAGTGAAATATGATACAGAGAAAAATGAGAAGGGTTGTCTTCGTAGAAAATAATTTTCGTAATTTATAATAAAGTCTTTTATTTAGACAGGATAGCACAGTTAGTGACAAAGTACTAGTTTACGATGTGGTCCTGTATAAACATATGTACAACAATAATTTGATAAAATAAATACTTTCACATTGTTTGCATGAAAATTGTGTGCACATTATATAATTTGCACCAATTTCACTAATCTGGGAGGTTCCAAATGCAGTGATCCAGTTTCTGGATGAATAACGAAATTAGATCGGAGGGATTTCGGTAATGATCTTCATTATAAGAAACACGGAATGTCTATCATTGAGTCTAACATAGGAGTGTGGGATGCTTGAAAAGAAAAATATTGTTTAAAAGAAACCGTTAATGGCGCTTGAACATGCCACCGGGGTTTATCATCAACGAACAAAGGCGCATGACTGAAGAATTATTGTTATATCAATTCAGTGGAGAATTTTAATCAATGTCAAATATGTCCAACATTTTGAACAGTATCTACGCAGACAAGTGTAGAACATGTCGTGACAGCGATATTCTAGATCTAGATTTAATGATTCTGATGAAATGAAATTTATTAGTAACCAGCCTTCTGTACTCTCTCTCTCTCTCTCTCTCTCTCTCTCTCTCTCTCTCTCTCTCTCTCTCTCTCTCTCTCTGCATATAGTTCTAAATTAAGATTGAATTTAAATTTTTGGCGTCATAAATATATTAAATTATTTAAAAGTTTTACTTTCTTATTTAAAAGTTTGCTTGACGCCGATTACAGTACACGCGGTATTGTCTAACTCTGCAGTTGGCGATGTGTGTCGATACAGGACATTAACTGCAGACAGGGTTAGGTTCACACATGCTCATTTTTCATATCTCCCTCACCATCATGCAAGAAAGCCAACAGAACGACAATTTATACATGACGATAATACGTGTATAAAACGAACAAATGTACAGGACGAAAATATGTAGAGAAAGAAAATATAAGAAGACAAAATATATGAACAGGACGAAAATAGGTACATGCTGACCATATATACAGGGCGAAAATATGAACAAGGCGACTTTATGATGACAAATGACAAAATCATGAATAAAACGACAAAATGTCAAGATGAAATAATATTAACTGTACAAGACTACCATATATACAGTTCGTATATTTTTAAGCCGACAATCTGTAAAGAGCGAAAATATGTAAATAAAAAAAATAAGAAAGGAACGACATTATGTAAAGATAAACAATATGTGGATATTTACAATAAGAAGAGAGGGACAATATTTAATGAACGACAATATATGCACGAACCGACAATGATATGTACAAGCCGACAATACAATGTACAAACCGACAATATTATCTACAAGCCCGCAATGATATGTAAACGTAGATAACGATATATACTAATTGACAATGATATGTTTATTAATAAGTTAAAAATGATATATACAAACCGACACTAATCTGTACAAACCGATATGGATATGTTAAAGCTTAAGCCAACAAAAAGAATGTTCAAGCAGACAATAACATGTACAAGCTGACAATTGTATGCAAAGGCCTACAATAATATGTATAAACCGACAATGATATGTACAATGCGACAATACAAGCCGACAAGGATATGTACAAACCGACAATTGCATGTTCAAGCCCACAATGACATTTGCAAACCGAAAATGATGTGTACAAATCGACAATAATGTTTTAAAAGTCGACAATGATATGTAAAAGTTGATAATGACAATATGTACAAAAGACAATAATATGTACAAACCAACAATATTATTCACAAACTGATTATAATATATACAAAACCAACAATAATATGCTTAAGCCGACAATAATATATACAGACCTACAATATTATGTACAAGCTGCTCAATCCGGCAATAATATCCATGATAAGTACAAACCGACAATGATATGTTCATGCCGACAGTATAAAGTACAAACAGACAATAATACAGTGTATTTACAAGCTGACAATGCAATGTATAAGTTGACAACATTATGTACAAACTAACAATATTATGTACAAGCCGGTGATGATATGAACAAACCGACAATGAGATGTTCAAGCAACAATATGGACAGAACAACGCACTGGACAGAACGTCAGCATTTACAATGCGACGTGTACAGAACGACTACTGTACAGAACGATAATATGTACAAAACGACAATAAGAACATACCGACAATATAAACGGGTCCCGCCGTCACCACCGTTTCTAAAAGTTAATACTTAACCTCAAGTCATAATAAAGATTTGAGTTGAGAACCAAGCTGAGTGATCAAGAAATTTTGTTGATGACGGGGCCAGAGCGACACTGTTGAACGGACTACAATTTGTACAGATCGACAATGATGACAATAAAAACAGGGCGACGACAAGGAGAGATCGACAATATGTACAGGAAGACTAAATGTATGGATCGACAATATGTATAGGGTGAAAATAAGAACAGGGCGACGACAAGAACAGATCGACAATATGTACAGGGTGACAATAAGAACAGGGCGACGACAAGAACAGATCAACAATATGTACAGGATGACAATAAGAACAGGGCGACGACAAGAACAGATCGACAATATGTACAGGAAGACAAGGTGTATGGATCGACAATATTGGCGATACGCTCGGCACGACCTTATGTACAGGACGACAATACATGTACATGCAGGACGACAATATGCAGAACGACAATATGTACCGTCACAAGAGTCCTAAATAAATAAATTTCACTTTACTATATAAGTATTTTATTGTAAAATACAACGAGAGACGTTCAATTGGAGCCATTTAAACAAAGTGAAAAAATATCTCTATGGTTATCGTTAAAAAAAATATTTCAACGTCATTTCGGAGTAAACGAATTTGTCATTATCATTTATTCATTTGCAAAAATGCGTTCAAGTACAAAGACATTAATTTTAGAAGTGATATTTTGTTTATGTCATCATCGCACTTTTGTTCAAATACATGTACACTTTCAATACAAATTTCATAAATGCGAAAGCGCTTATCGAAATTTAAAAAAATATATCGAAATTGCAAATACAATAGTTAACATCTTTAGAAACTACGATTATGACCTTTTTGAACTAACCAACGCTGGGTTTTTAATTGTTGATTATTTATTTACCAAAACGCACTGACGACGACTATGCATAAAAATCCACTGGTATATTCTTTACGTAAGCATGATGCCAATTTGTATGATGAAATCTGATTGCGCGAAGTGAACAGTGTTCGCAAAAAATTGATATACTTTCATTGAAGAATTTTTTTTTTAAAATTGAATATACTTATCAAAACCGACCCATACACACACAAACGCACACACAGATATGTATATACTTGCACTTTGGAGATGTCGTTGTCACTAGGCATTACGCACAGAGATCTATGGTGAATTTAACTCACCCCCCCCCCCCAACACATACACACGCGCAAATGCGAACAATATTGACAATTATTAAAGTGAAGATACACTTAATATATTCAGGATTGGACAGCACTGAATTTTGACATCTAAAAGGTATTACTCCTGTTCCTTTTTAAACAAGTAAATTAATATCAGGGAAAACAATTAGCGCACATTCTTTTTTTCGTAAAAAATAATTACGTCCGTATTTAAATAAAAAAGAACTTACCCGTTTTCTTGTAAAAAGGAGAAGGCCTTGCACAGAGAAACCATCACAGCCAGTAAAACACATTTTGCTGGAGTTGGTGAGAACATAGTCCCAACCGCTTACACTGTATTCTACCCACAGTTCTCGCTTGTAGTGAGAGATCGAGACTAACAGGTTACCCTCACGATGAAACGGGAGTCACTAAACAATACCCATTACCTCACTGGACCTTTAATTTGGTTTTCTGATTGGCCATACAAAAATTTCAATCTAACACGACCTAAAACATCACTTAGAAGAATTAAAGTGAAGAAATATTGCGCAACAACCGAATGCCCCTGGGGCAATCTTTGAACTTGTTTAGACTCAGGTGTGTTTGTATACGCCTTACAAAATTACCGAGTCCAAATAGTGTGAATTTTTCTTCTGTAGAAAGCGTGTGTTATATTAAATAATCGGTATTTTTATAGAAGAATTTGATTTTTATTTGTTTTTGAGTGAAATTAAAACAATGTACCGGATGTGATATTCAGCATGTAGAGATCGACAGACACGTGCTACAACTAAACAAAAATCAGCAAAGGTTTAATCAAAAAGTTTTTTGTATAAATAAATTGAACTTAGTGAATGGGATAAAAAGAGATTTTTCTAAACATTGGCTATACAAGTAGTATTAATGTTATACATATTGAATGAGTGCAAAAATTGGCGTAATGTGAACACGACACGATGTCGCACTTTTGAAGCAAAATAAAGTCTGCGAGCTCTTTAAATATTGTAGATTGATACATGTACATGTATTTATATTATTTCTATTCAAAATAATTAAAAATAAATATACACATCTATATACAATAGGCTATCAATGGGTATGTTTTTCTGTATGTTTTCCGTGGTGTGTATTTGTAAAGAACATTTTAGATAATTGTTGATTGTCCTATTTATGGCAAGAAAATTCTATAAATATTCCTTGGTTAAAAACGAAAGTTCGCAGCATACTATTAGATCAGTTCAAACAAACAAGGTATAGTGATGTTCGAAATTCACCAAAAAGTATAAATTACAGATTGTTTAAAAAATCATTAGCTTTTGAGGAATATTTTTTGAATTTGCCAACAAAACTATGGAAGAAATACTGTATTTTTAGAACTGGTAACTCAAAACTACCTATTGAGACAGGAAGATGGTTCAATATTCCAAGAGAGAATAGAACTTGCAAATTATGTACTTGTAATGAAATTGGAGATGAATTCCACCATTTGTTTAATTGTTCTGATCTTTGTATAACTGATGCTAGAAACATGTATTTACCAAAATATTATATATCAAACCCAAATGTTTTAAAATTTGAAGCATTGTTTAATGTATCAAACAAAACACAACTTATCAAGATTTGTAAATTTATAAATATAATTATTGAGAGAGTTAGCTCTCTTGGTTAATGTACATGTACTAATCCTTCTTCACAATGTAATTTTTGTATATATCTTCTCTACACTGTAAACACAGTTTATTGAGAATAAAGTTCATTGTCATTGTCATTGTTTCCTCAATTTGTTGCAAAGTGTGAACCCGTTAACGAATTAACAAACCGTGGATGGTCCATATTCATATTTTAATAGATTCAAAAATTTCACTGTAAATATTGTGGAGATAAATCGCCAATGTTCGATGACAAAGAGTATCAGGCACGGGGTAGCAAGGGCTCTTTTAGAAATTGTAATTATTATCGAATATGTAATTACATAAGTAGTAATGTTAGAAAAAGAAATAAGACTGTGATTCACATGTATTCTAAGCAAACAACAGATACAATATAGCCGTTTAAGGGTTATTTAAAAAATAAACGTGATAAAATGATTGTATTAAAAATAGGAAGAAGCCTCTATTTATTATACGTATACTTACTTCTAACAATAACCGATCTACTTTAAAAATAAATATTAATTAAGGGTAGATATTACACATTGATTGTTTTATGATTATTAAAAACGTGTTTTGATTGAATCTGCATGCAGCTATTTGTAACTCAGAACACTCGATTTAATCCAATTGTGTCTCTCACGAAATGGAACACTCAATCAAAACACATTTGAGAACTAATTTGTCTTTCTGAAGTACCAGTAATACATGTAACAACTCAGCACGTCAATGACCAACTTGTTGTTTATATATGTATATATAAACGGGATCAACGCTCGTTTAAATGGTCAAGAAATTGTGACAATAACGTCTCTGATTGGTCTGGATCAACACAACCTAGGATCGAACTAAGTTCGACGGGCAATAGAATCAGGGGTTCATTTAAAAGTTAATCAAAATAAATATTTTTGTTGCACATATAGGGGAGATCTGTCAATATTTTAAAAGATTTTGAAGAACTGAAGTATAAGATTTGAATTTGATATGTTTACGAATCTCCATTAAATACTGTCTGAGATTAATTTATTTGATACTTTTTTAAGGAATCACCACCACTTTCAGGGGAGTAGAAAAAGTTCATTGATTAATGGATGGAATAACAAATTTGAAATGCGATCAAGTTATTAATCCATTCAACGCTTAAGGTTATAAAGAGTAAGCCTCAATGTTCACCTACTCGAGGGCATGGAATGTGAAAACACCTTTAACACATATAGAGAAAACACAAAATTAAACAAGCTTTAGGGAGCTTTTAATTTTTTATTACCTATCTCCAATTAAAAAAAAACTACAAAAAAATTATCTGGGATTTTTTTAACGTTTTTTACGTTCTTTACATGTTTCACAAAATCGACAATATTTCTCCATTATTTTTGCTATACAAATCTTGCAGTAATTTTCCTGAAGGAACCCGTAAGCTTAAAAACTATAAGGTAAATTGATCATTTTTTCTTTAATTAATTTTCAAATTTTTCAACACTTGATACCGGATATTACATCAATATTTAGAAAGACTTGCAAAATCACCCCTGCCCCTCAAAAACCTTTAAGAACCAAACCAAACGAGTTCGTATGACGCCCTGTTCCGCTGTGCTTGCTATTAATTGACCCCCTCCCCCTCCAGACCGCTTCACTCTAGATCCTCGCAGTATTTCTGTACAATATCATTTTCTGCATAAACCCTATGTCTTTGTTGTTCTCCTAGCCCATGAAACAGACAAACAATATCTTATCATTTAATTCCTTTATTATTTAGAAAAAATGAGCACATGACCAACGCATAAACAAATGGTGAGAGTGAAAACAAACATCGAATCTTTTCTTTACGCCAGTTTGAATCCAGAGAAACTCATTCTTGTGTATTGATTACTCTCCAGATAATTTCCCGCAAATAATAAACCCACCCGGACATAAACGACGTCCCCTCCCGTCAGACTTAGGACGGTCATTGAGGAGGCGACTGCCCTGTCATTGTGATCCATGGCGTCAGCCCACGTGATGTCTTTCACCTGACCATTGGCAACGATCTCTATGGTACTGTGAGATTTGTCGAATGCGGCCGTGGTTGTATGGAACACATAGACCCCGCTTTCTGGCGCAGTGAAGTTACCCGTTTGCACGTTAAAGCCGTTTCCAACATTGGTTTCAACTCGATCGTAGACGAATGTTTTGTATTTGGAAATTGTGTTGATCAAAACATTTTGGGACATGTAGACAAAAAAGGCAACCTGCCGACCTGAAATTAACAATCGTTAACTTAAATGTGTATTATTCTACTAATTTATGTGTTCGTTCATTTTACATATAAATACATCATTTGGTGATTTTGCGATTGCAGGTATGATGGTATAGCAAAGCCCCCCCCCCCCCCCCAAAAAAAAATAAATAAATAAATAAATAAGAAATCATATAATCCTGCGTCAGCGTCTTATTATTTATTTGACCACCTGCAATATTAATTCTTGCAACATTCAAAGGACGTATGAAACAATTTTTTTCTCATATATTCTGTTATTAATCAACATACCGATGTTATTAAATTTGTCTGTTTAAGGGGGATGGAGGACCTTATTTTATTTCTTATAAAAGGACTCTGTTACGTCGTAAATTTACAACCTCTGCAATTTTTAAAAGGACTCATTCTCTCTAGATCCGCGCCTAACCCTTGGCTATAATCTTAATAAAGGGGCAAAACAAGGTTTACGACGCAATAGATCTGTACGTTCACAGAGGAAAATTGAAATCAAGCAAATTAAAGTCATAAAGTCAAATAAAAGCCAAGTTTAATGTTAGAGAAAACAACTATAAATTATCAAGATTTAAGAATGGCAATCAGAGATTGTAATCGATGTATGAACACTTATCATAAATAATGATCTTTAATTATTTCAAATATTTATAACATATCAGGCTTCTCAAGTATTGTTTGCAATAACAAAATAGAATTGTTCTCTAAGTTCCATAGCCCAACATTTAAATTTTTTTTACACAACTCTTCAAATTAGATGATCAAGAAACCGCAAAGAGGATCCAAATTCAAAAACAGTTGTCTTTCTCAAACATGAATTTTCCTTGGAACAACATTAGATGTATGTTGTTATCAATTTGATTGAATATACATTATGGTAAAGAAAATATTTTAGATTAATGTCGGCCAACCCAAAAATTCAATTTGAAAAATCTAAATAGATTAATTTGTCGGAAAAACCCAAAAAGGAGAATACAACAAAGACCCAACACTTTTTAAATAGAAAAATAAAAAAAATATACAATTGTATAAGTGTAAAAAAAAATGTTTCCTGAAAATACTCCGACATAGTATTGTAGATTGAAATTTACAATCAATACCTGCTTCCTGTTGCTCACTTCCTTTACGCTGACTACAAAGACTACAAATTGTGTCCTCCATTATCTTCTGGTCACATGATTCATATCCATACGCAGCGTACAGACAAAGAGCGACGAAAACACAGATTCTGTGCATTGTGAACAATTGCTCAGATCAGACTCACTTTCTGTGCTCTTATATTGTTAATGATATGCTTTCATGATGCATGTTATTTTCATTCCCGACGGGTTGTTGATTTGGTAAGACTCAGAACTTATTTTATATATGACAAGAGCACCAATGGCCACATCGCTCGCCTGATTAATAATGTCTTTTGAACCAGGTTTATTGCTTCGTGCAAAACATATTACATACACAAAACACATAACTTAAGATAAATATCGTACACAGTTCAGTCTGTATTTGATATTTGATTAATATTTATAGTTATTTACACTTGTGCATTTTACATGAAGTAATCAACCTTGTACAAAGAAATAATTAATCAGACGAGCGATGTGACCGAGCCATGAGCGCTTTTGTCATGTATGATATAAATTCTGAATCTCATCATTGTATTATTCAAATCATAATCAGCGTCTTACATTTTTAAATTCAAGTATTGCTATTTCTGGCAAAAATACGTTTTTTAAGATGCTACCACGGTAAAAAAAAAACATTGAAAGACACAGATAGTTTCAAACACACGACTTGCAGATCAATAGCTTTAATTTACCTAATGCACTACGGTATAAGTCGCCAGAAAACTGAAGTTATGGTGAATTTGATCGTTTATCCCCAAAGTACGTCACACTATGAGTCTCATAATCTGAAGTGTTTTAATCCTGACCAATGGAAGTCATGCAACGAGGAACTTGAATTTACTATAGATGGGAAGCAATAATTTTGTAAATGCTTTAGAATTAAATTTTATTTTGTTCTCGAGAAGAAGCATTTTATAACACTATGCCTTATTTCTTTCTCTAAATTATCTCTCCTTCGAAGTTAGGGGACCTGACCTTTCATTGGATTAAACTTAAAAAGCTATTCGCGCAAGAAATGGTTGATGTAAGCCGTGTCGTTCAGGCGAAGAGATTATAACCGGACAGACAGATGGACCGACACCGGGGAAAATGTGATAAAAAGTTCCCTCTTAATTAAAAATAATATTCGGTTCAGGTGAGCTAACAACAGGCCGTGGGAAAGGAGGAGGTGAAAACAGTTAAACATAAACACATACCATATTGAATCGTACATTCATGTCATATTGCATCTTTAAAAAGTTTATCAACAAATTTTATCATCGTATTCCACGCTATAGCTAATTACATATATTAGGTTACACCTTTTATAATTTCATCGCACTTCTCACAAGGCCCTCATTCATTATCATAGCAAATCTGGGAAACATTTCAAACTGCGACTTTGCATAACATTCGAAGATAAATAATAAAAACTCTGACATTTTGTTGCAAGAGAAAGAAAGTAAATAAATACCCAACCCCCCCTTCCCTCCCAAAACAACAACAAAAACTAACAAACAGACCAACAAAAAAAAACCCCTAAAAAACTCAAATTAAATTCAAAACAGAAACTCAAAACAAACAAACAATTTATTTTTTTAAAGAAGAAGGGGGAAAAAGCGACACGCTGCCTGGACTATAGATAGGGTAGATCGTATCTTATAAAAGTATGCAGTCTTTGTAGTGAAAACGTTAAATAGTGTACATGCAGGCAAAGGCGGATCCAGCAATTTGGAAAAAGTGGGATTCCATTCGATGATAATCAATATGTGCAAAATTCATCATTTGTCAATAAACAACGTTTTTCGTGCGTATACAACTGTATTTAATAAACATTTATCTCATCACTATCTATTTCACATCTATTTCAAAATCAGAGTGCACTCCATTATTGAGCGTTTTGCCGTTTTGATTTAGGTCAGGAAGATTTGCATAATATCTAAGAAACCCAAGTTTCCAGCAAGGAGAAAGTGTGTCCATGCTTGATAGAAAAGAAACACTAAGAAACAAAAAACAACTCATACTAATTACGACAAACTATTAAAAAAAGGATATTTTATAAAAAAAAATTATGTCTTTAATGTTTTTAAATTCTAAACTATTTATCGATTTTGATTTCTATATATCGACTGCCTTCTTAAATAAAGGTCTAAATGATAGGATATGACAAAAGAATAGGGACAGTTTATCTGCTGAAAAGATGGTACGTGTGTAATACAATGGTAAAAGCAATTGTCGTCCCAGGGAACTTGATGTGACCTCTGTAATGGGTGCGCTACATCATCCGGGCTAGTACCGATGCGATCATATTTAAAAAGTATTGAACATTTATGCATTTTGATAATGGTTTACATATAAACCGTTTACACGGTATTTTTGTAAGAGAATTTCCGATTCTTGGAAACAAAACAAAAAAGGCTTTCTTTTGTGTTTCATGTGGATATGAAGGTAGCTAGCATTCCAGAAAAATAGCATAACCTGCGTAAGCGGGTCATGTAGTTTTCTTTGTATTTTTCGTATGAAACGAAGTAAAACTCATCTATTATAATTTAACTTAATTAACTAAATAATACATTTGAGAACGGCTTTTTAAAGTAAAACGAATGCGTGTACTCGTACTTGAACGTCGTTTTACTCGATGGCTTGTCAGTTCAAAACTGTATGAACTATAATCGATTTTTTTTAAATAAATAGAGTAGAAAATACATTGTAGATGCTATTATAAATCTGTGATACTGCTTAATTTTATGTATTTTTTCTTTTATTTTCCACATGTTTACTCAGTGTAGTGTCCTTTCTGATATATTTCATTTTATCAAATAGTCATGTTGTATATTTTATTTGATAAAATGAAATATATCAGAAAGGACAGTAGTAAACACCGGATGCTGAAGGGGAGTACAATGTACTTTATTTCGATAAAAAATGATAAGGTTTTTTCATATAAGAACAAAATTATGGGACGTAGTACGAAATTCTTTAAATAAGCAATTTTAAAAGCATTTATTTAAGGTAATAATAGTATTTCTATCATAAATGGAAAAAATTGCCTTTAAATACGCATTAAACATTTTCCAAAAAATCATATGTCCCAGAGAAAGGGGGGGGGGGGTCCGACCCCCGGAACCCCCCTCTGGATCCGCCACTGTGCAGGCAGAGTTGGTAAATTTCCGCTTGTCGAAATGCCCAAAAAGTTGGATTGTTCGACTTCTTTGTGTTTTACAGGCAGTACAAAACAAGATGTACTTTACAATACTTAAATTGATATCTTGCATAACGAAAAACCTTTCCTCATTACTGCTCCAGAAATAGTGGCTTATATTTACCAACAAAGATCTCATGAGTTAAACTAAATTCCAGCCTCAAAAATTATCTTACCGTGATTTATCGGCAACAACTTCACTGGCAGACAACATAATTGTTCAATTTTTTCGGTTCCCTTGAAATTTAGACCCACTCTCAACAAGTATTGACCTCCAAAGTTTACACACTTTTAGATAATTTTAAAAAATCCTTTAATCTAACATAATTTTCATAAATCATAATATTCTCCATTTTTCTTTAAAATAGTTCTTCATATTTTAATGAAAACATCCCATTAATCGTGGGCTTTCTGACCACAATGATAAGGGTTACAATAGACTTCAATTAATGAAATATTTACTCTGCTTTCAGCCTGCTCCTGCATTTAAAAAACGCCTTGCCGTCACATTCTATGAAAAGAAATTCCTATAATCAAAACTGAAAGTTAAAGGGGCATGATCACAATTGTACGAAAGCCGAGAAGGATCATTCGAGATTCGAGATTCCAAATACGAGATTCGAAATACGAGATTCGAGATTCGAAATTCGAGATTCAATATCTAAATTAACCAATCAAATCATGGATCTGAAACCTGTATCCTAGCAACATCAAACTGTTCTAAATAAAGATCATTCGTACATGCTCTTTCCTACAAATAAATGTCTTAATAGCTCTTATATAGTGGTTATAAAATGGTTAAATTAACATTGATGAATTAACCCCACACAGTATAAACAATTAAATTAGAAATAACACTGTTGGCTTTGCGAATCTAAGTGGTTTTGTTTGCCCTGTATGTATTTCCCCCCGAACAATTTTAACCCGAAGTGTATTCGCCCCAACTGTGTAAAAATCGGCTCGCGAAGAAAGATCTGTTTAATCTAAATGTTTTAGCTATGAAACGAAACTCAATGAAATAATCGACATGTCAAAATATAGGTTATGATAAAGTTTTAAACCATAGAAGATTTAATGATTTACAACCTCAAAGACAAAAATCCAGATACGAATAGTGTATTGTAGGGTATGGCAATGCCATTGTCGATATGAGAGAGAGAGAGAGAGAGAGAGAGAGAGAGAGAGAGAGAAAGAGAGAGAGATTCTCTTTTGAGAAGTGGACAGGCATAGCCTACATCCATGGATGTAGGCTATGCCTGTCCACTTCTCAAAAGAGAATAAGAGAGAGATAGAGAGAGAGAGAGAGACAGACAGACAGACACAGAGAGAGTTTTGTAGTGTCAAATTCAGTTTGATTTAGAATTTGAAATTGATTTGATTTGTTACAAGCATATATAGACAATAATTAAGCCTCTAAAACGAGAAAAGAGAGGAGGTAGCTAGGGTAGGGCAGACCAACTAGCAAGCTTTAATTTTAACGGTGTTAGCGCACCTGTGATTTACATCGACTCTCTCTCTCTCTCTCTCTCTCTCTCTCTCTCTCTCTCTCTCTCTCTCTCTCTCTCTCTCTCTCTCTCTCTCTCTCTCTCTCATCACCTAGCATTTCCTTTTCCGTGAGGGGGTTTGGGGTATTTGTGATGTCTTTCATTAACTAGCGAAAATGATAAAAAACAAACATGAAATTTTCTTTAAATTGTGTGCGGATGTTGTACGCCAATAATCTGTTTTCAGTATATACATTTCAATAGGGGGGGGGGGGGGCTATATAGTCCTAATTAATTTGTCAGTTATTCTGTCCCCTCTTTGTTTTCTCTTCGTTTTCCTGGTTTTTTTTATTTGGCTCGGCAAATTAATATAAAACTTTCGGTGTAGCTCCATAACGATGCACTGTAGATAAATTATGAGTAGTTTTACTTTTGATAAACAGGTACATATCCGTACTTGATTTTTAATTTGACTCTTATAATCGGATTTAATATTCCAATAATTATAGGGTAGGAAAGAGTAGACGGGACTTTTTTGCGCATATCCTACTGTACCATTCATTCAACACAGGTATTAGCACTCATCGAGTTCGACTTGCTTTCCTTTTCTTTCATCCACTGGATTTAAAGCAATTAATTTTTGAAAATATTTTGAATTTATGGCCTAATTATATATAAATAAGAGCTGCGCTGGTGCATATATTTACCAAAATGGACCAATATATAACCAAATGAATCTAAAAATTTTGACAAAATTAGTTTTAAACATACGACTTTTTTTCAATTCTAATCGGGTATGTCCTTTAGAAAAATCTTGAACCACATACATTTTAGCAAATAAAACGACAATTGTTTCATTTTTTTATGGGGAGGAAGGTGGTGCCGGTAAAGGACATGTATTGCTTGTGGCAGTTGTGCTATACTCTCATTTGTTATAATAGGTAATACTACATATTGATATAAAATGAAAGTTTCCAAGTACACTGTACATAGCTTCTATCACGCATTTTGACCCGTGCGATAGTTTAAAACAATTTTCAAAGCATTTAATGTAATTCAACCGATCATTTTTGAAATTTATTTTTCTGGATCCCCGCCTGATACGTCCGCCTTCTTGTATATTAGAATTACATGTACGTTGACCATATGTACACATTAACTTAATCGGCTATGTTATGGGACGATAACATTTTTTATCAATGTTTTTGCAGGATATGTAACAAATAACAGTCTATTTGTGGGTTTTTGCACTGATTATTTGAGATAATTTGCCGTAATCTTTTATGCATTCCACACACCACTCACAGTTTCTTTATTTGGTGTTCTGTGTGTATGGCGACAAATTGGTAAATTTGCACCACTCACCCCTTGTAGCTTCATCCTGATTACATTTTATCTGGCTAAGTGTAATGTAGTAATATATTAAATACACACATCTCTGTTTGCAGTGCGTATTTACATCTTTAGAGATTTACTTACAAAAAAAGTAAACATTTGTATGACATATGTAATTATTGTCAATTTTGGTGCGGTGGGGGGTAGGGGGGTAGGAAACTACAGAGAAAATTAACTTGGCTGTGAAACATATGCTTTTATTCTTTCTTGTTGATATATCAATGAATGAATTATAACAAAATATATGTACAACAATTAATTTTGAAATATTCATGCACAATCAAATAAAAGGTTTTACTGTTCTCTGCACAAGAAATCGGCAATGTGAACAAATTGGCACCCTATCATCCCTACCTTTAATAGTAGAGAGTAGGTATCCTTCTATATTGAAAACAATTCCAAAAGTAAGACTCATAATAAGTTGTTTACTGAGGAAAAGGAAAAAAAAATTGTATTTATTAATAATTCCGTATGATGTGATAATATCTCAATGATTTGTTTATAATCATAGTACTAGTGTATCACTGTATGCATACATAAAAACGATAAGTAATGCTTATATTTATTAGTGAAACAGGACAGATTATTTATATTTAGATTATTTAGATACATGTACTAATCTTCATGCGGGGATCTAGAAAGGAGGGGATCAGGGGATCTGGACCCCCTCCTCGGGAAAATTGGAGCTTATTAAATTTACATAGTAAAATTTTTTAAAATTGGCCTAGGACCCCCAACAGAAACAATTAGCTACGCTTATGAAGTTCTCTACCATAACCGCATTTTTACACAAAAGGGGTGAATAAACCCGGGTTTTAAACTATTACTGGTGGTGAAATACCTTAGGGTTCAAACGCATCAGGTGGAAATGCACCAGGGCAAACAAAATCACTTGGATCCGCGAAGCACACTGCATTATTACTAGTCTACTTAGATATTCTGTGTAAAAGTAAATACAAATAATTATTTAGTTAGGTAGGGAGAAGTGAACATAGCATTTATTTGTATATAAGAGCATGTACGTATGATTTTTATTTAGAACAGTTTGATGTCGCTAGGATACATATTTTCAGATCCTTGATTTGATTGGTTAATTTAGATATTGAATCTCGAATTTCTAATCTCGAATCTCGTATTTCGAATCTCGTATTTCGAATCTCGAATCTCGAATGATCCTTCTCGGCTTTCGTACAATTGTGATCGAATTGTTTCTGTTATTTTAATGATGTACAATATTTTAAGTTGATCAAAAAAATTTCACCGTCAGTCTAGAGTTATGAGCAAGATATAAAGCTCATAATTCTATTTATGTAAACAGGGCTCGTACCAATTTTTCTGTATCTTATACACGTTGGATTCGTTGATGATTTTGCGTTTTCAAGTGTCATTGCTTTATTTCTTAATGTCATTGTACATGATAATGGTTTTTGTGTAAAGTCTTGCACATATTTTTTTTTTTGCACTAGGACAACCCTTTTCTCTTCATAAATTCTCCCCTATAACAATATGCTTTATTTTCATTTTTATTGGTTTAGGAAATCGACCGTTCGCTGTTTCACGGACAAAAACTCGGATAGCTTTCAAATATAAATAAAAGTTTTTGGTCTATACTTTCTCTATTTCTGATACAATCTTATACAATGTTACAATTGAAATCACTGCACTGTACAGGGTTAAAGAAGCTATTATTAACTTCGAAGTGCAAAATTGTTTTTTTTACAATACTTTCATTTAACTATATTCGATTAAGTTATTTCATGCGTCACAGTTGGACAAATACTGTCATCTTTGCTAGCGAAGGGTTTACGATCCACTCTGCTTCTGTTGTAATGAAACAGAGTAAATCATAAAACCTTTGCTAGCGAAGATGACATACTGTATGTTTTTTATTCTAAAACATTTTCCCTTCACGGATAAATATAGACCAATTGTTATAGATTCTAGGATAAGGAGAAATGAATGAAAACGTTCAGCTTTTTGTGCAGAAAATAACCTTGTCACAGGAGTACAATCTTCCCAATGAAGAACCCGGGTATCTCCTGACTATCGGAAAACGCTCACTCCTTCTAGGCACCGGTTAAAAATGTTGTATAAATTTTTAAAAAATATGTATTCAAATACATGATAAAAAGAATTGTACTGAAATATGAATGTGATTATTTTATACACAATTGGCCAATTTTTTGTCGTCAAAAATGTTAAAAAGAGTCGGGCCCAAGATGCATAGAAAGTTTAAAGTCAACTTTCTTACCGGTGTAACGAAGAATTTTGACCCGGGTTGAAAATTGACCCGGGGGCCATTTTTCAACGTTGAATAATGAGACGAAAGGTGTTGAATAAAGACCCTAATCCGTTGAAAATTGACCCCCATCGTGGAATTTTGATCATGAAACCGGTTCAAAATTCAACAGCAAAGAAGCACAAAATAACGAATCAATATTATAACTTGAGTTTATTTAATTAAAAATTATCAGTTTATACATATTTATTCTTTATATTTATATGTTTCAACCGGGGGGGGGGGGGGGGGGGAGGGGGGGGGGGGGTTAAAAATGAGACTTTATAAATGAATATTTTTTAATTTACATATTATCACTTTAAATATGTAATAACTTTTCGCGTATAATTGCTGTTTTGTGTGATATCTACATATTTCTTTAAAAAATATATGTTTTTTTAAGAATATTTGTATATGTCAAAGTATTAATTGTTTTAGTTAATTAGTATTCATATTTGTGTTCACTTATTTCAACATTTCATGTTTTCATTTCCCATTGTTCATTTGTTTACATTCACACCGCTTCATTCATTCATACAATCATAGTAGTACGAGAGGTCACATGGTTACGTTTGGCGGGTGGATCAGTGAATGAATGGGTGTGTTGGTTTAAGTGAGTGAGAGCGCATGTCCGTTTGCATTATCGAATTTTTAGCCCGAACTTTGATTTAATGTCACGACGCCACCCAAGACAGACGGTTGAATTATTAAGCTTCATAGCTTGTCAACCCGACTATTATCTCAGTTCATATTGCTGTTATACTTGGTGGGTTATTTTAATCAAATATGTGTAATTTAAATATTATTTAACTAAAAATAAATTTAATGAGTGAATGTAGAGAATGAGAGTGTTTTAGTAATGTTATAATTTTATATGATTATAGATCACCTAGCTGTACTTGAGGAAACCATTTATTCAATATACAAATACAACAATAAATATATAGCGTCATTTCCACAAAAGGTCTTGGAGTTCTTAATTGTTCCCAAATGTAGCCCAGAATATTATATATCAGCTACCCCTTGACATATACATAATTACACGTTAAAATATTCAATGCAGTTAAACTCCAATTTTTAAATTCGCTGGAGAAGTGTACAAATGTAAATATTTTAAAAATTACAATACATCATATTGTTTAATTTTGGTTTTACGTTCATCCAGTAAATTGAAACTTTGATATTGTTCATTGTAGATTTTCTGGGTGTGTGCAAATACAAAATTTAGAGTATGTCATATTGAGATTTTTGTGCTCGCACCCACTCAGTTTGTTAAAACTGTTATTATCTGAATTTTGTATTCACACCTATCCAGCCAATAACAGTGTACAAAATGATGATATGCTCACATGTTCTCGTTCATGAACAATGCTGTAGTAACTTTATCTTGAAAGCCATTTCTTTTTAAATGTTATTTGTTACGTGGTTACTAGGGTAACTAAATATCATCAAATCGCTGATTTATTTTTAGGCATAAACAATTCTCCTTCATGGAATCTGTAGCAAGTTAGCAACCTAATTTTTGTACAGGATGACAATAAAATAATTTTGCTTTAATAGTTTCTAAATTGCTTTGATTACAAAAATTTATCATAAATACTAACAGTAATTGTTTTCGTCAATAAATAGGTAAATTGCATTTTTTGAATAGAAATATGAAGAAGAAGATCATACAGCAGCGTTGGAGTAGATGATTGACCTTCCTATCACAGCCACCTACATTATTAAATCAATTAAAACGTGTTTTATTGAACGGAATGATCAAATTATTGAATGGATTGGATAAGAGTCTTAGCCTATGTAAACCCTTTCAAACATACAAAGTCAAGAAGAAATTATCTATAGTCATAAGAATATAGTATTACAAGTTTACAGAATATTATTGATATAACATGTATGTGCATATAAGACAGGGGATACTTGAATATTAAATAATTATCTGAATATTTATGATATATGATTGTATGACTTATTGTTGGTATACATGTTGACTCGCACCTACATTAACAAACCTATCACCTTCATTTATACTTGCAGGGATATAAACATAAGAATGACATTTTCATGATCCAACCCATTTGAAAAGAACAGTAAATAAAAGGGGGCTATATATTAAGTAAATATACATTTATAATTCTTAAATAGGTTTAAATCGTGTAACCTAAGAGAATCAAAAACGCTTTGGAGCTCTAATATAAATATAAACATGGGAAACAATTTTACAGTTTTATCTATATGAAAAATCAGATCTACCATAAAGTATATAGTACATTAATGTCAATAAGTTGTTTAAAAAGTTCGTCTCCTTGGATATCCAGGGGGAAAAATCACATTTCCTTCAGATTCAGACCTACACTATAAACATCGACTCCCATCAGTTTAAAAAAATCCTTAAAGAAAGCTTTACTAGCTTTATTCCGTAATTGACGTAAAATAATATTTCCTATTGCCTTAACTGAAATGTTTGTAAGCTTTAGGTATATTTTGTTTTTTAATTAAGTTTTGACTTAAAGAAAGATAAAGTTGATGGAATTTTCTTTCCTGCATGAAGATTATTCCATAATTTACATGTAGACGGAGCAAAGCTATTGTAATAAGTATATAGTGGTAGATAAAAAAAAAAGCTCATTTGACCTAAGAGTACATGTATGTTCAGTTAGAAAATATGATTGAATTCAATCTAACATATTTTGTGGTGTTTAACCATTTATAATCTTGGAGAATATAATTAGTTTATGTTTATCCCTTCGAGATTGTAAGGTTTCCAAATCAAGCTCACTATATAAAATGATTTTAGAAGAATTAATTCTGATCCCTGTCACTGTCCTGGTTGCTTCAATTTGCACATGTTTAAGCAATTCGGATTTTCCTTGATACAGCTGCTCCAAACAACATCACCATTTTCCAGTCTAGGTCTGATAGAAGCCGAATTTTAACAAGTGTTTATCTATCAATTGTATGCTTAATAATCTTAATATATTCAACTTTTTGCATGCCTTTTCATGTATACCATTAATATAATTAGATCAACCATCCTCCGACTGTATATTTAGATGCAAACCTACTTTTTTTTTTTACATTGATAACATTTTTGCTGTATGCTATATGTTTTTAATTTTGAGGAAATATATTACGTCAGTTGCCTGTGTATCTAATTTGATGGAATTGAAAACTCAAAATGATAGAAATAAATTGCATTTTTTTTAAAAGAACTATGACTCTGCATATGCAGAAAATTGAATGGTGCTTCAATAAAGTTAATCCGACAATTAAGTTTATGAAAAATTATTGTCAAGTATATATATATGTATAATTCAGTATATATAAAAAAGATAAAAATATGACAACCATTCATTTATTTTTTGTCAGGGGTGCTGACTTCTTCAAATTAAGCATATGTATCTGACATTATATCCTTTTGTCTTGATATAAATGTATATACCCTTTACCCAATAAAACAGTATAGAGGTTATATTTTCAATTATTAGAAAATACAACGCCAGGTGCCTGTCGAATAGGGCTCTGTTGAATTGCCTTAAAATTGACAATAACGGGCAATACATTTGTTAGATATATTTATCAGAGATTATGACAAGTTGAAACTTAAAATTCTGTCACATGTGGGAATGAAAACCATGTCACTATGCCAAAAAGTATTCTAGCCCTACTCGCCTGTTCCATTCCGAAGCAAACGGTCATCTTCTTAGCTTTATTGACATAGTATAGTAATAATAAATGGATATCATATTTTCAGTCTCAAAATTAAATGATAAATTGGACCTATCAACCTAAAAGAAATTAGCCCGTCCGCATATGTATCGGACAATATGAACATTTTGAAACTAAAACTTTCAAATATGTGCATGATTGTACATTTAAACTGTGTAGAGTAAGTTCCAGTTCAGATCAAAACTCTGAGGTTGGGGTAAATTCTCAACAGGATCAATTTTCAACGTGTCGATGTCATCAGAGTTTAGAAAAATCTTTCTCATACCGTTGAAAAATGACCCCGGGTATAAATTTCACGATTTTGGTCTCAATTTTCAACGTTGAAAAATGACCCGCCGGATCAATATTCAACGTTGAAAAATGACCCCCGGGTCAATTTTCAACCCGGGTCAATATTCTTCGTTACACCGGCAATCTTGTGGAACGCCGCCTTGATGTTCAAAAATTCCTCTCTTGACGGGAAACAGATGAATCTTTTGGTCAATCTACATAACAATTCCGTCACCAGTCTTACTGCCCTGCCAGATGTGCTCTTTGACATGCTCAAAGTATCGCCAATTGTTTTTGTTATACTTTCATGTTAAATACTGAAATCTGATTGGTTCAGACGCAGTTCATAATCCGTTCTATTACCCTCAGCGTTAGCAACGCACTTAGCAACGGGTAACATTATACAAATTGTTACATGCGCGAAAATCAAGCGCGTACGGTTCGCTGTAGAATTCACGTTATTCCTATATAAAAGCAGTAAAATTTTCTTAAAAATTAAGACATTCAGTATAACAAAATAAATAGTGCCTGTTTGGGAGGATAACAGTTGAAACTGACTTCGCGTCGGTTGACAATGGTTTTCTCGGGGTGTCAATTTCAACTGTTACCCTCCCAAACAGGCACTATTTATATACATGTAATGTAGAATAACACTGAGCATTGCATAAAATCTTAATGAAACCAACACTTGATGGAAGGGAGGGAAGGGGTTGTTTCTCCTGCTAGTAAATTGAAGATTATCTTTGAGTAAGTCAACAATAAAAAATATTGTTGCAAGGAAAAATCGATATCTCTCAAATATTTCGTTGTCATTTAGTCCTTCCAGTGGATTAGATCTGTCTTGAATCCGCCATGGAACGCCAAGATTAAATCGACGTCGATGTTGCAGACGTCGCGTGACAGCTATTTTGGAAGAGTGAATTCACGTGAGATTTTCTTTGAAGTCACTATATACTAATCTCAAGATTTTTTGAGAAATCTGAAATTATTTTTCTCATCTGAGTCTGAAAAAAACATTGGTGGCCCAGACGTTTGAGAAAAATCTCAAATCTGAGAAAAAACTCAAAGACAAGTTTGTGTTTGAGAAAAAGTTATTTGGTAGCACAGTTTAATGAGAAAAACTCAACTTTTCTAAGAAATCTTAGTTTTGAGAAAATCTCAGCGTTGGTGGTCCGAAGGCCTGATCCCATCTCCATATATGGAGGTGCGTGTTTCTCTGCTTTGAATTTGTATTTTGCTTTATGGTTGGCATTTTCTTTTAAAATTTGACCTTGCATCTTAAATACACTGAAGTGAAAAAACAAAAATAAGACAGAGGTAGGTAGACAATTTTAAAGATTTACTAAGCAGCCCTGTACCAGAAACAATGGCAGACAGTCGACTGGCAGCACACCAGGTTGCTATAGTTTGTTCCATTCCATGAACTAAAAAATCATTAAGGACATTCAGATGTTGAAAAATCTTCAGGTCAATACTTGATACCGGCGAATCGCTAGAAGCAGACCCACCTACAACAGCTAGAATTTTGCAACACTTCCTTACCAAACTCTTAGAGACAGAAGAACTTTAACAAGACTGGCATTATGTTACTCTCTCTACCAGGAAGATTCTAAACTGAATAATTTTAGACTGAATTTAAACAAATGTGGACAAGCAGCCTACAGACCAACAAGCGGGTTCCAGAAGATAAAGACCAAATAGCCACATTGCGTGTGATAAAGAAAAAATGAATTGAATAAAACCACTTCCTTTGTCAACTTTATAGATTTTGAAAAAGCATTTGACAGACAAGACAGAGAAATATTATGGAAACTACTGGGCCACTATTGAATACTAACTAAACGTATAGCCTTAATATCACAAGTGTAGTGATCTAAAATGTCAAGAGATACATAGAGGAGATACAAGTTAAGATTTTGAAATTAGAACAGGTGTACAACCAAGTTGCTTGCTCTCCCCCTTTTTGTGTCTTTTGGCAGTTGACTGGGTTATGAGAGAATCAAAATCAGAGAAAAGAGATGGAATCAAGTTGAATCTTATGAACCAGCTTGACGACCTAGCTAGATTTTGCCGATGATTTTGCTCTTTTATCCAATTCTAAAGACCACATGGAAATTTTTTTTTTTTAGAAAAAAACATCAATCTTATATTAGCTGATACTGTGGTTTCATCAATATTCGTTGAATACCAATTTTCGTGGATTTCGTTGTTAAGTTGATCCATGAAATTAAATGTTCATTGAAATGCAATTTCTATCAACATTTTGTATTGATAGGGTCATTGGCCACGATTTTACGTATCCTTAAAACTGTGATTTTCCCTTTATCCACGAAAATTGATACCCTTGAATATTAATGAAACCACAGTATGCCTCAAAGACAGGGTTCTACAAGAAAACAGCAAAACTTATGAGAATAATCACAAACAACAGCATATTCATTCAAGTTTAATGAGTTCTCATTCGAAGTGGGTTCAAAGGAGAAATCATGAGATATTTTATTTTTACCATTGAATGAACATCGTTTGAACCCTGGGATATTTATAGATATCAAACAATTCAAGAAATGTGCGGCATAAATATCTTGGGACAGAGTATAGATAAAGCTCAGAAAAAATTGAAGTCAATCGGAAACCTAGCATGTACCGCTATTGTAAACAATGCGTACATTTGTACTGACTTCCTTATAATTTATTATCAGTCTTATACTGTTGTTCTTAATTTCAAGTCTTTCTTTGCTCAAATTATAATAGAAAAACACTAAATTGCCAAGCACAGCATTTGGAATCTTTCAATTCTGCCCGCGAGCCATTTTTTAAGCGTTATGAGTTAATATTTATATTTTCAAATTGACAATATCATATAGCCCAATAATTTCATAAAAGATGAGCTACATAGAATGAACATGTTTTATAGCATAACCGATGGCTGTGCCGCGAGGTAATACATAGTGTTTTTAAAAGTGTAGAAATTGGAAATAATATTAATATAAGTAAAAAAGGAATCTTTTTTTAAATTTTGTGAGGTGATAATTTTGTTCGGAGCATGGTAAATATATCATAAAACCCTTCGGGCTTTATTGGATTTGACCACGCCCCGACCAAAATTATCACCTAAGAATATTAAAAGAATGATTCTTAAATCATTACGATCTGGGCGTAATTTTCAGTACAGCTTGTATGGGCTGTATGATATATTTTACCATACCCCGGCCGTAACCATTAACTCATAATATTGAAAGGATGTTTAATTTCTTATATTTATAATGTCAGCAATTGTACGATTGAATACTGTATTAAATCATTGACAAGTTTTCGATGTTATCAATTTTAATTATGTAAACCCCACAGTGAAGCACTAGTTTTTTGCGTCATTTATGAAATGTATTGAACTATACATTACAAATTTGATTCGTTGGGTTATCAAAGGCGAATAGACTGGAAAATGTAAATATTTAAACACAATGAGAAAATCAATGTATCAATCATCGTTTTTAATCATTTATAACCAAAATATAACGTATCTAAAAGAACAGCTGACTAATGTGAGAATAGATTTTAAAGCGCATTTTTTAAAATCATAATTGTATTTTGTATACAATGTAATGTTTTGGTACAAGCCTGTACTATAGAAATATATAGAAAGTTAAAGTAGATTGCCTTGATGTACTCTTAAAATGTTTTCCTGAATAAAATGATACTCTAAAAATTTCCTTATTACATAAGGTTCATTTAAAAACAGCAGATGAGAAATTTGATTACACGATTATGATACTTTGATAACAAGATCGTACGAACGAGATGCTGCGTAGTTACATAAAAGATTTCGAATTAATATGTCGTTCATTCAAAATAGTTTGTTAATATACTTACAACATTACAAGTCAAAACAACAAGATATTTAATCGAACATGTACGTAGAAAAACCTTTTCAGAAGAAACTAGATACCTTGTTAGAACAAGATATCTCCTCACTATTAAGATGAATTATTGTGTCATATATACTATCACTTTATTACCATTTTCTATATTTGTATCTAATAAAAACTAATTATATAAAATTGTCAAATAAATCAAGCTGACAGTCATAAGGTAAATAACTTAGGTTTCTATTTTTTCCTGTCATACATGAAGTATACATTTGAAGCTTATCGCTGCGATGTATAATTTTGCAGTCAAGTGATGTAGCGTTTTATTGATAGACGTGCGATTAACATTTTTATTTGTGTGTCTGGTGGCGGCTAAACCAGTGATAATCCATATCTAAGGCGATGTCGTACAAAAGTTTGGGTCCCTACCCTGTATGTTTCACTCATGTTTATAGATATGGGTGCACTGAATAAAGGCTCTATTTCAGTCGAAAGAGGAATGTCTGGAATGGCTCCAGAATAGGCTGAGGTTGTGTGTCTACTGCAGGTGTCATGCACCTGAAATATTCCCGCTTTTGCCAGGAAATAGAATCAGCTATCTGTGTACTTTAATGAAACTAGTATTAAGGGCTTCACAAGCGAAATGACACTCTCCGACTTCGACGACTGATTGCTCAAAATATGAACTAAGCTATAATATCTATGAAAAGTACATTTTTTTTAAATTTTGCAGAAGGTTTCCCTAGACCATCACTAACAATATAATTGGGACTCACTCTAGTAATATCATACAAAATTTAAATTTCATTGTCGGCAATGTTCTGGCAATTACATGTCAAGGAACATCAGTGTCCTTGATTACGGTGCTGAGGTGTGGGTTTTTCATGCAGAATAGGACGCTGAACGTGTCCATACCCTTTTTTGTAAACTAATACTAATTAAGAGTGTTCAGTTCCACGTCCAATTTTATGATATATATATACGGAACTGGGTCGTTTGCCCCTAGTTTTTTTCAGAAAGTTAAAAATACTGAAATACTGACAATTGGATGAAAATTTTAAATACGCAAAATTGTATATCAAAAAACATATATCAGGATATTCCACCCAATGTGAAAATTCTTGTATTTCTATGGTAAAAGATTTTTTGTGCTCTGCTGGTTTTAGCAATGTGTAGTATACACAAAATGTTCCAAACCAAAGAAAGCTGTTCATAGATATTAAGCAAAGGCTATGTGATGTCTTTATCAAGAGACGCTTTCTTTGCATGTTCCTCTAAATGTTACGTGTACAAATATTTGTATGACCCTTTTGGTCTCCAGTATTATCTTCAAAAATGTATATCAGAAAATACTGTTCACTATAGATTGTCTGCACATAGACTAGCAATAGAACAAGGTCGGTATACTCAAACTGTACGTTCGCGTTGCATTTGTAGAATTTGTACTCTTAATAAGATTGAAAACTGATGAAAATCACTTCATTCTAGAAAGTCCAAAGTCATTTAAGGTGTATTAATATCAAAAATTATTATCATTATCATTGGTACGAACGTTTTACAACGTTTTGTGTACTCGCAAGAGTGATGCACGATTTTTAAATGTCGTAAGATGAATCGCAGTTGTTAATGCGTGTATTGTGTGACCATGAGACTGTTGCTCAACAAGTCTCGTGTTATCTTGCAACGTTTTACTATCATTGCACGACTTATCAGTAATATGCCATGCTTTGCCACTAGTATATATACCCTGTGTAAGCAACTCTGTTTCATTCCTATGAAATCGCCATGTCACGTGACTTTCTAGACCAATCAAAAATAATAGAATAATCATATTGAGGTATAATAATAAATGCTGCTGCATCTCTGTTTCTTCTTGGGCGGAATGTTCTTTCGCTTGCAACTATGTCTACTGAAGAGCGTCGGAAATGGGCGGTATATATACCCCCTCTGACTCGCACGAGCATTTGTACCATGGAACGCATGATCGCACGTCCAATCGCATTGGTGCACGTTCAATCGTCCGATCACCTGGTCTCTCGCGTGATCCTATCGCATTATCTTTCAACAGTCGCTTTCATTGTACAACAGTCGCATATAGACGCAAGATATATCGCAAAATTTAATGCGTTTACATCGCACAACGCTCGCTTAGATCGTGCGAATTTCGTACGAATACTTTTTGCAAATGCGATAATTTCGGCAACAGTTTACGATTCAAATCTAATTTTATCGGTCGCACGAATATTCAGTCGCTTCTGCTCGTGCGGTAATTGTGAAAGAGGCTTAATAAGGAATCATTCTTTGAATATTATGAGATGATAATTTTGGTCGGGGCGTGATCAAATCTATTATATCATCATCTGATCACGGCCCGACCAAAATTATCACCTCATAATATTCAAAGAATGATTCCTTATTCCTTGAATACACTTCTAAAGTAATGCATGTAGACCTGTGTAAATTTTTCGTGATATGAAGTTTAATCACAATCATCACCAAAGCATCACCAAAGCAAATCCGATTATGCACTGTGCGTAATAAAATTTATTTAAGTCTAACCATCCACTTGTTCCTATTCGAAGTTTACTTTAAAGAACAAAAAGAAGAGAGATGAATATAGACAAAAACACCATATATTCAGCTCGGTGCAATCACTGCAATCAGAAAATGATAAGCTTCGGCAAGAACTGGAAGCATGCAATTTAGAAAAATTCAGACTATCTGATTCCGGATCGCATCTAAGAACCGAAAAACGATTTCTGAACCAGAAAATCAAATCGTATGATGATGGCAATGATGCAAAACCCAAATCATCAACAAAGTAAGGAAGCTACAGAAAACACAGAGTTCACCAAGTAAACCATCACAACAAAAATGCATACAACATTCAGAGAAATACACTTCTCTTCAAAAACACACCAGCAGTGATGCATCTTGTGAAGAACAAGACAATGCTGTTAATATCAGTCAACAGAATGGTACTACGACCAAACCATCCAGTCATACAGTTAGTAACCATAAATCGTACAGTGCAAACAAAGACGTGCAGATGCAGAATAGTCCTTCAGTAACGTATGCAATGGTGGTGAACAGCCCTCAGGAAAACAAATCTTGTTCGGATTCCAAACAATCACATTCGTATAATGCGTTTACCGCGGATTCAAAACAGAAATCGTCCAAGTCAAACGACGTGTATACGAACCAGGATTGTGCTTCAGAGGTTAATATCGATGTTGCTGCAGAGGAGAATTCTCCAAACTCCTTCAAAGGATATACTTTTGTCCGCAAAAAGCATACACCCTCGAAACGTGTGGTCCTTGCCGATATCAAGGCACGTGATACCACCTTTGAAAAGATTAAACGGGATATCGTTAGCTGGTGCCACAACTAAAATGTCAATGTTTTTAGCATCATCCTTTTGGCAAATCACTCTGCACGACGATACCCAACATTCGTTATTTGTGTAAATATTGACGAAATAGATAATATCAAAACTTTAATGCCTGATTTCTGGCCAGATACAATATCAGCCAGAGACTGGATTGTAAGAAATGAAACCACGAACAGATAAAATGGCTCTGTCATCCTCATGTTTATCAATTTTTTTTATGATTCTTTGTACATGGAATATACATGGGGCATTTAGTGGCATAGCTGAACTTAACCAAGTAGTCACGTTTAGCGATATTGTATTTGTATCAGAGCACTGGCTGTCTAAAAACTGTCTGTCAATTCTAGAGACCTCTTTTGATAATCAAGTTACACCTTTTGCAAAACATGGTGTTACCACAAATAATACTACCAGAGGAGGCGTGGCTTTTATCGTAAAACAATCTGAAGAATTTATCATAAATCAGATTGAATTTTCTAGTGAACGTATTCTTGCAATCAAACTGACAATCCGACGGAGTCATGTATACATCATTGGTTGCATACATCCTTCGACAAACCTGTCTTTTGAAGCTTACAAGGATGTGCTTCTAGAACTCTTTGATCTCTATGACGAGCTATGCAAAAACGGGCCTGTTATTATATGTGGAGATTTTAATACAGACATAATAAACAAACGCAGTAGCTTGAAATCTAAACTACTAGTTAATTGCGTCATTTAACGAAACTTATGTAATACATTTGAATCCGATGAAGTGTTTTCGTATCAATCAAAAGAGAGAAAAACCCAAACGCTAATGGACTACATTTTTGTACCGGAATGGCTGAACTCGTAAGTTATGTATAAAGAAATTTACTCAGAATTCAATTATAACAGTTCAGATCATTTTCCAGTATTTGCAGAAATTGACTTTGAACAAACTTCTTTTGATTTATCGAGAATTATACCCAAATAGAATGTTGCAAATTTATCTGAATTCCTATAAAAACAAATGTGACAACTATCTGTGCTTATAAGAGGAAGATACATACCGCAAAATGACATCGATCAATATCTGATGAAAATTATAGCTTCTCTACTAACAGCATCCCACCAACATATTCCACACGGAAAGTTTAGACATTACTTAAAACCATATTGGGAAGACAGCGGTCGAGACCAAGCTCACTATGATATGAAAGATGCCCGCCGATCATGGAAAGCTGACGGGTCACCAAGATCAAGAGATGCAAACTCGTTTTTAAACTATAAGAAAGCAAAGCGACACTTTCGAAGATTTCACCGACAGACGGCAAAACAATGACATCAGTCCGTATTTGATGATGTCGACAAGGCAACAGAAATAGACCTAGGAACGTTTTACAAGACGGCATGGAAAAACATGAAACGATCCTCATCCAAACTCCCTAGTTCATTATCATATCAAGGCAAGTCCGCAAACAACATATCTGACATGTGTAAATTGTAGAAAGACTATTACTTAAAACTAGCAGAGGAAAATCAGGACCCGACTAAATTCGACAAGTTATTTAGACCAGCTTGTTCACGACATTGACAATGATCTCAACTCAACATTAGATTAAAAAATTTCAATATCACACGAGGAAATTCAACATCATATTAAATCATTATCCAAGGGAAAAGCACCTGGTCCAGATTTTTTCACGAACAAACATATCATTTTTTGTGGCGTTAAAATTGTTGATAAATTATGTATTTTGTTTAACTCAATAATTAGACATGTACATGTTCCCGAAATGTTTAAAGTTGGAAAGGTTATATCATTTTTCAAAGGTAAAAAAAAGATAAAAGTTATCCTACAAATTATAGAGGTATAACTCTAACATCAGCACTTAGTTAACTGTTTGAGAAGGTTATTCTGTCTCATATTGAAAATGATTTATTAGATAGACAAATCTGTTTTCCACATCCATTAGAGTTTGGTTTTAGATCTGTTTATGGTGCTGTTTCTGCCTGTTATGTTATAAAAGAAATCATTGGTTGTTATAATAGTAAAGGTTCACCAGTTTTCTGTACATTTCTTGATAACGAAAAGGTTTTTGATAGAATATGGCACAATGGTCTCTTGTATAAGTTATATGAACTCGGAATTGACAATACCTTTTTGAAAAATTGGTACTATGATAGCAAATGTTTTGTATCTTTTGCTGGAGTCATTTCTGAACTCTTTAAAATATCTCAAGGTGTTGGCCAAGGTAGAGTGCTCAGTGCCTTTATGTTTCTTGTTTATATTAATGACTTATTGTATGAACTATGTTCATCTACCAATGGTATACTGATGTGCAGCTTGCATATTCTAGGGATTCTGTTTGCCGATGATACAGCGCTAATAAGCAACTCGCCTCGATCTCTTCAAGAATCATTATATGTTGTTGAATGATATGCTTACTAATAGATATTACATTACAATTCAAATAAAAGTTTTTCTATTGTTTTCAACAAACAGTCACATGTTTCATTGAAACTTGATGTTCAATGTATTACAATGTAATACCCAATTGCAATACTGTTATTTATGCTAGCCGTTTATTGCAGGCTAATATGATAAGTGATAGACTTGTAGAACGAGCTTGCAAAAATGCAAGAAGTAAAAATTCATTCACTCCATCCCGTTGGCGTTAGTAATTCCCAAATTAATCCAGCTGTATCAGCCAAAATTTGGAAAAGAATTGTTCTTCCTTCATCTCTTAATTTATGTGAACTTTGGACTGATATCACAAAAAGGACCAGTCCAAACTGGAACACACACAACGACATTTTTCAAGAATTGTGCAAGGGCTCTCGAAATACTCACCTTCTCTATCCTGTACATCGAACCTGGTCCTGTGGTCAGTAAAAGGATATAGAGACAAATGCCGTCTTCTATTTCTCGGTAGACATAATGAGAGCGGACAAAACCACTGTTCATAATAAAGTTTTTATGTTTTTATCTTCCAAGGATGTTTTAGATAAATATATTGTTAAGAAGACTATTCAAAAGACAGCAATTGAGTATGATTTGTCTTTAATGTGTATATACAGATTGTGTTTACAACAAAGCTTCCTTTTCAAAACAAGTTGTCAAGAATGTGTTAATTGAAGAGGAAACAAAATGGAAACAGTTGTTGTACAGCACTCATGAAATGTCAGTATATAGAAATATTCATTGTAAATTAAAGCCAATTCATTAATGGTTAAAGAAAAACGTGGCCTGAGAAAATATTTTAATCGTTTTATTGCATTATTGTCTATGAAAAGGTTCCCAAATTGTGTACTCACTGTAAAAAAATGGAAAACAATCTTAACATGCACATTATGCTTAATTGTTCATTATTTATGAATGAGACAGACAGACTTTTAGAAGATTTATTAGATATTTTAGATGTATTTGAATATGTTTCTTTTGACTTGCAAAATACCGAAATCCAATGTTTGGCTCTATTAGAATGCATTACAAATACCAGTTTTGCCCAAATTACATTTCATAAGTGGAAAAAAATTATGATTTGTGTATCGAAATTCGTATTTTTATTGTGGAATCATTTTGTAATTGATTGTAGAAAAACTTAAGATAATACTGTTTTCTTCTGAACTGATTGTAAATATGTTTGCATTTATGTTTATTTTTCTCCTATTGTTTTTTGTTATTTAGTTTCATGTTAAACATCATAATATTCTCCAATAATGTGGAGGAAATAAAGAATATCCTATCTTATCTTATCTCATGTAGACGTATGTAAATTTTACGTGATATGAAGTTTAATCACAATCATCACCAAAGCATCACCAAAGCAAATCCGAATATGCACTGTGCGTATTAAAATTTATTTAAGTCTAACCATCCACTTGTTCCTATTCGAAGTTTTCTGTAAAACACAAAAGAAGAGAGATGAATATAGACAAAAACACCATATATTCAGCTCGGTGGAATAAATGGGTTCACGTAGATTTAAGTTTCATTAAATGAAAAGTGATTTTGTCTAATATACCCGGTAAATTTGCATAAAGATATGCAAGATATATTTGTTGTAAAACTTAAATCTTTGATATATCTTATATGCATAATACATTCATTGTTATGTTTAACTAACATCTGATTTATGTAGAATAAAGCATATTTATATACATGTATGAAAATCTTTTAAAACTGTCTCTGTCCGAGTCAAATTTAACATCTGTCCTAGCTATCAATCAATTAAACGCAGTTAAGATGTAATACTGTCATATGTAAGTATACATGTAATCGTGTATTGTGTTTATGCAGGACAGATGTCAAAAGTAAAATTAACGCATTGTGGGAAAAATTCATACCTAAAAGGACATGTCAATAGAAGAGAAGAGACCTAAATTTGTATATAAGCAACTTACAACACTACAAGCAAATAGTTCCGTATTGTGTAACATTATGAACGCATGGCATTTAATGCAGTACAGTCTTTGAAAAGAAAAATGAATATGGATCAGACATGTTTAGATAACAATACTTGTGGTTTTGCTGGTCTTTGTTCATTCATCAACGGAGAAGCTGTATGCACCATCAACATCTGGACGCCTATTGCCTTTGTATTCATCGTAACCTTTATGGTGCTGGTATTTGTTACCATTTTATTATACGTTGACTTCAGAAAAAGGAAATCTAGAGGACTGTCTGAAAATGAATATTGCAGTCTGGAGTAAGTCCCTTTTTTGGTTCCTCTATCCGTCTTTATGTTTAAACTGCCCTTCAAATTTGTACAAAGATGTTATAGTTTAATATGTAACGGAATGCGCCACATAGATTTACTTTTCCATTGCTTTACAATTAAGCTGTTATTTGCAACTCAAAATCCTATAGTATGAAGATCTTTACCTATATTGTATTTGTGTTTAAATAATTGGTCAAAGTCTGGATTTTTTTAACATTGAGGATTTTAGAAATATTTTATAAATTTTTCAATCATTAACCAAATTTGCATGTCAGTCGCTGCTAATAAGCATGACCGTGCAATGACGACCGTCGTGCTAGGTTCCATTCGTCATCAAGAAAGTTGTTTGTTTTGCCTAGATGGCCGAGTGGTAAGCACGGTGGCCGCTCACTGCTAGGAGATTCCCAAAGGTCGTGAGGTCAAGCCCCGGCTGGGGCGGAGGTGAAGCTCTAATATAGTACATTTCCCTGTGCTTTCTGAATATCTATATCATCAACTACGGATATATGTCATCTAGGCAAGACAAAAATCTTGCATTCGATGACGTAGGGATTATATGTTTATATCTATGCAATGTGTGTCGTCTCGATCCTCTCCAATTGTCGTTTAACTGCATTCCACCTGTATCTCAAACGACCGTGTAGTGAGCGACCAGCGCACTAGTTTCCCTTCGTCATCGAAAGCAAGATTTTTGTCATGCCTAGATGGCCCAGTGGTTAGTGCGGTGGCCGCTCACTGTTAGGAGAAATGGGTTCCAGAGATCGTGAGTTCAAGCCCCGGCCGGGGCGGAGGTGGATCCCCAAAAAGGTGAATTTCTCTGTGCTTTATGTATATCTTTATCATGGTATATGTCAATTTTAAAGTTATTAGTTATTGCTCTCTCTCTCTCTCTCTCTCTCTCTCTCTCTCTCTCTCTCTCTCTATATATATATATATAATTCTTAAAAATGAAAGAAGACAACACAGATTAAAACGTTAGTGCTTTCATAAATCTTTAGACGGTTTTAAGCATGTTGATTGTTGCAACAGCAAAATGTACATTTTCTATTTTCACATTTATTTCTAGAACTCATTAATTACATGTATATTCTATCCACCAATTATAAAGATAAAGTTTAAAATCAATAAACGTCTATATTATTTTATAGACTATAGCTATAAATAGTAATAGTATTAATAACAAACAAGGAAACGACCTGCTTGAACAGAACTTAACAAATGTAAAAAAAAACAAAAAAAAAAAAAAAACAAACAAACAAAACGTCTACATAACAAGGACTTGTGAGCTCTATATAAGAACTGATGCTAAAGGTTTGGCTGAACATTAATATTGCCATATGGAAGCAATCTCAACGTTGAAAATAAAATAATAACAATTTGGAAAATGTTTAGCTATAATTGTGGTCATTTTCTTTTTCAATCGATTAATTTTGATTTAATTTGATAAAACAATGCTATTTGTGACTCAAAATCCTTACAAACAATATTTTACAGTGTTTGGATGTTTTATGTAATCTTATAGATGAAATTGATTTCATTTGTGATTTTGATAATATGTTGTGTCAATTTGATCTCCTTTTAAACTATTTTTTTTTAATATTTCCAGGTCAAACAGATGGTATATCTCCATCGACGAGAATGTCGAGGAGTCCTGCTACGATTCCCTCACCTGTGCTACTGCCAACGAATATGCAACAATTAACCATACAGACTTAAACTAGAGAGAAAAAAGTTTACAAATATTTACACCCATATCATATTTACAGCGTGTACATTTATTTGCAAATACGAAGATTTCCATTTGCGAGGATCCAGGATGCTCGTGAATTTACACAAACCGGACACTCTATAACTACAAAAAATGGAATGCATGCATTTAATGCAAGTTTATAAATGTCGTGCAATCAATTTTCTATTCATTAGTTAGATGAGATATCTGCACTTCTACTCGGAATATTCTTTGATAAGTGCATCAATAAAATTGTGAGTTCGTTTGTAATCAGCATACTAAGCTACTTCACTCTGTGTTCTAGCTAAGCGCATTGATGAAGTTTTCCGTTCAACCTTTCTTTTGATTCGTCAATAAAAAAAATAGTAAATTCATATCTTAAATAAAAAAAATCTTTTTTTTTTATTGCATAACGTGTAGCACATGCGGTGAAAACCGTATAGAACAAACAGGAACAAAACTAGCAGACCATGTTCGCGTACACAAACAACAAACGAAGGATCCCACAGTAAAAAATACACCATGTAGCGGACATACTTAAGCGATAATAGCAAAGAGGAAAAAAAAACCCAACAATTAAATATAAAAAATTACGGAAAACAAAGTAACTTTTTTTCGTTGAACTGTGTAATCAAAAGCTGAACTGTTATAATAATAAATATTATGTACATTTTTAAATACAATGACTCCTTAAATGTACATTTGAATATGATGAAAAGATTATACCCATATATTTACATTTTCAACTGACTTTGTCTGTAACATTATGAATCAATTTTGAACCCTAAAACCAAATAACTTCATTAAACACGAGTATACGGAAGCCTGTTAGTGCCACATAGAGTATATAAAAAGAAAAGTCTATATAAGAAAAACTCCTTGTATATATAAAAACACACACATATATATAAGATGAACTCGAATATATAAAAATAAGCAGCTTTATATATAAAGAATTACCAATATATATAAAGAATTGTGTATATATATAAAGCTAGGTCGTGTATATATAAACAGTACTGTGATATATGAAAGCAACAGTGATAAATATGTAAAGAGAACATTTTCCACTGAGTGATTTATATATTCGAGTTTATCTTATATATATGTGTGTGTTTTTATATATACAATGAGTTTTTCTTAAACAAATTTTCTTTTTATATATATAATGTGGCACTAACAGGCTTCTGTATAAGTGATACTATTGGCTCATATAAGGAAACATTTTTTACTTTAACATTTAAAATATAGGGAAATGTTTAGAGTTCTTTTCAAGAAATTTCTGTTATTACTATGAGTCATTCTCAAAAATTATAGATTCTAAACTTTAGTGTTAAAATCATGACTCCCGGGCCAATACTGGGGTTCCAAGAAGGGTTCAAAGTTAAAAGTTTCTTCTGAAGAATCACTTTGCTACAACTTGTGATATTACTTTGCATCCTCAGATAGCGTAAATTAAAAATTATTAATACCATCACCTTTGGGATAATACTGGGGCCAAATTGGTTCAAATTTTAACATAGAAGTATACAGGAAAAATGATTGACAATCTTTTTTTCTTAAGATATGTAATGCTACGTTTAAATAATTTACTAAGTAAGCATACCTTTATATAAACTCATATGAAGGTCATGGTCGCATTCGTGTTCATAGTTCATTTTACAGTTTGGTAATCTTTATTACATTGAGGACATGGATAATAAGATAGATCACTTATTTTGATAAAAAAATGGTTCCAAAAGAAAACTTCTTTTATGTTTTGTTTAATGTATTGTCAATTCTTTGAGTAAATGAAAGTTTTACAATATCTTAAAAGGGTTTATATTTTAATTTTTTTTTTGAAATAGAATGGTACAAAACAGTCGTTCAGGTGAACGATATTGGCCTCTTGTATAAGGTTATGAGAAACGATAAAAATACAAACACAATTTTGGTTTAATACAAACAGTCAAAGCATATAAAAGTCGAGAGAAAAAAAAACTAATGTTTTATTTTAATAAACTTTGATATTCATTTCGATGATCGAATGTAGAAAAATCCTTAAAATTCGTAGAAATGCATACTTCACACATTGGTAAATTTTGTTTTGACAAACAATTAATTACAAATAAAACAATGTATTGCAGCTTAGTATTTAATCTATTATAAGGTTTAAAATGATATTAAATAAATCCAAAGAGACACCAAGGCGAAGAGAGGTATAGTGAATTGAAAATTAAAAACAAAACCATTGGAAGACCTTTATGAAAGGAAACAATAGAACGACACTTTATTCAATTAAGCTGTTTTACGAAATCAATTTTGATCATACTTGGGAAAAAATAACATCGAATTGTGTTATTACAGTGCTAGTCTGTACCATGGAAATACTTTTCACCTAACTTTGAATTATTATGTAATTTAAAAATTCATAAATGGTTTCCTTATTTCTTCTTCCGGATTTATGAGAGGTTTACCGAAAAATTAAGTGTTACAATACAAGTGTACGAGACGTTATATATACACTTTGAACCACAGTTTTTGTTCATTCAAAAATTAAACTGATCATCTTAAAGACCAAATTTTAAAAAAGTAGGAATTTTGAAACCGATATTATCAGCAATGATGTTTGAAGCGACGATTTGGTCAACTTCACCCTCGTATGAAAAGATTTTTTGTATGAACCTTTCATTCTTTACAAATATATTTTGCCTTCCTTACGTTATAAGTTGATTTATTTCAAAGTTTACTACCCCTTCAATTTTTCATTACAAGGCTATTAAGTCAACAAGCAAATGATTTCATCTGAATAACATGTATATGGCTTTATAAAAGATACATATACTCTTCTTATTATTATTTAAATTTCCACTCATTACCGCTGTCAGTTTATTGTGTCAATTGAATCCTTCCATTTGTTTCATTAGTTTTAATTGTAGCGAGCGCAGCTTGCCGGCGCGCAGCGCCGGAGCGAAGCGAGCTCTACCGGCAAGGCATGTGTGAATAGAAAATTCGGACTAGTTGCACATTCATTCAACGGATTTTTTCGGCGTCAGTAAATCGGACCAGTAATGCATTGTTTTAATCGTCCCAGTAGTTCCCCGTAATCTTGGCAATTTTTATCACTTCACACTCTCACGAGAATCAGCAAGACAGTATAAAAACAATAACGATGTATACGACATACAGTCAGTGCTACCTCTAAAATTCACGTCAGTACACTCTCAATCAAAAATAATCGAGTGACGTCACAAAGGTTTACACATTGATCCGATAGATTTTTTCGGCGTCAGTTTTTGACCCACAATTCATAGTACCAATGGTTTCCAACCTCACGTTCTCGCGAGAATCAAAGTTCAACTTTTGAGAAGCATATTTAAGATATGTAATTTTAAGAACATCATGCTTTTTAAGTAAATAAAACAGTATACTACGCGTACTTTTATTTCTCAGGGGAGTTTTAAAGAGTCAGGCGACACTTAACCAACGTCAGCTTTGACGTCACAATAAGCACTGATAAGGGGAAATTACTCTAATTGAAGTTATTGTAAATCTGCTGAAATGACCAAAATCCTCTCAAAATCTTGCAAAGGCTAAGCTAAAGAACAGCTGAAGAATAAGGACATTTCTTCAGATACAGGAAACAGTTGTAAATTGCACTCATTGGGACGAATGCTCACATTTCACTGGCGTCGGAAGCAAATTGAAAGTGGAGGGGGCTAGACTAATCCTCAGAAATATTGAAAAAAAACCTAATTCCCAAAATCATGAAAATCCTAATCCGTGGGGGGGGGGGGGGGGGCAGTATACCTATAGTTCCAATCCCCCCCCCCCCAATTATGAAATTCCTATTCCGGGGGGGAGGGGGGGGTAGTATGCCTATGACTCCAACTTCTCTATTTTTAATTTTTCAAGGTAAATTTAGGAACAATTATATTCCCCCCCCCCCCCCGGTTCCGACGCCTATGCATTTACTTTATTCACTATAATTACGGTAAATTCCTGGAACGTACACGTAGCATCGCCTTTTTTAAAAAGGGAGTGGGTGGGTGGATGGGTGGATGGCGGCCTCAGGCATCCAAAAAATCTTTGCAAGCAAAAAGAAAAAAAAATCATGAAAATTCTAATCCACCAGCTCTTTAGCAGTTCAATGTTTTCTTTATTTTCACGTCCATTTATTACATGCGGGGGGGGGGGGGGCACCATGTTGTTTTAATATGGTAAGCAAATATTTTTAAGCGTAAATTAAAAAAAAATAATTAAACATCATTTTTTTTTAAAGTGTAGGGGGTAAATCCATGATAAGTCGATTTTCTATGTGTAAATGGAAAAAAGGGAAATATCATTTTTTACAATGATGGGGAGGGGGGGGGGGGGGCTCTATGATGAGTCAAGTTTTATATGAAGGTTTAAGAAAAAATGTCTACTGCCAAAAAGGGGGATGAACTGACGTTACAATCACTTTAAAAGAGGAGATACAGTGCAATGAATATGTATATTAAAATCTTTATTATTCAACATCATTGTTCTACTTATAAATAAATAGATTATAACAAATCTTATAAACTATGAATAATTAAAATTTACTGAAAAATAAATAACGTTATGGTTTTTTTTTTGCATTCAAATTTTACGTTGTTAATTTTATTTTTATTGATTTATTACAATTCATTGTTTGATCACATGCTGTGCTCGCCCCAACGGTCGCGCCGTAAAACATATTACATTTTCAATCCAGATACAGTTGGTGATATGCCATTTCAAGAAAATCAATCAGACACCACATGTTGGCATTATATTGATTTTAAATAAAAATGACGTAATACCATATTGAGGTACTACCGTCATCCTTTTCTATGATAATTACTTGTCTGGAACCTGAAGCTGTTTGAATATCTTTGATAGCAAGATACCACGACCGCACAAAGTTATGCATAAAGCTAAGAAAAGAAAAAGAAACGAAGGAACGAACATTCAAAATAACTTATAGTTAAATATTTTCTGGGGCCTCTTTTTTAATCATATGAGTTTATTAAATGTATAAATTAATAAGTATGTTACTTTGTTATGGTGATAACCGTATTACAATATTTTTTATTTAGCGACCATTTGTAAATTAAACATTTAATTAGTCGTGCTAAATAATCCACAGTTTTGAATAAATTTTTAAAAATCAACATTCAACTGTATCTTGATAAAAATGCCGTACAAGATTAAGTTGCAATTTATTCAAACTACATGTAGTGAATAGGAAAACACATTTTTAAAAAGTCGTGATTTGATCTTTTTAATTTTTTTTAGGCCTAGCTGAACAATATAAATGCCAGAATTCACAAATTTTCCCCAGCATATATGCTAACTATAACAGGTGTTCAACGGGTTTAAAGATAGATATAAAGAGTCATAAACACTTTGCGATCCTTCATTATTTTGAGTTTATATGTTAGATAGAAAATTTGAATTTAACATACAAAAAATTATTTACGTATCTTAAAACCATAATTTTAATTTATGGTTTTGTTTCACTTCCGCTGTTTGACATTAAAGATCAACACGAGGCTATGCGCACAAAACCGAAAATTATCATATTTTGCAAAAAATTCTCACTTTTGCAAAATATGGACGTATTTTAAATATGCAAAACAAATCTTTAGATGAATTAGCGATCGACCGGCTCTGCTACGATCATAAAACTTGTGGTTTTGCTGGTCTTTGTTCATTCATCAACAGAAAAGCAGTATGCACCATCAACATCTGGAGGTATATTGCTCTTCTATTTATCGTTATCTTCATTGTGCTGGTCTTTGTTACCATTTTATCATACGTTGACTTCAGAATAAATGATTCTAAAAATCTGATTGAAATGAATATTGCAATGTATAGTAAATTCAATTTGTCTTTGTCTCTATACTTTATTCTCTCTCTTTCACATAGATTTCCTGTTTCTTCTTTTCTGACTGTCAATTAATGTTTCATTGGGTATACCTGATATACTATAACAAATGTGTGAGAAAAAACATACGTTTAAAGAAGTACATTGATTCAACAGTAGGGACATACACGCGGAAATTCGCGTTCTAAACGTTGAAAGGGGCAAGTTCAACAGGAGGATATATGTACAAAACCAAATATTTAACATATCTGGCAAGCAGTTCCCAATTTTACAGTTAAAGGCGTGTTTAAAGTATGCAAAACAAATCTTTAGATGGATTAGAGATCGACCAGCTCTGCTACGTTCATGAAACTTGTGGTTTTGCTGGTCTTTGTTCATTCATCAACGGAAAAGCAGTATGCACCATCAACATCTGGACGCCTTTTGCCCTTCTATTCATCGTTATCTTCATTGTGCTGGTCTTTGTTACTATTTTATTATATGTTGACCACAGAACAAGGAAATCGAAGCGGCTATCTGAAAATGAATATTGCAATGTGGAGTAAGTTATTTCTTTCTTTCTCTCTATTCCCCCTCTTTCTCATACTAGTATCTTTTTTTCTGAATGTCTGTTGATGACTCATTGGGTATATCTGATATACCATAACAAAGGTATGAGGAAAATATATGCATTTAGATAACCCCATGGATTCAACAGTAGAAAAACAAACGCGGAAATTTATATTTAAAACGTTTAAAGAGTATGCCCGCCCGTGTTAAACATTTGTGGATAAAAAATGAAAACATTTTATATTGGGAATTGTTTTGACCAAAAACTGACCAAAACTGTTTGTTTGAAGATATAAAATTAGTAAATATGAGGTTTACGTGTTGCTTTGTATGCTATGTGCGCACACAGAACAATGCTTTTTTATCACCTTGAACTGCACAGATATAGACTTAAATTTTATATTTTAAAATCTAAAAAAAATATGAAAGCAGGTGGTTGTTGTGCCCCCTACAACCAATTGTTGAAAAGTACATACAAGCTTTAGTTTTGTCTCAAAATACGATACCCTGTTCCTATAAATGGCAGAAACTATTAACTGTCGGCATGAAATATACTTGTTTGTGTCTATGGAGGTACATTGAAGTTATATTTTCATAAAAAGGTGTTTTTTCATTAAGACAATTATTGTTTTGGGCGACACTACATCTGAAAACACATGTGTGAATAACTTCAGATTTACCAATGGTATCGTTAGGAAATAAGAAATAACGTTGATTGTAATAGATGAAATACATAAAATCCCTTTCACGTCCCTAATTAACGAAATTATGAGCCTCTGGAAATTTAAAGGCCGTACAAAACGGAATCTTATATCGTTTACTTGTACCACGTGGAATTTAGTTGACAGTACTTGACACGTGCTGAAAACTACAAGATCTTCGTCCGACTACGGTCATCATGGTATACGAGGTTAAAGGGACTCTCTAAACGGAACACATCATCACTTTCTCGAAAAGTTTTTGATGGTGTATCAATTTCGGTTCATTTTAAAATGAACAGACATACATATATCAAGTAACCCCTCAAGGGGCCTTATTTACAAAATGAATGTAGGTTGTAGTAACTCCTATTATAAACACGCAGAATACATGCTTACAAAATAATAATTGTGGTTATTTATTTTAGAACAAATATTACCTGGGAGAAGTAGAAATGACATATTTTTATCAACAAACACGTTCAGGAGAATCTTAGCGTGCCCTGCATGTGTTTTGTTTACAGTTCATGCGTATAGAAGGCTGAACCCCGTAACACGTTGTGATGTAATTATCTATAGGTTATACGTAATTATTAATTTTAATAAATGTATGGGAAATATCAATCTAATCAAAATATATGAATTTCAAAACGAAGCTTAACGTGAATTTATTTTTGCTAAACACCAATATTCAGTAAGCTTGTTATAGAGACTAAGAATGTTCATGCCCTGTGTATACACATGAAAGCATCAATTAAATTCCATAAAATTTCTTCTTAAATCAAAATTTGATGAGTATTTGAATATAATGTTTAATGATATTTCATACTTTAAATTTTAACTTTTTTTTACAATGGGTTTGTAGATTTTATATAAAATTATGCTGTCCGTTGAATCGAATTTGGTTTTTCTACGTTATTGAATTTATCTTTATGTCTTATATAAAAAAAAATACAATTATTTTCTTTTGATTTATTTTATGACCTATTCAAACAGAATTTCAAAGATGTACATTTTGCTACATAAAAATTTCTCCCACTGTAAAAATATTTGCAAGAAGATACTTTTGAGGTTCCTGTTTAAAATTGCACTATTAGACATAATTATGTTTAATAAATTCTGGTAAGGGAAGCTGATTTTTTTTCACTACATGTATTTCTATTGTAAAAAACAATTTAAACAAAATACTCAGTTATCTTTCTTAGTTTGGAAATTGTAATTATGACCCCCCCCCCCACCAAAAAAATTCTACTTTAATTATTCTTGGGATTACATGTAATTTGGATATGGTTTTTATTGGATATTATGAGTGGAAATAGATTAAACTTTTTTTAGCAATGGGTTATCGGGTGCCATTTCGAAAACTTTGTTCTACACGGGTGCAAAATAGCAACCTTGGCACTGGCACAGTGTTCGATTTTAACATATTAGACTTGTTGAAAATTACAATAAAATAATCTTCAATAAAAAAAATGATACGAATTATTCTGACATTAATAGAGGTTGTCCAATAAGTGAAGTTGTATCGAAACTCGAAATGCATGTGTCACCATGATGTCCAAGAGTACTTTTGCTGCGTTGTTATTTTTCTTTCTTTTGTCTTTTAAAGCTGGAATCTCAGGCCTTTAATCATAATTATTCATATGTATGTATACATTTGGACCTTAGGGTTTCACTTATAAATCATATTGTTTTGAAAATTTTCAGGACCGACAGATGCTACACCTCTATTGTCGAAAATGTTGGAGAATCCAATTACCAATCTCTTATTCACGATAGTACACACATGTACTCAACAATCAGTCTTAAAGATTTAAATGAGAGAAAACCAAAGGATGGGAAGAAATGTTTCCCTTTTAAACTGTAAGCTTTACTTTGTATACTGTGAAACTACCAGTAAAAAAGGAACGCATATTGCTTTTTGTGTTGAATTATGCAGAAAATGCATTTGCTTTTTTCTTCATGTTAATGAAAATGAATAAATTAAATTTAAAATGAACAAAAATCAGTAATACGGTATAATATATTCCTCACGCAAGTTTTTATATGCAGAAGAAGTCTTAAAAAGGCTCAATAGATTTTTTGCAGTCTTTCACCAGTATTTCTAAACATAAAATGGAATAATATTCATATAAATGTATGTTCAATGTATTAATGCTTAATTTGATTATAATTTAGACTATATTAGTGTCAGTTTTAAATCATATAGATCACATCTATCTTATTTATAGTCATATTAATTGTTTAAAGTTTCTCAAATATTAGAATAAAATACTGTAAACCTAATATAACACATGTTTTAGTGGGCAAGATCTTCACTAACAAATATTGTTGAAACAATTTTTTTTAAAAATTCAGTTCATGTAAATTTAAAGCGCTGTTCATTTCAAAATCTACGCATCGTAATTATAATTTGTAATCGGATACATCGTTTTGTTTCGAATATGTATCAGTGCTTTTTAGATGTATGGGAAGAGTTGCAATTAAAGTTTTAAAATTATCTAGATTTTTTTCTTTTTTGATATTTAAGTGAGAATGACACATAAAAACACACATTTTGCAGGTCCATTCACAATAATCTTTCAAGATAAGAGATTTTAAGTGGCAGTTTTCGAGATCGCGGTAATAGTACACACGTGGAGTGACTTATAAATGTCAAGTTTACGAATTGTAAAGGTAAATTGCATTTTTTCAAACGAAGTATCAATGTTTTAAGTAAGTCTGAATGTTTCATAAGTTCACATCCATACAGTACCGAAGAAAAGGTATGCATATATATTTATAAAGGTAGGATTTTGACAAAGGATTTAGTAGTTTGCATCTTAAGTCAGATAGTGCAAACATGGATGATTTTCTACCATTGCGTTGTGCATCTGTGATTATCGTTGCATATTGGAAGGTTAATTATGTCTATGTAGTTGCGTGGTTCATTCTGCAGCATTGCAATTAGTTCAATAAGCCATGTAAAAAGTTTTCCACATTGTTATCATAGCAGGTAATTTGAACGTAAAAATCGATGCAATGAATTTAAAACACCCAATTTTCGGAACATCTGTTAATATTCTGAAGTTGGATAATCACTGGAAAAAAGGAACGATAATTCATACGCAAATATAAGACAGTTGCTTCTTACATTGTTAACACCTGGATAAGGACTGCCGAGCTTTAGTGCATCTTTAAAATCATTAATTATACTTTGTAAAATTCATAAATTTCTCTTATATTATATATCAAAATAGTTTTTATAACGATTTCACATTCTGGTTGTGATTTGTCTTGGGTACGTTATCTCCTGGGTCCGTTTTCTCAAGCATTCTACGAATTGGCCAAGGTGTGCCAAATGATAGATACATTGATGTTGGTGATGATGACAATAGTGATGATGACTATATATAAAACGACAAGCTTATAATCATGCGTACAGCCCCCCTTTGTATTGGGTGATATCTCTTTAACTAATTTGGACGCAACCCTAAACCCTAACCTACCCTAATTAATGATTTTAATAAGTTAAAAATCCCGTATGATTTTCATCTCAAAAATATATACTGAACTGTTGTTGTACAGTTATTTTGAATAAACAAATACTTATAACGTTTCTGATGACATTATTCCGCCAAAATATATGCCTTGTTAGAATATAACATTTTGTAATTATTTCTATGACAAGATTTATATTCGTGAAAAGGAAAAAAGATATTACTTTAACAATTGACATTTTTAAAAAAATATTGTATTTCCAAATTAAAACCGCTACCTTATTAGTAACGTTGTTGTGATAAAATGGTTTTCTTTAGAGCAACAGGTGAGATGAAGCTGGAAGTAAAATGTACATAACTCAAAAAATCGTACTACCTTTAAGTTGAAAAGGCAAACACACTTGATATATTGATTCAGTTTAATTTTGTAAATATATATATATATACAGCTTCTCTTTGAATAAAAATCAATTTAATATTTCAGCTTTGTTCGCTCTTTATACTCAATCATCTTCAATGATATATATTTTCTATTAAAACTTTTACTTGACGTTTAATTAAAAGCGCGCTGACAAATTTGCATCACCATTGCAAATCACAATGTCATTTCTTTGTGTGGCTAGCTATGATCTATTCCTTAACACATAAACAAAATATATTCGTTAACACATAAACAAAATAATTGACACACAACACATTCAAATATCTACATATATACTAACACTGTACTCCATTTAACAAAGAAAAACACAGATAATGAACCTAAATCTTAATGTACCACTTTTCTTTCAGATGTAAGCCCACCCAACTACACCGACAATTACTTCCCGACAAAAACTACACTTTTTATTTTCTGAAATACTTACATGTATATCTATACGTATACACCACTTCAGATCCTTGCTTCTCTTCTCTAAATCTTTTTGCTAACTGTTTTCTGCTAAACCTACTTCCTTTATTTATGTGATGGCAAAAGGTAAACAATCTGATAAAAACAGAAATAGACTAAAATATGCAAAAAAGGGCCAAATTTTTAAAATACTTCTATTTTACAAGTCTGAGGAAAAAAACTGATTGCAAGGTTATGATGTCTTCTTTTTCATCTTCTTCTTTACTCCCAGAGATATGTGTTAAAAAATAAATACATTATTATGATGTCCATGAAGACTTCTACCAAATTTGTGAAATTTCCCAAGGGGTTCAGGCTCTAGAGAGGGGCCAATATGACTATATAGTAAAAATGTATTAGATCTTAGAAAATCTTCTTCTCTACCCCCATATATATTTGTGAAAAACAAAATACATGGTTATGATGTCCATAAAGCCCTCTACCAAAATTGTGAAATTCATGACCCCTGGGTCGGGGCAAATATAACCATATAGTGAAAAATTTATGGAATTTTAGATCAACATCTTCTTTATTCCCACACATGTGGTAAAAAAAAATTGAATGCATGGTTATGATGTCCACTAACTCCTCTACCTAAATTGTGAAATTCAAGTCTCCTTAATCAGGGTTCAGGACTTAGCATTTGAAAGGAATTTGGAAGACTTCAAAAGGGGGGAAGGGGTAACAGTTAATGGAGTTATCTTCCAAGTGTTCATCTGATGTGTGTGATTTGAAGACTGCTCTTGTCCACTAACTTCCAGTGTAGTTGCATACACGAAAAACGTTACACTTTCAGGTTAACAACATGCATCCCTATGCAGTGAGGATAATCAATAATTTTGGGTTGTAATAATGAACCATGAAGTTTCCATAACGACAAGTTTTATCTCAATGAGGTACTTAACAAAACCATTTACTCCATCATATTGTGTTTCTTCTTACACATGCATTTGGTGTAAGTTACGTTAATAAGGAAGTGAAATTAACTCAAGAAGTACACACACGATTAAAAGTGTCCTCTTTTGCTTAAAACCTTAAAGTCCATCAGTGACTGCTACCTCCTGGCTAACTATGTAAACACACGATTATTCCAAACACATCTCTGAATCATGAATGTGTCCTCTGTTTATTTCTTTGTTAATATTCTCTCTCTCTCTCTCTCTCTCTCTCTCTCTCTCTCTCTCTCTCTCAGAATTGCAAGATTGCAAGATTAAGACAATAATATACGGCCTAGCAGGAGTTTTTACAACACATTAGAAAAACCCGGTGTCAATGACAATTATGATAGATAGACAGATAGATAGATAGATAGATAGATAGATAGATAGATAGATAGATAGATATGTTGAATTCTACATTGCTCACAACTTCTGTCTGATGAAATTTTGATGTCAATTTGAGATTTCCACCAGCTTTCAACACAAGTCAAAGGGTAAGAAATGATCCTACAGCTGAAGGGATAAAATGCAGTACTGATTAATTTTTGTTTTCTTTTTTTGTTTCGCTTTATTAATTTTACATTGTCTGAAAATTTTGAAAACAGAAATAATATCATGTGGTGTTTAAGCATAATTTTTGTTCAATTTAGAATTACTTGCACTCTTAAATTATCCATGGATCAAACTCATTACTCCCTAAAAAGGGAACAATGTGTATTCAAGGCACCAAACCTAGAGAAGGCGAGAACTCTTTAATGTTTTAGAATATACAAAAGTCATGCAAATTTGTATACAAGATCTAATAATTTTTAATGATAAAATACTTCTCTGGCTAAACAAAAATATCTCATATATTTCATTTTATGATTAAATTGATAGAAAGGACTCTATGATATACTTAATGAAGTATTTCGATTTAAAGACAAAAATTAGAATTCTTTGAAGTTGTTAATTGACGTTTAGACAAACTAAAATTCAATTTTATATCTTTTAAATGATTCGTTATACAGGTATTCCATACTGTTAATTTCATTGCGCTTTATGTACAGGCCTATTTATTGAATTTGAAAGTTATTGAACTATTTATGCTATTTCTCCCCTTATATCACTCAACGGGAAATATTACATCATTGTAATACTAATTGTTTAACTTCATGTTCTTCCTGTTTAATTTATTTTCTCTTTTCTATTTCCTATAAAAACATTTACACAAATGAAAATAGCCAAGTGTCACAGTACGTGTGAGTAGAACATTTTTTAATATAATATTACAAGACTCAAACATTTCAAAGATCACATCGTCCTCTGTTTATTTCTAATGCAAATACTTCTCAAAATGTATGAGAATGTTAACCCATTTTTACATCGAATGGTCACGGCGCTTATTGGGAAGGAGTGAGGTTGAATTGTGTTGTTGTTGTCAATCTTGTGTTTAACAGGGTTTCTATGGACGGTATATTTGAAGCTTAACTTTACATTTATGATTTAAATTTGATATTTGTCGATGCAGCTAAATAAAAAGGAAACGTGACAAGACCACAAACCCCAGGCTTCTTTTACAATGAAACACTACACATAATGAATAACATGGTGTGCACCAAATAAAACACGCTAACATAAAATAAACAAGATTATCTCGTAGAAAAATCATCACTTCAAATTCCTACAGAAATGCAAATCTTTACGTCTGTCTTTGTCAAATAGAATGATTTAAGAAATTCTTTTCAGTGGAGTAAGAGAAGTACTGACAAACTGTTAAGCAATATAATTAATATTAGGCATTGTTTTAAGTTTAAGTTTCTGTAAACATGCAGAATTTAACATTGTGTCATATTTAATTTATTACGCTTTTCATACAATACCTGTAACCCATTATTCTGACCAATAGCTTGGTTATAATGTGCATAACCACAAGCAAATTCTAAAATATTTTTCAATAAATACAAAATATTATTCCCTGTCATGTCGTTTCAAAAATGCTAATAAATACTTCAATTTCTCATAAATTATATCCCTATTGCGGCTCCATAACACCTTGTAGCCTGCTAATTGTGAGCTGGCAGGAACTCTGATGCTATTTTGAGGTTGAGAGATTTCTTTGTTGAAGAAAACTTCTGCGCAGTAAGTTACATTTCTTTTACTCTTAGTTTTCAAATTTGAAGATCGAATGCGATTTGCTCATTCATCTAGTTAAACCCCCATCCATCTCCAGTTATTTGACATTCTTTTCAGAATTATTCTAATTTCTCGTTAACTGCAAGGGTTTGAAATCTGTCTCAATATTTTAGCAATGTTAGACAACTAATAGGCTAAGCATTCACACTAACACATCATGCTGGAATATTTTCATCTTCTGTAGCTTTAATTTATAATTTATACTTTATAAATGTTTCTGAGCATTCACGATTACCACATATTATACCGGTCTAAACCTGTCTCATGAGTATTTGCTGAACTTAGTTCGATAAAACTATCCCTATTTGTATTGTTAATATTAAAACATCTTTAAGGTGGCTCGACACACCAATGCATTATTTGATGGATCGATGAAGAATTCTCTTTGAGAAATTATTATTCAAAAATGACACCTATATCGGCCTCTGATTATTTTATATGATTTTTTTTGTATTTTTTTATAGAAACCGGAAACATCGTTTTAGCTGCGAACAAGATATATTAGAGCTAAAAATTTGTTATCAATTGATGCACAATACAATTATCTATCAATACATATCAAAAACGGCCAGATAAACTTTGAAATATTTTTGTAAAAAAAATCTTTATGAAAATGAAAAAAAAAAGGATTGTAGATATTTTTTAAATCTATGGATTAAAACTGCAGATAAACTGTTACTCGCATTTAGCAATTGCTGTACAATCATATTTCAACAAGAAATTGAAACCAAATAGTGAAATTAAAGTATAAATGGACAATTTAAAAGTCGAACCGATCCCGATTGTAATTAAACTGATCCCGAACGAAATCACATAAAGTTAGAATGAATCAGAATTTTGCAAAAATTTCAGGTTGTTTAGCTGTAAAATGGTTTCGTCATTCACTAACTTTATAATTCATATCAATTACTTAGAAAAAAAACTGCAGTTTATTTGTAAAATTTCAATTTTAAAATAATTCTAATCGGGATCAGTTTTTTTTCAATCGGGATCGGTTCAAATTTGATAAATAGCAATTTTTCCAAAATTTCGCAATTTCATTTCAATTTCTTTGTAAAATATCATTGTTTAGTGAACAGTTTATGTGACTATATGTTATTTTAAAAATTTTATCCATAGATTAAAAAGATATTAAAGAATTACAATTTTGATTTTCAGAAATATTTTTTTAATTAAAAAATTAAACACTTGACCAAACGATCTTTGGCATGAATTTATTTATAATTATATTACACATTAATTGACAACAAGTTTTAAGCTCTAATATATTCTGTTTGTCTGCAAAACAGTTTTTCCTATTTCACTGATAAAATACCAAAAAATTCGTATAAAATAACTGAAAGCCGATATTGATCTCTGTTTTGTGGAATCATGTTTCAAAAAAGATTCTCTATCGATCCATAAAATAAAATTTTGGTGTGTCGAGGAACCTTAATTTCCAATCTTTACATAGCACCTTCAATAAAGCTCAGAATTCTTTGTTATGACGTAAACATGGTTTGTTCCAGCTCTTTATTTGTACATGTCAATATTATGGGGCGCTCTCTCCCGTACAGGACTAATACTGGGCCAACCGGGAGCTTATTCTCTTGTTGTTAGACCCAACTACAAACCAACAAGCTTCTTAGTTTTCAAACTTGTATGTAGACTTTACATGACATATACTTTTACGTGAGTTTGGTATGCATCAGCACCGAAGGTTTGATTCCAACTGACTATAAATTACAATTCAAAATTATATATATTGATCAATGGAATAACACAATGAAGGATTAACATAATAAGTACAGATGTAAGTTATGAATTATCAAACTGCTTTGAGTAACTCGGGACATTTTAACAGCACGTAAATAAATGGATTAATAAGATGAAAGAAGCTTAAGTGTCAATTAACATAAACAGAAGTCAAATGAAAGATTAGCTGTCGTTCACTGATTGTGCCTTAATATATATATATATATTTAAGAGGATACAATGCATCTTCATTTGCATGGTACTTTTTTTGACACCCAATGTCTAATATTTTTCATCCTTGGCAAGAAAATTTTATCCGTAAATTGTGCATCCATTATCTACCGCTGTTGGACCCTTTGAAAGACATCATTTTGTCAGACATGTTTGTCCTGGAATTTAAACCCAAACAATTTGAAGTCAGCTTTCGAAACCGGAATTAAACAGATTTAATGCCACACTTCTGACTCACTTGTAGGCTACACGAAATTCCTTTCTCTCTCGCGATGAGATCTTGTCGTGACTGTTTTGCAGACTTGAGGCACGTCCAATTCAGAGATAAGAGTGTTTGGATCGGGAGAATTTAGTTTTTAATTGCTTTCAGTGTGCTGCTGAAGCTTACAAAGTTGACGGAAGAAAACGTAGAATATTTTATGTTTTCATTCATTCTATAGGAAGACTTTGGATTAAATTAACTTGTTCTGGTTCCATATTCAGCTCATACAAAACCTGCTTCCGTCATTTAAATGAGATTAATTTATTGTTTAATAAAGCTAATCTGAGCACATTCTAATTTTTCATAGTATCAGTTTGTAAGTATTCGCTGTGGCTCGACCAAGCATGTATTCCTTAAAACTCCTTTGTACAAAACTGATATACAGAACAATCCCGCTGAGGGAAATATTTTTTTTCAACCCAGTTTTTCCATATTTATCAAAGACCTTATATTAGTATATTTTCAACAACACACGTGTTTTTGAACTAATTTATTAAGTTGGCAGGTAATGTCCACAGTAGTAAAAAAAATGTTACAACAATGGGGTAGTCGACAACATGGCATACCCGTACATCAACATTTAATGCCCTCCCTGCTGGGAAAAGTAGCACGCTGGGTTGACTGCAATCATGCTACGGACACAATTCAACACAAATTTGATAATATATTTGTATTATATAATTTCTGATTTTCTTTACTCAAATGTCTTATTAGTCCACATAATACATCTATATACATCAACACCAACCACAACAAACTCACTACATACTAAGAACAGTTCGATGGTTAAGTTGAAGGTGACAATTACGCCACATGGGCACCTTTGGGCACCAAAGGTGCCCACCGCCACCTCGAGGGGGAAGGCAACTTCAATTCAACACCACTGTTTACATGTTTGTAAGGACCCTAGAATTTAATTCACTTGGAAAACCATTCCCTCCTTGTTTTTTACAAAGTATTCCAATGCCCTCTGTAGGTTATTTAGATAAATGTCGTTCCCCAGACCTGACAGATGTACCCCATCCCGGCTGTACAGTTGTTTTGGTTTTCCTAAAAACTGTGTATGCCTAAGAAGCCCCCCCCCCCCCCCCCACAACCTAGGATTTCTTTGGCTGCTCCACTGTTGACCCTGTTCCGTGTCTGTTACATTGCCCTAACGTTTTACTAGAGTAAACCCTAACTAAACCCCAGGTTTACTTTTTGGGTTTACTTGGCGTTTACTCTGGGTTTATATTTTGAAAAGTTGGGTCCACTTGGGGTTTATTTTGGGTTCACTTTGGGTTTATTTTGAAATTGCTTTTGAGGTTAACTGTATGCACTGAAGTGTGAAGCAGACTAGTGTTTTATCTTACCATCCTACTTCATGTAATTCCTACCCTTTGTATATTCCGAATACACAGTTAGCGTCTGTTTTCAGGGGTATACTTCTGACTGGGTTTACTCACTGTGTCCACTCTGGGTTTACTTTAGGTTTACTCGGTGTCCACTTTAGTAAACCCGAAGTAAACCCAGAATAAACCTAGAAAGTAAACCCAGGGTTTAGTTGGGGTTTACTTTCTGTTAGGTTGGGTCTGATCGGTACTGTATGTCAGTGGCACCACAATGGATAACTATAGCAAAGTAATGAGAGTACTGAAAGACGGGGTCTTGAAAGATGGAATTTAATTGTCCTGGATTTCCTCAAATATGCTTCCAAAATTTATGAGTTTGAATTAGTTGTTACAATCTTGGTTAATTCGGCTTTTTTTGCAATTGTCTGATACTTTGTCTAAATTTTACTCAATCCTAGCCTTCATAATTGTAGAAAATTGACACAACGGTATATTTTGTAAAATAAGACCCCAACGAAATTTTTTTAAAAATCGCTACTAACCGGGAAAATCAAACAACTATATCATAGTAGGTAAATTTAATCATTAGATTTATTCAATTTTGTGATCCAAGGGAAAATTCACAAGTCGGACGGTATCCGTAATAAAAGTTTTATGAAAACCACAAAAACTCTAAAACTGCTAAATTAACAAACATAGTGAACATTTGTATACCGATAACAAACACAGGCACCTGGCGTTAGAAATATTGTTTTAACAATAAGATTCCAAGAACTTTGACAATAAAAAGATTTGTCACGGTCGCCATTTTGATTTTTAAGACCGACTTAATTGACACGATTTTGTTCATTTGCGATTCATGCAAAATTAATAGGTAAAAATAAATCCGTTCGCTACTTACTACTTTTTTGTGTAAACTCGTGCATTACCTACACGAATTACGATACAACCGTTCCTTTCATTAAAAATCATACTCCGAAAATCAGAGACATATGTAACAGAGATTGTTAACTCTGCCATTAGCGTGTAAATGTTACGGGACCAATCTTACTTTGAGAACTACGAGACTTAGTGCAACAGCAATATTGTATAAGTCATTAAATTTGAACCTGAAGGTGAACATGAACATGAACCTGTAAATATTTTAAGCATGTTTTATTTATGAAATATTTACAAAAACTCTTTATTTAGTTTTTAAATAACTTTTTTTAAACTTATTGACTTTTCACAAAGTAATGGTAATGTAATGCATTACTTCAATTAAATTAAGTAATGGTAATTTAATGCCCTAATTCATGAAGTAATGGTATTGTAATGCATTATTTTACAATGTAATTCACCCCGAGCCTGATTCTAAATAAGCCGGAAAACATGAACATTAACATTTAACTTTGTTCTTCAATCGATAAGATTGTATATATTATATGATATATAAGTCTTCCAAAATGTATAATCTATTACAGATTTTGCTTACAATGCATTGTTTATTTAAATTCAGTTTAATCAATTAAAGAGCCAACGAACGAGAAGGCAAATTAAGATTTGTTTTTATTTTCTTTGTACAAAATTTATTTAGAAACGAACAGCAGTCATACCGCAAGTAGACTGGAAGCCAATGAAACACCTATTTAATTTGTAAAACATCTGTGTATAACCCATCCCGATTTTAACTTCGGCTTGCGCATGAAGTTTGGTTGTTTTTTAGGTGAAAGATTGTCAAAATAAAATTCACAAATTTTCAAAAATGGCACATTGCGTTTGGGAACTTTAATTTCGATTCCACCATCAACCTCTTCTATTGATTAAGAAGCTCGTTCACCAATTGAATCGTCAACGGCGCTGTGCATTGAGTTACGTAACTCATTCCACATTTGAACCCGAGCAAGAATATTTTGATCAATAAAACTATTCGTTTATTTTCTAAATAGAATTTTGCTTATACACAGAGGACTTAAAAGATTTAATGCGTGTTTTTATAATACATATTTACTGAAATTCATGAAAACTTTCTGTCCCCCTGGCCTGCTTAAGGCTGCAATTCCTGCATTTCTTACAATGGGGAATCCCACTATCCAGACTGAACATCTTAGCCCTGCAAAATGTATTTTGAACATGTTAGTGGAGACCTGATATAAGTTTGAAATACACTTGACTTCCATCTCCCTGCAAGCATTATTTCCTCATCTGAAAAACCTTTCTCAGCTGCAGCAGTAGCTGCACCTATCCTAAAGGAATGGGTTGTATAAAACTTACTATTATAACCCAACACTGCCAGAGCTTTACCCATTTCTGCTGAAAACTGATACCTAGTAATTGGTTTGCCATCAAAATGACAATGCAGTGGGCCTGATATTTTTGTACGAATTTGTATGTAATCAATTATACAATGCACTGGACATGTAATGCCTGCATGTCTATTTGATACAATTGTTACCCCTTGTTAAACTGATCTGTTTTGGAATGCCTTAACACTATTTGTAAATTTTTATCTTTAATCTTGACATCTTTAATCCCTAATATAACTTCTGACTTGATACCTTTTGATAACAACAGCTTAATTGAGTCGAATATAAAAATCTGGATTTACAATACCTATCATTGCATCTTTAAAGCTCGACCACAACTAACTGCTTTGCTAAAGAAATTAAGCTTTCCTACCAATGATTCTAATGTACGAACTTTGACCTTTTTTCTGACCATGAGGGCTTCTAATTAACCTTTCAGCTGTAGTATTTTCCCTAGGTATCCTAATACACATTTGATTTGTGTCTATCTCTAAACCTAAAAAAGTTAAACATGTAACTGGGCCTTGAATTTTTTCAACTGCCAAAGGAACACCACATTCTGTGCAAATTGACTGAAATGAACTAATCAAATTGTAGCAATTTCCTAATCCTTTACTTCCTGCAAAAGTTAAATCATCTAAATAATGCGACAATGTATCTAAACCTGAATTTTCCACTGTAGCTCACTCTAAAAATGTTGAAAACTGTTTAAAATGGCACAGAAAAATGAACAGCCCATTGGCAAACATTTATAATAGTAATATTTTCCTTGAAATTTTAAACCTAACAGCTCAAATCCCCAGGACAAATTTGAAGTAACTTGAAAAGCCTTTTTAATGCCAACTTTGCTCAGTTCTGAACCCTGTCCTAACTCTGCAATCATATCCACAACAGAATCAAAAGATAAATATTTTACTGAACATAATTGAGGATCTATAAATGTATTGATACTAAGAGAAGGAGGGTAAGACAGATGTGTGATCATTCTCCAGCCTTCACTTGTTTTTGGTAATAAACTTATTGGGGAAATGTGCATATTTGGTATAAATGGTTTGATAATGGACCCATAACCTGACTTGCATCAACTTCTTTGTTAATCATTTCTTCTAATTGAGATTTGTGCTCATTTGCTGACACACGATTTCTAGAAAAACTATCTAACCTTGCCCCACATAATTTAATTTAAATCCCTTTGATAAACCCTCAAGTAAGTCCTTTGTATCTTCCCTTACTGGATAGTCTTGTAAAATTCTAGAGATTTTATCAACCCTAATTCGTGAATGCCCTAGGTCCCAAATTCCTGTACCCCGAGAATTGCTGAGCTGGTCTGGTGGTGGAGAGTAATTGAGGTCCAGCTTGTCTAAACCTTTGAGGAGAGCCATATCCTGATGGGCGAGGCAGGCGTTGGCTGAAATTTGACACATGTCTACGTGGAATGACCGACATTGGACAGTTCAACAGAGAATGTTCGTGCCAACATTTTATATACACATGTGAATATGAACATGGATTTCTAATGCAAAACTCTTGAAAATTGAATGCATAGCACTAATTGGCACTATAGAACCCTGAAACTGGAGAAGAATTGCTAGCAATCACCATATACATAACCCAAAGTTCTGAGTCTACTACTGCCTATGACTTGGAAGGGTCCATTGCCATTTAAGCCTAACTTTCTCTTCGTACTGCTTCCACCACACTAATCTCTCTGCCTCTAGTATCATGCATGTATTTCAACAAATCTTGAGAGTTTTGTCATTGTGCACAGCAGTAAATATACTCACATAAATTGAAAATGCATCAGTCCACTTTTCAATTGTAACAATTTTTATGCTAGACTTTGACCTTGAACAAAGCTAACCATCATTGCCCATGACCAAAAACCCTGTCGCTTGCACTATCCTCAGTGTTAGAATTTTTTTAGCAATGTAGCCAAATCAATGTATTTGCCCTGTCTTATTTGTGCATTATCGTTGTGACCCAGCGAAAACTGCACAAAGTTTAATTGGGGTGGAATGCAACCTTCAATACACGCAACTGTTACGAGTGAATTACATGGGATGGGTGCATCATCCAAGCCGCTAGGGCTTCCCGGGGCTGCGTCACCACGCAGTGTTACTGGTGCCATCATCTGCGAGACTTCTTCTTCGGAGAGGCTCTTTGCCTTTGCGGACGATGATCCCACGTCGCGGGTTTTTTTTCATTTCTTTTTCTCTTCGGCCCCTTTGTCCACTCAGCTTGACTTCTTTTGACCTTTGGCATGTTCGCTCAAAAAATATCCCAATTCTTTTAATTTTAAACTTGAAATTCGGTTATCATAACGATTAACGAATTCTTTTCACATTTAAAATATAGAATAGGTAATCATATCTTGACAAAATAAATGTCCTCATGGTCAAGGGCTCGTCTAATGGCTAGCACCATGCACCAAATTTTTGTAAAAATCTATTCCAATCAATCTAAAATTATGCCATCGAGCGAAATAAAAATAACTGCTTTAGATTTCAATACTTATTTGCATTAATGAACTGTTATAAACATTATAAGTGCTCAAAACTATTTCAAAATTATGAATAAAAATATTTTCAGCTCCTTAAATTATCAACCTTTCCTTTCTGCTGCTGTATGAACAAGAAGCCCAGGGGCCACATCGCTCACCTGAGCAACAATTGCCTTAATTCTGATCAAATTTTCATTACAGTATCAAAACATCCTGACAACTAAGTACAGTAGATCTTGCTTAAAAAAAATTGAGAATATACCAATTTTTATCCACCTCTTTTTCTTTGGTAAATACCAAGCCCCTTTTGTTGTTGTACCTGTAAGAAGATATTTCTCTATTCCTGTATACCCCCCCCCCCCATTTCGTGGCCCCACATTTCTCTAGGGAATCATGGCTTCATCAAACTTAAATCTGCATAACATGTGCTTTCACACTAAGTACTGAGTTTTGGACCGAAAACTTTCCCAGAATATTTTTAAAGATTTTCTCTATATATTCCAATGTAAAAATTCATCACGGCCCCCTACCACTAAGGACTGTGATTTGCAAACTTGAATTTACACTACCCAAGGATGCCTCTACACAAGTTTAAACTTTTCGTGCCAAATAGTCTTTAAAAAAAAGAATTTTAAAGATTTTCTCTATATATTCCTATGTAAAAATCATCCCCCATTGTGGCCCCACCCTACCCCTGGACCATTATTTAAACAAACTTGAATCTATACGATCTGGGGATGCTTCCACTAAAATTTGGACTTTTCTGACCTAATAGTTTTTGAGGAGAAGATTTTTAAAGATTTTCTCTATATTCCAATGTAAAACTTAATCCCCTCTTGTGGCCCCTCCCTACCCCCGGGGACCATGATTTGAACAAACTTGAATCTACACTACCTGAGGATGCTTTCACTTTAATTTGAGCTTTTCTGGCCTAATAGTTTTAGAGAAGAAGATTATTAAAGATTTTCTCTAAATATGCTTATGTAAAACTTGATCCCCATATTGTGGCCCACCCTACCCACAGGGACCATGATTTTAACAAACCTGAATCTACACTACCTGAGGATGCTTCCATTTTAATTTGAGCTTTCCTGGCTCCGATTTCGCTTTCGCAAAAAAACTTAAGTTTTTACCTAAGTTTAATCTCAAATCCTGAGAATTTACTCAGCTAAGATTTTTCTCAAATTGCATTTCACAAATCAAACTTAGTCATTTCTCAGCTGAGATGAATTTTTTACCTAGCTGAGTCAAGAATTTTCATTGTCTCAAGTAGCCCCTTATAACTTCTCCTGCTTTTATTTATTTATTGTTAATAAAAACAATCGTCTGCTTATGTTATCAACAGAGGAAACTCGGATTAAATTAACAAGAGTCATAAAATGTTAATCCGTCATGAAATGTACACTTTGTTATGCTAAGTATAGATGACATATCTAAATGATCTTATATATTATATAGCAAACAAAAGACCACATTAAATACATTATGGTTACCTTAAAATCATTAGAAAGTAGAATCACTGCACAGTTATTCCATTTAACACAAACAAATGAATTACTTCCCTTTGTTTACATTTTTGTCAAGGGAGATAACTCCGCCAAAATTATTATTTGTTAATGAAAAAAATATTCATCAAAGCTGCATGAAATATTGCATATACATGTACGCTAATTATTGAGTGATAGATCTAAGAAATGAACATTACAGACAATATAATACTATATTAATGATTTTAATGACATATTCATATTTGAGATTTGACTTAAGTCTGCTATGGAGGTAACTTAAGTTTTTTCTCAAATTGAGTAAAAAACCCGACTAAGATTATTTTGTGAAATGCAGATTTGAGTTTTCTCAAATTTGAGAAAAACCTCAAATATTTGAGAAAAAACTCAGACTTAAGTCTGAGATTTGACTTAAGTTTTTTTTGTTAAATCGGAGCCTGGCCTAATAGTTTTTGAGAAAAAGATTTTTTTAAAGATCGATGTTCCTATGTAAAAATCCTTTCCCCCCATTATGGTACCACATTACCACCAGGGACTATGATTTGAACAAAATTGAATCTACACTACCTGAGGATGCTTCCACTTTAATTTGAGCTTTTCTGGCCCAATAGTTTTTGAGAAGAAGATTTTTTAAGATTTCTCTATATATTCCTATGTAAAACTTGAGCCCCCAATTGTGGCCCCACCCTACCCCCGGGGACCATGATTTAAACAAACTTGAATCTATACGATCTGGGGATGCTTTCACTTTAATTTAAGCTCTTCTGGTCTGATAGTTTTTGAGAAGAAGATTTTAAAGGATTTTTCTCTATATATTCCTATGTAAAACTTGACCCCCTCTTGTGGCCCCTCCCTACCCCTAGGGGACCATGATTTGAACAAACTTGAATATACACTACCTGAGGATGCCTCCACACAAGTTTAAGCTTTTCAGGCCGAATACTTTTTGAGAAGAAGATTTTTGAAAAATACCAACCAATTTTCAATAATTCTCAATTATCTCCCCTTTAAAGAGGACGTGGCCCTTGATTTGAACAAACTTGAATTCCCTTCACCTAGTGGTGCTTTGTGCCAAATTTGGTTGAAATCTGCCCAGTGGTTCTTGAGAAGAAGATGAAAATGTGAAAAGTTTATGACAACGACGACGACGACAACGACAACGAACGACAGACAACGGACAAATTGTGATCAGAAAAGCTCACTTGAGCCTTTGGCTCAGGTGAGCTAAAAAGGGGAGATAATCGGAAATGTGCCTAAATACCAAACCCCGTGCGATCGGATAGTAAAATCTCGGCTACATTATCTACAGAGGTAGATATAAAATTAAGATGATTATTGCAGGGGACAGCTTTGATAACGGGATAACAAGATAAGCTCAAATATGCGCTAATTTATATAATATATAAGCATATCCAAGAGAAACACCTTATTACTTTTGCCCAACTTTGAGCTTTGTTGTTACAAGTAATTTAACTCAATACAAGTACCTGAATCAAAAATATTCCAACGAGTCAAAGTTCATTTGCAATGAAATGGAACAAAAGATTGCGTTAAAGGTCGTTTATTCAATAAACCGAATATATAGTTTAAATTGAAAACAATAAATTAAACTATAGTGGCATATCTCTGCCCCTTGTGAGCAAATTATTTTCTATGATATGTATGATAAATATGTTGGCATGAAAGATAGGTATGTCAACATGCAACATACCTTTATTGACATTCAAGAAAATTGCGATCAAATAAGAATTATAAAGCATCTAAAAAAATCTCAAATATCGCCCACATGTGACATCCAAGTTGATAGATGCTACTAATTTATGTCGACATGCAACTTATTTGTTAACATGCGAGATGAATACGTTGGCATGCAACTTATATATGTCTACATGCAACCTTTTTATGTTAACATGCAACCTTTTTATGCCGCCATGAAACTTATTTATGTTGGTAAGCAAATTCTTTACATTAATATGCAACTTCTTTATGCCGATATGCAACTTATTTATGTGGACATGCAACTTAATTATGTAAACATGCAAAATAAATATGTTGAGATGCAACATATTTTTGTCGACATGCAAATTAGTTATGTTTAGTTGCCTGTCAACATATTTATCTCGCATGTGAACATGTATAACTAAGTTGTACGTTGACATTAATAAGTAGCATGTGAATATAACTAAGTTGCATGCTGACATAAATAAGTAGCATTTAGCATCATGGATGTCACATATTGACGATATTTGAGATTTTCTATAATTCTTATTATATTGCAATTTTTTTGCATGTCAACATAGTTATATTGCATGTTGACATAACTATCTTGCATGTCAACATGTTTATCTTGCATGTCGAAATATTTGATAGAAAAATAACTTGCACACTAGGGGCAGAGATATGCCACCATATTACACAAGAAAAAAAATCATTGATTAAATGACAAATTAATCTGCAAAGCTGGGGTTTAAAACTACTAACTCATAATAATTCAATTACTCAAATGAAAATTAGGACAAAATCTGACTATCTATAATGTGCGTGCATATGTAAAGGGGGAAAGGAGGGTGGGTAAAACAAAGTTAATGGAAAAATGAACGTGCAGAAGCAAAATCAGAAGAAATAAGAACGAAAAAATTAACATCTGCCAGGTTCTGATAAGACATTAATTTATTGCCACAGATGATTGGATGCTGGAAATGTTAATTGATCTATTATGTTTAACAATCTTTAAACCTAACCCCCAGTGACCCTGCTGTGCACAAATGCAAATTACCATTTTTAACATGACAGGGTATTTTGACCATGGTTGTTAATGATTATTCCCCTAACATGCACACACATATTATTTTACAAGCTTGAATTACAAAGAGATATTAAAAAAACACAGACAAGTATATTATCCGAAAATTTGTTGCCAAAAATGATTTTATTTACAATAAAATTAGCTTTATTGTATCCTATTAAATATCATAATCAGTGTTCACTGAAATGAACAGATTTCACATAGTGACTACTGTATAATAAACGGCTGGAGAACATATATACGAGGGTTGTTCGGAAATTATTGAGACAAATCGATTATTTTCTTTTCTAAGTGACGAATTTTGGTGAAAATTGGCATAGACATTGACGAAACACCAACAAATAATAAAACAGAGTAATATTAAAAGAATATTTAATATTTTGTTTACGACAGTAGATAAACAAGTCGGTGGTCGGGGTACCCGGCGCAGCCATGAATTTGGAGATTACACAACTTAAACATCTACTTTATAAGTGTCCGTAGAATTACAGTTAATGATAAAAGAAATCAAATTAAATATGTTCATTTTGCTATTCTTTGCGACTAACTGTTGATTAAGTTTCACTGATGTTCGAGTTGAAATACGGATATGGTACACATATATTTACCACACAATAAAAATCTGACAACGACTTTACATTGAATTTTGACGTCACGGCGGCGCAACGAAAACCATTAAACTGATGGAAATCTCAGAAGAAGACCTTTTAAAGCCACGCAATTGCGTAAAAAACTATACGATGACAAGACAAGGTATAGAACTTCAGTTCATCATATTTTTTTCACTGATTGTTTAACTAGATTTAGGCCAAAGGGATTAATTAACAACTTTTGACACACTAACTGTTGTCAACAGTTCTAAAATATGTAAAAAAAAAAATGACTGCAGGAGACATTCACAGTAATTAGACTTTCGGGTAAAAATAACTCGATTTTTTCTCTAAAAAAAACAAGAATGAGAGAAAATGTAAATGATGACATCTTGAAATTAAAACAAAAGATGAGAAATAAAGAATAATTCTTATTTCAGTTCATTTGTAAGGTGTTTAAAGCACGGGAGCAATAAGAAGCGTTAAAATGACGTTGCGAAAAGTTTGCGGTTGCGCCGGGTTACAGGACGAAGGCACGTTGGTCAGCTTACTAGGAATGATTTATTCATGCCATGAACAAGAAATTTTTCACATCGATAAACTCTATCCTTATTTACGTTTTGGTAAAATTTCAAGAGTTTATCTTTTTTACTTAAAGAATAAGAGAAAATGTCTCAATAATTTCCGAACAACCCTCGTAGACTGTCCCCATTTAAAATAAATATCATCCCAATACTAATCAACGTTGTTTTTCAAGTTTATGAAGGATGTACATTTTCTATTTAGAACGCGCCTTTGTTAAAGTTTTTTTCGTAATGATCCTCTACCCCAGCACAAAACATTGCCCTATTGTTCTGGTTTTCGGGTTTGACTCAGGAAAAAATTATCACAAGACATCCCTAATCTATAAATCTCAAATCATGTACAATCCCTTTCCTCGAAGCAGCAGTTTCTGTTGAATACTTTAACATTCTTATAATATTTTAATCCATCAAAATGTCTCACTAAATTTGCAGAAAAAGATATAAAAATGCGAATGAACTAGGATGAAAATAATAACAAATCAAAAGATAGATTGAGAAAAACATCTTGTCAAATAGCTCAATCATTATTTAAGACAGCTGTTGTCAGGCCGTTACCTGCACATGCATCTGCCACATTCAACGTTAAGGCAGCGGTTTCTAAGAATCGATCAAAATATAACTCTGTTGCAAAACCACTGATTGGTTAAAAGGTAATACTAATATTCATATGTAAAATAGAGAGGTCTTCAGAAAGGCCATTTCAAAGGTCATTTAAGTATAGTCTGCATTTTTCACAGGCGGTAATGTTAGCATAAATGTTCATAGCTCCGGTCCTAATTTTCGTCTAGCAACGGGGGACCCGTTGAATAAAAACTCATCACATTGTCTCTCTCCTGTTAAAATTTTGTATCGGGATGTCAGATTCGTTTTCCAGCAAAATGCGTCCGTATATTTAAAAACTCTAAAATTGAAAACAAAATAAGGGTATTTCCGAATTTCGGAAACGGCGTACCTTAAAAATTTTTTTTCTTCAAATAAGAATTCAAATTTGACACTTGCTTTTTAAACTTGCATATCATCTTTTTTGGCATGAGTAAAACGTTCTGATATAAAATGTCATAATAAATGTATATATACTCTGCAAGTATAGGGAACATATTGCTTTAACGCATTCTTCTGCTATCCTACCGATCCTAAAATTAGTTTTTGAGAGATAAACCTATGTCTATACCCGCCCTGTATCTTCTATACAATATGAAACTATTACTCTAAAATAATATGTAATATCTAAAATTGAAACCAGTAATGATTGAATTGTTTAGTAGTTTTTAAAGTTAGCTAAAACAAACTCCCCAGTAAGAATAGAAAACCCCTTTTATTTCCTATTAGAAACTGCTGTCATTTGTATTGTCTTTTTACTTACTTGTGATTATATATTGTACATGTTTTGCAACCTTTTTTATCGTCATTAAATTTTTTTATTGTATTTGTTTCATACATATAAGCTGGGAAGATAAGACTTGCTTCTTTATTTTAAGAGTATGAAGTCTATCCGACACATGTGTTGGTAAACTTTGTCTGAGTACCATGCTATTTGATGCCAAGCGAAAAGAGGCACGAAATCGAATGGCGAGGGAAAAGTTTAAAAACTTACTTTGTACATATTTCACACGAGAAATTTAATTATTTCTTCACATTTCAATCTATTTATTACTTATCAGTTGTGTTATATTTTATCAAATCACGGTAAGTATGATGAGTTATGTGAATTTGTTTTATTCCACCTTTGCCTGGTGATAATTTGAGCCCTGTGTTTGAAAGTGAGTAGAATTCAAATACGTTCTTCTATTTATAAAATAAAGCAAGCAACATGTAATACAAAATCTCTGAACAACTGGATTTAAGCCAGAAAGTAAAAACTCATTTTGATATTAGCGATGATTTTTTTTCGGATGTGTCTTTGACTGCAAAAATTGTTGAAATATCATACTGTAAAAATGGTTAATTCGCTGGTGGTTAAGTACGCGTTTACTACGGTCAGAAAATATACGTGGGTATTACATACGCATTTGCCTTATTTTTACTTAGAAATTGGACTATTTTAGTCATACGTGCGGGGGTATTTTACGCGAATTAAAAATTATCGCATAACTAGTGTTAATTTTTTCCACGCGTAAATAACCACTTTTACAGTAAGCAATATTCATTTGTCAGTGGAAGAATGATATTAACTTTTAGTAAAAAAGACTAAGGAGGCTGGCAACGTAGGAATATGAATACTTCTTTCTTTGTCGAGAAAAGAGAATTTAATTAAAAAATCATTTTACGTTAGTTTAAATTTCTTCTACGTAATACATATACATCAATATTCTAGACATTTGTTGTAATGCTGGTCTTGTGATCATGAATAGAAATTAAATTTTTCAGAGCAATTTATTATTATTTCTAAAAGCGCTGATAAAGTTTAAAAAAAACATCATTTACATGTAGTTCACATTATAAATTTTAATCTTTACTTATTAAGTTTAATAAAGTTTCACTAGCAATTTTACGTAAGAGTAAATGCAGTGCATCTGTGATCACGTGGTAGAAACGGACTGAAGTATAATGTGTTACCTTAAACAGGGTTCTTAACGAGGCTAGGTGGTCAACAAATTAACCATCAAATCTGCTTTCAACTGAAATTTAGCTTTAAGGTGGCATATCCCTCTGATAAGAGATATACCTTCTGTAGAAAATAATCTCAATTTGTTTCCGTTAACTTACAATTATTAAGGCATGTAGCAATAAGGGAAGCAGTGCTTGGTACCAATTTAAATCTGAATGGCCACGACCATCGAGCTCTCTTGATATTTCGATTCAATGTTCCTCGACACACACATATTTTATTTGATAGAAAAATAAAGAAGCTTTCTTTAAATATGCATGATTTAACCAAACAGAGACCAATATCGGCCTTGAATTATTCTATGCGTGTGCATTTTTGTGTATTTTCTTAAGTGAAACAAATCTTTTTTGACTGCGAACAAGGTATTTTAGATTTGATAGATTGGTCGTTTAAGTAATAAACTCACCAGACTAAAACTAGCAGCCACTTACAGCAGTCACTAAGCCCGTAGAAGCTAGCAGCCAATAAGGAAAATCATCAAATTACTAACAGTACTCGAAAAGAAAATTATTTCTTACTTTATCAACATAGTTTAATAAATATCAAAATGATCAACAATTTGAACGGGTATTGACAACTTCGAAGACTGTAAAGCTTGCCTACATACATGTAAGAGTTATAAATGCATCTGTGTTTAATAGAATTCAATTCAATATTGTGTTCAAGTCATAATTTATTAATTAAAATAATGCTATCTAAAGTGAAGTCTTATTAAAAATTGGAAAAAATCAACGCGTAGTGTATAGTATTATAAAACTGTATGATAATATATAAGACATGATAAAGTAATTTAAAAGGCGTATGCGGTACTACTTGTAGGTTTTTGAACAATATTTGCTGCATATTCTTACCAAATCACAATTTTTAACATACATTGTAAGCTGAAAGCGAACGTTTCGGGAAAAAATTCTTACTTTTTAAAAATAAAAATAAAATGTATACTTTACATTTTATTAGCCCCCCCCCCCCCACCCTTCTTTATTAAAAAAAATAAATAAAAAACAATCTACCGAACACAAACTAAGACACACATACCAAAAAGAAAACCCGAGCCAATCCAATGATAGTTTGTTCACATCAAAGTTAAACATGTTTTTGTTAAAAATTATCCTTTGATCTTTTCACTTCCTCTTAAACAGCATGTATCGAATATTAAAAATATTAGTATCATTTCAAAAAAGGATATCACATAACTAGCATTGTGATTTTATTCTAATAGAATAATTAGTTTGTCCCAGTCAAAAAGCGGCGAAAATTTTAATCCTAAAGTGAAATTGGGACTATTTTGTCCCAGCCATGTTTTGATCTGAACCTTCGAAGAAATACAATTATTACAATCAAAAGGATCCAATAAGCTCACCCAAACCTTGTCATTTTTTAGCGTTTTATAATGATATAGGAATAAAAGGTGACTGTGTTATTGTATCCCTTATCTTTAAAATGAATACGAACGGATAACAGGGCAGTGTAGGGGTCCTATCGGGCTATTATTTCCCAGTTTCAAATTCTGTCTGTAGGGGTACCACGTAGTGGCCCCCAGGGGTCCGGGCTCATTTTAGGAGTTTACATCCTCCTTGATTTTGATCATAGAAACTGGGTTAAGTAGAGGAAGTTTCTAAACGTGGGAGGGCTTCTATTACATCTAAAAGTGTCCATTTAACTCACTAGAACTTTGTCAATTTTTAACTTTTCACACCGGTGCTGCATGGTGGGCTTCTATCTCCCTTTTATTTAAAGTGTAACGAATTACAGGGATGTGTAGGGGACCTAAAGGGCTATTACTTCCAGGTCTCAGATTTGGGCTGTACGCGTACCTCCTGGTGGTTCCGAGTGGTTTATATCTCCCTTGATTTTGATCACAAGACGCATTTATATTTCTAATCCAGGCAATCTTTACTGCCTCCAAAGTTGTCAATGCTTGTAGAAAATGTTGATGCATTAATCATCTTGATATTGATAAAAGTATGCCAATGATAAGTGAAACATGTCTTTTGTTCGAGTACTCTCAGTGCTTTGATGATATTCCTTATTGGCCGATAGCTTCTTATGGCTTATAGGCTGCTGTTAGTGGCTGCTAGTTTCAACATGTTTATAATGCCTAACAATGGAGTAAACTTTTCAAACCTTTGGTTCAATCATTAATTCAGGGTTATGCACCTAAAAACTCAATAGTTTGTAGTAGGGGAAAATCGTCCATTCAAGTATAATTCATGAACAATATCGGGTCTACTGTTTCATTGCCATAAACAGAATTTTGTTTTATAGTGTCTTGTATCTCAAATGATCTTAATGTGTTGTCAATCGTAATAATGAGATACATGTAAATGTAACTCGTTAAGATGGAAACTAAAGTTACCCTGATACAATACGTCAGTATCTTGTTATAACAAAGGATATTTAATTTCTAAGATATACCCCTTCTTCTACGTTAACTTTATTTGAATATGAATTATAATTTTTTTTTACTTTCTGTAAACTGCAGTGAAAAAAAAACGATTTTGTAAAGACTATTTCACAAATAGAAAAAAAAATTATACTGAAAAACTTGAATTTTTAAGGGGGTCATTATTCTACTTTTCTCCATGTAGGGTGTGCGTCTTTCTTGTTATTAAATGACACTAATCCTTCAGGCAAAAGGGTCATATTTCTATGTAGAATAATGACCGGGGGATCATTAATTTACGGCAAAGAAGGCCCACGGTCATTATTCCACTAGGGTCATTGTTCTGCTTTACACCGGATTCAATGTCATGTGGTACTTACGATCTATTCTCTCAATGTTAAATGCCTTAAAAATGCAAATTTTACATTTTTTGAATGAAGTTTATCAGAATAATTCGATATGTATCCAATTAATTTGGATATAATGCATATAACCTACAAAAGGTGACAACTCTTTTTTACTTAAAGAATTATCTTCTCGTCATCTACAACAACAAAAGAAATATATTTCACAGCACCCCGTGATACACTAGAGGAAATTTATAAAAATAATTACGTTAGAGGACAAATTGTAGAATTCATTAAAGTTGCTAATTATATTTAAAAAAACAGACAGTAAAAATTAATTCTATTCCATCAAAATGACGGTTTTTTAGCGTGTTATGTGCAGAATTATACATCATAAGTTTTAAAGTCATTTTGTAATATTTGTGAATTTCGCTTTAAACCATTCATTAGGAAATACCAAATCACGATGAATATTTCAATGCTTTTTCTGCTTAATAAATTGCTTCCTTTTTTCTATTTCCTCACATACTTAAATGTAAAGAATTTTGTCCTATTGTAAATCAATGTTAATAATGGAATAACCCGACACCCCTTTCCAGTGGACTCTCCCATGTGTATATAAGTGAGAGAGGCTGAGAGTCGGTGCCATTCCTGTTTGAGCAGTGAAAGAAGGTAACAGAAACACTATATTAAACTTCTGGACCCACACAATTAGATCAGTGGCCCGAATAGAGCCGAAGCTGTTCTATTGTGTGGTATTGTATATTAGGGGTGTTTGTAAAACACATTACTGACAGTTTGTCAGGGAAGATAGCAAGTGCCAGGGTTAGGGGCCCGAATAGAGCCGACCTGTCCTTGGAACTTGTCTATCTATTAGTTAAGCAGAAGTTAGGTTTTCCTCCTTCATTGCCAATCATTTGTTATTCTTGATTTACTCTTGATTTACCCAAAGTAGGGACATTTGATTTTGAATATAAATCTAATTAGTGATTGAGAAAAATTGTATGCCTTTTAATTTTGCATTGACAGGCAAAGAAGCGACTGGACTCATTTACACATTACATTATTTGGTGGCAGCGGTGGTCGTTTCTTTGTTTGGTTTCTTTTTGGCTACACTATTTGCATTTTTTTAGGTTGATTTTTTTTTTGGCTTGCCAAAGTTATATTGTTTGGTATGGCATCTAACGTAAATGATTTGATTGATAATGAGATATCCTTTCTAGAGGATGAGATACATAGGCTAGAGTTTGAGTTGACAAGAGATAGGCACTCAACACCAGTAGTTGAACGGCATGTTAGTCGTGGGCAATTGGCAGACCATATGCCTTGCCAACCTGCGATAACCAGACTAAATGAATACCGAACGGCAATCCAAAGTGAAAGGGCTAAACGTTTGGCAGACCATGGAGGTTTGGCTAGTCATTTGGCAGGCCAGAGAAATATGGCAAACCAAGATAATCACAGATACGAAATGACATACCAACATCAAAACAGACATGAGCATACAACAAACATACATAGTCATAGACAAGTGGCACGCAATAATGAAAACATGACTACAGATGATATGCAAAGAGACAGGACACAAAATGTTAAAATACCTCATAAAGCCGACCAAAAACGAAATTTTATCAAGCTTGCGACGTTTGATGGTAGTACAAACTGGAGTGATTTCAAGTCACACTTTGAGATTTGTGCAGAGTTGAATGATTGAATGATTGAAAAAGGAATGTATTTGGCAGTATCTCTAAGGGGAAATGCACAAGGTGTGTTGGGAAACCTGCCATCAAATGACCGGCGTACTTACGATGCACTGTGTACAGCACTACAACAAAGGTTTGCACCTACAAACCAAACGGAATTATATAGGGCTCAACTGCGGGAGAGAAAACAGAAGGCTATAGAGTCTCTTCCAGAGTTAGGACAGGATGTTCGTAGGCTGACAAATTTGGCATACCCAACCGCAACAGTTGATCTCAAAGAAATACTGGCTAAAGAACAGTTCATAGATGCCTTGAGAGATCCTGACGTGAGGTTGAGGATTAAACAAGTGCGGCCAGTAGATTTGAATGATGCTGTGAGCCATGCGGTTGAGTTACAAGCTTTTCAGAGTGCTGACAAAAAGATGCAGGAAAGTCAGGGATATGTCAGAGCAGCAGAAAAAGACATCAGTGAAGTCAAAGAAAGTAATACTGAAAAGGTGTTAAAAGATATAACAGATGCCTTATCCTTATTAAAGAAAGATGTTAAATCACTAAAAGAGAGGCAGGATGGGCATTTTACCTCACAGCCAAGGTTAGACAAGAGAGAACAAAACGCAACGCAAAACAGAACGTTTAAATGCTATTTTTGTGGCAGACCAGGCCATATGAAGAACAAATGCAGAGATTTTCTGGCGTTGCAAGCTGGTCAAAAGCGAAGACAAAAGCATGGTAGGCAACCAAGCGAAATGTCATGTACAGACAGCAAAAACCAACCCCAGGGAAATCTAACACAACTAAATTGTGGAGCATCAGAGGCCATAAACAAAGCTGGCGAGTCAGGTATCTTCATTGAGGTAGGACTGTATGACAAACAGTTAAGGTTTTTGGTAGACACAGGAGCAACGGTCACCATTGTGTCAAAATGCATGATTGCTGATGTTTTGTCTGACAAGCCACTCAGTAAGCTAAGTACAGATATTTTGATAGCAGATGGTACGCCATTAAAAGTTTATGGGACACAAGAGGTACAGTTTTCTATACAGGGAATGCTGTTTGACCATACTATAGTAGTCGCTGATTTGAATGTTGATGGAATCTTGGGATTAGATTTCCTAAGGCTTAACAAGTGTGCAGTGGATTTGGAAAAGTGTACACTGAAGTTTGGTCAAGTAGAAAAAGCAGTTGCATGTCAATACAGAGGCAAAATTGGTTGCTTCAGAGTAAGTCTTTGTGAAAATCTAGGGATACCACCAAAGAGTGAAGTGATGACATACTGCAATGTAAATAACGTAGAATCTAATACCCCCATACTTGGCATAGTGGAACCATGCAAACAGTTTTGTGACTCTGATAGAGCATTGGTGGCGAGAACTCTTGTGTCCAGGATCACAGAAAACAAAGTACCTGTGCGTCTTATGAATCTTCACAATGAAGTAACACATTTAAAGAAAGGCACATTCATTGCCGAGTTGAACCCAGTGTTTGAGGTAATGGCATTATCTGAAAATGGTAGTGATGATCTTACCATGTAGGAACTGCCTGTTTATTTACAGGATCTCTTTGAACGGTCAACTGTGAACATGGAATCAGAAAATAAGGAGATTGTTCGTCAGTTGCTTATGCGCTATCATGCATCTTTCGCCAAGTCTGATCGAGATTTAGGGCGGACGGACATAATAAAACATAAAATTAACACAGGAGACAGTCTTCCTATCAAGCAAGCCCCAAGAAGAATACCTGTTCATATGCAAAAAGAAGTTGATGGGCATATCGACGATTTGTTGTACCGAAATATCATTGAACCATCTAGTAGTCCATGGGCATCAAATATAGTTTTGGTTAAAAAGAAGGACGGTACCACCAGATTTTGTATAGACTACAGAAAGCTGAACAATGTTACAAAGCACGATGCCTATCCTTTGCCAAGGATAGACGATTCTCTTGATCAGCTTAGGGGTGCTACCTGGTTTTCTACTCTAGATTTGTGTTCAGGATATTGGCAGGTTGCTGTTGACACTCAAGACAAACAGAAAACAGCATTCACAACTAGACGAGGTTTGTTTGAATTTTCTGTAATGCCATTCGGCCTGTGCAATGCTCCGGCAACCTTTGAACGGTTGATGGAAACAGTTCTGCGTGGACTACAATTTGAAATGTGTCTTATCTATCTAGATGACATAATTGTCTTTGGAAAGAAATTTGGGGATATGGTAAAGAATTTTCCCCTAGTTTTTGATCGGTTAGAATGTGCAGGATTGAAGCTGAAACCGAAAAAGTGTACTCTTTTTGCAAGACAGGTTGAATTTTTGGGTCATATAGTATCTTCAGATGGAATATCTACAAGTCCAGACAAGACCAAAGCAATTTAGGGTTGGAAGGTCCCTACTAATGTTACAGAAGTAAGGTTATTTATTGGTCTCTGTAGTTATAACAGGAAATTTGTGAAGGATTTTGCTACTATTGCAACACCATTGCATGATTTGACAACAAACGACAAATCGTTCAAGTGGACAGAGGAATGTCAAACTGCATTTGACAAATTGAAACAATTCCTAACATCTGAACCAATACTTGCACATCCTGATTTTGAAAGGGATTTCATCTTAGATACTGATGCTAGCGACAAAGCCACAGTTGCTGTTCTCTCTCAAGTAATCGATGGTAAGGAGAGAGTTTGTGCTTACGCCAGTCGATGCTTGTCAAAATCTGAACCACGATACTGCGTAACTAGAAAGGAACTTTTAGTAGTGACATACTTTGTCAAGTATTTTAGGCACTACTTGTATGGCAGACAATTCCTGGTCAGAACAGACCATAGTTCCCTCAGGTGGCTAATGCAATTCAAAAATCCAGAAGGACAGTTTGCACGCTGGATCGATGTTCTGTCAACATACAACTTTAGAATAGAACATCGTCCTGGAAGGCTACATACAAATGCTGATGCCATGAGCAGACTACCTTGTAAACAGTGCGGATACCACAGTGATTGGGAAGGTGCAAATCTAAGCTGTAACCAAATTGGGCAAGGCCAGTCATTGTTGTTGGCTCAGAAAAATGACAATGATCTCCAAAAGTTGCGTGCATGGGTAGAGGGAGGTTCATTTCCAGATGTTAAGAAAGTATCGCCAGAAAACCATTATCTGAAGTCATTGGTTTCTCAGTTTGACAGATTGTGTATCAAAGATAATCTTGTTTGTCGTAAATGGGAAGACATGTCGTCTAATCAGACTCTCTATCAGTATATAGTTCCATTCTCCGAGCGACGTACAGTTCTTACCCAATATCATGACGAGAAAACAGCAGGACATCTCGGTATTAAGAAAACGTTGTCTAAGATTCGCAGTAGGTACTACTGGCCAGGTTTACAGCGAGATGTGCGTCAGTATATAGCGGGTTGCGAATTATGTTCTAAAAGGAAGACTGACAATGTTACCAAATGTGCACCCATGAAAGTAGTACACTCTGGATATCCTTTGGAAAGGATAGCGACATACATTTTGGGTGAGTTACCTTTAACAAAGAAAGGTAACAAATACATCTTGGTAGTTGCAGACTATTATACAAAGTGGACAGAAAGCTTTGCAATCCCAAATATGGAATCCACCACAATAGCTAGAGTCATTGTGGAAGAAGTGATCTGTCGAATTGGCACACCAGCAGTCATCCATTCGGACCAAGGTCGACAGTTCGAAAGCAAGTTGTTTTCAGAAATGTGTACTTTGTTAGGCATCAGAAAGACACATACAACACCATACCACCCCCAATCGGATGGTATGGTGGAACGTTTCAATCGAACACTAACAACTATGCTTAGCAATTTTGTAAATGAAAACCATACAGATTGGGACGAACATTTACCGTATGTCATGATGGCATATAAGTCAACCATCCATGAAACAACTGGGTTTTCACCAAATTCGTTGATGCTTGGAAGAGAGGTTTGCACTCCCTTGGATATCATGTACGATGTACCTTCCGCTATTAAACCAGTTCCTCAAAATGAATGGGTTTGGCAATTGCAAGATAGACTTGAAAATGCACATAAAACTGTCCGGGCAAATACAGATAAAGCTATGGTTCGCCAAAAACATTACCATGACAAGAAATTAAACTGGGGACAGTTCAAGGAAAATGATGAGGTATATGTGTATTTTCCAAGAACGAAGTCAGGTCAGTCGCCCAAGTTTACCAGCTATTGGCGTGGACCATATAGAATCATAAAGAAAATGTCAGATGTTACATACATAGTGAATTGTGGTCAACGTGAGTCAACTCAAGTCATACATGTTGATAGAATTAGACTGAAACGACCAAACTTTAGTTGGGGAGACGGTTGACGGTATTGAAGAGCAAAAAGAGGAAACATTACAGGAGCAAGATCATACATGTAGCGACAACATAAACACTGACAGGGAAAATAAAAATTGCAAAAGCGAAAGTGCATAGATATAAAACTGAGCAACAATCTTGTAAAGAAAAAGAACTGCCTGAAAGACAGTTTCGTAGTAGAAGACCCCCTGTATGGTTAAAAGATTATGAGACTGATTATTAGATTATATACTTTAATGCTTGTTATGAGCATTGTACTTGGTAACCACTATTGAGCAGTTCTAAAGTTTGCACTTTATTTTGTGGATCATTTTACATAAAAAGAAAAGAAAAAAAAAAGTTTTTAAATGTTTTGTTATTCGGGACGAAAGAACCTAGAGGCATGGGTAATGTAAAGAATGTTGTCCTATTATAAATCAATGTTAATAATGGAATAACCCGACACCCCTTTCCAGTGGACTCTCCCATGTGTATATAAGTGAGAGAAGCTGAGAGTCGGTGTCATTCCTGTTTGAGCAGTGGAAGGAGAAGGTAACAGAAACACTTTATTAAACTTCTGGACCCACGCAATTAGATCAGTGGCCCGAATAGAGCCGAAGCTGTTCTATTGTGTGGTATTGTATATTAGGGGTGTTTGTAAAACACATTACTGACAGTTTGTCAGGGAAGATAGCAAGTGCCAGGGTTAGGGGCCCGAATAGAGCCGACCTGTCCTTGGACCTTGTCTATCTATTAGTTAAGCAGAAGTTAGGTTTTCCTCCTTCATTGCCAATCATTTGTTATTCTTGATTCACTCTTGATTTACCCAAAGTAGGGACATTTGATATTGAATATAAATCTAATTAGTGATTGAGAAAAATTGTATGCCTTTTAGTTTTGCATTGACCAGCAAAGAAGCGACTGGACTCATTTACACATTACATAAATAAAAAAAGCTAATGCCATAATACGTGACAGTAGACCGTTTAGATAAATCGTGTTAATAGTTTTAATTCAACGATATATTAGAATATTTTGCTGACTTAATTTCTGGGGTCCACATGATATTAATTAATTTGCGTCATTTCATACATTTTCATACATCACTTGTCAATTTAAAACCAAAAAATCACTGAATATCAAAACACCGTGTAAATGCATACAGTATAACTTTGATCATATTTTCATAAATCAGTGGCCACCGTGTACACCGTGGTGTTAAAAAATCGCTCATAACTTTCTGAAATGAGTAGATATCTTCATAATTTTTTTTAGTAACACAACACAATGAGTATTTATCAATTTATTAATGTTGATTTTGCGATAACAAAAAATGAGTTATATTGCAGGTGTCATAACAGTATTTCACTGAAGGTTCACGTCAAAACATGGCTGAGCCAAAATAATTCCCGAATTTTCCTTTGAATTCGGGGCGGTTCCGCACGCGACAGGAGCTGATTTTGTTTATGAGATGAAAAACAATGTGTAAGAGGTCTAACTATCCCATTTTTGTAATAATGCGAGGTCATTTGAATTTTTGATGCGTGTTGTTTCCGGAGGGGGGTGAAAAGGCCCGAGCTTGATTTTCAAGCACATGTGTAACTTCGAGGTAAACAAAGTCTCACGCCTTGCTGGATGCACGTGTGTATTTTGCTAGAAAATTGTAAATGAAGCGTTGTTTAAAAAGATGTCAAGAGGATTTTTTCCAGAAGTTCGATTTGAATTTTTAATCTGTATCTAAAGTTGTGCAATTTTGGTAAGAATATATAGTAAAATTTAATACTGTAGTGACACCTGCAGGGAAACGGGTTTGCTGTGTTAAAAATTGTTTTACCTGTGTTTTAGGTGTTGAATCAGTGTGTTTAGACGAAAAATGACAAACAATGGGGTTTTGTAGCCAGCAGCACGCTTATTTTGTTTTTAATGATGCATACAAAGTTAGCCCACATTTCCTCTGAAATGTTCTACTGCCTCAAAACAATGACCCATTTATAATAGATCGGACCGTCTAAACTGCCCGGAAAATTTTCAGCAGATCAAATACGATGTAGTATTCATCGTCTTAAGCAAAAAAATCTTCTACGGGGTGTGAGTTTCAAATAAAATCGGTTGTTTAGGCCCTTGTGTTACAGTAAGAAATTCTCAAATTATGTCCAAAATTGAGAAATATTGATATGAAAGCGGAAAACAGCTGAGACGCATCACTCATGTAAGTTAGATTAGAACCAGACCATGCTATTTTGGACAGAGGTTCTCACTATTTTCATAAATTGTATGAAATAATGATGTTTTCTCTACCCCACCCCCAGAGGCAAGGTCATCGAATATTTTGCTGACTTAATTTCTGGGGTCCACATGATATTAATTAATTTGCGTCATTTTATACATTTTCAAACATCACTTGTCAATTTAAAACCAAAAAATCACTGAATATCAAAACACCGTGTAAATGCATACAGTATAACTTTGATCATATTTTCATAAATCAGTGGCCACCGTGTACACCGTGGTGTTAAAAAATCGCTCATAACTTTCTGAAATGAGTAGATATCTTCATAAATCTTTTTTAGTCACACAACACAATGAATATTAATCAATTTATTAATGTTGATTTTGCGATAACAAAAAATGAGTTATATTGCAGGGAAACGGGTTTGCTGTGTTAAAAATTGTTTTACCTGTGTTTTAGGTGTTGAATCAGTGTATTTAGACGAAAAATGACAAACAATTGGGTTTTATAGCCAGCAGCACGCTGATTTTGTTTTTAATGATGCATACAAAATTAGCCCACATTTCCTCTGAAATGTTCTACTGCCTCAAAACAATGACCCATTTATAATAGATCGGACCGTCTAAACTGCCCGGAAAATTTTCAGCAGATCAAATACGATGTAGTATTCATCGTCGTAAGCAAAAACAATCTTCTACGGGTGTGAGTTTCAAATAAAATCGGTTGTTTAGGCCCTTGTGTTACAGTAAGAAATTCTCAAATTATGTCCAAAATTGAGAAATATTGATATTAAAGCGGAAAACAGCTGAAACGCATCACTCATGTAAGTTAGATTAGAACCAGACCATGCTATTTTGGACAGAGGTTCTCACTATTTTCATAAATTGTATGAAATAATGATGTTTTCTCTACCCCACCCCCAGAGGCAAGGTCATCGAATATTTTGCTAACTTAATTTCTTGGGTCCACATGATATTAATTAATTTGCGTCATTTTATACATTTTCATACATCACTTGTCAATTTAAAACCAAAAAATCACTGAATATCAAAGCACCGTGTAAATGCATACAGTATAACTTTGATCATATTTTCATAAATCAGTGGCCACCGTGTACACCGTGGTGTTAAAAAATCGCTCATAACTTTCTGAAATGAGTAGATATCTTCATAATTTTTTTTAGTCACACAACACAATGAGTATTAATCAATTTATTAATGTTGATTTTGCAATAACAAAAAATGAGTTATATTGCAGGTGTCATAACAGTATTTCACTGAATGTTCACGTCAAAACATGTAAATGAAGCGTTGTTTAAAAAGATGTCAAGAGGATTTTTTCCAGAAGTTCGATTTGAATTTTTAATCTGTATCTAAAGTTGTGCAATTTTGGTAAGAATATATAGTAAAATTTAATACTGTAGTGACACCTGCAGGGAAACGGGTTTGCTGTGTTAAAAATTGTTTTACCTGTGTTTTAGGTGTTGAATCAGTGTGTTTAGACGAAAAATGACAAACAATGGGGTTTTGTAGCCAGCAGCACGCTGATTTTGTTTTTAATGATGCATACAAAGTTAGCCCACATTTCCTCTGAAATGTTCTACTGCCTCAAAACAATGACCCATTTATAATAGATCGGACCGTCTAAACTGCCCGGAAAATTTTCAGCAGATCAAATACGATGTAGTATTCATCGTCGTAAGCAAAAAAATCTTCTACGGGGTGTGAGTTTCAAATAAAATCGGTTGTTTAGGCCCTTGTGTTACAGTAAGAAATTCTCAAATTATGTCCAAAATTGAGAAATATTGATATGAAAGCGGAAAACAGCTGAGACGCATCACTCATGTAAGTTAGATTAGAACCAGACCATGCTATTTTGGACAGAGGTTCTCACTATTTTCATAAATTGTATGAAATAATGATGTTTTCTCTACCCCACCCCCAGAGGCAAGGTCATCGAATATTTTGCTGACTTAATTTCTGGGGTCCACATGATATTAATTAATTTGCGTCATTTTATACATTTTCAAACATCAATTGTCAATTTAAAACCAAAAAATCACTGAATATCAAAGCACCGTGTAAATGCATACAGTATAACTTTGATCATATTTTCATAAATCAGTGGCCACCGTGTACACCGTGGTGTTAAAAAATCGCTCATAACTTTCTGAAATGAGTAGATATCTTCATAAATCTTTTTTAGTCACACAACACAATGAATATTAATCAATTTATTAATGTTGATTTTGCGATAACAAAAAATGAGTTATATTGCAGGGAAACGGGTTTGCTGTGTTAAAAATTGTTTTACCTGTGTTTTAGGTGTTGAATCAGTGTATTTAGACAAAAAAATGACAAACAATGGGGTTTTGTAGCCAGCAGCACGCTGATTTTGTTTTTAATGATGCATACAAAATGCACGTGTGTATTTTGCTAGAAAATTGTAAATGAAGCGTTGTTTAAAAAGATGTCAAGAGGATTTTTTCCAGGAGATCGATTTGAATATCTAATCTGTATCTAAAGTTGTGCAATTTAGGTAAGAATATATAGTAAAATTTAATACTGTAGTGACACTTAAGTACTCTCTCTTAACGATGCACAGATCTCTATATCTAATCAGTATGCATTCTCTATCTACTCTCCCTATCAATCTATTCTTACTTTCTAGTTGTGAACATGAGGACGACTCAACAAGACATACAGCTAAGGTAAAATATTCTCATCGTTATATTCCACCCTAAATGTCTGAGCTTAAAATAATATCAGCAAATTGTCAGGGTCTGCATAATTTTAAGAAAAGGAAAGATGTTTTACAATACTATAAACAATTAGAATGTTATGCTTACAAGATACTCACTTGACTATTGATATGGAAACAGACATACGTAATGAATGGGGATACGATGTTTATTTTGATTCATTTACCTCTCAGTCTAGAGGTATAACAATATTTATAAATAATAATTTCGAGTACAAAGTCCATAATACAGTAATTGACAATTCTGGTAATTTCCTTGCCCTTGATATTGAATTGAGTAATATACGTGTAAGTTTAGCGGTTATATATGGCCCTAATGAAGATAATCCTGGTTTTTATAACATGGTATCAGAAGCTATAAGTAATTTTAAGAATGATAATATAATTTTAGTTGTGGATTTTAATCTTGTATTAAACCCAGACAAAGACTATCACAACTATAAGCATATCAATAATGCTATAGCTAGGGACAAACTGTTACAAATGAACTCTCACCACAACCTATCAGATATATTCAGAGAACTTCACCCTGAAAAACTAAGATATACACGGCGCAAACCTCACCCATTCAAACAGGCACGTTTAGATTTTTTTTTTTGGTTTCAAATTCTCTGCTTAATATGGTACAAGAAAGTGATATTTTATCAAGTTACAAGTCTGACCATGGACTCATGGAAAAGGTCTATGGAAATTTAATAATTCCTTGTTGCATGATCCAGATTTCATTAAAACCATTAATACCATAATCATGCAAATCAAAGAAAATTATGCATTGACCGTTTATAGTAGAAATGGTATTTCCACTATATATATCTGATTCGGAAATACAATTTACAATTAATGATCAGCTTCTCCTTGAAACTCTTTTAATGGAAATTAGGGGCAAAACCATATCTTATTCAAGCTTTATAGAAAAAAGAAATAATGAAAAAGAAAAAAAAATAGTAACAGAAATGAATAGATTAGAAGAAAACTATGAACAAAATATAGGTCTGATTAATGAAAAAAAAAGGAATTGGAAAATTTAAGAAATCATAGGCTTATAGGCAGTATGGTGAGATCTAGAACTAAATGGGCAGATGAAGGAGAAAAACCTTCAAATTATTTTTTGAATTTAGAAAATCGACGTTATACAAATAAAATAATACCGAAACTAATTATAGAGGAAGAGAATTTGAAAGAAATAACAAACCAAAGGGAAATTTTGAATGAAATTGAAAGTTTTTATAAGAATTTATATAATAAAAATGATGAAAACTCTGACTATAATCTAAATGAAATTTTAACAAACATTGAAATAAAAACACTTAATAATAAACAAAGAGACTCCTTAGAAGGTGAAATTTCCTTTAAAGAAGCTACAACAGTTGTGAAAAATATGGCAAATAATAAGAGTCCAGGTAGTGATGGATTTACAACAGAATTCTATAAAGTTTTTTGGAACAAGATAGGACATTTCGTGGTTCGATCTCTAAATTATGGGTACAAAGTTCGGGAACTCTCAGTCACACAGAAACAAGGAATTATTACCTGTATCCCAAAAGATGGTAAGTAATTTTTTTTTTAAAAAAATTGGAGACCAATAACACTACTAAACGTTGCTTATAAAATAGGTTCTGGATGTATTGCTCAGAGAATTAAAAATATGCTTGATACTATTATTAGTCCCGATCAAACAGGTTTCATACCAGGGAGATATATTGGTGAAAATACTAGACTGATATATGATCTTATGCATTACAGAGGAAAATGACATCCCTGGTGTATTGTTAATGATTGATTTTGAAAAAGCCTTTGATACTGTTTCCTGGAAATTTATTCACAAATGTTTAGATTTTTTAAACTTTGGAGTATCCATTCAATCTTGGATATCTACTTTTCAATGTAATATAGAATCATCGGTCACACAAGCTGGATATCTTTCAAAATTGTTCAAACCTAGCAGAGGATGTCGCCAAGGCGACCCGATCTCTTCCTATTTATTCCTACTGTGTGCAGAAATTTTTGCCTATAAGATAAAAAGTAATAAGAATATACAAGGAATAGTAATAGATGATACTGAATATCTGATATCTCAATATGCTGACGACACTGTACTAATTTTAAATGGCTCAGAAAAATCCTTCAAAACAACTATTGATGAATTGAATAATTTTAATACAATCTCTGGACTCAAGATTAATTTATCAAAAACACAATTAGTCTGGATAGGCAGCAAAAAATATTCTACTGAAAAATTATGTCATGAAATGAATTTTCATTGGACAACACAATTTAAATTACTAGGCATCCAATTTGACGTAGATCTAGCAAATATTCCAAAACTCAATTATGATAAAAAGTTAGTTAAAATTAAAGAAATCATCAATCAGTGGAACAACTAAAAGACATACAACTCCTATTGGTAGGATTACATTGATCAAATCTCTTATCATATCACAAATGAATCATTTGTTTATTTCACTTCCAACACCATCAAGTAAATTTATTAAAGACTTAAATGTAATATTGTTTAATTTTCTTTGGAAATCTAAGGTAGACAAAAAAATGAAAAGAAACAAATTACACAAGAATACTCAAATGGTGGTCTCAAAATGATTGAAATAAATAATTACATCCAAAGTCTAAAGTCATCCTGGATCAGAAGATTGATAAATAGCCCAAATTCAAAATGGAATATATTATTAAATAAATCAATTAAGGTAGTCCTATACTCGGCACTAAATGGGCTCAATCATTAAAAGCTTAGCTTTAAATGATAAATATACATTCTAGCAATACATATACAAAAGAAAATATGCATGTTTACATGCTAGTTTGTTTGTTATCACCTCTCAGACGGGTGTACCCCCTTGCGAAAATTATTGACAATTATGAAAAATGCCAGACGTCCGTTTTTCCTTAAAATAATTACCAATTTTGGGAAAATTAGAACTGAACATACAAAATAAAGTATAAATATTTATTTAAGCCATATCTCATCAATAATTTTGCGCAAATTTTTGTAAGTAAGTACGCTTTATGGACCTGATGTATCAAAATAGAATACAAAAAATGCAATGCTAGTATCGCGTTTGGTAATTGTTTTACTATTGTATGGACTCAAACTTAAATTCATGGTGTTTATTCTATAGATTGGCATCTTAGAAAAAAGATTTGGTAAAATAAATTATATGTTGACGGATTAATTTTTACGCTATAAGCTCTAAACCAAGTAGACCCTGACGAAAAAATCCGTAAAAATCACATTTTGCTACAGTTTTCTGCCTAGATCTGTCAACAATGTTAGATATCATTTAAACATTAATTAATTGACAATTGAATAAATTCGAAATAGCTTCTGTCTCTAAATTTAAACCGGTTTAAGTAAAAGAAAAAGAAAAATTCGGGGGGTGGGGGGGAGGGTTCAAAACAAAGAAGATATAAGCATACCTGAGATCCTGGTTAATCAGAAACTTAGTTTTTCATTTTACTTTAACAGAATCGAGTTTCTCAACATTAATCATTTCTATCTCTCATATAATACATATATTACCGTTCTAATTGCTTATTATTGCCATTGTTTACAACAGCGATGTAGAGCAAAATCAATACCGGGTATCAAAAACGCTTTGTAAAAGTCGAACCAATTTTGTAAAATCCGTATTATGACGTAGTGCGATACTCGGACTACTTTAATACGGACATTGTGCTGAAGACTGGGTCAGACTTCATATCCTGTATATTAACTAATTTAGTTAGAAACTCCTTTTGGAAGGATACATTTATTGCTTTTGAAAATATACAAGATAGAATGAAATTACTTACATGGCATGAATTTATTACACAACCCGTATGGTACAATAAGAACATTACAATGGGGGGGGGGATCAATTTTCTTTATTGATTGGTTTAATGAGAATATTGTTTATATCAATGATTTGCTGGATGAAAATGGGTCCTTTTTAAGTTTACAAGACCTTCAAAGTAAGTTTGATGTCAAGTCAAACTTCCTTACTTATCTTGGTTTACAGAAATATATTTTAACTAGTTTACATTATCATGGAATCTCAAAAGAAGATGATAACCCTAGGCCTTTTATACCTTTCCACATTAAATTATTTTGCTCACCTCGAAAAGGATCTAAGATCATGTATAATATTCTAAACATGGAAAATGTTACATCTTTCAATAAATCAAAATGGGGATTATTTTTTATGTTGTCAGATTTACAGTGGAAAACCATATACCAGTTACCTTTTTTCAACATTAAAAGTACCAAATTACAATGGCTGCAATTTAGAGTTAATCACCACATTCTAACAACTAATAAATATCTATTTAAAATAGGGAAGGAATGTAGTAAGTTATGTAACTTTTGTAAACAACATGATGAGACAATTTTTCATGTACTATGGGAGTGTCCTAATGTTCAAGAACTCTTTCAGCAATTTTTTGAATTCTGTCAATCAAGGAGAATTACAATCCAAAGAGATCCTTTAATTTTTATATTTGGGCTACACCCTGACCCTATTTCTACAGACATTTATTCTATCTTCTTGGTTATGAAATCCTATATCTATAGGAAAAGATGTCTTAATGAAGCACTAACAATTCATGAATTACTTATAGATATTAAAACACATATATCAACTCTAAGATATATAGATACCCGAAATTGCAGATTAGATGATTTTTATAAGAGATGGGAAACTTGGCTTTTTCTTCTTAATAGACTTCACTGAACAATTATAGCAGACTCTGACTGTATAGAGATGATATAAAACTATAAATCAATTACTTACTCATGTTCAACAACCAATTCTCTCTCTCTCTCTCTTTCTAGGAAAAATTTTGTTTTGAAGTAAATTTTCTCAAAGCTGTTATCACTTTATTGTATACAAATGCATTTGATTGTTCAACTTCAAATTAAAAAAAAAAAGAAAAAACTTTTGTGAGATTAATGGTCACAATATTTGTTTCCTAGAATAATTTACTTTTTGTCGATATCTCTATTCGTTTCATATTTACAAGCCTCTAAACATACCATGGAATTCTGCGCTCTGACGTCATGACGTCATGGCAACTGTCATAAATATGAACTTGGTTTGGAAGTAGATAAAAACATAAAAGGTTGATTAAATTAGAAAAATCTTTCAAAATAATTTTGTTGAAATTAGATTTGATTTTATTCATAAATACAACTATAACAGTGAAAAATAATATTCATGTACATATCAATAATTTTATCTTGTGTGTCATTGGATGTATTATAAATGACGATTATTTACAGATTCTTGTACAGCATATACACCCATTATTATTATCATTATATAAGTTAATTACAATTTTAAAAAAATTGAAATACACAAGAAAACAAATCTATATCCAATTATCATAAGATAAATATTTTCGATTCAATTAATAGATATATCAAGAATAATTTTTCTAAAGAAAAGACATATGAGTAGTAAAACAGCCAGATAAATGTAATTCTAAGTAAATAAGTTATGTATTTTAAAAGTTATGTACTAGATAAAAATTTAAAACTCTTAAATCTAATGAAAAAGAGAGCAGGAACAATTTCAATTAATAATAAATATGTACATCTAGACAAAAAATACAGTACTTTATATTTATCATTGGATTCATTTCATTGCCCCTCTCTCTCTCTCTCTCTCTCTCTCTCTCTCTCTCTCTCAAATTCATCACAATACTACATGTACCGCATTTCAATACAATGGAATTCTAAACATTATATAATTAATATGTAGTTTTTAGAAATAAGGGCAAAATCAAGTGCAATGAAAAATGGTGTATCGGTAATGATGTATTAGAAATCGTGGAACAATTTACTTATTTGGGAATAATATTCCAGTTCAATACTAAATTTACAAAAGCTGAAAAACAATTATCTGACCAGGGTAGAAAGGCAATGTTTGCGTTTAGGAAAAATATTAGAGGCATGATACTTAATCGCTTTTTGATTGTTATGTCGGTGGCATCATTAATTATACTTCAGAAATTTGGGGCTCTCATAAAGGTAACAATGTTGAAAAACTGCACCTTGATTTTTGTAAGCAAACCCTGGGTGTGAAAAGGTCTTCATTTATTGCTGCTGTGTATGCAGAGTTAGGTAGAATACCTCTTATTACAAAAAGGTCTTGTTCAATTTTAAAATTTTGGAAGGATGTGTTGTGTAGTAATAATTGTATTATACAAAAGTGTTACGAAGAAATGTACATTAACTGCGAATTACATGGACAAAAGAATTGGGTTCTGATGTAAAGAAAATTTTAAATGAAATTGGGTTCAATGAAGTTTGGAATAAACAAACAATTGATTCACTAACTCTAAAAGTCATAAATCAACGAATCGTAGACCTGGCTAAACAAGATATTTTTGGTAAAATAGAAAATTCGCAGAAATGTCATTTTCATAAATATTTAGTGGATGGATTTTATCTTCAATATTACCTTAGAAAGTCAATTCCTGTAAAATTTCAACAGTGTTTATCAAAATTAAGATTGACCTCTCATCGTTTAGCTATCGAAACTGGAAGGTACAATAATACACAAAGAGCCCAAAGGAACTGCTTTTCATGTAAAAATTATGTTGAAGATGAATTCCATTTTATTTTAGTGTGTCCAGTATATATTGAATACTGCAAAAATACATTAAAAAGTATTTTTATGAGAAACCATCGATGTTCAAGCTGTTGCAATTGTTTAATAACGAAAATTTTAATGATATGTGTAACCTCGGCAAATACATTTATTATAGTATGAAATTAAGAAACGATATATGTAATTAAGGTTAGGTGTTGTTTTTTTTTATGTTTTATTTTTTTCGCCTTTACTTATGTCAATTTTTCATATTCATGTATGTACAATGTAATAGGGTCTCCTGTAAAATACCCACTTCTGTACTTTAATATGTTTAGTTTGTAAAATCTGATGAGCTGCAAACCTTAAAGAAATAAAGAATGAAATATCCTCAAAACAACAACAACAAAAACTCACACAAACAGGAACAAGTAATTAAAAGATCAAAATACGAACTGTCGGTAACTTAACAGTTTCATCTTATATATACAGAGCAATAGTAATATGGCTAAGACAATTATGATATTCACTACCACAACCAGTAACTGTTCATTCCTCGGGTACACTGTCACAACTGCTCGCATCACTGTCAGACTCATCAACGGGAGGTGGAATGTCTGCTGCATCAAGAACATGCTCACCCCAATCACGCACACCGTACTTCCCTCCCTCATGTCTTCCTTTTGACAGGTACCAAATGATGGCCGCTATATGGAAGCACATACCAACTACTCTGGCACCTGCCCTGCATGTACAGTACCATGCATATACCGAACAGTCAGAGAACCCAATCCAGACCAAGTACTGTTTTGATGATGTGTGGCGACTCTGAATCTTTACCCGCAGTAGACTGTCATTATCCTTATGGAACCAAATGTCACAGTCCCCATCAATATGCTCTTGGATGTAGCTGCGAGAAAGCTTTACTTGATAGGTCCCGCAAGTCAAGTTCCGTAACTGCTCCTCGTCCAGGGTGGGGAAGTTCTCTATTCCACACTCGGGGACCGGCTGCCACTGAGTTGGCCTTCTGTTTAGACCATTATCTTCAACCAATCGTTGGAGATTATTTACCGGTTAAAAACACAATTAAGCAATCCATTAAATTTTACATTTCATATTAAATTCACATATCTTATTTTATTTATTTATGTGGGATAAGCTCGGTAAAATGTTAAACGATTTATAAAATATGTCTCCTTTTTCAGTGTTGATTAAGTACCCGGATTAGTCGTACCTGTTTAGACAGATAAAGCATTTTAGCTGCGTCTGCCTCGTCTTCCTCTATACTGTGACTTTTGCTCAGAGGTGGGAAGAACTTATTTGACAGGGCGCATACAATTCTGACATAATCTCCAACGAAAGGGATCTGATTTGTAGGGAGGGTACGGTCCAAATATCGCCACCTTTTGATTCTGGCATTGGATGACTCAACTACCCATCTTATCTGTTCAAGGATAAAATCAGAGATACAATTTTTGTCAGTAGTTGTATAGAAAACATGGTGCTTTGATAATATTTCTTTTTTTTCAGATTTCTTACGTAAACAGTAATGTTGCGTTTATAAATTGGCTTTAGATCATGTGCATTTAACATTAGAATTATTCTGGAGCTAAATAGTTATAATTGTTCTACAGTATGTCGTATAGACAATTTAAATCACATCAAGCTGAACTTAAAAAAAAACCCAAAGCATTTATCTTTTATAATTTCAGTTACAGTAAGTGCAATGCGAATTGCACATATTCATTGGGGAAATCTTAATTTAATAATTAATTTATATTCAATCTTAAACATTTTTTTGTGATGATCTCACAAAGAATTATTTACTATCAGTTTATGAATTACATTTCCTCTTATATATCTAATCTGTTATTGGTCTCTAGTGTAATAGTTTAATGTAATATACATATATACCCTTAGTTTTAAACCAGGATCTCCTTCTGAAAGAACTTTGAATTGCTTACAAGCAGGACATTTCAATTTTGATATCACTGCTTAATTTTGCTTTGTAACACCCCTTTAGATCCACCTCTGGGTATTTATCATTTGTTTGATTAGAAAAATACTAACTTGGAAATATTTTAATATGCAATTTAGATAACGTTATAAACATTATTCAGATTTCCCCATACTTAATTATATTATAATGTATATAAATAACAAAATATTTTGTTAATTTGTTTTATTGATTATCAATTTTTTGAAGGTGATAAGAAATGCTGAAAATATAACGTTATATAAAAAATCATCGCAAAAAAGTTTATTTCCAAGAAAGGTAACTCTCAAAATTAGGGGCTGTCAACATGCCACGACAATAATATTATGTAATTTCCCATATTTATATAACAATTAATTTGTTAGCCTTAAAGGCGCTTATTATGCAGATTCATATCATCTGAACTTTTAAAATATGTTACATGCTATCCATAATACTGAGAAAGGCTTCATAAAATAGCAAATCCGGGTGCTGATGTTCGAGTTGGGGCTCAGTAAAAAACAAAAGCAACAACTTTGATTAAATAAGTCAATATTAACTAGGTACTAGTTTGATTCGATCTTCTAAATTGTGTATTGCATTTGACGCTTCGTGATATAGTACAGACACAAGCCGAAAGTGGCGACATGCAGAAGAAACCGCGCCGCAGACGACAGCAGCAGTATTAAATTTCACTTAAAATATTGCTGGCAATAGTTTTCCTCTATTTTTAATAAAAAGAAACAAATACTTACCACGCCAATATCTCATAATTTCACATCTTGTTTTCAGGGGGTAATAGGTTGTTGGTTTGACAGATCCATCGTTGTGTTGACAGTGAATATCTATTTTTAGCTTACTGGAAAATCCCTTTTTAATGTGGTAACTCGTTCGTCGAAATCATTGCGAATAAGAGATTCGAATTTTTATTTTTACGTAAAAACACAAGAATTCTCCGATATCCAAGAGTTTAACTATTTGAAATTGGGGATAAATTCAATTAATATTGTCTTAACAATTATAAAACGCAAATCCGGATTGCGTCAAGGTATTCAAAAATAGTTTAATAAAGTATAGCGCCACACTTAAACCAACACAAAACCGATTAATTATTATTCGATTTTCATCAATGTATCTCTATGTAAAGTTTTATTTTGGTTTAAGGTTGGCGCCCATATGAAATCAATAAAAATAACTGAGCGTATCTGTAAAAAATGGCTGAATTTACCATACCGTGTCCGGTTTTAGCTCATATAAAAGCGTCCGTGGTGTTTCCCGAAAAATTTTCGAGGCGGAAATGTAAAGACAAATGTGTCATGAGTAACTGACAACAAATTGGCTTCAAAGTAATGAAGTTTGATTTTTACAGATATACAGGGCCAAAATCATACATATTTGGCTTTAGTTCTTTACAGGTTTTATGTGTATTTAAAAGATCTCTATGATATGAAAAAATTATTTGATGACATCATCCCATTTGTCACATATCGACATTTTTCACGTTTTAAAAAGTGCTTTTGTCCGGATCTTTTCCCATTTTTGATTAAAGATAAAGCTATGAGATTTACAGAGAAGATATAGAACTCAAAGTGTACTCATAACATAAGGCTGGGAACTAAATTCGGACACTTCCGGTCGAAACTGGAAGTAAAACCATTTTCTTTGTGTTCATGTTTTTCAATATTAAAAATTAAACATATGTATCTTACGGTAATTTTCATGCTGAGGACGAAACTTAAATCTGTTTTTGAATCGGACGATGCATTACAGATATATTTGGGTTTAACAATTTTTTTCGGAAATTTTAATTCCGCGTTCTTGGTTTAAAAAATAGAGTAAAGTTCAAAGTGAAATTAAGTCGTACGAAAAATTATTTTATTTTTGTAATTCGTACTCAATCGCAACTTCTCGGGCCTCTCCGGCAAGCTAGGAAAAACACCTCGAATTTATTAACATCACCGGATGTTAGAATTTTATACAAAATGGAGTCGCTTCCCATTAAATAAGTAACGGCTAGACAGTCTTGTATGTTGCTTCTGTGTTATATTTTAGTGCATATCGTTTACTTTAATGAAGTATAGCTCACATCTCAATTGATTGTAAAATGTGTTGTATTTGTATCAAGTTTTATAAAAGGGGGGGGGGGGAGTTGTCATGGACGCCTAGGTAATACATTTGAGGTGTTTTTCCGAGCTTACCAGAAAGGCCCGAGAAGTTGCGATTGAATTCGTACTTTGACATATTCGGATTTTTTTTGTTAAATCGTTCTTGGAATCATAAAGGTGTTTGTTAATTCATACATAAAATCATTCGCATTTTGTTAAGTCGTACCAAGAATTATTCGATTTTTTTTATCTTTTTGTTTAAGTTGCTGTTGTTATTGATTTTAAAACTCTGCTTCTTGCAGGAACATTAAGCTTTACTCTTGACATTAACGGAAGACCCACTCGCTTTGCTCTAGTTATTATTTTTTTTTTTCTGACTTTTTTCGAACGCTATTTCTCGTGAACTACTTGACCGATTTGCATAAAATTTACAGGACGTATTAAGCATGAAAAGTACTTGATATTAAAAAAAATTCTCTCTGATGAAGTCACTTCCTGTTTGAGATTTTGAGGATTTAGTGAATTTTTAAGGACCATTTTGTCCACGTAACTTCTCAAAAAATAATTGCAATAGAATGTGAAATTTTCAGGGATAGTAGATGAATATCTATAGATGATCCTATTTATTTGATATTTTGAAAAATGCGCAAGGCGACGAAGCTCGCCCAAGCTAAAATATTTGCACTTTCGGCCCTAACTTTTAATGTGTAAATATTTTGATAAGACATGTAATGCAAAAGTTGTTCAAATTAAACAGGACTTTCGTTTGATTTCAAAAAAGGGGCTGGCCCCTAAATTTAGGGACCAAGAGGGCTCCAAAGTCTTTCTACAATAACTCTTTACTGAACAATATTTTGTTATCAATTGTAGAAGAAAAATGTTTATTGTAGAGCTTTTTATTTATGCAGTACCATGCCTAAGTCATATATTACGTAATTAGGGGTTTCAAGGGGCCAGATATTCAAAACTTTGATCATTAATATCTGAAAAAGGAGAAATATTTTAAAAAGCAATGTAGAACAAAAGTTGCTCAAAATAATGTTCTGTACAATATGCTTTCTTATTTTTTTTTTTGTTGATGGCCCCATTAAAGAGTTTAAGGGTCGGCCCCTAAAACACCATTGTTCAGATATGTCGAGAACGGTAAACAATTCGTGAACACTTGTGGAACAAAATATGTTTATATTTGCAAAACCTTTCATTTGATATCAGAAGAAATGGACTGGTCCCTAAAATTAGGGGCCAAGGAGGCTCTAAAGTCTTCTTACACTAACTCCTAACTGAAAAATAATTTGTTATTAATTATAGAAGCAAAAATGTTCATTGTACAACTGTTTACCTATACAGTACCATACCTAAGTCTTTGATTACGTAATAATAGGAGATTTAAGGGACCAAAAATTCAAAACTTTAATTATTTATATCTGAAAAAAGAGAAATATTTTGAAAAGCAATGTAGAACAAAAGTTGCTCAAAATAATGTTCTTAATAATATGATACCTAAAAGTTTGTTATTGGTGGCCCCGGTAAGAAATTTAAGGGCCAACCCCTAAACCACAATTGTGAGATATCTCAGTAACAGTTAACAATTTGTTAACTTTTCTTGAACAAAATATGTTTATATTTGCGAGACCTTTTATTTGATATCAAGAAAAAGGGGCTGACCCATCAAATTAGGGGCCAGGAGGGCTACACAGTCTTTTTGTAATAACTCTTTTTTGAGCGATAATTTAATATCAATCAATAACTAAAAATAAAGAACTTTTTAAGCTGAATCTAACGCTGAAATCCGTTTTAAAATTAGACAATGCACTACAGAGATATTGGGGTTTTAAAATTGATTTTCCAGAAATTTGATTCCACATTCTTGGTAAAGAAAATAGTTTTATGTTCAGAATTAACTTAGCTCGTACCTAAAATTATTCAATCATTGTTAAGTCGTACTTTTACACATTCGGATTTGTATCTGCTAAGTCGTTCTTCAAATTGATAAGGTTTTTGTTAATTTGCACTAAGAATCATTAAGATTTTGTTAACTTGTACTAAGAATAATTCGATTTCTTTTTCTTTTTGTCTTAGTTACTGTACTTATGTTTATTGTTTTAAGAATTCTGCGTCTTACAGGAACTTATAGCTTTACTTTCGACATTAACGGAATACCCACTCGTTGCTGTGCAACGAGTTTTGCTCTAGTTATACTTTTGTGACTTTTTGGAGCGCTATTTCTCAAAAACTATTCAACCGATTTGCACAAAATTTTCAGGACTGATAGAGCATGATCGGCGCTACATTTTTTAAAATTTTTAAATGATGACGTCACTTTCGGTTTCCGGTATTGAGGATTTTGCAAATTTTTAAGGATCATTTTGTCCACGCATCTACTCCATCACTAATAATGATAGAAGCTTGAAATTTTCAGGGATTGTAGATAAATGTCTGTAGATGTACCCCCATGCTTCCAATTATTAAAATTGCTCAAGGCCTCGAAGCCCGCATCAACCTGAAAATTAGCACCAAATTTTTGCACGAAATTTTTCCACTTTTTCTGTAATATCTTTTGACGTATAAATATTTTGTCAAAACATGTAAAGCAAACGTTGTTTAAAGTTTCACGGGCTTTCATTTGATATCAAGAAAAAGGGGCTGGCCCCTAAAATTAGGGACCAAGAGGGTTCTAAAGTCTTTTTACAATAACTCTTTACTGAACAATAATTTGTTATCAATTGTAGAAGCAAAAATGTTTATTGTAGAGCTTTTTATCTATGCAGTACCATGCCTAAGTCATATATTACGTAATTAGGGGTTTCAAGGGGCTAGAAATTCAAAACTTTGATCACAAATATCTGAAAAAGGAGAAATATTTTGAAAAGCAATGTAGAACAAAAGTTGCTCAAAATAATGTTCTGTACAATATGCTTTCTTAATATTTTTTGTTGATGGCCCCATTAAGGAGTTAATTGGTCGGCCCCTAAAACACAATTGTTCAGATATGTCGAGAACGGTTAACAATTCGTCAACACTTGTTGAACAAAATAATGTTTATATTTGCAAAACCTTTCATTTGATATCCGAAAAAGGGGCTGGTCCCTATAATTAGGGACCGAGGAGGCATTAAAGTCTTCTTACAATAAGTCCTAACTGAAAAATAATTTGTTATTAATTATAGAAGCAAAAATGTCCATTGTACAGCTGTTTACCTATACAGTACCATACCTAAGTCTTTAATTACGTAATTAGGGGTTTTAAGAGGCCAAACATTCAAAACTTTAATCATTTATATCTGAAAAAGGAGAAATATTTTGAAAAGCAATGTAGAACAAAAGTTGCTCAAAATAATGTTCTTAATAATATGATACCTACAATTTTGTTGCTGGTGGCCCTGGTAAGGAGTTTAAGGGTCAGCCCCTAATCCATATTTGTCAGATATCTCAGAAACGGTTAACAATATCAAGAAAAAGGGACTGACCCCTCAAATTAGAGGCTAGGAGGGCTACACAGTCTTTTTATAATAACTCTTTTCTGAGCGATAATTTAATATCAATCAATAACCAAAAACAAAGAACTTTTTAAGCTGAATCTAACGCTGAAATCCGTTCTAAAATCAGACGATGCACTACAGAGATATAAAGGTCTTAAAATTGATTTTCTGGAAATTTTGATTCCACATTCGTGGTTAAGAAAATAGTTTTATGTTTAGAATTAAATTAATTCATACTTAAAATTATTCGACAATTGTTAAATTGTACTTTTACACATTCGGATTTGTATTTGCTAAGTCGTTCTTCAAATCGATAAGGTTTTTAATAATTCGTACAAAGAATCATTCGGATTTTGTTAACTCGTACTAAAAATAATTTGATTTCTTTTTCTTTTTGTCTTAGTTACTTATGTTTATTGTTTTAAGAACCCTGCTTCTTACAGAAACTTCTTGCTTCACCTTCTACATTAATGGAAGACCCACTCGTTGCTTTGCAACGAACCTTGCTCTAGTTGTTTCTATAATTAATAACAAATCAGTGTGTAGTAAAGAATTATTGTAAGAAGATTTTAGAACCCTCTTGGCCCCTAATTTTAGGGGCCAGTCCCTTTTTCTTGATATCAAATTAAAGGTCTTGCAAATATAAACATATTTTTTTTACAACTGTTCACAAAGTGTTAACCGTTCTCGAGATATCTGCACAAATGTGTTTTAGGGGCTGACCCTTAAACTCCTTAATGGGGCCACTAACAACGAAATTTAAGTTGCCATATTGTTGAGAACATTATTTCGAGCAATTTTTCTTCTACATTGCTTTTCAAAATATTTCTCAATTTTTAGATATTAACGATCAAAGTTTTGGACTTCTGGAACCTTGAAACCCCTAATTACGTAACATATGACTTAGGTATGGTACTGCATAGGTAAACAGCTGTACCATGAACATTTCTGCTTCTATAATTGATAACAAATTATTGTTCACTAAAAAGTTATTGCAAATAGACTTTAGAGCCCTCTTGGCTCCTAATTTGAGGGACCATCCCCTTTTTCTTGATATCAAATAAAAGCCCGTGAAAATTGAAACAACTTTTGCATTACATGTCTTAACAAAATATTTATACGTAAAAAGATATTGCAGATAATAGGCGAACATTTTGAAGATAAAATTTGGTGCTAATTTTCAGGTTCATGCGAGCTTCTAGGCCTTGCGCATTTTTCACGATTGGAAGCATGGAGGGAAATCTACAGACATTCATCTACACTCCCTGCAAATTTCAAGCTTCTATCATGATTAGTTCAGAGGAGATGCGTGGACAAAATGACCCTTAAAATTTACAAAATCGTCCATATCTGAAACCGGAAGTGACGTAATCGTTTGAAATGTTAATAATCTGTAGCGACATTGATGCTTTATAAGTCCTTTAAATTGGGTGTAAATCGGTTGAATGGTTTCTGAGAAAATAACGCTCCAAAAAAGTCAGAAAAAGAAAAAAAATGATAACTAGAGCAAAGCTCGTTGCAAAGCAAGAAGTGGGTCTTCCGTTAATGTCGAAAGTAAAGCTAAAAATTTCTCTAAGAAGCAGAGTTCTTAAACTAATAAACATAAGTAAATAAAACAAAAAGAAAAAAAAATGGAATTATTTTTGGTACGAGTTCACAAAATCCGTAAGATTCTAAGGACGAATTAACAAAAACATTATCAATTTCAAGAACGACTTAGCAAATACAAATCCGAATGTGTAAAGGTACGATTTAACAATTATTGATTCTTTTTTAGATACGAGTTAATTTAACTTTGAAAATAACACTATTTTCTTTACCAAGAATGTGGAATCAAAATTTCCGGAAAAGTCAATTTTTAAACACCTATATCTCTGTAATGCATCGGCTGATTTTAAAACAGATTTCAGTTTAAATTAAACTTAATAAACTCTTATTCTTGCTTTTATGACTAATAACAAATTATCGCTCTAAAAAAGGTTACTATAAAAATACTTTGTAGCCCTCGTGGCCCCTAATTTGAGGGGCCAGCCCCTTTTTTTGATATCACTTGATATCAAATTAAAGGTCTTGCAAATATAAACATATTTTGTTTTACAACTGTTCACAAAGTGTTAACCGTTTTCGAGATATCTGCACAAATGTATTTTAAGGGCTGACCCTTAAACTCCTTAATCTTGCTTTTATGACTAATAACAAATTATCGCTCTAAAAAAGGTTACTATAAAAAGACTTTGTAGCCCTCTTGGCCCCTAATTTGAGGGGCCAGCCCCTTTTTTTGATATCACTTGATATCAAATTAAAGGTCTTGCAAATATAAACATATTTTGTTTTACAACTGTTCACAAAGTGTTAACCGTTTTCGAGATATCTGCACAAATGTGTTTTAAGGGCTGACCCTTAAACTCCTTAATGGGGCCACTAACAACGAAATTTAAGTTGCCATATTGTTGAGAACATTATTTCGAGCAATTTTTCTTCTACATTGCTTTTCAAAATATTTCTCAATTTTTAGATATTAACGATCAAAGTTTTGGACTTCTGGCCCCTTGAAACCCCCTAATTACGTAACATATGACTTAGGTATGGTACTGCATAGGTAAACAGCTGTACAATGAACATTTTTGCTTCTATAATTAATAACAAATTATTGTTCACTAAAAAGTTATTGCAAATAGACTTTAGAGCCCTCTTGGCTCCTAATTTGAGGGACCATCCCCTTTTTCTTGATATCAAATAAAAGCCCGTGAAAATTGAAACAACTTTTGCATTACATGTCTTAACAAAATATTTATACGTAAAAAGATATTGCAGATAATAGGCGAACATTTTGAAGATAAAATTTGGTGCTAATTTTCAGGTTCATGCGAGCTTCTTGGCCTTGCGCATTTTTCACGATTGGAAGCATGGAGGGAAATCTACAGACATTCATCTACACTCCCTGCAAATTTCAAGCTTCTATCATGATTAGTTTCAGAGGAGATGCGTGGACAAAATGACCCTTAAAATTTACAAAATCGTCCATATCTGAAACCGAAAGTGACGTAATCGTTTGAAATGTTAATAATCTGTAGCGACATTGATGCTTTATAAGTCCTTAAAATTGGGTGTAAATCGGTTGAATGGTTTCTGAGAAATAACGCTCCAAAAAAGTCAGAAAAAGAAAAAAAAAAGGATAACTAGAGCAAAGCTCGTTGCAAAGCAACGAGTGGGTCTTCCGTTAATGTCGAAAGTAAAGCTAAAAATTTCTCTAAGAAGCAGAGTTCTTAAACCAATAAACATAAGTAAATAAAACAAAAAGAAAAAGATATCGAATTTTTTTTGGTACATGTTCACAAAATCCGAATGATTCGAAGGACGAATTAACAAAAACATTATCAATTTCAAGAACGACTTAGCAAATACAAATCCGAATGTGTAAAGGTACGATTTAACAATTATTGATTCTTTTTTAGATACGAGTTAATTTAACTTTGAAAATAACACTATTTTCTTTACCAAGAATGTGGAATCAAAATTTCCGGAAAAGTCAATTTTTAAACACCTATATCTCTGTAATGCATCGGCTGATTTTAAAACAGATTTCAGTTTAAATTAAACTTAATAAACTCTTATTTTTGCTTTTATGATTAATAACAAATTATCGCTCTAAAAAAGGTTACTATAAAAAAACTTTGTAGCCCTCCTGGACCCTAATTTAAGGGGTCAGCCCCTTTTTCTTGATATCAAATGAAAGTTCTCGGAAATATAAACATATTTTGTTCAACAAGTGTTCACGAATTGTTAACCGTTATAGAGATATTGGAACAACTGTGTTTTAGGGGCCGACCCTTAGACTCCTTACTGGGACCACCAACGAATAAGTTTAAGGTATCACATTGTTAAGAACATTATTTTGAGCAACTTTTGTTCTACAACGCTTTTCAAAATATTTCTCATTTTCAAGATAATAATGATCAAAGTTTTGGACCTCTGGCCCCTTGAAACCCCTTATTATGTAACATATGACTTAAGTATGGTCCTTTATAGATGAACAGCTGTACAATGAACATTTTTGCTTCTATAATTAATAACAAATTATTTTTCAGTAAAGAGTTATTATATAAAGACTTTAGAGCGCTCTCGGCCACTAATTTGAGGGGCCAGCCTCTTTTTCTTAATATCAAATAAAAGATCTTATAAATATAAACATATTTTGTTTAATAAGTGTTCAGAAATTGTTGACCAATTTGGAGATATCTGAACAACAGTGTTTTAGGGGCCGACCCATAAACTCCTTACTGGGGCCATAAACCATAACTTTTAAAGTACCATTTTCTAAAGAACATTATTTTAAGCAACTTTTGTTTAACATTGCTTTTCAAAATATTTCTCCTTTTCAAGATATTAATGATCAAAGTTTTGGTCTTTTGGCCCCTTAAAACCCCTAATTACATAACACAGGTTTAAAATAAGGTACTGTGTAGATAAACAGCTGTACAATGAACATTTTTGCTTCTCTAATTAATAACAAATTATTGCTCAGTAAAGAGTTAAAATTAAAAGACTTAAGAGCCCTCCTGGCCCCTAATTAAAGGGGCCAGCCCCTTTTTATTAAAACAAAACAAAAGCTCGTGTAAATCTTAACAACTTTTGCATTACATGTTTTAACAAATTATCTACAGGTTAAACGATATTTTGCAAAACGTGTTAAAATTTTGCCAAAACTTTTGGTGCTAATTTTCAACCTCGGGCGAGCTTCGGCGCCGTGTGCATTTTTCACAATGTCAAATACAGAGGATTATCTACAGACATCCATCTACATATTTTCTGAAAGTTTCACGTTTCTATACCCTTTAGTTTCGGAGGAGTAACGTGGACAAAATGGTCCTTAAAAACTCACAAAATCTTCAAAATCTCAAACCGGAAGTGATGTCATCAGCTAAAAATTTAATAATCGCAAGCACTTTCTATGTTCTATCATTCCTGTTAATTTGGTGAAAATCGACCAGTTTTTGAATTTTAGCTCTCGAAAAACGTCAGAGGAAAAATATAAAATAACTAGAGCAAAGCGCGTTGCAAAGCAACGAGTGGGTCTTCCGTTAATGTCGGAAGTAAAGCTGGAAGTTCCTGTATGAAGCAGAGCTCTTAAACTTAAATTCCTGGTACGACTTAACTAAATCCGAATGATTTTAGGTACGAATTAACATAAACCTTTATGATTTCAAGAACGACTAAACAAAAAAATATGAATGTGTTGAAGTACAACTTAACAATATTTTTGGTACGAGTTAATTCTACTTTGAACATTACACTATTTTTTAAACCAAGGACGCGGAAACAAAATTTCCGGAAAAATCAAATTTTGAACCCCGATATATCTGTAATGCATCGTCTGATTTTCAAACGGATTTCAGTATTAAGGTCAGCTTAAAAAGCTCTACAACACACGTATTTGTATTTTATTTGATTAAAAAATTCAATTTTTCGAAAAATTTGATTTACTTCCGGTTTCGACCGGAAGTGACGGATTTTTTTCAGCCTTATTGCACATGTACATTGCCAAATTCATAACCACAGAAAATTTCAAGACTCTATCTTAAAACGTTTTTGAGAAATGCCGCGGACAAAATGTTTTTTTTTAAACTTTAAAAATGACGTAACGTCAAAACGGAAGTGATGTTGTTATGAAAACATTTAAACTTTAACATCTTTGAGGCATTGTAATTGCACACAATCCCTGCAAGTTTCATTTAAATTGGTTGAAAACTTTTTGAATTATGAAGCCAAAAAGGAGTCAGAAACTAAAAAAAAGAAACTAGAGCAAAGCTCGTTGCAAAGCAACGAGTGGGTTTTCCGCAAATGTCGAAAGCAACGCTAGAAGTACGTCTAAGAAGCAGAGTTCTTAATCTAGTAACAAAGAAACCTAAGTACAAAAAGATAAAAAAAATCGAATGATTCTTGGTACAACTTAACATGATCCGAATGTTTTTAAGTACGACTTAACCAAAAACCCTTAACCATTTCAAGAACGACTTAACAAAAAAACCAATGTGTTTAAGTACGACTAAACAAATTTGACTTCATTTTAGGTACAAGTTTACTTTACCTGGAACTAACATCTTTTTTCTTTACCCAGAATGCAAAAGTAAAATTTATGTAAAAAATCAATTTTGTGTAAAACATAATTCTGAGCAACTTTTCCTCTTCACTGCTTTTCAAAAGGTTGACCTTTCGTACTGTGTGCTCGTTGCGTCATTAATTGTCAGAAACTTATCGATGTAAAGTTTACTTTACTGTACTTCTGTGAATATTTTCTATGTAAATTTACTATGAACCAGACAACATTGAAATGGTGAACATTTCAAAGGGCCCCGCTTATGTTATTTCAGAGAATTCTGCTTTGACCTTGACCTATAACTTGAAATTTTTCCAGCTGGCATAGAACTTTTAATTCAATTTCATTCCCCCTAACATACATGCATTTTTGTTCAATCTGACCAACATTAAGCATATTTGGAAAATGATCTACTATTTAAAACTAATTTTAAAAAGATCTGCTATGACCTTCACATTGACAGACATGGTTCAAGGTCACTGCACGCCATTAACCAATAAACTCTGTAAAGGTAAAATATTAGACAAATAGGGGCTAAAAGGAGAGTATATCTATGCTCTTAAAATATGGATTTTTGTGTGATCTGATATGACCTTGACTGTTCATCTACAAATATCATTCGAGGTCATTGCATATATTTTGAACAAAGGCATCATGTGGGTGAAGTATGAGGATGAATGAAGCAAAGATAGAGAAGATATACTCCGGACAAGGATTTTTAAAAATATAATTCTGGTATGACCTTCACAGTTTCTTTTCACTGAAAATAGGTTCAAGGTCACTACACACCCTTTCACCCTTTACTCAAAAGCTCTGCTTATGTGAAGTCTGAGCCAAATAGGGGTTAGTAGAAATTATATATGCTCTCAAAAAAGGATTTTTGCATGATCCGATATGATCTTCACCCGACACCTAGAAATTTCATGCAAGGTCACTGCACATCGTTTAACCATAGAGACACTCTGTGAGTATTAGCCAGAGTGGACCAAAGGGAAAAAAGATATGCCCCAGACAAGGATTTTATATATATAATTCTGCTATGACCTTAACCTTATACCTAAAAACATAGTTCAAGGTCACTGCACATCCTTTAACCAAAGGAACCCTGTGGATGAGGTATGAGCCAGATTGGGCCAAGCGGAGAGAAGCTATGCTCCTGTCAAGCCATCTCGGATGAACAGACGGACAAATTGATCACTAGAAGGCGCCCGCATAAACATGCCTTTTTATCTAATTTAAACTAGATGTACTGTGAGCAAGCTCACAATTGATACCCCCCGCTAAGATAAAAATTATAATGCGTGTATTTTTCCAATTATAGAAAATATTGGATGAATATATTTCACCGTCTATTTTCTTTAAATAAAAACTGCTCTATTTTTTTTAAAACTGTTGGTCATAAGCAATATTTGAGTGAAGTAAGAACATTCAATGCTTCTCCATAAGAAAGATAATGACCGGACACGAATTTTGCACTTCTTATGCCAGTGACCTTGACCTTGCCCAAATGATATTGGGTCAAGGTCATGACACACCCTTTGGTCCTAAGCAGTACTTGTGTGAAGTTAGAACATTCAATGCTTCTCAATAAAAAAGATAATGACCTGACACGAATTTTGCACTATTTTTCCCAATGACCTTGACCTTGGCTAAATGACTCGGATAAAGGTCATGACACACCCTTAGGTCATAAGCATAATTGTGTGAAGTTAGAACATTCAATGCTTCTCCGTAAGACAGATAATGACCGGATACGAGTTTTGCACTATTTTTCCCAACGACCTGAACTTAACCCAAATGACCTTGGATCAAGGTCATGACACATCCTTAGGTCTTAAGCAATCTTTGTGTGAAGTAAGAACTTCCAATGTTTCTCCATAAGAAAGATATAGACCGGACACGAATTTTTGTATGTTTTCTGCCAGTGACCTTGACCTTGCCCGAATGACCTTAGGTCAAGGTCATGACACATTCTTTGGTCATAAGCAATATTTGTATGAAGTAAGAACTTCCAATGTTTCTCCATAAGAAAGATATGGACCGGACACGAATTTTGTATTTTTTCTGCCAGTGACCTTGACCTTGCCCGAATGACCTTGGGTCAAGGTCATGACACAACCTTAGGTCATAAGCAATCTTTGTGTGAAGTAAGAACTTCCAATGTTTCTCCTTAAGAAAGATATGGACCGGACACGATTGCACAGACAGACGGACAGACGGACAGACGGACGGACAGACGGACAAGGTGATTCCTATATACCCCCTCAAACTTCGTTTGCGAGGGGTATAAATAGTATCCATGCTATCTGCCCATGGTGAATAGTCATCAAAACCATTCATCAGCAGAATTTGATTTCCCTCCTTTTTAAGGTGGTATGGGACATCTGTCGATATTAATGTGGATTAAAGTACTATATAATTGAAAACTTTTCACCGGTTTAGAATTTTCAAATTTTACAATATTTAACCAAAAAATAGCTTTTAAAAATATTTGAAAAGGTAAAAATTGTAAAAACCCCAGCGGGATTCGAACTCATGACTTACAGGTTCCTAGTAAACCCTCTAACCCACTGTGCTAAGGAGTAAGGTGACCATTTTTGAAAAGAAACTACATGTACTTATATAATTACACTTTATTTTATTGTTTATTTCGATAAACAATATGTCACAACATGGAAGTGTCCCATATCACCTTAAACTCGGAACACCTCTGACCTAATAAGATCGCCGCATTAAATACAAAGTTTGATTTAACTCTAATTTGTTTATCATCAAGAAATTCTGCATCGCTGACAAATAAATTTTCTTCTGTATAATGAAATACCAATTAACTGACTATTCGGACAATAGCAAGTTTATTGTCCCATTCCACAGCAACTATTTCCCTTGGCTTTGCCTCATTAAATAGTTGCTGTCTTGGGGGACAATAAACTTGCTATTGTCCTCATATCCAGTAAATACTAAATAGGCATATAATATCCCATCCACTTACATTTCATGTTATATAACCTCCCGTTTGTAACCTTCAATTTCACTGTAAAGTCAACATATCCGTCATAGCCGCAAGTTTCACAATTTATTTCTGCTTCTCATGTACTTAAAATTAGGGGCCTTAATATTGCTTACCAATTCCAACAAGAGACATCCCTCTAACTATTGATAATCATTAAAATTCATTTCATGAATCTACGCAACAATGATAAACCTTCAAGTACAGTCACTCTCAATTTTACAAAAATATTGACGGTACTTTATCCGAAACTGTTCCTTGTACCTTTAACTTAATACACTAACATTTTTATGAAAAGACGATTTGTCTTAGAATAAGAAAGCTAATGCAATTCTGAGAAAAAGAATACCACATATTGCCAATTCCATTGAGGTTTAATAAAAATATGGCCATTTCAGTGAACCCACCATTTCCAATTTCCTTTAGTAAACACAGATTTACAGGGTTCTCCATAGTAAAACATCTTTACCTGACCTTTTAGAGGTCAACTTTTGTTCAACCACCTTTAAAAAGAAACCTTCTTCAATACAACATATGCCTACATGATTTAATCATGATAAAAGCTTCACATCACTTAGAAATACCCTTACATGTATACCCCCACCCCCCAATCTTTTGATTTTCATAAAAAGTCATGGTTTGATATGTTTTACCTAATTTTATGAAACGTGTGGCAATTTCCTTGAGTCATTTCTCACACATATTTGAAAACAATCATCAATGATTCTAAAATTTGATCTTTATTTGTTTATTGTATGATTTGTACCATTTTAATTAACAAATAGACAGCTGTCCTGCTTGTGATTTCTTGTTTTCATGAAAAAAGTAAGCTAACTAGAGACGAGCTCGTTGCAAGCAACGATTAGGTTTTCCGTCGTAGCTGCGTCATACTTGTGACGTATTACAAAAAATTGATAGCTGATCATAGTACAATATTTGATGTGTAAACACTGAGAAACAAAGTATTATATATCTGTGACCGCGTAGATTTTACGGTGATAGAGAATTCGTCTGGATCTGCATCGGTCGTGTGCAGTACGAACCGGGTGAGGTAATGTTGGCATAAAGTGTATAAGGTATAAGGCTGTGGCGCGCTGTGGGCCGTAAGCTAAAACGAAGGGTAGGTTTGCCGTATTCCCGAAGGTCCACCAGTATACAGTTCCAGAGAAATAAACAGGCAATTGATGCAAGATTCCACATTATTGGACGAGACTCAACGATGGCAACTTTATAACAATTTAACAGACAGACATGTTACAAACAATTCGGATATGGCCAGTAGTGGCCTCCGGACTCAAGACCCTGGGAGAGTCGGACGTGGCCGGGGCTGGCCGCCGTATTCCAGACTGCGCATTGAGAATTGTACATAACTATTTATAAGAATCTTAACAATGAGTATAAATTGACAGGTAATGATATAAGTAAGCTGAGTGAAAGGTTCACAGATATAAAATAATTAAATAAACTCAGTGAGTCTTTAATGTCCAAGAAATGAAAATCTGATAATTGCACAATGATGTTTTAAGACATTAACAGTCCTTGAGACATGACACTCTGTCTCTTTGAAATCACATATAAAGTCTGAAAAGTGTCAATCACTAAATAAAAAAGTAACTTTGTAAGATATAAACTGTGAGAAAAATTACGAATTTTACAAGTAAAGTAATAAAAAAAATTATAATTGAACAGTGCATTTTGCACGATGATACTACATGTTTATAAGCAAATACAGATCTTAACACGTTGTCTCTAGTTTAAATCGCCGCATTTTATTCACAGAGTGGGACTGTGGTTATGCCCGGTACGAAGGTAAAAAGACCATTGGCAAACGTTTTACACGCATTTTTATCGAACGCAAGCGCCATTGAATCTCTTAGTATATATGCGGAGATCCTGGAAATTTTACAAGGGGTTTTGAAGAATAATTTTGTATTTCGAGGAGGGGGAACATGCGCGGATCAGAAAATTTTTCCGGGGTGGGGGTTGAAAAGTCAGACGGTTATTTGAGTTTGCCAAGGGATGTCCGAGGCATATTTGGTAAGTTTATAATGTACACGTAATTGAAAGAAATTTCGCTGGAGGGGGGGGGGGTGGAACCCTTCCCCTTCTAGATCCGCGCACGGAGAAGACCGATGCCGGTAATTTTACTATAATTTTAACCATTTTTTTTTTAAATATTCATGTTCATAATTATCAGAAAACCAATATAACCTTTCAAAGCAGTTAAAACTTAAGATACGAACCATTTAGTCTCGGTGAGTACTGCGTCCGCGTACGAAAATAATGGCAATTTTCAAGAAATTCGGATGGACGATCTGTGTCCTAGGTCGTCCATCCGATTCTTTTTCTGACTAAAAGCTACAGACCTGCAGTTAGAGATTGTCAAACTCTTATTGATTATGTCAATTTGTTTGTCTCAAAGAATCATTTTTTAAATCAATAAAGTTTTACCTTAAAAAAAAAGAAAGAAATCGGGCACAATTTTCAATGTTAGCATTTTACAATTTTATGGTCTAATAAAGTTTCAAGAAACAATTCTTCATTGCTTTATCCGAAATATTGCATGAAAAGAAATTACATCGCATTTTTTAAATTACAAAAGGATATTCAAAATGAACTTGGATTATCCGCTAACAAACAGGCATAAAGAGAGACTGAGAACCAATTTCTTCTCTTTTTTTTTTACATCATAAGAAATTCAAAAATAAATCAAAATATATTTTTTCTTTGTATGCGTTTATGAAAATGTAGATCAGCAAGGGTTTCTTTGTTGTGCAAGCACCTACTTACATATATAATGTAACAGATTGTTACACGGGTCTACAACGATGACAAATATCGAAAAGGCAATATTGTGGGTGAAGGATGAATGTGTAGTTTGTTTTTGAAGTTTATTTTTGATACATGTAATTATATTTATCTGGATCGGTTATGTTTGTTAGTTTGTTTTGTTTATTAAAGAGGGAAATAAAGACATGAGTAATTTCCAAGCACGTAGCATCGTTTTTGAAAGTGGGGGGGGGGGGGCAAACTCATCCAACAAATCTTGACAAGCAAAAAAAGAATTTTTTTTTTAAGAATTTTCCAAAATTTTCAAAATTTCACTCATAATATCATGATTTTCATACCATTTTTTTAAAAGGGGGGGGGGGGCAACTCCATGATAATTCAACTTTTTATGTAAATTTTAAAAAAATAGTTGCTGCGAGAAAAAGTGGGGAGAGGACATCTTTATGTCATATAACATGTGAAACTGATTTCATTCCACCCACAAGCTTGTAATAATGAAATAATTTTGATGAAAACAATATAAATAGACGTCATAAATCCCATATCAAACGACATATTACCACTTGATTCTGCGCGTCTTTTTAATGAATTTATAAACAGCGGCAAATTCTAAAATGTATTTTTAAAGGTAATGTTAGCTGCAAGTCTGCAGACCTTGTATGAAAAATTTCGGATGGTAGTCAATTTTTCCGGGATACAAACCGAGCGGTACATATGCAGTTAAGGTAACTAAGAATGATTCCAATAAAATACTTTGTTGAGTAATGCAAGCTTTTAAAAAAGCAATATTTATATTTGTTTAAAATATAACACCAAAATACTTCGTCTTACATTCGCTATTTGTAGAACAAGCAGAACCAGTATCAGTCTGACCGGTGTCGTATAATTTAAGGTCCGCCCCGTAAAATGGTCCGGCCGGACCCTTAATGTTAACATTTAAGGTCCGGCTTTCCCCTATAAGAAAAGGTCCTACCCGTAGTCATTTATTAAAGTTAAATGAATTAATTATTCTCTTTTGCTAATGTACTTGTGTCTTAAAGATGTCTTTGTTTACATAATCCAGTCGGCCATTTGCGTATGGTTTATGTATGACCGTATTATTTTAATAAATTACTTTGTGGAATATCAAATATTGATAGCGGGTTAGATTTTGACCAATTGTTTAAGAATCTGAAAAAAGAAAACCAGGAGTATTTTGTCGATAATTTGCACACACCATGTAAAGTTAGACCTAACCATTAGGCACATAGCATCAGGGAAAGGCCACCCCCACTCCCTACTTTTTAATATTGATTCTTGTAGTGAAATTTTTCACTTGATCCTCTTACTGTTGGAGTGGACATAAAAGTGACTTTAGCATAGGTTTTTTTTTTAATTTATTCAGATTAAAGTTACACATTATTTATAATAGTATTTAAATAATTGATTTTCATCGTAAGATATTCCAATTAAAGGAATGAGACCAGGTACATGTATATATACATGTATTGTGTCACTAAAAAGACTGGAAACTTAATGTATTGTTAAGAAAGAGAAGTTGCTGTAGTAAAACAAATTTATAATTGAGTTTATCCGACGACTTTTTAAAAATGTGACAAAGGCCTGAAATCCAATGCGTCTCGTTGAAATAATCTTAAAATATTACGGTCGGTTTGTCCTATTTGTCTGACGGTATTGATTTTCATCTAATGGCCTTCTTATTTTTTCATAATGTTTATATGATACTTATGAGAAAAAAAACCTAATACTATGTGTGCGTGTAGCAGGCAGGAATTTAAAATAAAATTTTACCGGACGGAGTGTCAACATTTGCCCTTTACACACAACTATTTTCTTTTTAAGGAACAGAATCCCCTGAAATTCTTTTAAGATACAAACTGCTAAGACATCCGAAGGAATGTGGCTCTTTACTAATCTTACAGGACTGTGTTTAATTTCTTATAATTTTGTTATGGGTCACGTTTTTAAGCGTGTATCGTATTGGAAAGATGTGCAAAAAGAGGACGTATAAAATATCCATTGTTAAAATACATGATCATTTCAAAAAGTCAAACACCTGAATTCGAAGATGTGAACCCTTCACACCTGCAGGGTGGTGTGTGTGTGTGTATATAACACCTAACTGAAGCCATTGTTTTATTAATGACACCAATCAGTTTCTTTTCCTGTTTTTATAAGATCGACTTGCAAAATTTATGTTGAAATAAAAAAAAACCCCACCAGTTTTAAACTGTTATGTGTGTCCTAACTACATGTACATGTAAAATAATGTATTTTCATTTACACTGTGTGATGGATGTTTACCAACTCACCTCGGGTAAGTGCTCCTTTTAAAGAGTTACAAAATGATGCCACTTATTTTATAACAAAATACTCGAAATTGAGGAAACAAATACAAATTAAAAATATACCCGGACCTTTTATGTTAGGCGGACCTTTTCTTATACGGGCCGGACCCTTTTAGTGCAAAGCCGGACCTTAAATGTTAACATTTATGGTCCGCCCCGGACCATTTTACAGGGCGGACCTTAAATTATACGACACCGGCCTCACCATATACAATGTTGGAATTTAATTGTCCTAGCATTGCATTGCTCTGCATGTACAAAATTTCTTATAAAAATTAAACACTTAAAGTGTTCATCTATATGGCTACACATAACTTACACACGTGATTCAAAATAACCAACACGGAAAACGGTAAAGAATTCAGTCATTGATTCTACATTTTATAGAACTTGTAAAAAAACACATTGCGGGTCTGAATGTTTGTTGATATGTCAATCTATCTATATACAGTTTGTTAATTATTTTCGATTGCTAAGACTACAACGTATTTGATGAACATTGAACAACATTTTTTCCATGCCACTTTTTTCCATGGAAGATAGCGAATGTATACAAGTAAAAATCATTTATAAAATGTATTTAATTACCTCTTTAGAATTGTGTATGGAATAAATAATTTATAAGTTGCTGCTGAAGGTTGTTTGGTATTTTCGTTTGTAGATGTTTTGCAAGTAAAAAACCTGAAACGCGGGGCAAGTCATAATTAATATCCCTGATAACCGTAACTTAAAACTAGCGGCTTTGGATTCAAATATTATCGTATACGAATATTAAGTTCACTTTTTAAAATCATCTCCACGATGATAATTATATTATATCCATCGCAAATCAGTATTTTTTTTTTTTGGCTTTAAAAGAATTGTTCTATCGGTAGCAATCCCGCGTTCGTTTAAATTGCCAGCGTACATTTGTCATGTCAGTAATACACATTGTGCTTTATCAGACGGCCGTGTATACGTATTGTAGAAAAGTTGAGTTTAATTACCATGCGTTGGAACCATTTTATTAACACATCTCCCAGTACTGAAACAATTCAAAATGTCTCTGTTACAGTAACACAGTGGGGCGACGCGTTAAACGTGTACGTCCAGCTCTACAAGCACATGCACTATCGTCTAGGCGACGGCCTGAATACAGCTAGCGACTCTCCTATCGATCGGTTACCTGAGTCTCGTAATGCATCTAAATATAGACAGGGGCACAGTTATGAAACAAACAACAAAAATAAGGTCAAAGAGGTTCATCTATATGAAATGAAAATGTACATATGAATAAAAACATTTGGGAATTTTATGTGGAATTATTTTTGCGCACTACATGTATCAGTTAGTGCATTACAAGAAGCCCTTTCATAACCTCATAAACGTGCGCACCCCCAAAAAAATGGACCGAGCTGACAACAATTGTTTCTGCAAATACTGACTATAAATTACGAAAACATTAAATTGAATACTTTAGAAGGATTCAAAATTAATTTCTTTACAATTTTGCTTCAATAATGCATTAGAAATTTTTATTCCTTTTTAAGTTATTGACAAGAAACTTTGGACGCCTCTAACTCCCTAATTATAAGGGCCAGCCCTTTTTTCGGCATACCGAATGAAAGGTCTGAGTAAGACCAAGAACTTTTAAAATACATGTTATAACAAATTTTTATCAGGTAGAAAACTAACACGGAAAATACGCGAATTTTTTTGATTTTTTTTCTTACCCTTGTTTCAACATCCACACCACCCCTTTTATTTGCATTTAAATAATAAATAAAATATATCTCGCACAAATTCAATGTATTAGCTTCCAAACCAGCCCATCTTTGAGACTCTGCCAGTCATCGTTAAAACTAAACCCCCTGGACAAAAGGAGTCGTTAAATTTTACTAAAAGGGGAATAACTCAAAACTGGATAGGGATTTTCCTCAACTAAAATAGGCAACGACAACATCACGCGGCATGTTATCAGTCCTGAAAATTTCAAAACAATCGGTGAACAAACGAGCGAGATATTAAGGATCAAAGTTGGCGTCTAGAAGAAAAAAAAAAATAATAAGAAATTTGAAATTTTTTCAGAATAATAGTAAGGTTTCCCGCTCCCAGCGGAAAACCTTAACAATCATATTTAGTGAATATCTAATCTATTCTGATTTCTAGTCTCCTTCTTACCATGCTAAAACAGTAAGTTACAACCTACAAGTTAGACATCTGCCTTAAATTAGAATTAAATTCAAACACACCCAGGTAGCTGGAGACAGAGTTGATTTCAATGAAAAATGTTCAAATTTGACATGTTTTTCTACTTTTTTATGCATATATACCTTAGAAAGGTTGAAATAGGTTGTTTCTTGTTCATTTCAAAAGTAATTAAAATAGCAGATGTTATTTCAAAGTCAAATGTACATTTACATATCCTACATGTAATCTTAATGCAGACAATTAAATAGAGGGGGGGGGGGGGGGGGTTCAATTATGTTAACACATCTAAATATCTTTATGAAATAAAAAATAAAGGAATCATAATTGTATACTTTTATTGAAAAACAAATTTTCACAGCAATTATGAATTTCTGTAAACAGCCTTAATTTTGTTTTCATAATTTCTTATCAAACACAAACCACAACATGGCATGATGCTTTCTTCAAGTTCCATTATTGTTCATGCATTATCGGATTTAATTTGGATTACCGGTAAATAGTCTGCAGAACACAAGGAATATGCATGTGGATAGAGGTGACAGGTTAATCTCAGGAGCTGACCCACAAGAATCAACAGGTACCGGTAAAAGCCATGTGGTAACAACAGTCTGTTTTGAGCTGAAATAAATAAAAAAAATAATTAGCTGTGTTTACATACATGTACTAGTAATAGCTGTGTTTACATTAACATATGCATAGTATTTCTGTAAAAAATACACTGACCATGCAGTGTAATAAGTATGACATATCCCAATACATGACATAACATTTAGGCAGTACAAGATCAAAAATTTGCATATCAAGTCATAATATAATATTAAAAAATTTTCATAGGTATAAACACTTATCAAATTGAGAAAGAGAGAGAGTTTGAGAGAGAGAGAGAGTTTATTACCGTACTTGTAGTGAAACAGTCAATATTTCAATTTGTAAATTACAAACGAATATTACCCACCGAACAGCGTCAAAGTACATGTACTGGTATTAGCTTCTGGTATACCATTTTTTATCAATTCTACTGCGGTTTTTTTTGTTGCAAATAAATTTAGCGAGGGTTTTTGTTTATTTTCTTTGAAATTACATGTTTTAAAAACAATACTACGTGTAATAAGCATAAAACATGTATGAGTAAACTTAATGATGTGTACTTAAATTGTCCTTGTTAATGTCTTAAATGTAATTTTTTATTCTCTTTTTTTAATCTGACTACTGGCAGTACTGGCGTGCGATCAGTTCTCGCCGAGTACCATTTCTCACCAGTGCATTGTTACGTCATTTTATCAACACATAAAACTATATACGAAAATATGATGTAACAGTGCACCAGCGAGAAATGGTCCTCGGCGAGAACTGCTCGCACGCCAGTACTGCCAGTAGTACTGCCAGTAGTCAGATTAAAAAAAGAGAATAAAAAATTACATTTAAGACATTAACAAGGACAATTTAAGTACACATCATAACTGCTAAACTAGAAAAATTATGTGAACTGGTAGAATGGTAGGCATAGTTCTAACTTGTAACCTACATGTACAAGTACATGTACCGGGTACCCGTTGGTCTGCTAAACCTCTTTAATGATACAATGATCGGCATCATAAAGATATTAAAGTCATGTTTTAACTCTGAAGTCTGAAGTATACAATTTTATTTACTTGAAGTTATGTCTACAGGGTATTCATGACTACATTTGGAGTCTTCTGCACAAGAATATATGATATGTTTCTAATTATTTTTTAAATAGATAAATTCAGTTACCCTTTCCAGTCCCCCATGAACCTCGAGCGAGTCTAAACATCCATGAAACATGTAAAAATTACACGTTAGTAAACAAACACCCACACCATAACAAAAACATCTAACAGTGTGCACGTACTTACATGTACATCTATACTATATACTAAATTTTAACCAGTCAACAAGAAACTTTAAAAGGAGTAAAAGCCTCACCTTCTTCAGTAACATCCACATAAATCACACACTTTAATGTCCATCTTTTCTCCTTTATACTCGTAGCTTATCAACGGCTGATCGTCGACAGAAGTGTGGCTGTCCTAATTTCCTCGTAAACGATTCACACGAGAAAAATATCCTCCTTAAACAAATATGTAGTATTGTTCCCTGTGCATGTTCATATGTTTCACAGCAAATTGAAAATGCATGTGTACACCGAAAGAATACACAACTTCTCTTCTGCATTACGGCTCTCTCTTTTCTACAATGCCGTTCGTTAATGTTTACATTCGGCAAGCGCGCGGGGGTTACAAACAGGGGCGCCCCGACAAATAGTTGCACATAGAACGTTTAAATAATGTGTGTTCATTAAATTCATAAATGATATAGATGAAAAAAATGAAATTGAATCACAACAATTTATCTAAGACGCAACACAAGGTAATGCAGTAAATGCCTGGGCCTTAATGTGACATTTGTTCGCTTGGGTGGCAGGGGACAGGTTTTTTTTTATACAATTCATTGTAGCCAAGGGATGCATGTCTTCGGAACTCTGTAACTAGAATTTCCTCAGTTCCCATTCAGCACAAATACCTTTAATTCACTCTTTATAAGGCCAATCACCAATTTCTGAAGAAAATTACTAATCAAAACCTGTAAAATTCTCTACATAATGGTTTTTATGAGATTTTGACCCTTTCATATTTTGCTAATTTTTCATGATTTTTCAGCTTTTTAGACCTCCCCCAGCTAATTCCCTGCAGAGGGTTGACCTTCCGTACCGCGTGCATGTTGCACTATCACATGTCAGAAACTTACCGCTGTATAGTTTACAATGTCCCATCCACCTACTTTTCGTGTTATTTTACCTCCCGTCTGTAACTTGCAATTTCACTGTGTAAAGTCAGCACAACAGTCAAAGCCGCAGGTTTCGCATTTTACTTCTGATTCTCATGTACCTAACATAAGGGGCCTACATATTGCATATCAATTTCAACAAGAGACACCCCTCTAACTAACGATAATCATTAAAAATCATTTCATGAATTTTAGCAACACTCATAAGCCTTCAAGTACAGCAACTCTCAATTTTACAAAAATATTGACCGGGTACTTTATTCGAAACTGTCCCTTGCTACCTTGTGTGTCTATGTAGACATATTAACTCGTTCATGTACGATTCTCACATATTTGTTTTATGAAATTTGAAAAAAAATATAGCACAGAACTTGTTTAATTTGATACCAAATGACATTATTTAATATATTAACAATAACTGAATTAATTTTTTTTCATAAAATGATAACGATTTTTGCTATCAGAAAAATACGTGTATGAGCTGCTGACCCCTAATTATAGCGGCCAGCCCTTTTTTCTTAATTTTAAATGAAAGCTCTCGTTATTCTAAACAACTTTTGTTCTATATGTATTAACAAAATATTTTTAGTTTAAAGGTTATAATACAAAAAGCAACAAAATTTCAGCCCCGAAAAAGTCTTAAACTTTGGCGACAAATAGCTCAAAAACTAACAAAGAAATTACCAAAATTTTCATGCAAAACTATAAAATGTTACCGACAATTTCGCCAAATTTCATGCATTTATCATCTGTAGTTCCCGAGATCAACTCTGGACAAAAGACCCCCCAATTTTCAATTAAAGGGCAATAACTCATAACCGGAAGTGAATTTTAAAAATTTGAAAAAAACGTCTAGAGATATTAATATCATCTACATACCCTGAAAGTTTCATACCAATCAGACAAAAAATGTTCGAGAAATCTCGTGCACAAAATTTGCGGGAAAAAAAAATAATAATAAGAAACAGTAGAATAACAGAAGGGTTTTCCGTTGAAAAACGGAAAACCCTAAAAAAAAATCATAAAAAGAAACCGTAGAATAACTAGACACGATCTCGTTGCGAGCAACGAGAAGGTCTTCCGTCTGATTTTAGAATTTGAGATATATGGTCGATCTTGATTTTGCTATTCAACAACTAAACATGATTTAGAATAGAAAAACATGGTCGACATTCTAAGGGCCAGATACTATTTTGTTTCAGGGAAAGAGCTTTGTTCAACAAGTGTTTAGAAATTCTTCACCGTTCTTGAGATATCTGAGGAAAAAAACTTTTAGGGGCCAGTCCCTTATATCCTTATTGGAGCCACTGAACCAAATTTTGAAGGTTGCATTTTGTAAACTACATAATTTTGAGCATCTTTTCTTCTATACTGCATTGCAAAATATTTTCCTTTTTGAGTTATAGGTGGTCATAGTTTATGGACTCTTGGCCCCTAAAAAATCCTTATTACATAACACATGAATAAATCATTACAATACTCGGATACATAACTGTAAGATAAACATATTTGCTTCTATAGCCTTATTTAAATTTCCCTCAGTAAAGAGCTACAGATGAAAGATTTTAGAGCCCTTTAGTTCCCTAATTTGAGGGGCCAGCCCCTTTTTCTTGATATCAAATAAAAGGTCATTTAAATCTCAACACATTTTGTTCAACAACTGTCTAGAAATTCGTTACCGTTCTTGAGATATATGGGAAAGAACGTTTTAGGGGCTGATCCCTTAACTCCTTATAGGGGCCATTTTACGAAATTTTGAAATTGCAAATTATTTAGTACATCATTCTGAGTATCTTTTCTTCTATACTGCATTTCAAAATATTTTTCCTTTCTGAGATATGGGTGATCACAATTCTGGAATTTTGGCCCCTAAAAAACCCTTTTTATGTAACACATGATAAGGTTCAAAACTGTAAGATAAATATATTTGCTTCTAAAACTGTTCACAAAATATCCCTCAGTGAAGGGCTACAGAATAAAGACTTTAGAGCCCTTTGGTGTCCTAATATTAGGGGCCAGCCCCTTTTTCTTGATATCAAATAAAAGGTCATTTAAATCACAATAAGCACTGATAAGGGGAAATTACTCTAATTGAAGTTATTGTAAATCTGCTGAAATGACCAAAATCCTCTCAAAATCTTGCAAAGGCTAAGCTAAAGAACAGCTGAAGAATAAGGACATTTCTTCAGATACAGGAAACAGTTGTAAATTGCACTCATTGGGACGAATGCTCACATTTCACTGGCGTCGGAAGCAAATTGAAAGTGGAGGGGGCTAGACTAATCCTCAGAAATATTGAAAAAAAACCTAATTCCCAAAATCATGAAAATCCTAATCCGTGGGGGGGGGGGGGGGGGGCAGTATACCTATAGTTCCAATCCCCCCCCCCAATTATGAAATTCCTATTCCGGGGGGGAGGGGGGGGGGGTAGTATGCCTATGACTCCAACTTCTCTATTTTTAATTTTTCAAGGTAAATTTAGGAACAATTATATTCCCCCCCCCCCCCCCGGTTCCGACGCCTATGCATTTACTTTATTCACTATAATTACGGTAAATTCCTGGAACGTACACGTAGCATCGCCTTTTTTAAAAAGGGAGTGGGTGGGTGGATGGGTGGATGGCGGCCTCAGGCATCCAAAAAATCTTTGCAAGCAAAAAGAAAAAAAAATCATGAAAATTCTAATCCACCAGCTCTTTAGCAGTTCAATGTTTTCTTTATTTTCACGTCCATTTATTACATGCGGGGGGGGGGGGGGGGGCACCATGTTGTTTTAATATGGTAAGCAAATATTTTTAAGCGTAAATTAAAAAAAAATAATTAAACATCATTTTTTTTTAAAGTGTAGGGGGTAAATCCATGATAAGTCGATTTTCTATGTGTAAATGGAAAAAAGGGAAATATCATTTTTTACAATGATGGGGAGGGGGGGGGGGCTCTATGATGAGTCAAGTTTTATATGAAGGTTTAAGAAAAAATGTCTACTGCCAAAAAGGGGGATGAACTGACGTTACAATCACTTTAAAAGAGGAGATACAGTGCAATGAATATGTATATTAAAATCTTTATTATTCAACATCATTGTTCTACTTATAAATAAATAGATTATAACAAATCTTATAAACTATGAATAATTAAAATTTACTGAAAAATAAATAACGTTATGGTTTTTTTTTTGCATTCAAATTTTACGTTGTTAATTTTATTTTTATTGATTTATTACAATTCATTGTTTGATCACATGCTGTGCTCGCCCCAACGGTCGCGCCGTAAAACATATTACATTTTCAATCCAGATACAGTTGGTGATATGCCATTTCAAGAAAATCAATCAGACACCACATGTTGGCATTATATTGATTTTAAATAAAAATGACGTAATACCATATTGAGGTACTACCGTCATCCTTTTCTATGATAATTACTTGTCTGGAACCTGAAGCTGTTTGAATATCTTTGATAGCAAGATACCACGACCGCACAAAGTTATGCATAAAGCTAAGAAAAGAAAAAGAAACGAAGGAACGAACATTCAAAATAACTTATAGTTAAATATTTTCTGGGGCCTCTTTTTTAATCATATGAGTTTATTAAATGTATAAATTAATAAGTATGTTACTTTGTTATGGTGATAACCGTATTACAATATTTTTTATTTAGCGACCATTTGTAAATTAAACATTTAATTAGTCGTGCTAAATAATCCACAGTTTTGAATAAATTTTTAAAAATCAACATTCAACTGTATCTTGATAAAAATGCCGTACAAGATTAAGTTGCAATTTATTCAAACTACATGTAGTGAATAGGAAAACACATTTTTAAAAAGTCGTGATTTGATCTTTTTAATTTTTTTTAGGCCTAGCTGAACAATATAAATGCCAGAATTCACAAATTTTCCCCAGCATATATGCTAACTATAACAGGTGTTCAACGGGTTTAAAGATAGATATAAAGAGTCATAAACACTTTGCGATCCTTCATTATTTTGAGTTTATATGTTAGATAGAAAATTTGAATTTAACATACAAAAAATTATTTACGTATCTTAAAACCATAATTTTAATTTATGGTTTTGTTTCACTTCCGCTGTTTGACATTAAAGATCAACACGAGGCTATGCGCACAAAACCGAAAATTATCATATTTTGCAAAAAATTCTCACTTTTGCAAAATATGGACGTATTTTAAATATGCAAAACAAATCTTTAGATGAATTAGCGATCGACCGGCTCTGCTACGATCATAAAACTTGTGGTTTTGCTGGTCTTTGTTCATTCATCAACAGAAAAGCAGTATGCACCATCAACATCTGGAGGTATATTGCTCTTCTATTTATCGTTATCTTCATTGTGCTGGTCTTTGTTACCATTTTATCATACGTTGACTTCAGAATAAATGATTCTAAAAATCTGATTGAAATGAATATTGCAATGTATAGTAAATTCAATTTGTCTTTGTCTCTATACTTTATTCTCTCTCTTTCACATAGATTTCCTGTTTCTTCTTTTCTGACTGTCAATTAATGTTTCATTGGGTATACCTGATATACTATAACAAATGTGTGAGAAAAAACATACGTTTAAAGAAGTACATTGATTCAACAGTAGGGACATACACGCGGAAATTCGCGTTCTAAACGTTGAAAGGGGCAAGTTCAACAGGAGGATATATGTACAAAACCAAATATTTAACATATCTGGCAAGCAGTTCCCAATTTTACAGTTAAAGGCGTGTTTAAAGTATGCAAAACAAATCTTTAGATGGATTAGAGATCGACCAGCTCTGCTACGTTCATGAAACTTGTGGTTTTGCTGGTCTTTGTTCATTCATCAACGGAAAAGCAGTATGCACCATCAACATCTGGACGCCTTTTGCCCTTCTATTCATCGTTATCTTCATTGTGCTGGTCTTTGTTACTATTTTATTATATGTTGACCACAGAACAAGGAAATCGAAGCGGCTATCTGAAAATGAATATTGCAATGTGGAGTAAGTTATTTCTTTCTTTCTCTCTATTCCCCCTCTTTCTCATACTAGTATCTTTTTTTCTGAATGTCTGTTGATGACTCATTGGGTATATCTGATATACCATAACAAAGGTATGAGGAAAATATATGCATTTAGATAACCCCATGGATTCAACAGTAGAAAAACAAACGCGGAAATTTGTATTTAAAACGTTTAAAGAGTATGCCCGCCCGTGTTAAACATTTGTGGATAAAAAATGAAAACATTTTATATTGGGAATTGTTTTGACCAAAAACTGACCAAAACTGTTTGTTTGAAGATATAAAATTAGTAAATATGAGGTTTACGTGTTGCTTTGTATGCTATGTGCGCACACAGAACAATGCTTTTTTATCACCTTGAACTGCACAGATATAGACTTAAATTTTATATTTTAAAATCTAAAAAAAATATGAAAGCAGGTGGTTGTTGTGCCCCCTACAACCAATTGTTGAAAAGTACATACAAGCTTTAGTTTTGTCTCAAAATACGATACCCTGTTCCTATAAATGGCAGAAACTATTAACTGTCGGCATGAAATATACTTGTTTGTGTCTATGGAGGTACATTGAAGTTATATTTTCATAAAAAGGTGTTTTTTCATTAAGACAATTATTGTTTTGGGCGACACTACATCTGAAAACACATGTGTGAATAACTTCAGATTTACCAATGGTATCGTTAGGAAATAAGAAATAACGTTGATTGTAATAGATGAAATACATAAAATCCCTTTCACGTCCCTAATTAACGAAATTATGAGCCTCTGGAAATTTAAAGGCCGTACAAAACGGAATCTTATATCGTTTACTTGTACCACGTGGAATTTAGTTGACAGTACTTGACACGTGCTGAAAACTACAAGATCTTCGTCCGACTACGGTCATCATGGTATACGAGGTTAAAGGGACTCTCTAAACGGAACACATCATCACTTTCTCGAAAAGTTTTTGATGGTGTATCAATTTCGGTTCATTTTAAAATGAACAGACATACATATATCAAGTAACCCCTCAAGGGGCCTTATTTACAAAATGAATGTAGGTTGTAGTAACTCCTATTATAAACACGCAGAATACATGCTTACAAAATAATAATTGTGGTTATTTATTTTAGAACAAATATTACCTGGGAGAAGTAGAAATGACATATTTTTATCAACAAACACGTTCAGGAGAATCTTAGCGTGCCCTGCATGTGTTTTGTTTACAGTTCATGCGTATAGAAGGCTGAACCCCGTAACACGTTGTGATGTAATTATCTATAGGTTATACGTAATTATTAATTTTAATAAATGTATGGGAAATATCAATCTAATCAAAATATATGAATTTCAAAACGAAGCTTAACGTGAATTTATTTTTGCTAAACACCAATATTCAGTAAGCTTGTTATAGAGACTAAGAATGTTCATGCCCTGTGTATACACATGAAAGCATCAATTAAATTCCATAAAATTTCTTCTTAAATCAAAATTTGATGAGTATTTGAATATAATGTTTAATGATATTTCATACTTTAAATTTTAACTTTTTTTTACAATGGGTTTGTAGATTTTATATAAAATTATGCTGTCCGTTGAATCGAATTTGGTTTTTCTACGTTATTGAATTTATCTTTATGTCTTATATAAAAAAAAATACAATTATTTTCTTTTGATTTATTTTATGACCTATTCAAACAGAATTTCAAAGATGTACATTTTGCTACATAAAAATTTCTCCCACTGTAAAAATATTTGCAAGAAGATACTTTTGAGGTTCCTGTTTAAAATTGCACTATTAGACATAATTATGTTTAATAAATTCTGGTAAGGGAAGCTGATTTTTTTTCACTACATGTATTTCTATTGTAAAAAACAATTTAAACAAAATACTCAGTTATCTTTCTTAGTTTGGAAATTGTAATTATGACCCCCCCCCCCACCAAAAAAATTCTACTTTAATTATTCTTGGGATTACATGTAATTTGGATATGGTTTTTATTGGATATTATGAGTGGAAATAGATTAAACTTTTTTTAGCAATGGGTTATCGGGTGCCATTTCGAAAACTTTGTTCTACACGGGTGCAAAATAGCAACCTTGGCACTGGCACAGTGTTCGATTTTAACATATTAGACTTGTTGAAAATTACAATAAAATAATCTTCAATAAAAAAAATGATACGAATTATTCTGACATTAATAGAGGTTGTCCAATAAGTGAAGTTGTATCGAAACTCGAAATGCATGTGTCACCATGATGTCCAAGAGTACTTTTGCTGCGTTGTTATTTTTCTTTCTTTTGTCTTTTAAAGCTGGAATCTCAGGCCTTTAATCATAATTATTCATATGTATGTATACATTTGGACCTTAGGGTTTCACTTATAAATCATATTGTTTTGAAAATTTTCAGGACCGACAGATGCTACACCTCTATTGTCGAAAATGTTGGAGAATCCAATTACCAATCTCTTATTCACGATAGTACACACATGTACTCAACAATCAGTCTTAAAGATTTAAATGAGAGAAAACCAAAGGATGGGAAGAAATGTTTCCCTTTTAAACTGTAAGCTTTACTTTGTATACTGTGAAACTACCAGTAAAAAAGGAACGCATATTGCTTTTTGTGTTGAATTATGCAGAAAATGCATTTGCTTTTTTCTTCATGTTAATGAAAATGAATAAATTAAATTTAAAATGAACAAAAATCAGTAATACGGTATAATATATTCCTCACGCAAGTTTTTATATGCAGAAGAAGTCTTAAAAAGGCTCAATAGATTTTTTGCAGTCTTTCACCAGTATTTCTAAACATAAAATGGAATAATATTCATATAAATGTATGTTCAATGTATTAATGCTTAATTTGATTATAATTTAGACTATATTAGTGTCAGTTTTAAATCATATAGATCACATCTATCTTATTTATAGTCATATTAATTGTTTAAAGTTTCTCAAATATTAGAATAAAATACTGTAAACCTAATATAACACATGTTTTAGTGGGCAAGATCTTCACTAACAAATATTGTTGAAACAATTTTTTTTAAAAATTCAGTTCATGTAAATTTAAAGCGCTGTTCATTTCAAAATCTACGCATCGTAATTATAATTTGTAATCGGATACATCGTTTTGTTTCGAATATGTATCAGTGCTTTTTAGATGTATGGGAAGAGTTGCAATTAAAGTTTTAAAATTATCTAGATTTTTTTCTTTTTTGATATTTAAGTGAGAATGACACATAAAAACACACATTTTGCAGGTCCATTCACAATAATCTTTCAAGATAAGAGATTTTAAGTGGCAGTTTTCGAGATCGCGGTAATAGTACACACGTGGAGTGACTTATAAATGTCAAGTTTACGAATTGTAAAGGTAAATTGCATTTTTTCAAACGAAGTATCAATGTTTTAAGTAAGTCTGAATGTTTCATAAGTTCACATCCATACAGTACCGAAGAAAAGGTATGCATATATATTTATAAAGGTAGGATTTTGACAAAGGATTTAGTAGTTTGCATCTTAAGTCAGATAGTGCAAACATGGATGATTTTCTACCATTGCGTTGTGCATCTGTGATTATCGTTGCATATTGGAAGGTTAATTATGTCTATGTAGTTGCGTGGTTCATTCTGCAGCATTGCAATTAGTTCAATAAGCCATGTAAAAAGTTTTCCACATTGTTATCATAGCAGGTAATTTGAACGTAAAAATCGATGCAATGAATTTAAAACACCCAATTTTCGGAACATCTGTTAATATTCTGAAGTTGGATAATCACTGGAAAAAAGGAACGATAATTCATACGCAAATATAAGACAGTTGCTTCTTACATTGTTAACACCTGGATAAGGACTGCCGAGCTTTAGTGCATCTTTAAAATCATTAATTATACTTTGTAAAATTCATAAATTTCTCTTATATTATATATCAAAATAGTTTTTATAACGATTTCACATTCTGGTTGTGATTTGTCTTGGGTACGTTATCTCCTGGGTCCGTTTTCTCAAGCATTCTACGAATTGGCCAAGGTGTGCCAAATGATAGATACATTGATGTTGGTGATGATGACAATAGTGATGATGACTATATATAAAACGACAAGCTTATAATCATGCGTACAGCCCCCCTTTGTATTGGGTGATATCTCTTTAACTAATTTGGACGCAACCCTAAACCCTAACCTACCCTAATTAATGATTTTAATAAGTTAAAAATCCCGTATGATTTTCATCTCAAAAATATATACTGAACTGTTGTTGTACAGTTATTTTGAATAAACAAATACTTATAACGTTTCTGATGACATTATTCCGCCAAAATATATGCCTTGTTAGAATATAACATTTTGTAATTATTTCTATGACAAGATTTATATTCGTGAAAAGGAAAAAAGATATTACTTTAACAATTGACATTTTTAAAAAAATATTGTATTTCCAAATTAAAACCGCTACCTTATTAGTAACGTTGTTGTGATAAAATGGTTTTCTTTAGAGCAACAGGTGAGATGAAGCTGGAAGTAAAATGTACATAACTCAAAAAATCGTACTACCTTTAAGTTGAAAAGGCAAACACACTTGATATATTGATTCAGTTTAATTTTGTAAATATATATATATATACAGCTTCTCTTTGAATAAAAATCAATTTAATATTTCAGCTTTGTTCGCTCTTTATACTCAATCATCTTCAATGATATATATTTTCTATTAAAACTTTTACTTGACGTTTAATTAAAAGCGCGCTGACAAATTTGCATCACCATTGCAAATCACAATGTCATTTCTTTGTGTGGCTAGCTATGATCTATTCCTTAACACATAAACAAAATATATTCGTTAACACATAAACAAAATAATTGACACACAACACATTCAAATATCTACATATATACTAACACTGTACTCCATTTAACAAAGAAAAACACAGATAATGAACCTAAATCTTAATGTACCACTTTTCTTTCAGATGTAAGCCCACCCAACTACACCGACAATTACTTCCCGACAAAAACTACACTTTTTATTTTCTGAAATACTTACATGTATATCTATACGTATACACCACTTCAGATCCTTGCTTCTCTTCTCTAAATCTTTTTGCTAACTGTTTTCTGCTAAACCTACTTCCTTTATTTATGTGATGGCAAAAGGTAAACAATCTGATAAAAACAGAAATAGACTAAAATATGCAAAAAAGGGCCAAATTTTTAAAATACTTCTATTTTACAAGTCTGAGGAAAAAAACTGATTGCAAGGTTATGATGTCTTCTTTTTCATCTTCTTCTTTACTCCCAGAGATATGTGTTAAAAAATAAATACATTATTATGATGTCCATGAAGACTTCTACCAAATTTGTGAAATTTCCCAAGGGGTTCAGGCTCTAGAGAGGGGCCAATATGACTATATAGTAAAAATGTATTAGATCTTAGAAAATCTTCTTCTCTACCCCCATATATATTTGTGAAAAACAAAATACATGGTTATGATGTCCATAAAGCCCTCTACCAAAATTGTGAAATTCATGACCCCTGGGTCGGGGCAAATATAACCATATAGTGAAAAATTTATGGAATTTTAGATCAACATCTTCTTTATTCCCACACATGTGGTAAAAAAAAATTGAATGCATGGTTATGATGTCCACTAACTCCTCTACCTAAATTGTGAAATTCAAGTCTCCTTAATCAGGGTTCAGGACTTAGCATTTGAAAGGAATTTGGAAGACTTCAAAAGGGGGGAAGGGGTAACAGTTAATGGAGTTATCTTCCAAGTGTTCATCTGATGTGTGTGATTTGAAGACTGCTCTTGTCCACTAACTTCCAGTGTAGTTGCATACACGAAAAACGTTACACTTTCAGGTTAACAACATGCATCCCTATGCAGTGAGGATAATCAATAATTTTGGGTTGTAATAATGAACCATGAAGTTTCCATAACGACAAGTTTTATCTCAATGAGGTACTTAACAAAACCATTTACTCCATCATATTGTGTTTCTTCTTACACATGCATTTGGTGTAAGTTACGTTAATAAGGAAGTGAAATTAACTCAAGAAGTACACACACGATTAAAAGTGTCCTCTTTTGCTTAAAACCTTAAAGTCCATCAGTGACTGCTACCTCCTGGCTAACTATGTAAACACACGATTATTCCAAACACATCTCTGAATCATGAATGTGTCCTCTGTTTATTTCTTTGTTAATATTCTCTCTCTCTCTCTCTCTCTCTCTCTCTCTCTCTCTCTCTCTCTCAGAATTGCAAGATTGCAAGATTAAGACAATAATATACGGCCTAGCAGGAGTTTTTACAACACATTAGAAAAACCCGGTGTCAATGACAATTATGATAGATAGACAGATAGATAGATAGATAGATAGATAGATAGATAGATAGATAGATAGATAGATATGTTGAATTCTACATTGCTCACAACTTCTGTCTGATGAAATTTTGATGTCAATTTGAGATTTCCACCAGCTTTCAACACAAGTCAAAGGGTAAGAAATGATCCTACAGCTGAAGGGATAAAATGCAGTACTGATTAATTTTTGTTTTCTTTTTTTGTTTCGCTTTATTAATTTTACATTGTCTGAAAATTTTGAAAACAGAAATAATATCATGTGGTGTTTAAGCATAATTTTTGTTCAATTTAGAATTACTTGCACTCTTAAATTATCCATGGATCAAACTCATTACTCCCTAAAAAGGGAACAATGTGTATTCAAGGCACCAAACCTAGAGAAGGCGAGAACTCTTTAATGTTTTAGAATATACAAAAGTCATGCAAATTTGTATACAAGATCTAATAATTTTTAATGATAAAATACTTCTCTGGCTAAACAAAAATATCTCATATATTTCATTTTATGATTAAATTGATAGAAAGGACTCTATGATATACTTAATGAAGTATTTCGATTTAAAGACAAAAATTAGAATTCTTTGAAGTTGTTAATTGACGTTTAGACAAACTAAAATTCAATTTTATATCTTTTAAATGATTCGTTATACAGGTATTCCATACTGTTAATTTCATTGCGCTTTATGTACAGGCCTATTTATTGAATTTGAAAGTTATTGAACTATTTATGCTATTTCTCCCCTTATATCACTCAACGGGAAATATTACATCATTGTAATACTAATTGTTTAACTTCATGTTCTTCCTGTTTAATTTATTTTCTCTTTTCTATTTCCTATAAAAACATTTACACAAATGAAAATAGCCAAGTGTCACAGTACGTGTGAGTAGAACATTTTTTAATATAATATTACAAGACTCAAACATTTCAAAGATCACATCGTCCTCTGTTTATTTCTAATGCAAATACTTCTCAAAATGTATGAGAATGTTAACCCATTTTTACATCGAATGGTCACGGCGCTTATTGGGAAGGAGTGAGGTTGAATTGTGTTGTTGTTGTCAATCTTGTGTTTAACAGGGTTTCTATGGACGGTATATTTGAAGCTTAACTTTACATTTATGATTTAAATTTGATATTTGTCGATGCAGCTAAATAAAAAGGAAACGTGACAAGACCACAAACCCCAGGCTTCTTTTACAATGAAACACTACACATAATGAATAACATGGTGTGCACCAAATAAAACACGCTAACATAAAATAAACAAGATTATCTCGTAGAAAAATCATCACTTCAAATTCCTACAGAAATGCAAATCTTTACGTCTGTCTTTGTCAAATAGAATGATTTAAGAAATTCTTTTCAGTGGAGTAAGAGAAGTACTGACAAACTGTTAAGCAATATAATTAATATTAGGCATTGTTTTAAGTTTAAGTTTCTGTAAACATGCAGAATTTAACATTGTGTCATATTTAATTTATTACGCTTTTCATACAATACCTGTAACCCATTATTCTGACCAATAGCTTGGTTATAATGTGCATAACCACAAGCAAATTCTAAAATATTTTTCAATAAATACAAAATATTATTCCCTGTCATGTCGTTTCAAAAATGCTAATAAATACTTCAATTTCTCATAAATTATATCCCTATTGCGGCTCCATAACACCTTGTAGCCTGCTAATTGTGAGCTGGCAGGAACTCTGATGCTATTTTGAGGTTGAGAGATTTCTTTGTTGAAGAAAACTTCTGCGCAGTAAGTTACATTTCTTTTACTCTTAGTTTTCAAATTTGAAGATCGAATGCGATTTGCTCATTCATCTAGTTAAACCCCCATCCATCTCCAGTTATTTGACATTCTTTTCAGAATTATTCTAATTTCTCGTTAACTGCAAGGGTTTGAAATCTGTCTCAATATTTTAGCAATGTTAGACAACTAATAGGCTAAGCATTCACACTAACACATCATGCTGGAATATTTTCATCTTCTGTAGCTTTAATTTATAATTTATACTTTATAAATGTTTCTGAGCATTCACGATTACCACATATTATACCGGTCTAAACCTGTCTCATGAGTATTTGCTGAACTTAGTTCGATAAAACTATCCCTATTTGTATTGTTAATATTAAAACATCTTTAAGGTGGCTCGACACACCAATGCATTATTTGATGGATCGATGAAGAATTCTCTTTGAGAAATTATTATTCAAAAATGACACCTATATCGGCCTCTGATTATTTTATATGATTTTTTTTGTATTTTTTTATAGAAACCGGAAACATCGTTTTAGCTGCGAACAAGATATATTAGAGCTAAAAATTTGTTATCAATTGATGCACAATACAATTATCTATCAATACATATCAAAAACGGCCAGATAAACTTTGAAATATTTTTGTAAAAAAAATCTTTATGAAAATGAAAAAAAAAAGGATTGTAGATATTTTTTAAATCTATGGATTAAAACTGCAGATAAACTGTTACTCGCATTTAGCAATTGCTGTACAATCATATTTCAACAAGAAATTGAAACCAAATAGTGAAATTAAAGTATAAATGGACAATTTAAAAGTCGAACCGATCCCGATTGTAATTAAACTGATCCCGAACGAAATCACATAAAGTTAGAATGAATCAGAATTTTGCAAAAATTTCAGGTTGTTTAGCTGTAAAATGGTTTCGTCATTCACTAACTTTATAATTCATATCAATTACTTAGAAAAAAAACTGCAGTTTATTTGTAAAATTTCAATTTTAAAATAATTCTAATCGGGATCAGTTTTTTTTCAATCGGGATCGGTTCAAATTTGATAAATAGCAATTTTTCCAAAATTTCGCAATTTCATTTCAATTTCTTTGTAAAATATCATTGTTTAGTGAACAGTTTATGTGACTATATGTTATTTTAAAAATTTTATCCATAGATTAAAAAGATATTAAAGAATTACAATTTTGATTTTCAGAAATATTTTTTTAATTAAAAAATTAAACACTTGACCAAACGATCTTTGGCATGAATTTATTTATAATTATATTACACATTAATTGACAACAAGTTTTAAGCTCTAATATATTCTGTTTGTCTGCAAAACAGTTTTTCCTATTTCACTGATAAAATACCAAAAAATTCGTATAAAATAACTGAAAGCCGATATTGATCTCTGTTTTGTGGAATCATGTTTCAAAAAAGATTCTCTATCGATCCATAAAATAAAATTTTGGTGTGTCGAGGAACCTTAATTTCCAATCTTTACATAGCACCTTCAATAAAGCTCAGAATTCTTTGTTATGACGTAAACATGGTTTGTTCCAGCTCTTTATTTGTACATGTCAATATTATGGGGCGCTCTCTCCCGTACAGGACTAATACTGGGCCAACCGGGAGCTTATTCTCTTGTTGTTAGACCCAACTACAAACCAACAAGCTTCTTAGTTTTCAAACTTGTATGTAGACTTTACATGACATATACTTTTACGTGAGTTTGGTATGCATCAGCACCGAAGGTTTGATTCCAACTGACTATAAATTACAATTCAAAATTATATATATTGATCAATGGAATAACACAATGAAGGATTAACATAATAAGTACAGATGTAAGTTATGAATTATCAAACTGCTTTGAGTAACTCGGGACATTTTAACAGCACGTAAATAAATGGATTAATAAGATGAAAGAAGCTTAAGTGTCAATTAACATAAACAGAAGTCAAATGAAAGATTAGCTGTCGTTCACTGATTGTGCCTTAATATATATATATATATTTAAGAGGATACAATGCATCTTCATTTGCATGGTACTTTTTTTGACACCCAATGTCTAATATTTTTCATCCTTGGCAAGAAAATTTTATCCGTAAATTGTGCATCCATTATCTACCGCTGTTGGACCCTTTGAAAGACATCATTTTGTCAGACATGTTTGTCCTGGAATTTAAACCCAAACAATTTGAAGTCAGCTTTCGAAACCGGAATTAAACAGATTTAATGCCACACTTCTGACTCACTTGTAGGCTACACGAAATTCCTTTCTCTCTCGCGATGAGATCTTGTCGTGACTGTTTTGCAGACTTGAGGCACGTCCAATTCAGAGATAAGAGTGTTTGGATCGGGAGAATTTAGTTTTTAATTGCTTTCAGTGTGCTGCTGAAGCTTACAAAGTTGACGGAAGAAAACGTAGAATATTTTATGTTTTCATTCATTCTATAGGAAGACTTTGGATTAAATTAACTTGTTCTGGTTCCATATTCAGCTCATACAAAACCTGCTTCCGTCATTTAAATGAGATTAATTTATTGTTTAATAAAGCTAATCTGAGCACATTCTAATTTTTCATAGTATCAGTTTGTAAGTATTCGCTGTGGCTCGACCAAGCATGTATTCCTTAAAACTCCTTTGTACAAAACTGATATACAGAACAATCCCGCTGAGGGAAATATTTTTTTTCAACCCAGTTTTTCCATATTTATCAAAGACCTTATATTAGTATATTTTCAACAACACACGTGTTTTTGAACTAATTTATTAAGTTGGCAGGTAATGTCCACAGTAGTAAAAAAAATGTTACAACAATGGGGTAGTCGACAACATGGCATACCCGTACATCAACATTTAATGCCCTCCCTGCTGGGAAAAGTAGCACGCTGGGTTGACTGCAATCATGCTACGGACACAATTCAACACAAATTTGATAATATATTTGTATTATATAATTTCTGATTTTCTTTACTCAAATGTCTTATTAGTCCACATAATACATCTATATACATCAACACCAACCACAACAAACTCACTACATACTAAGAACAGTTCGATGGTTAAGTTGAAGGTGACAATTACGCCACATGGGCACCTTTGGGCACCAAAGGTGCCCACCGCCACCTCGAGGGGGAAGGCAACTTCAATTCAACACCACTGTTTACATGTTTGTAAGGACCCTAGAATTTAATTCACTTGGAAAACCATTCCCTCCTTGTTTTTTACAAAGTATTCCAATGCCCTCTGTAGGTTATTTAGATAAATGTCGTTCCCCAGACCTGACAGATGTACCCCATCCCGGCTGTACAGTTGTTTTGGTTTTCCTAAAAACTGTGTATGCCTAAGAAGCCCCCCCCCCCCCCCCCACAACCTAGGATTTCTTTGGCTGCTCCACTGTTGACCCTGTTCCGTGTCTGTTACATTGCCCTAACGTTTTACTAGAGTAAACCCTAACTAAACCCCAGGTTTACTTTTTGGGTTTACTTGGCGTTTACTCTGGGTTTATATTTTGAAAAGTTGGGTCCACTTGGGGTTTATTTTGGGTTCACTTTGGGTTTATTTTGAAATTGCTTTTGAGGTTAACTGTATGCACTGAAGTGTGAAGCAGACTAGTGTTTTATCTTACCATCCTACTTCATGTAATTCCTACCCTTTGTATATTCCGAATACACAGTTAGCGTCTGTTTTCAGGGGTATACTTCTGACTGGGTTTACTCACTGTGTCCACTCTGGGTTTACTTTAGGTTTACTCGGTGTCCACTTTAGTAAACCCGAAGTAAACCCAGAATAAACCTAGAAAGTAAACCCAGGGTTTAGTTGGGGTTTACTTTCTGTTAGGTTGGGTCTGATCGGTACTGTATGTCAGTGGCACCACAATGGATAACTATAGCAAAGTAATGAGAGTACTGAAAGACGGGGTCTTGAAAGATGGAATTTAATTGTCCTGGATTTCCTCAAATATGCTTCCAAAATTTATGAGTTTGAATTAGTTGTTACAATCTTGGTTAATTCGGCTTTTTTTGCAATTGTCTGATACTTTGTCTAAATTTTACTCAATCCTAGCCTTCATAATTGTAGAAAATTGACACAACGGTATATTTTGTAAAATAAGACCCCAACGAAATTTTTTTAAAAATCGCTACTAACCGGGAAAATCAAACAACTATATCATAGTAGGTAAATTTAATCATTAGATTTATTCAATTTTGTGATCCAAGGGAAAATTCACAAGTCGGACGGTATCCGTAATAAAAGTTTTATGAAAACCACAAAAACTCTAAAACTGCTAAATTAACAAACATAGTGAACATTTGTATACCGATAACAAACACAGGCACCTGGCGTTAGAAATATTGTTTTAACAATAAGATTCCAAGAACTTTGACAATAAAAAGATTTGTCACGGTCGCCATTTTGATTTTTAAGACCGACTTAATTGACACGATTTTGTTCATTTGCGATTCATGCAAAATTAATAGGTAAAAATAAATCCGTTCGCTACTTACTACTTTTTTGTGTAAACTCGTGCATTACCTACACGAATTACGATACAACCGTTCCTTTCATTAAAAATCATACTCCGAAAATCAGAGACATATGTAACAGAGATTGTTAACTCTGCCATTAGCGTGTAAATGTTACGGGACCAATCTTACTTTGAGAACTACGAGACTTAGTGCAACAGCAATATTGTATAAGTCATTAAATTTGAACCTGAAGGTGAACATGAACATGAACCTGTAAATATTTTAAGCATGTTTTATTTATGAAATATTTACAAAAACTCTTTATTTAGTTTTTAAATAACTTTTTTTAAACTTATTGACTTTTCACAAAGTAATGGTAATGTAATGCATTACTTCAATTAAATTAAGTAATGGTAATTTAATGCCCTAATTCATGAAGTAATGGTATTGTAATGCATTATTTTACAATGTAATTCACCCCGAGCCTGATTCTAAATAAGCCGGAAAACATGAACATTAACATTTAACTTTGTTCTTCAATCGATAAGATTGTATATATTATATGATATATAAGTCTTCCAAAATGTATAATCTATTACAGATTTTGCTTACAATGCATTGTTTATTTAAATTCAGTTTAATCAATTAAAGAGCCAACGAACGAGAAGGCAAATTAAGATTTGTTTTTATTTTCTTTGTACAAAATTTATTTAGAAACGAACAGCAGTCATACCGCAAGTAGACTGGAAGCCAATGAAACACCTATTTAATTTGTAAAACATCTGTGTATAACCCATCCCGATTTTAACTTCGGCTTGCGCATGAAGTTTGGTTGTTTTTTAGGTGAAAGATTGTCAAAATAAAATTCACAAATTTTCAAAAATGGCACATTGCGTTTGGGAACTTTAATTTCGATTCCACCATCAACCTCTTCTATTGATTAAGAAGCTCGTTCACCAATTGAATCGTCAACGGCGCTGTGCATTGAGTTACGTAACTCATTCCACATTTGAACCCGAGCAAGAATATTTTGATCAATAAAACTATTCGTTTATTTTCTAAATAGAATTTTGCTTATACACAGAGGACTTAAAAGATTTAATGCGTGTTTTTATAATACATATTTACTGAAATTCATGAAAACTTTCTGTCCCCCTGGCCTGCTTAAGGCTGCAATTCCTGCATTTCTTACAATGGGGAATCCCACTATCCAGACTGAACATCTTAGCCCTGCAAAATGTATTTTGAACATGTTAGTGGAGACCTGATATAAGTTTGAAATACACTTGACTTCCATCTCCCTGCAAGCATTATTTCCTCATCTGAAAAACCTTTCTCAGCTGCAGCAGTAGCTGCACCTATCCTAAAGGAATGGGTTGTATAAAACTTACTATTATAACCCAACACTGCCAGAGCTTTACCCATTTCTGCTGAAAACTGATACCTAGTAATTGGTTTGCCATCAAAATGACAATGCAGTGGGCCTGATATTTTTGTACGAATTTGTATGTAATCAATTATACAATGCACTGGACATGTAATGCCTGCATGTCTATTTGATACAATTGTTACCCCTTGTTAAACTGATCTGTTTTGGAATGCCTTAACACTATTTGTAAATTTTTATCTTTAATCTTGACATCTTTAATCCCTAATATAACTTCTGACTTGATACCTTTTGATAACAACAGCTTAATTGAGTCGAATATAAAAATCTGGATTTACAATACCTATCATTGCATCTTTAAAGCTCGACCACAACTAACTGCTTTGCTAAAGAAATTAAGCTTTCCTACCAATGATTCTAATGTACGAACTTTGACCTTTTTTCTGACCATGAGGGCTTCTAATTAACCTTTCAGCTGTAGTATTTTCCCTAGGTATCCTAATACACATTTGATTTGTGTCTATCTCTAAACCTAAAAAAGTTAAACATGTAACTGGGCCTTGAATTTTTTCAACTGCCAAAGGAACACCACATTCTGTGCAAATTGACTGAAATGAACTAATCAAATTGTAGCAATTTCCTAATCCTTTACTTCCTGCAAAAGTTAAATCATCTAAATAATGCGACAATGTATCTAAACCTGAATTTTCCACTGTAGCTCACTCTAAAAATGTTGAAAACTGTTTAAAATGGCACAGAAAAATGAACAGCCCATTGGCAAACATTTATAATAGTAATATTTTCCTTGAAATTTTAAACCTAACAGCTCAAATCCCCAGGACAAATTTGAAGTAACTTGAAAAGCCTTTTTAATGCCAACTTTGCTCAGTTCTGAACCCTGTCCTAACTCTGCAATCATATCCACAACAGAATCAAAAGATAAATATTTTACTGAACATAATTGAGGATCTATAAATGTATTGATACTAAGAGAAGGAGGGTAAGACAGATGTGTGATCATTCTCCAGCCTTCACTTGTTTTTGGTAATAAACTTATTGGGGAAATGTGCATATTTGGTATAAATGGTTTGATAATGGACCCATAACCTGACTTGCATCAACTTCTTTGTTAATCATTTCTTCTAATTGAGATTTGTGCTCATTTGCTGACACACGATTTCTAGAAAAACTATCTAACCTTGCCCCACATAATTTAATTTAAATCCCTTTGATAAACCCTCAAGTAAGTCCTTTGTATCTTCCCTTACTGGATAGTCTTGTAAAATTCTAGAGATTTTATCAACCCTAATTCGTGAATGCCCTAGGTCCCAAATTCCTGTACCCCGAGAATTGCTGAGCTGGTCTGGTGGTGGAGAGTAATTGAGGTCCAGCTTGTCTAAACCTTTGAGGAGAGCCATATCCTGATGGGCGAGGCAGGCGTTGGCTGAAATTTGACACATGTCTACGTGGAATGACCGACATTGGACAGTTCAACAGAGAATGTTCGTGCCAACATTTTATATACACATGTGAATATGAACATGGATTTCTAATGCAAAACTCTTGAAAATTGAATGCATAGCACTAATTGGCACTATAGAACCCTGAAACTGGAGAAGAATTGCTAGCAATCACCATATACATAACCCAAAGTTCTGAGTCTACTACTGCCTATGACTTGGAAGGGTCCATTGCCATTTAAGCCTAACTTTCTCTTCGTACTGCTTCCACCACACTAATCTCTCTGCCTCTAGTATCATGCATGTATTTCAACAAATCTTGAGAGTTTTGTCATTGTGCACAGCAGTAAATATACTCACATAAATTGAAAATGCATCAGTCCACTTTTCAATTGTAACAATTTTTATGCTAGACTTTGACCTTGAACAAAGCTAACCATCATTGCCCATGACCAAAAACCCTGTCGCTTGCACTATCCTCAGTGTTAGAATTTTTTTAGCAATGTAGCCAAATCAATGTATTTGCCCTGTCTTATTTGTGCATTATCGTTGTGACCCAGCGAAAACTGCACAAAGTTTAATTGGGGTGGAATGCAACCTTCAATACACGCAACTGTTACGAGTGAATTACATGGGATGGGTGCATCATCCAAGCCGCTAGGGCTTCCCGGGGCTGCGTCACCACGCAGTGTTACTGGTGCCATCATCTGCGAGACTTCTTCTTCGGAGAGGCTCTTTGCCTTTGCGGACGATGATCCCACGTCGCGGGTTTTTTTTCATTTCTTTTTCTCTTCGGCCCCTTTGTCCACTCAGCTTGACTTCTTTTGACCTTTGGCATGTTCGCTCAAAAAATATCCCAATTCTTTTAATTTTAAACTTGAAATTCGGTTATCATAACGATTAACGAATTCTTTTCACATTTAAAATATAGAATAGGTAATCATATCTTGACAAAATAAATGTCCTCATGGTCAAGGGCTCGTCTAATGGCTAGCACCATGCACCAAATTTTTGTAAAAATCTATTCCAATCAATCTAAAATTATGCCATCGAGCGAAATAAAAATAACTGCTTTAGATTTCAATACTTATTTGCATTAATGAACTGTTATAAACATTATAAGTGCTCAAAACTATTTCAAAATTATGAATAAAAATATTTTCAGCTCCTTAAATTATCAACCTTTCCTTTCTGCTGCTGTATGAACAAGAAGCCCAGGGGCCACATCGCTCACCTGAGCAACAATTGCCTTAATTCTGATCAAATTTTCATTACAGTATCAAAACATCCTGACAACTAAGTACAGTAGATCTTGCTTAAAAAAAATTGAGAATATACCAATTTTTATCCACCTCTTTTTCTTTGGTAAATACCAAGCCCCTTTTGTTGTTGTACCTGTAAGAAGATATTTCTCTATTCCTGTATACCCCCCCCCCCCATTTCGTGGCCCCACATTTCTCTAGGGAATCATGGCTTCATCAAACTTAAATCTGCATAACATGTGCTTTCACACTAAGTACTGAGTTTTGGACCGAAAACTTTCCCAGAATATTTTTAAAGATTTTCTCTATATATTCCAATGTAAAAATTCATCACGGCCCCCTACCACTAAGGACTGTGATTTGCAAACTTGAATTTACACTACCCAAGGATGCCTCTACACAAGTTTAAACTTTTCGTGCCAAATAGTCTTTAAAAAAAAGAATTTTAAAGATTTTCTCTATATATTCCTATGTAAAAATCATCCCCCATTGTGGCCCCACCCTACCCCTGGACCATTATTTAAACAAACTTGAATCTATACGATCTGGGGATGCTTCCACTAAAATTTGGACTTTTCTGACCTAATAGTTTTTGAGGAGAAGATTTTTAAAGATTTTCTCTATATTCCAATGTAAAACTTAATCCCCTCTTGTGGCCCCTCCCTACCCCCGGGGACCATGATTTGAACAAACTTGAATCTACACTACCTGAGGATGCTTTCACTTTAATTTGAGCTTTTCTGGCCTAATAGTTTTAGAGAAGAAGATTATTAAAGATTTTCTCTAAATATGCTTATGTAAAACTTGATCCCCATATTGTGGCCCACCCTACCCACAGGGACCATGATTTTAACAAACCTGAATCTACACTACCTGAGGATGCTTCCATTTTAATTTGAGCTTTCCTGGCTCCGATTTCGCTTTCGCAAAAAAACTTAAGTTTTTACCTAAGTTTAATCTCAAATCCTGAGAATTTACTCAGCTAAGATTTTTCTCAAATTGCATTTCACAAATCAAACTTAGTCATTTCTCAGCTGAGATGAATTTTTTACCTAGCTGAGTCAAGAATTTTCATTGTCTCAAGTAGCCCCTTATAACTTCTCCTGCTTTTATTTATTTATTGTTAATAAAAACAATCGTCTGCTTATGTTATCAACAGAGGAAACTCGGATTAAATTAACAAGAGTCATAAAATGTTAATCCGTCATGAAATGTACACTTTGTTATGCTAAGTATAGATGACATATCTAAATGATCTTATATATTATATAGCAAACAAAAGACCACATTAAATACATTATGGTTACCTTAAAATCATTAGAAAGTAGAATCACTGCACAGTTATTCCATTTAACACAAACAAATGAATTACTTCCCTTTGTTTACATTTTTGTCAAGGGAGATAACTCCGCCAAAATTATTATTTGTTAATGAAAAAAATATTCATCAAAGCTGCATGAAATATTGCATATACATGTACGCTAATTATTGAGTGATAGATCTAAGAAATGAACATTACAGACAATATAATACTATATTAATGATTTTAATGACATATTCATATTTGAGATTTGACTTAAGTCTGCTATGGAGGTAACTTAAGTTTTTTCTCAAATTGAGTAAAAAACCCGACTAAGATTATTTTGTGAAATGCAGATTTGAGTTTTCTCAAATTTGAGAAAAACCTCAAATATTTGAGAAAAAACTCAGACTTAAGTCTGAGATTTGACTTAAGTTTTTTTTGTTAAATCGGAGCCTGGCCTAATAGTTTTTGAGAAAAAGATTTTTTTAAAGATCGATGTTCCTATGTAAAAATCCTTTCCCCCCATTATGGTACCACATTACCACCAGGGACTATGATTTGAACAAAATTGAATCTACACTACCTGAGGATGCTTCCACTTTAATTTGAGCTTTTCTGGCCCAATAGTTTTTGAGAAGAAGATTTTTTAAGATTTCTCTATATATTCCTATGTAAAACTTGAGCCCCCAATTGTGGCCCCACCCTACCCCCGGGGACCATGATTTAAACAAACTTGAATCTATACGATCTGGGGATGCTTTCACTTTAATTTAAGCTCTTCTGGTCTGATAGTTTTTGAGAAGAAGATTTTAAAGGATTTTTCTCTATATATTCCTATGTAAAACTTGACCCCCTCTTGTGGCCCCTCCCTACCCCTAGGGGACCATGATTTGAACAAACTTGAATATACACTACCTGAGGATGCCTCCACACAAGTTTAAGCTTTTCAGGCCGAATACTTTTTGAGAAGAAGATTTTTGAAAAATACCAACCAATTTTCAATAATTCTCAATTATCTCCCCTTTAAAGAGGACGTGGCCCTTGATTTGAACAAACTTGAATTCCCTTCACCTAGTGGTGCTTTGTGCCAAATTTGGTTGAAATCTGCCCAGTGGTTCTTGAGAAGAAGATGAAAATGTGAAAAGTTTATGACAACGACGACGACGACAACGACAACGAACGACAGACAACGGACAAATTGTGATCAGAAAAGCTCACTTGAGCCTTTGGCTCAGGTGAGCTAAAAAGGGGAGATAATCGGAAATGTGCCTAAATACCAAACCCCGTGCGATCGGATAGTAAAATCTCGGCTACATTATCTACAGAGGTAGATATAAAATTAAGATGATTATTGCAGGGGACAGCTTTGATAACGGGATAACAAGATAAGCTCAAATATGCGCTAATTTATATAATATATAAGCATATCCAAGAGAAACACCTTATTACTTTTGCCCAACTTTGAGCTTTGTTGTTACAAGTAATTTAACTCAATACAAGTACCTGAATCAAAAATATTCCAACGAGTCAAAGTTCATTTGCAATGAAATGGAACAAAAGATTGCGTTAAAGGTCGTTTATTCAATAAACCGAATATATAGTTTAAATTGAAAACAATAAATTAAACTATAGTGGCATATCTCTGCCCCTTGTGAGCAAATTATTTTCTATGATATGTATGATAAATATGTTGGCATGAAAGATAGGTATGTCAACATGCAACATACCTTTATTGACATTCAAGAAAATTGCGATCAAATAAGAATTATAAAGCATCTAAAAAAATCTCAAATATCGCCCACATGTGACATCCAAGTTGATAGATGCTACTAATTTATGTCGACATGCAACTTATTTGTTAACATGCGAGATGAATACGTTGGCATGCAACTTATATATGTCTACATGCAACCTTTTTATGTTAACATGCAACCTTTTTATGCCGCCATGAAACTTATTTATGTTGGTAAGCAAATTCTTTACATTAATATGCAACTTCTTTATGCCGATATGCAACTTATTTATGTGGACATGCAACTTAATTATGTAAACATGCAAAATAAATATGTTGAGATGCAACATATTTTTGTCGACATGCAAATTAGTTATGTTTAGTTGCCTGTCAACATATTTATCTCGCATGTGAACATGTATAACTAAGTTGTACGTTGACATTAATAAGTAGCATGTGAATATAACTAAGTTGCATGCTGACATAAATAAGTAGCATTTAGCATCATGGATGTCACATATTGACGATATTTGAGATTTTCTATAATTCTTATTATATTGCAATTTTTTTGCATGTCAACATAGTTATATTGCATGTTGACATAACTATCTTGCATGTCAACATGTTTATCTTGCATGTCGAAATATTTGATAGAAAAATAACTTGCACACTAGGGGCAGAGATATGCCACCATATTACACAAGAAAAAAAATCATTGATTAAATGACAAATTAATCTGCAAAGCTGGGGTTTAAAACTACTAACTCATAATAATTCAATTACTCAAATGAAAATTAGGACAAAATCTGACTATCTATAATGTGCGTGCATATGTAAAGGGGGAAAGGAGGGTGGGTAAAACAAAGTTAATGGAAAAATGAACGTGCAGAAGCAAAATCAGAAGAAATAAGAACGAAAAAATTAACATCTGCCAGGTTCTGATAAGACATTAATTTATTGCCACAGATGATTGGATGCTGGAAATGTTAATTGATCTATTATGTTTAACAATCTTTAAACCTAACCCCCAGTGACCCTGCTGTGCACAAATGCAAATTACCATTTTTAACATGACAGGGTATTTTGACCATGGTTGTTAATGATTATTCCCCTAACATGCACACACATATTATTTTACAAGCTTGAATTACAAAGAGATATTAAAAAAACACAGACAAGTATATTATCCGAAAATTTGTTGCCAAAAATGATTTTATTTACAATAAAATTAGCTTTATTGTATCCTATTAAATATCATAATCAGTGTTCACTGAAATGAACAGATTTCACATAGTGACTACTGTATAATAAACGGCTGGAGAACATATATACGAGGGTTGTTCGGAAATTATTGAGACAAATCGATTATTTTCTTTTCTAAGTGACGAATTTTGGTGAAAATTGGCATAGACATTGACGAAACACCAACAAATAATAAAACAGAGTAATATTAAAAGAATATTTAATATTTTGTTTACGACAGTAGATAAACAAGTCGGTGGTCGGGGTACCCGGCGCAGCCATGAATTTGGAGATTACACAACTTAAACATCTACTTTATAAGTGTCCGTAGAATTACAGTTAATGATAAAAGAAATCAAATTAAATATGTTCATTTTGCTATTCTTTGCGACTAACTGTTGATTAAGTTTCACTGATGTTCGAGTTGAAATACGGATATGGTACACATATATTTACCACACAATAAAAATCTGACAACGACTTTACATTGAATTTTGACGTCACGGCGGCGCAACGAAAACCATTAAACTGATGGAAATCTCAGAAGAAGACCTTTTAAAGCCACGCAATTGCGTAAAAAACTATACGATGACAAGACAAGGTATAGAACTTCAGTTCATCATATTTTTTTCACTGATTGTTTAACTAGATTTAGGCCAAAGGGATTAATTAACAACTTTTGACACACTAACTGTTGTCAACAGTTCTAAAATATGTAAAAAAAAAAATGACTGCAGGAGACATTCACAGTAATTAGACTTTCGGGTAAAAATAACTCGATTTTTTCTCTAAAAAAAACAAGAATGAGAGAAAATGTAAATGATGACATCTTGAAATTAAAACAAAAGATGAGAAATAAAGAATAATTCTTATTTCAGTTCATTTGTAAGGTGTTTAAAGCACGGGAGCAATAAGAAGCGTTAAAATGACGTTGCGAAAAGTTTGCGGTTGCGCCGGGTTACAGGACGAAGGCACGTTGGTCAGCTTACTAGGAATGATTTATTCATGCCATGAACAAGAAATTTTTCACATCGATAAACTCTATCCTTATTTACGTTTTGGTAAAATTTCAAGAGTTTATCTTTTTTACTTAAAGAATAAGAGAAAATGTCTCAATAATTTCCGAACAACCCTCGTAGACTGTCCCCATTTAAAATAAATATCATCCCAATACTAATCAACGTTGTTTTTCAAGTTTATGAAGGATGTACATTTTCTATTTAGAACGCGCCTTTGTTAAAGTTTTTTTCGTAATGATCCTCTACCCCAGCACAAAACATTGCCCTATTGTTCTGGTTTTCGGGTTTGACTCAGGAAAAAATTATCACAAGACATCCCTAATCTATAAATCTCAAATCATGTACAATCCCTTTCCTCGAAGCAGCAGTTTCTGTTGAATACTTTAACATTCTTATAATATTTTAATCCATCAAAATGTCTCACTAAATTTGCAGAAAAAGATATAAAAATGCGAATGAACTAGGATGAAAATAATAACAAATCAAAAGATAGATTGAGAAAAACATCTTGTCAAATAGCTCAATCATTATTTAAGACAGCTGTTGTCAGGCCGTTACCTGCACATGCATCTGCCACATTCAACGTTAAGGCAGCGGTTTCTAAGAATCGATCAAAATATAACTCTGTTGCAAAACCACTGATTGGTTAAAAGGTAATACTAATATTCATATGTAAAATAGAGAGGTCTTCAGAAAGGCCATTTCAAAGGTCATTTAAGTATAGTCTGCATTTTTCACAGGCGGTAATGTTAGCATAAATGTTCATAGCTCCGGTCCTAATTTTCGTCTAGCAACGGGGGACCCGTTGAATAAAAACTCATCACATTGTCTCTCTCCTGTTAAAATTTTGTATCGGGATGTCAGATTCGTTTTCCAGCAAAATGCGTCCGTATATTTAAAAACTCTAAAATTGAAAACAAAATAAGGGTATTTCCGAATTTCGGAAACGGCGTACCTTAAAAATTTTTTTTCTTCAAATAAGAATTCAAATTTGACACTTGCTTTTTAAACTTGCATATCATCTTTTTTGGCATGAGTAAAACGTTCTGATATAAAATGTCATAATAAATGTATATATACTCTGCAAGTATAGGGAACATATTGCTTTAACGCATTCTTCTGCTATCCTACCGATCCTAAAATTAGTTTTTGAGAGATAAACCTATGTCTATACCCGCCCTGTATCTTCTATACAATATGAAACTATTACTCTAAAATAATATGTAATATCTAAAATTGAAACCAGTAATGATTGAATTGTTTAGTAGTTTTTAAAGTTAGCTAAAACAAACTCCCCAGTAAGAATAGAAAACCCCTTTTATTTCCTATTAGAAACTGCTGTCATTTGTATTGTCTTTTTACTTACTTGTGATTATATATTGTACATGTTTTGCAACCTTTTTTATCGTCATTAAATTTTTTTATTGTATTTGTTTCATACATATAAGCTGGGAAGATAAGACTTGCTTCTTTATTTTAAGAGTATGAAGTCTATCCGACACATGTGTTGGTAAACTTTGTCTGAGTACCATGCTATTTGATGCCAAGCGAAAAGAGGCACGAAATCGAATGGCGAGGGAAAAGTTTAAAAACTTACTTTGTACATATTTCACACGAGAAATTTAATTATTTCTTCACATTTCAATCTATTTATTACTTATCAGTTGTGTTATATTTTATCAAATCACGGTAAGTATGATGAGTTATGTGAATTTGTTTTATTCCACCTTTGCCTGGTGATAATTTGAGCCCTGTGTTTGAAAGTGAGTAGAATTCAAATACGTTCTTCTATTTATAAAATAAAGCAAGCAACATGTAATACAAAATCTCTGAACAACTGGATTTAAGCCAGAAAGTAAAAACTCATTTTGATATTAGCGATGATTTTTTTTCGGATGTGTCTTTGACTGCAAAAATTGTTGAAATATCATACTGTAAAAATGGTTAATTCGCTGGTGGTTAAGTACGCGTTTACTACGGTCAGAAAATATACGTGGGTATTACATACGCATTTGCCTTATTTTTACTTAGAAATTGGACTATTTTAGTCATACGTGCGGGGGTATTTTACGCGAATTAAAAATTATCGCATAACTAGTGTTAATTTTTTCCACGCGTAAATAACCACTTTTACAGTAAGCAATATTCATTTGTCAGTGGAAGAATGATATTAACTTTTAGTAAAAAAGACTAAGGAGGCTGGCAACGTAGGAATATGAATACTTCTTTCTTTGTCGAGAAAAGAGAATTTAATTAAAAAATCATTTTACGTTAGTTTAAATTTCTTCTACGTAATACATATACATCAATATTCTAGACATTTGTTGTAATGCTGGTCTTGTGATCATGAATAGAAATTAAATTTTTCAGAGCAATTTATTATTATTTCTAAAAGCGCTGATAAAGTTTAAAAAAAACATCATTTACATGTAGTTCACATTATAAATTTTAATCTTTACTTATTAAGTTTAATAAAGTTTCACTAGCAATTTTACGTAAGAGTAAATGCAGTGCATCTGTGATCACGTGGTAGAAACGGACTGAAGTATAATGTGTTACCTTAAACAGGGTTCTTAACGAGGCTAGGTGGTCAACAAATTAACCATCAAATCTGCTTTCAACTGAAATTTAGCTTTAAGGTGGCATATCCCTCTGATAAGAGATATACCTTCTGTAGAAAATAATCTCAATTTGTTTCCGTTAACTTACAATTATTAAGGCATGTAGCAATAAGGGAAGCAGTGCTTGGTACCAATTTAAATCTGAATGGCCACGACCATCGAGCTCTCTTGATATTTCGATTCAATGTTCCTCGACACACACATATTTTATTTGATAGAAAAATAAAGAAGCTTTCTTTAAATATGCATGATTTAACCAAACAGAGACCAATATCGGCCTTGAATTATTCTATGCGTGTGCATTTTTGTGTATTTTCTTAAGTGAAACAAATCTTTTTTGACTGCGAACAAGGTATTTTAGATTTGATAGATTGGTCGTTTAAGTAATAAACTCACCAGACTAAAACTAGCAGCCACTTACAGCAGTCACTAAGCCCGTAGAAGCTAGCAGCCAATAAGGAAAATCATCAAATTACTAACAGTACTCGAAAAGAAAATTATTTCTTACTTTATCAACATAGTTTAATAAATATCAAAATGATCAACAATTTGAACGGGTATTGACAACTTCGAAGACTGTAAAGCTTGCCTACATACATGTAAGAGTTATAAATGCATCTGTGTTTAATAGAATTCAATTCAATATTGTGTTCAAGTCATAATTTATTAATTTAAATAATGCTATCTAAAGTGAAGTCTTATTAAAAATTGGAAAAAATCAACGCGTAGTGTATAGTATTATAAAACTGTATGATAATATATAAGACATGATAAAGTAATTTAAAAGGCGTATGCGGTACTACTTGTAGGTTTTTGAACAATATTTGCTGCATATTCTTACCAAATCAAAATTTTTAACATACATTGTAAGCTGAAAGCGAACGTTTCGGGAAAAAATTCTTACTTTTTAAAAATAAAAATAAAATGTATACTTTACATTTTATTAGCCCCCCCCACCCTTCTTTATTAAAAAAAATAAATAAAAAACAATCTACCGAACACAAACTAAGACACACATACCAAAAAGAAAACCCGAGCCAATCCAATGATAGTTTGTTCACATCAAAGTTAAACATGTTTTTGTTAAAAATTATCCTTTGATCTTTTCACTTCCTCTTAAACAGCATGTATCGAATATTAAAAATATTAGTATCATTTCAAAAAAGGATATCACATAACTAGCATTGTGATTTTATTCTAATAGAATAATTAGTTTGTCCCAGTCAAAAAGCGGCGAAAATTTTAATCCTAAAGTGAAATTGGGACTATTTTGTCCCAGCCATGTTTTGATCTGAACCTTCGAAGAAATACAATTATTACAATCAAAAGGATCCAATAAGCTCACCCAAACCTTGTCATTTTTTAGCGTTTTATAATGATATAGGAATAAAAGGTGACTGTGTTATTGTATCCCTTATCTTTAAAATGAATACGAACGGATAACAGGGCAGTGTAGGGGTCCTATCGGGCTATTATTTCCCAGTTTCAAATTCTGTCTGTAGGGGTACCACGTAGTGGCCCCCAGGGGTCCGGGCTCATTTTAGGAGTTTACATCCTCCTTGATTTTGATCATAGAAACTGGGTTAAGTAGAGGAAGTTTCTAAACGTGGGAGGGCTTCTATTACATCTAAAAGTGTCCATTTAACTCACTAGAACTTTGTCAATTTTTAACTTTTCACACCGGTGCTGCATGGTGGGCTTCTATCTCCCTTTTATTTAAAGTGTAACGAATTACAGGGATGTGTAGGGGACCTAAAGGGCTATTACTTCCAGGTCTCAGATTTGGGCTGTACGCGTACCTCCTGGTGGTTCCGAGTGGTTTATATCTCCCTTGATTTTGATCACAAGACGCATTTATATTTCTAATCCAGGCAATCTTTACTGCCTCCAAAGTTGTCAATGCTTGTAGAAAATGTTGATGCATTAATCATCTTGATATTGATAAAAGTATGCCAATGATAAGTGAAACATGTCTTTTGTTCGAGTACTCTCAGTGCTTTGATGATATTCCTTATTGGCCGATAGCTTCTTATGGCTTATAGGCTGCTGTTAGTGGCTGCTAGTTTCAACATGTTTATAATGCCTAACAATGGAGTAAACTTTTCAAACCTTTGGTTCAATCATTAATTCAGGGTTATGCACCTAAAAACTCAATAGTTTGTAGTAGGGGAAAATCGTCCATTCAAGTATAATTCATGAACAATATCGGGTCTACTGTTTCATTGCCATAAACAGAATTTTGTTTTATAGTGTCTTGTATCTCAAATGATCTTAATGTGTTGTCAATCGTAATAATGAGATACATGTAAATGTAACTCGTTAAGATGGAAACTAAAGTTACCCTGATACAATACGTCAGTATCTTGTTATAACAAAGGATATTTAATTTCTAAGATATACCCCTTCTTCTACGTTAACTTTATTTGAATATGAATTATAATTTTTTTTTACTTTCTGTAAACTGCAGTGAAAAAAAAACGATTTTGTAAAGACTATTTCACAAATAGAAAAAAAAATTATACTGAAAAACTTGAATTTTTAAGGGGGTCATTATTCTACTTTTCTCCATGTAGGGTGTGCGTCTTTCTTGTTATTAAATGACACTAATCCTTCAGGCAAAAGGGTCATATTTCTATGTAGAATAATGACCGGGGGATCATTAATTTACGGCAAAGAAGGCCCACGGTCATTATTCCACTAGGGTCATTGTTCTGCTTTACACCGGATTCAATGTCATGTGGTACTTACGATCTATTCTCTCAATGTTAAATGCCTTAAAAATGCAAATTTTACATTTTTTGAATGAAGTTTATCAGAATAATTCGATATGTATCCAATTAATTTGGATATAATGCATATAACCTACAAAAGGTGACAACTCTTTTTTACTTAAAGAATTATCTTCTCGTCATCTACAACAACAAAAGAAATATATTTCACAGCACCCCGTGATACACTAGAGGAAATTTATAAAAATAATTACGTTAGAGGACAAATTGTAGAATTCATTAAAGTTGCTAATTATATTTAAAAAAACAGACAGTAAAAATTAATTCTATTCCATCAAAATGACGGTTTTTTAGCGTGTTATGTGCAGAATTATACATCATAAGTTTTAAAGTCATTTTGTAATATTTGTGAATTTCGCTTTAAACCATTCATTAGGAAATACCAAATCACGATGAATATTTCAATGCTTTTTCTGCTTAATAAATTGCTTCCTTTTTTCTATTTCCTCACATACTTAAATGTAAAGAATTTTGTCCTATTGTAAATCAATGTTAATAATGGAATAACCCGACACCCCTTTCCAGTGGACTCTCCCATGTGTATATAAGTGAGAGAGGCTGAGAGTCGGTGCCATTCCTGTTTGAGCAGTGAAAGAAGGTAACAGAAACACTATATTAAACTTCTGGACCCACACAATTAGATCAGTGGCCCGAATAGAGCCGAAGCTGTTCTATTGTGTGGTATTGTATATTAGGGGTGTTTGTAAAACACATTACTGACAGTTTGTCAGGGAAGATAGCAAGTGCCAGGGTTAGGGGCCCGAATAGAGCCGACCTGTCCTTGGAACTTGTCTATCTATTAGTTAAGCAGAAGTTAGGTTTTCCTCCTTCATTGCCAATCATTTGTTATTCTTGATTTACTCTTGATTTACCCAAAGTAGGGACATTTGATTTTGAATATAAATCTAATTAGTGATTGAGAAAAATTGTATGCCTTTTAATTTTGCATTGACAGGCAAAGAAGCGACTGGACTCATTTACACATTACATTATTTGGTGGCAGCGGTGGTCGTTTCTTTGTTTGGTTTCTTTTTGGCTACACTATTTGCATTTTTTTAGGTTGATTTTTTTTTTGGCTTGCCAAAGTTATATTGTTTGGTATGGCATCTAACGTAAATGATTTGATTGATAATGAGATATCCTTTCTAGAGGATGAGATACATAGGCTAGAGTTTGAGTTGACAAGAGATAGGCACTCAACACCAGTAGTTGAACGGCATGTTAGTCGTGGGCAATTGGCAGACCATATGCCTTGCCAACCTGCGATAACCAGACTAAATGAATACCGAACGGCAATCCAAAGTGAAAGGGCTAAACGTTTGGCAGACCATGGAGGTTTGGCTAGTCATTTGGCAGGCCAGAGAAATATGGCAAACCAAGATAATCACAGATACGAAATGACATACCAACATCAAAACAGACATGAGCATACAACAAACATACATAGTCATAGACAAGTGGCACGCAATAATGAAAACATGACTACAGATGATATGCAAAGAGACAGGACACAAAATGTTAAAATACCTCATAAAGCCGACCAAAAACGAAATTTTATCAAGCTTGCGACGTTTGATGGTAGTACAAACTGGAGTGATTTCAAGTCACACTTTGAGATTTGTGCAGAGTTGAATGATTGAATGATTGAAAAAGGAATGTATTTGGCAGTATCTCTAAGGGGAAATGCACAAGGTGTGTTGGGAAACCTGCCATCAAATGACCGGCGTACTTACGATGCACTGTGTACAGCACTACAACAAAGGTTTGCACCTACAAACCAAACGGAATTATATAGGGCTCAACTGCGGGAGAGAAAACAGAAGGCTATAGAGTCTCTTCCAGAGTTAGGACAGGATGTTCGTAGGCTGACAAATTTGGCATACCCAACCGCAACAGTTGATCTCAAAGAAATACTGGCTAAAGAACAGTTCATAGATGCCTTGAGAGATCCTGACGTGAGGTTGAGGATTAAACAAGTGCGGCCAGTAGATTTGAATGATGCTGTGAGCCATGCGGTTGAGTTACAAGCTTTTCAGAGTGCTGACAAAAAGATGCAGGAAAGTCAGGGATATGTCAGAGCAGCAGAAAAAGACATCAGTGAAGTCAAAGAAAGTAATACTGAAAAGGTGTTAAAAGATATAACAGATGCCTTATCCTTATTAAAGAAAGATGTTAAATCACTAAAAGAGAGGCAGGATGGGCATTTTACCTCACAGCCAAGGTTAGACAAGAGAGAACAAAACGCAACGCAAAACAGAACGTTTAAATGCTATTTTTGTGGCAGACCAGGCCATATGAAGAACAAATGCAGAGATTTTCTGGCGTTGCAAGCTGGTCAAAAGCGAAGACAAAAGCATGGTAGGCAACCAAGCGAAATGTCATGTACAGACAGCAAAAACCAACCCCAGGGAAATCTAACACAACTAAATTGTGGAGCATCAGAGGCCATAAACAAAGCTGGCGAGTCAGGTATCTTCATTGAGGTAGGACTGTATGACAAACAGTTAAGGTTTTTGGTAGACACAGGAGCAACGGTCACCATTGTGTCAAAATGCATGATTGCTGATGTTTTGTCTGACAAGCCACTCAGTAAGCTAAGTACAGATATTTTGATAGCAGATGGTACGCCATTAAAAGTTTATGGGACACAAGAGGTACAGTTTTCTATACAGGGAATGCTGTTTGACCATACTATAGTAGTCGCTGATTTGAATGTTGATGGAATCTTGGGATTAGATTTCCTAAGGCTTAACAAGTGTGCAGTGGATTTGGAAAAGTGTACACTGAAGTTTGGTCAAGTAGAAAAAGCAGTTGCATGTCAATACAGAGGCAAAATTGGTTGCTTCAGAGTAAGTCTTTGTGAAAATCTAGGGATACCACCAAAGAGTGAAGTGATGACATACTGCAATGTAAATAACGTAGAATCTAATACCCCCATACTTGGCATAGTGGAACCATGCAAACAGTTTTGTGACTCTGATAGAGCATTGGTGGCGAGAACTCTTGTGTCCAGGATCACAGAAAACAAAGTACCTGTGCGTCTTATGAATCTTCACAATGAAGTAACACATTTAAAGAAAGGCACATTCATTGCCGAGTTGAACCCAGTGTTTGAGGTAATGGCATTATCTGAAAATGGTAGTGATGATCTTACCATGTAGGAACTGCCTGTTTATTTACAGGATCTCTTTGAACGGTCAACTGTGAACATGGAATCAGAAAATAAGGAGATTGTTCGTCAGTTGCTTATGCGCTATCATGCATCTTTCGCCAAGTCTGATCGAGATTTAGGGCGGACGGACATAATAAAACATAAAATTAACACAGGAGACAGTCTTCCTATCAAGCAAGCCCCAAGAAGAATACCTGTTCATATGCAAAAAGAAGTTGATGGGCATATCGACGATTTGTTGTACCGAAATATCATTGAACCATCTAGTAGTCCATGGGCATCAAATATAGTTTTGGTTAAAAAGAAGGACGGTACCACCAGATTTTGTATAGACTACAGAAAGCTGAACAATGTTACAAAGCACGATGCCTATCCTTTGCCAAGGATAGACGATTCTCTTGATCAGCTTAGGGGTGCTACCTGGTTTTCTACTCTAGATTTGTGTTCAGGATATTGGCAGGTTGCTGTTGACACTCAAGACAAACAGAAAACAGCATTCACAACTAGACGAGGTTTGTTTGAATTTTCTGTAATGCCATTCGGCCTGTGCAATGCTCCGGCAACCTTTGAACGGTTGATGGAAACAGTTCTGCGTGGACTACAATTTGAAATGTGTCTTATCTATCTAGATGACATAATTGTCTTTGGAAAGAAATTTGGGGATATGGTAAAGAATTTTCCCCTAGTTTTTGATCGGTTAGAATGTGCAGGATTGAAGCTGAAACCGAAAAAGTGTACTCTTTTTGCAAGACAGGTTGAATTTTTGGGTCATATAGTATCTTCAGATGGAATATCTACAAGTCCAGACAAGACCAAAGCAATTTAGGGTTGGAAGGTCCCTACTAATGTTACAGAAGTAAGGTTATTTATTGGTCTCTGTAGTTATAACAGGAAATTTGTGAAGGATTTTGCTACTATTGCAACACCATTGCATGATTTGACAACAAACGACAAATCGTTCAAGTGGACAGAGGAATGTCAAACTGCATTTGACAAATTGAAACAATTCCTAACATCTGAACCAATACTTGCACATCCTGATTTTGAAAGGGATTTCATCTTAGATACTGATGCTAGCGACAAAGCCACAGTTGCTGTTCTCTCTCAAGTAATCGATGGTAAGGAGAGAGTTTGTGCTTACGCCAGTCGATGCTTGTCAAAATCTGAACCACGATACTGCGTAACTAGAAAGGAACTTTTAGTAGTGACATACTTTGTCAAGTATTTTAGGCACTACTTGTATGGCAGACAATTCCTGGTCAGAACAGACCATAGTTCCCTCAGGTGGCTAATGCAATTCAAAAATCCAGAAGGACAGTTTGCACGCTGGATCGATGTTCTGTCAACATACAACTTTAGAATAGAACATCGTCCTGGAAGGCTACATACAAATGCTGATGCCATGAGCAGACTACCTTGTAAACAGTGCGGATACCACAGTGATTGGGAAGGTGCAAATCTAAGCTGTAACCAAATTGGGCAAGGCCAGTCATTGTTGTTGGCTCAGAAAAATGACAATGATCTCCAAAAGTTGCGTGCATGGGTAGAGGGAGGTTCATTTCCAGATGTTAAGAAAGTATCGCCAGAAAACCATTATCTGAAGTCATTGGTTTCTCAGTTTGACAGATTGTGTATCAAAGATAATCTTGTTTGTCGTAAATGGGAAGACATGTCGTCTAATCAGACTCTCTATCAGTATATAGTTCCATTCTCCGAGCGACGTACAGTTCTTACCCAATATCATGACGAGAAAACAGCAGGACATCTCGGTATTAAGAAAACGTTGTCTAAGATTCGCAGTAGGTACTACTGGCCAGGTTTACAGCGAGATGTGCGTCAGTATATAGCGGGTTGCGAATTATGTTCTAAAAGGAAGACTGACAATGTTACCAAATGTGCACCCATGAAAGTAGTACACTCTGGATATCCTTTGGAAAGGATAGCGACATACATTTTGGGTGAGTTACCTTTAACAAAGAAAGGTAACAAATACATCTTGGTAGTTGCAGACTATTATACAAAGTGGACAGAAAGCTTTGCAATCCCAAATATGGAATCCACCACAATAGCTAGAGTCATTGTGGAAGAAGTGATCTGTCGAATTGGCACACCAGCAGTCATCCATTCGGACCAAGGTCGACAGTTCGAAAGCAAGTTGTTTTCAGAAATGTGTACTTTGTTAGGCATCAGAAAGACACATACAACACCATACCACCCCCAATCGGATGGTATGGTGGAACGTTTCAATCGAACACTAACAACTATGCTTAGCAATTTTGTAAATGAAAACCATACAGATTGGGACGAACATTTACCGTATGTCATGATGGCATATAAGTCAACCATCCATGAAACAACTGGGTTTTCACCAAATTCGTTGATGCTTGGAAGAGAGGTTTGCACTCCCTTGGATATCATGTACGATGTACCTTCCGCTATTAAACCAGTTCCTCAAAATGAATGGGTTTGGCAATTGCAAGATAGACTTGAAAATGCACATAAAACTGTCCGGGCAAATACAGATAAAGCTATGGTTCGCCAAAAACATTACCATGACAAGAAATTAAACTGGGGACAGTTCAAGGAAAATGATGAGGTATATGTGTATTTTCCAAGAACGAAGTCAGGTCAGTCGCCCAAGTTTACCAGCTATTGGCGTGGACCATATAGAATCATAAAGAAAATGTCAGATGTTACATACATAGTGAATTGTGGTCAACGTGAGTCAACTCAAGTCATACATGTTGATAGAATTAGACTGAAACGACCAAACTTTAGTTGGGGAGACGGTTGACGGTATTGAAGAGCAAAAAGAGGAAACATTACAGGAGCAAGATCATACATGTAGCGACAACATAAACACTGACAGGGAAAATAAAAATTGCAAAAGCGAAAGTGCATAGATATAAAACTGAGCAACAATCTTGTAAAGAAAAAGAACTGCCTGAAAGACAGTTTCGTAGTAGAAGACCCCCTGTATGGTTAAAAGATTATGAGACTGATTATTAGATTATATACTTTAATGCTTGTTATGAGCATTGTACTTGGTAACCACTATTGAGCAGTTCTAAAGTTTGCACTTTATTTTGTGGATCATTTTACATAAAAAGAAAAGAAAAAAAAAAGTTTTTAAATGTTTTGTTATTCGGGACGAAAGAACCTAGAGGCATGGGTAATGTAAAGAATGTTGTCCTATTATAAATCAATGTTAATAATGGAATAACCCGACACCCCTTTCCAGTGGACTCTCCCATGTGTATATAAGTGAGAGAAGCTGAGAGTCGGTGTCATTCCTGTTTGAGCAGTGGAAGGAGAAGGTAACAGAAACACTTTATTAAACTTCTGGACCCACGCAATTAGATCAGTGGCCCGAATAGAGCCGAAGCTGTTCTATTGTGTGGTATTGTATATTAGGGGTGTTTGTAAAACACATTACTGACAGTTTGTCAGGGAAGATAGCAAGTGCCAGGGTTAGGGGCCCGAATAGAGCCGACCTGTCCTTGGACCTTGTCTATCTATTAGTTAAGCAGAAGTTAGGTTTTCCTCCTTCATTGCCAATCATTTGTTATTCTTGATTCACTCTTGATTTACCCAAAGTAGGGACATTTGATATTGAATATAAATCTAATTAGTGATTGAGAAAAATTGTATGCCTTTTAGTTTTGCATTGACCAGCAAAGAAGCGACTGGACTCATTTACACATTACATAAATAAAAAAAGCTAATGCCATAATACGTGACAGTAGACCGTTTAGATAAATCGTGTTAATAGTTTTAATTCAACGATATATTAGAATATTTTGCTGACTTAATTTCTGGGGTCCACATGATATTAATTAATTTGCGTCATTTCATACATTTTCATACATCACTTGTCAATTTAAAACCAAAAAATCACTGAATATCAAAACACCGTGTAAATGCATACAGTATAACTTTGATCATATTTTCATAAATCAGTGGCCACCGTGTACACCGTGGTGTTAAAAAATCGCTCATAACTTTCTGAAATGAGTAGATATCTTCATAATTTTTTTTAGTAACACAACACAATGAGTATTTATCAATTTATTAATGTTGATTTTGCGATAACAAAAAATGAGTTATATTGCAGGTGTCATAACAGTATTTCACTGAAGGTTCACGTCAAAACATGGCTGAGCCAAAATAATTCCCGAATTTTCCTTTGAATTCGGGGCGGTTCCGCACGCGACAGGAGCTGATTTTGTTTATGAGATGAAAAACAATGTGTAAGAGGTCTAACTATCCCATTTTTGTAATAATGCGAGGTCATTTGAATTTTTGATGCGTGTTGTTTCCGGAGGGGGGTGAAAAGGCCCGAGCTTGATTTTCAAGCACATGTGTAACTTCGAGGTAAACAAAGTCTCACGCCTTGCTGGATGCACGTGTGTATTTTGCTAGAAAATTGTAAATGAAGCGTTGTTTAAAAAGATGTCAAGAGGATTTTTTCCAGAAGTTCGATTTGAATTTTTAATCTGTATCTAAAGTTGTGCAATTTTGGTAAGAATATATAGTAAAATTTAATACTGTAGTGACACCTGCAGGGAAACGGGTTTGCTGTGTTAAAAATTGTTTTACCTGTGTTTTAGGTGTTGAATCAGTGTGTTTAGACGAAAAATGACAAACAATGGGGTTTTGTAGCCAGCAGCACGCTTATTTTGTTTTTAATGATGCATACAAAGTTAGCCCACATTTCCTCTGAAATGTTCTACTGCCTCAAAACAATGACCCATTTATAATAGATCGGACCGTCTAAACTGCCCGGAAAATTTTCAGCAGATCAAATACGATGTAGTATTCATCGTCTTAAGCAAAAAAATCTTCTACGGGGTGTGAGTTTCAAATAAAATCGGTTGTTTAGGCCCTTGTGTTACAGTAAGAAATTCTCAAATTATGTCCAAAATTGAGAAATATTGATATGAAAGCGGAAAACAGCTGAGACGCATCACTCATGTAAGTTAGATTAGAACCAGACCATGCTATTTTGGACAGAGGTTCTCACTATTTTCATAAATTGTATGAAATAATGATGTTTTCTCTACCCCACCCCCAGAGGCAAGGTCATCGAATATTTTGCTGACTTAATTTCTGGGGTCCACATGATATTAATTAATTTGCGTCATTTTATACATTTTCAAACATCACTTGTCAATTTAAAACCAAAAAATCACTGAATATCAAAACACCGTGTAAATGCATACAGTATAACTTTGATCATATTTTCATAAATCAGTGGCCACCGTGTACACCGTGGTGTTAAAAAATCGCTCATAACTTTCTGAAATGAGTAGATATCTTCATAAATCTTTTTTAGTCACACAACACAATGAATATTAATCAATTTATTAATGTTGATTTTGCGATAACAAAAAATGAGTTATATTGCAGGGAAACGGGTTTGCTGTGTTAAAAATTGTTTTACCTGTGTTTTAGGTGTTGAATCAGTGTATTTAGACGAAAAATGACAAACAATTGGGTTTTATAGCCAGCAGCACGCTGATTTTGTTTTTAATGATGCATACAAAATTAGCCCACATTTCCTCTGAAATGTTCTACTGCCTCAAAACAATGACCCATTTATAATAGATCGGACCGTCTAAACTGCCCGGAAAATTTTCAGCAGATCAAATACGATGTAGTATTCATCGTCGTAAGCAAAAACAATCTTCTACGGGTGTGAGTTTCAAATAAAATCGGTTGTTTAGGCCCTTGTGTTACAGTAAGAAATTCTCAAATTATGTCCAAAATTGAGAAATATTGATATTAAAGCGGAAAACAGCTGAAACGCATCACTCATGTAAGTTAGATTAGAACCAGACCATGCTATTTTGGACAGAGGTTCTCACTATTTTCATAAATTGTATGAAATAATGATGTTTTCTCTACCCCACCCCCAGAGGCAAGGTCATCGAATATTTTGCTAACTTAATTTCTTGGGTCCACATGATATTAATTAATTTGCGTCATTTTATACATTTTCATACATCACTTGTCAATTTAAAACCAAAAAATCACTGAATATCAAAGCACCGTGTAAATGCATACAGTATAACTTTGATCATATTTTCATAAATCAGTGGCCACCGTGTACACCGTGGTGTTAAAAAATCGCTCATAACTTTCTGAAATGAGTAGATATCTTCATAATTTTTTTTAGTCACACAACACAATGAGTATTAATCAATTTATTAATGTTGATTTTGCAATAACAAAAAATGAGTTATATTGCAGGTGTCATAACAGTATTTCACTGAATGTTCACGTCAAAACATGTAAATGAAGCGTTGTTTAAAAAGATGTCAAGAGGATTTTTTCCAGAAGTTCGATTTGAATTTTTAATCTGTGTCTAAAGTTGTGCAATTTTGGTAAGAATATATAGTAAAATTTAATACTGTAGTGACACCTGCAGGGAAACGGGTTTGCTGTGTTAAAAATTGTTTTACCTGTGTTTTAGGTGTTGAATCAGTGTGTTTAGACGAAAAATGACAAACAATGGGGTTTTGTAGCCAGCAGCACGCTGATTTTGTTTTTAATGATGCATACAAAGTTAGCCCACATTTCCTCTGAAATGTTCTACTGCCTCAAAACAATGAACCATTTATAATAGATCGGACCGTCTAAACTGCCCGGAAAATTTTCAGCAGATCAAATACGATGTAGTATTCATCGTCGTAAGCAAAAAAATCTTCTACGGGGTGTGAGTTTCAAATAAAATCGGTTGTTTAGGCCCTTGTGTTACAGTAAGAAATTCTCAAATTATGTCCAAAATTGAGAAATATTGATATGAAAGCGGAAAACAGCTGAGACGCATCACTCATGTAAGTTAGATTAGAACCAGACCATGCTATTTTGGACAGAGGTTCTCACTATTTTCATAAATTGTATGAAATAATGATGTTTTCTCTACCCCACCCCCAGAGGCAAGGTCATCGAATATTTTGCTGACTTAATTTCTGGGGTCCACATGATATTAATTAATTTGCGTCATTTTATACATTTTCAAACATCAATTGTCAATTTAAAACCAAAAAATCACTGAATATCAAAGCACCGTGTAAATGCATACAGTATAACTTTGATCATATTTTCATAAATCAGTGGCCACCGTGTACACCGTGGTGTTAAAAAATCGCTCATAACTTTCTGAAATGAGTAGATATCTTCATAAATCTTTTTTAGTCACACAACACAATGAATATTAATCAATTTATTAATGTTGATTTTGCGATTACAAAAAATGAGTTATATTGCAGGGAAACGGGTTTGCTGTGTTAAAAATTGTTTTACCTGTGTTTTAGGTGTTGAATCAGTGTATTTAGACAAAAAAATGACAAACAATGGGGTTTTGTAGCCAGCAGCACGCTGATTTTGTTTTTAATGATGCATACAAAATGCACGTGTGTATTTTGCTAGAAAATTGTAAATGAAGCGTTGTTTAAAAAGATGTCAAGAGGATTTTTTCCAGGAGATCGATTTGAATATTTAATCTGTATCTAAAGTTGTGCAATTTAGGTAAGAATATATAGTAAAATTTAATACTGTAGTGACACTTAAGTACTCTCTCTTAACGATGCACAGATCTCTATATCTAATCAGTATGCATTCTCTATCTACTCTCCCTATCAATCTATTCTTACTTTCTAGTTGTGAACATGAGGACGACTCAACAAGACATACAGCTAAGGTAAAATATTCTCATCGTTATATTCCACCCTAAATGTCTGAGCTTAAAATAATATCAGCAAATTGTCAGGGTCTGCATAATTTTAAGAAAAGGAAAGATGTTTTACAATACTATAAACAATTAGAATGTTATGCTTACAAGATACTCACTTGACTATTGATATGGAAACAGACATACGTAATGAATGGGGATACGATGTTTATTTTGATTCATTTACCTCTCAGTCTAGAGGTATAACAATATTTATAAATAATAATTTCGAGTACAAAGTCCATAATACAGTAATTGACAATTCTGGTAATTTCCTTGCCCTTGATATTGAATTGAGTAATATACGTGTAAGTTTAGCGGTTATATATGGCCCTAATGAAGATAATCCTGGTTTTTATAACATGGTATCAGAAGCTATAAGTAATTTTAAGAATGATAATATAATTTTAGTTGTGGATTTTAATCTTGTATTAAACCCAGACAAAGACTATCACAACTATAAGCATATCAATAATGCTATAGCTAGGGACAAACTGTTACAAATGAACTCTCACCACAACCTATCAGATATATTCAGAGAACTTCACCCTGAAAAACTAAGATATACACGGCGCAAACCTCACCCATTCAAACAGGCACGTTTAGATTTTTTTTTTTGGTTTCAAATTCTCTGCTTAATATGGTACAAGAAAGTGATATTTTATCAAGTTACAAGTCTGACCATGGACTCATGGAAAAGGTCTATGGAAATTTAATAATTCCTTGTTGCATGATCCAGATTTCATTAAAACCATTAATACCATAATCATGCAAATCAAAGAAAATTATGCATTGACCGTTTATAGTAGAAATGGTATTTCCACTATATATATCTGATTCGGAAATACAATTTACAATTAATGATCAGCTTCTCCTTGAAACTCTTTTAATGGAAATTAGGGGCAAAACCATATCTTATTCAAGCTTTATAGAAAAAAGAAATAATGAAAAAGAAAAAAAAATAGTAACAGAAATGAATAGATTAGAAGAAAACTATGAACAAAATATAGGTCTGATTAATGAAAAAAAAAGGAATTGGAAAATTTAAGAAATCATAGGCTTATAGGCAGTATGGTGAGATCTAGAACTAAATGGGCAGATGAAGGAGAAAAACCTTCAAATTATTTTTTGAATTTAGAAAATCGACGTTATACAAATAAAATAATACCGAAACTAATTATGGAGGAAGAGAATTTGAAAGAAATAACAAACCAAAGGGAAATTTTGAATGAAATTGAAAGTTTTTATAAGAATTTATATAATAAAAATGATGAAAACTCTGACTATAATCTAAATGAAATTTTAACAAACATTGAAATAAAAACACTTAATAATAAACAAAGAGACTCCTTAGAAGGTGAAATTTCCTTTAAAGAAGCTACAACAGTTGTGAAAAATATGGCAAATAATAAGAGTCCAGGTAGTGATGGATTTACAACAGAATTCTATAAAGTTTTTTGGAACAAGATAGGACATTTCGTGGTTCGATCTCTAAATTATGGGTACAAAGTTCGGGAACTCTCAGTCACACAGAAACAAGGAATTATTACCTGTATCCCAAAAGATGGTAAGTAATTTTTTTTTTAAAAAAATTGGAGACCAATAACACTACTAAACGTTGCTTATAAAATAGGTTCTGGATGTATTGCTCAGAGAATTAAAAATATGCTTGATACTATTATTAGTCCCGATCAAACAGGTTTCATACCAGGGAGATATATTGGTGAAAATACTAGACTGATATATGATCTTATGCATTACAGAGGAAAATGACATCCCTGGTGTATTGTTAATGATTGATTTTGAAAAAGCCTTTGATACTGTTTCCTGGAAATTTATTCACAAATGTTTAGATTTTTTAAACTTTGGAGTATCCATTCAATCTTGGATATCTACTTTTCAATGTAATATAGAATCATCGGTCACACAAGCTGGATATCTTTCAAAATTGTTCAAACCTAGCAGAGGATGTCGCCAAGGCGACCCGATCTCTTCCTATTTATTCCTACTGTGTGCAGAAATTTTTGCCTATAAGATAAAAAGTAATAAGAATATACAAGGAATAGTAATAGATGATACTGAATATCTGATATCTCAATATGCTGACGACACTGTACTAATTTTAAATGGCTCAGAAAAATCCTTCAAAACAACTATTGATGAATTGAATAATTTTAATACAATCTCTGGACTCAAGATTAATTTATCAAAAACACAATTAGTCTGGATAGGCAGCAAAAAATATTCTACTGAAAAATTATGTCATGAAATGAATTTTCATTGGACAACACAATTTAAATTACTAGGCATCCAATTTGACGTAGATCTAGCAAATATTCCAAAACTCAATTATGATAAAAAGTTAGTTAAAATTAAAGAAATCATCAATCAGTGGAACAACTAAAAGACATACAACTCCTATTGGTAGGATTACATTGATCAAATCTCTTATCATATCACAAATGAATCATTTGTTTATTTCACTTCCAACACCATCAAGTAAATTTATTAAAGACTTAAATGTAATATTGTTTAATTTTCTTTGGAAATCTAAGGTAGACAAAAAAATGAAAAGAAACAAATTACACAAGAATACTCAAATGGTGGTCTCAAAATGATTGAAATAAATAATTACATCCAAAGTCTAAAGTCATCCTGGATCAGAAGATTGATAAATAGCCCAAATTCAAAATGGAATATATTATTAAATAAATCAATTAAGGTAGTCCTATACTCGGCACTAAATGGGCTCAATCATTAAAAGCTTAGCTTTAAATGATAAATATACATTCTAGCAATACATATACAAAAGAAAATATGCATGTTTACATGCTAGTTTGTTTGTTATCACCTCTCAGACGGGTGTACCCCCTTGCGAAAATTATTGACAATTATGAAAAATGCCAGACGTCCGTTTTTCCTTAAAATAATTACCAATTTTGGGAAAATTAGAACTGAACATACAAAATAAAGTATAAATATTTATTTAAGCCATATCTCATCAATAATTTTGCGCAAATTTTTGTAAGTAAGTACGCTTTATGGACCTGATGTATCAAAATAGAATACAAAAAATGCAATGCTAGTATCGCGTTTGGTAATTGTTTTACTATTGTATGGACTCAAACTTAAATTCATGGTGTTTATTCTATAGATTGGCATCTTAGAAAAAAGATTTGGTAAAATAAATTATATGTTGACGGATTAATTTTTACGCTATAAGCTCTAAACCAAGTAGACCCTGACGAAAAAATCCGTAAAAATCACATTTTGCTACAGTTTTCTGCCTAGATCTGTCAACAATGTTAGATATCATTTAAACATTAATTAATTGACAATTGAATAAATTCGAAATAGCTTCTGTCTCTAAATTTAAACCGGTTTAAGTAAAAGAAAAAGAAAAATTCGGGGGGTGGGGGGGAGGGTTCAAAACAAAGAAGATATAAGCATACCTGAGATCCTGGTTAATCAGAAACTTAGTTTTTCATTTTACTTTAACAGAATCGAGTTTCTCAACATTAATCATTTCTATCTCTCATATAATACATATATTACCGTTCTAATTGCTTATTATTGCCATTGTTTACAACAGCGATGTAGAGCAAAATCAATACCGGGTATCAAAAACGCTTTGTAAAAGTCGAACCAATTTTGTAAAATCCGTATTATGACGTAGTGCGATACTCGGACTACTTTAATACGGACATTGTGCTGAAGACTGGGTCAGACTTCATATCCTGTATATTAACTAATTTAGTTAGAAACTCCTTTTGGAAGGATACATTTATTGCTTTTGAAAATATACAAGATAGAATGAAATTACTTACATGGCATGAATTTATTACACAACCCGTATGGTACAATAAGAACATTACAATGGGGGGGGGGGGGATCAATTTTCTTTATTGATTGGTTTAATGAGAATATTGTTTATATCAATGATTTGCTGGATGAAAATGGGTCCTTTTTAAGTTTACAAGACCTTCAAAGTAAGTTTGATGTCAAGTCAAACTTCCTTACTTATCTTGGTTTACAGAAATATATTTTAACTAGTTTACATTATCATGGAATCTCAAAAGAAGATGATAACCCTAGGCCTTTTATACCTTTCCACATTAAATTATTTTGCTCACCTCGAAAAGGATCTAAGATCATGTATAATATTCTAAACATGGAAAATGTTACATCTTTCAATAAATCAAAATGGGGATTATTTTTTATGTTGTCAGATTTACAGTGGAAAACCATATACCAGTTACCTTTTTTCAACATTAAAAGTACCAAATTACAATGGCTGCAATTTAGAGTTAATCACCACATTCTAACAACTAATAAATATCTATTTAAAATAGGGAAGGAATGTAGTAAGTTATGTAACTTTTGTAAACAACATGATGAGACAATTTTTCATGTACTATGGGAGTGTCCTAATGTTCAAGAACTCTTTCAGCAATTTTTTGAATTCTGTCAATCAAGGAGAATTACAATCCAAAGAGATCCTTTAATTTTTATATTTGGGCTACACCCTGACCCTATTTCTACAGACATTTATTCTATCTTCTTGGTTATGAAATCCTATATCTATAGGAAAAGATGTCTTAATGAAGCACTAACAATTCATGAATTACTTATAGATATTAAAACACATATATCAACTCTAAGATATATAGATACCCGAAATTGCAGATTAGATGATTTTTATAAGAGATGGGAAACTTGGCTTTTTCTTCTTAATAGACTTCACTGAACAATTATAGCAGACTCTGACTGTATAGAGATGATATAAAACTATAAATCAATTACTTACTCATGTTCAACAACCAATTCTCTCTCTCTCTCTCTTTCTAGGAAAAATTTTGTTTTGAAGTAAATTTTCTCAAAGCTGTTATCACTTTATTGTATACAAATGCATTTGATTGTTCAACTTCAAATTAAAAAAAAAAAGAAAAAACTTTTGTGAGATTAATGGTCACAATATTTGTTTCCTAGAATAATTTACTTTTTGTCGATATCTCTATTCGTTTCATATTTACAAGCCTCTAAACATACCATGGAATTCTGCGCTCTGACGTCATGACGTCATGGCAACTGTCATAAATATGAACTTGGTTTGGAAGTAGATAAAAACATAAAAGGTTGATTAAATTAGAAAAATCTTTCAAAATAATTTTGTTGAAATTAGATTTGATTTTATTCATAAATACAACTATAACAGTGAAAAATAATATTCATGTACATATCAATAATTTTATCTTGTGTGTCATTGGATGTATTATAAATGACGATTATTTACAGATTCTTGTACAGCATATACACCCATTATTATTATCATTATATAAGTTAATTACAATTTTAAAAAAATTGAAATACACAAGAAAACAAATCTATATCCAATTATCATAAGATAAATATTTTCGATTCAATTAATAGATATATCAAGAATAATTTTTCTAAAGAAAAGACATATGAGTAGTAAAACAGCCAGATAAATGTAATTCTAAGTAAATAAGTTATGTATTTTAAAAGTTATGTACTAGATAAAAATTTAAAACTCTTAAATCTAATGAAAAAGAGAGCAGGAACAATTTCAATTAATAATAAATATGTACATCTAGACAAAAAATACAGTACTTTATATTTATCATTGGATTCATTTCATTGCCCCTCTCTCTCTCTCTCTCTCTCTCTCTCTCTCTCTCTCTCAAATTCATCACAATACTACATGTACCGCATTTCAATACAATGGAATTCTAAACATTATATAATTAATATGTAGTTTTTAGAAATAAGGGCAAAATCAAGTGCAATGAAAAATGGTGTATCGGTAATGATGTATTAGAAATCGTGGAACAATTTACTTATTTGGGAATAATATTCCAGTTCAATACTAAATTTACAAAAGCTGAAAAACAATTATCTGACCAGGGTAGAAAGGCAATGTTTGCGTTTAGGAAAAATATTAGAGGCATGATACTTAATCGCTTTTTGATTGTTATGTCGGTGGCATCATTAATTATACTTCAGAAATTTGGGGCTCTCATAAAGGTAACAATGTTGAAAAACTGCACCTTGATTTTTGTAAGCAAACCCTGGGTGTGAAAAGGTCTTCATTTATTGCTGCTGTGTATGCAGAGTTAGGTAGAATACCTCTTATTACAAAAAGGTCTTGTTCAATTTTAAAATTTTGGAAGGATGTGTTGTGTAGTAATAATTGTATTATACAAAAGTGTTACGAAGAAATGTACATTAACTGCGAATTACATGGACAAAAGAATTGGGTTCTGATGTAAAGAAAATTTTAAATGAAATTGGGTTCAATGAAGTTTGGAATAAACAAACAATTGATTCACTAACTCTAAAAGTCATAAATCAACGAATCGTAGACCTGGCTAAACAAGATATTTTTGGTAAAATAGAAAATTCGCAGAAATGTCATTTTCATAAATATTTAGTGGATGGATTTTATCTTCAATATTACCTTAGAAAGTCAATTCCTGTAAAATTTCAACAGTGTTTATCAAAATTAAGATTGACCTCTCATCGTTTAGCTATCGAAACTGGAAGGTACAATAATACACAAAGAGCCCAAAGGAACTGCTTTTCATGTAAAAATTATGTTGAAGATGAATTCCATTTTATTTTAGTGTGTCCAGTATATATTGAATACTGCAAAAATACATTAAAAAGTATTTTTATGAGAAACCATCGATGTTCAAGCTGTTGCAATTGTTTAATAACGAAAATTTTAATGATATGTGTAACCTCGGCAAATACATTTATTATAGTATGAAATTAAGAAACGATATATGTAATTAAGGTTAGGTGTTGTTTTTTTTTATGTTTTATTTTTTTCGCCTTTACTTATGTCAATTTTTCATATTCATGTATGTACAATGTAATAGGGTCTCCTGTAAAATACCCACTTCTGTACTTTAATATGTTTAGTTTGTAAAATCTGATGAGCTGCAAACCTTAAAGAAATAAAGAATGAAATATCCTCAAAACAACAACAACAAAAACTCACACAAACAGGAACAAGTAATTAAAAGATCAAAATACGAACTGTCGGTAACTTAACAGTTTCATCTTATATATACAGAGCAATAGTAATATGGCTAAGACAATTATGATATTCACTACCACAACCAGTAACTGTTCATTCCTCGGGTACACTGTCACAACTGCTCGCATCACTGTCAGACTCATCAACGGGAGGTGGAATGTCTGCTGCATCAAGAACATGCTCACCCCAATCACGCACACCGTACTTCCCTCCCTCATGTCTTCCTTTTGACAGGTACCAAATGATGGCCGCTATATGGAAGCACATACCAACTACTCTGGCACCTGCCCTGCATGTACAGTACCATGCATATACCGAACAGTCAGAGAACCCAATCCAGACCAAGTACTGTTTTGATGATGTGTGGCGACTCTGAATCTTTACCCGCAGTAGACTGTCATTATCCTTATGGAACCAAATGTCACAGTCCCCATCAATATGCTCTTGGATGTAGCTGCGAGAAAGCTTTACTTGATAGGTCCCGCAAGTCAAGTTCCGTAACTGCTCCTCGTCCAGGGTGGGGAAGTTCTCTATTCCACACTCGGGGACCGGCTGCCACTGAGTTGGCCTTCTGTTTAGACCATTATCTTCAACCAATCGTTGGAGATTATTTACCGGTTAAAAACACAATTAAGCAATCCATTAAATTTTACATTTCATATTAAATTCACATATCTTATTTTATTTATTTATGTGGGATAAGCTCGGTAAAATGTTAAACGATTTATAAAATATGTCTCCTTTTTCAGTGTTGATTAAGTACCCGGATTAGTCGTACCTGTTTAGACAGATAAAGCATTTTAGCTGCGTCTGCCTCGTCTTCCTCTATACTGTGACTTTTGCTCAGAGGTGGGAAGAACTTATTTGACAGGGCGCATACAATTCTGACATAATCTCCAACGAAAGGGATCTGATTTGTAGGGAGGGTACGGTCCAAATATCGCCACCTTTTGATTCTGGCATTGGATGACTCAACTACCCATCTTATCTGTTCAAGGATAAAATCAGAGATACAATTTTTGTCAGTAGTTGTATAGAAAACATGGTGCTTTGATAATATTTCTTTTTTTTCAGATTTCTTACGTAAACAGTAATGTTGCGTTTATAAATTGGCTTTAGATCATGTGCATTTAACATTAGAATTATTCTGGAGCTAAATAGTTATAATTGTTCTACAGTATGTCGTATAGACAATTTAAATCACATCAAGCTGAACTTAAAAAAAAACCCAAAGCATTTATCTTTTATAATTTCAGTTACAGTAAGTGCAATGCGAATTGCACATATTCATTGGGGAAATCTTAATTTAATAATTAATTTATATTCAATCTTAAACATTTTTTTGTGATGATCTCACAAAGAATTATTTACTATCAGTTTATGAATTACATTTCCTCTTATATATCTAATCTGTTATTGGTCTCTAGTGTAATAGTTTAATGTAATATACATATATACCCTTAGTTTTAAACCAGGATCTCCTTCTGAAAGAACTTTGAATTGCTTACAAGCAGGACATTTCAATTTTGATATCACTGCTTAATTTTGCTTTGTAACACCCCTTTAGATCCACCTCTGGGTATTTATCATTTGTTTGATTAGAAAAATACTAACTTGGAAATATTTTAATATGCAATTTAGATAACGTTATAAACATTATTCAGATTTCCCCATACTTAATTATATTATAATGTATATAAATAACAAAATATTTTGTTAATTTGTTTTATTGATTATCAATTTTTTGAAGGTGATAAGAAATGCTGAAAATATAACGTTATATAAAAAATCATCGCAAAAAAGTTTATTTCCAAGAAAGGTAACTCTCAAAATTAGGGGCTGTCAACATGCCACGACAATAATATTATGTAATTTCCCATATTTATATAACAATTAATTTGTTAGCCTTAAAGGCGCTTATTATGCAGATTCATATCATCTGAACTTTTAAAATATGTTACATGCTATCCATAATACTGAGAAAGGCTTCATAAAATAGCAAATCCGGGTGCTGATGTTCGAGTTGGGGCTCAGTAAAAAACAAAAGCAACAACTTTGATTAAATAAGTCAATATTAACTAGGTACTAGTTTGATTCGATCTTCTAAATTGTGTATTGCATTTGACGCTTCGTGATATAGTACAGACACAAGCCGAAAGTGGCGACATGCAGAAGAAACCGCGCCGCAGACGACAGCAGCAGTATTAAATTTCACTTAAAATATTGCTGGCAATAGTTTTCCTCTATTTTTAATAAAAAGAAACAAATACTTACCACGCCAATATCTCATAATTTCACATCTTGTTTTCAGGGGGTAATAGGTTGTTGGTTTGACAGATCCATCGTTGTGTTGACAGTGAATATCTATTTTTAGCTTACTGGAAAATCCCTTTTTAATGTGGTAACTCGTTCGTCGAAATCATTGCGAATAAGAGATTCGAATTTTTATTTTTACGTAAAAACACAAGAATTCTCCGATATCCAAGAGTTTAACTATTTGAAATTGGGGATAAATTCAATTAATATTGTCTTAACAATTATAAAACGCAAATCCGGATTGCGTCAAGGTATTCAAAAATAGTTTAATAAAGTATAGCGCCACACTTAAACCAACACAAAACCGATTAATTATTATTCGATTTTCATCAATGTATCTCTATGTAAAGTTTTATTTTGGTTTAAGGTTGGCGCCCATATGAAATCAATAAAAATAACTGAGCGTATCTGTAAAAAATGGCTGAATTTACCATACCGTGTCCGGTTTTAGCTCATATAAAAGCGTCCGTGGTGTTTCCCGAAAAATTTTCGAGGCGGAAATGTAAAGACAAATGTGTCATGAGTAACTGACAACAAATTGGCTTCAAAGTAATGAAGTTTGATTTTTACAGATATACAGGGCCAAAATCATACATATTTGGCTTTAGTTCTTTACAGGTTTTATGTGTATTTAAAAGATCTCTATGATATGAAAAAATTATTTGATGACATCATCCCATTTGTCACATATCGACATTTTTCACGTTTTAAAAAGTGCTTTTGTCCGGATCTTTTCCCATTTTTGATTAAAGATAAAGCTATGAGATTTACAGAGAAGATATAGAACTCAAAGTGTACTCATAACATAAGGCTGGGAACTAAATTCGGACACTTCCGGTCGAAACTGGAAGTAAAACCATTTTCTTTGTGTTCATGTTTTTCAATATTAAAAATTAAACATATGTATCTTACGGTAATTTTCATGCTGAGGACGAAACTTAAATCTGTTTTTGAATCGGACGATGCATTACAGATATATTTGGGTTTAACAATTTTTTTCGGAAATTTTAATTCCGCGTTCTTGGTTTAAAAAATAGAGTAAAGTTCAAAGTGAAATTAAGTCGTACGAAAAATTATTTTATTTTTGTAATTCGTACTCAATCGCAACTTCTCGGGCCTCTCCGGCAAGCTAGGAAAAACACCTCGAATTTATTAACATCACCGGATGTTAGAATTTTATACAAAATGGAGTCGCTTCCCATTAAATAAGTAACGGCTAGACAGTCTTGTATGTTGCTTCTGTGTTATATTTTAGTGCATATCGTTTACTTTAATGAAGTATAGCTCACATCTCAATTGATTGTAAAATGTGTTGTATTTGTATCAAGTTTTATAAAAGGGGGGGGGGAGTTGTCATGGACGCCTAGGTAATACATTTGAGGTGTTTTTCCGAGCTTACCAGAAAGGCCCGAGAAGTTGCGATTGAATTCGTACTTTGACATATTCGGATTTTTTTTGTTAAATCGTTCTTGGAATCATAAAGGTGTTTGTTAATTCATACATAAAATCATTCGCATTTTGTTAAGTCGTACCAAGAATTATTCGATTTTTTTTATCTTTTTGTTTAAGTTGCTGTTGTTATTGATTTAAAAACTCTGCTTCTTGCAGGAACATTAAGCTTTACTCTTGACATTAACGGAAGACCCACTCGCTTTGCTCTAGTTATTATTTTTTTTTTTCTGACTTTTTTCGAACGCTATTTCTCGTGAACTACTTGACCGATTTGCATAAAATTTACAGGACGTATTAAGCATGAAAAGTACTTGATATTAAAAAAAATTCTCTCTGATGAAGTCACTTCCTGTTTGAGATTTTGAGGATTTAGTGAATTTTTAAGGACCATTTTGTCCACGTAACTTCTCAAAAAATAATTGCAATAGAATGTGAAATTTTCAGGGATAGTAGATGAATATCTATAGATGATCCTATTTATTTGATATTTTGAAAAATGCGCAAGGCGACGAAGCTCGCCCAAGCTAAAATATTTGCACTTTCGGCCCTAACTTTTAATGTGTAAATATTTTGATAAGACATGTAATGCAAAAGTTGTTCAAATTAAACAGGACTTTCGTTTGATTTCAAAAAAGGGGCTGGCCCCTAAATTTAGGGACCAAGAGGGCTCCAAAGTCTTTCTACAATAACTCTTTACTGAACAATATTTTGTTATCAATTGTAGAAGAAAAATGTTTATTGTAGAGCTTTTTATTTATGCAGTACCATGCCTAAGTCATATATTACGTAATTAGGGGTTTCAAGGGGCCAGATATTCAAAACTTTGATCATTAATATCTGAAAAAGGAGAAATATTTTAAAAAGCAATGTAGAACAAAAGTTGCTCAAAATAATGTTCTGTACAATATGCTTTCTTATTTTTTTTTTTTGTTGATGGCCCCATTAAAGAGTTTAAGGGTCGGCCCCTAAAACACCATTGTTCAGATATGTCGAGAACGGTAAACAATTCGTGAACACTTGTGGAACAAAATATGTTTATATTTGCAAAACCTTTCATTTGATATCAGAAGAAATGGACTGGTCCCTAAAATTAGGGGCCAAGGAGGCTCTAAAGTCTTCTTACACTAACTCCTAACTGAAAAATAATTTGTTATTAATTATAGAAGCAAAAATGTTCATTGTACAACTGTTTACCTATACAGTACCATACCTAAGTCTTTGATTACGTAATAATAGGAGATTTAAGGGACCAAAAATTCAAAACTTTAATTATTTATATCTGAAAAAAGAGAAATATTTTGAAAAGCAATGTAGAACAAAAGTTGCTCAAAATAATGTTCTTAATAATATGATACCTAAAAGTTTGTTATTGGTGGCCCCGGTAAGAAATTTAAGGGCCAACCCCTAAACCACAATTGTGAGATATCTCAGTAACAGTTAACAATTTGTTAACTTTTCTTGAACAAAATATGTTTATATTTGCGAGACCTTTTATTTGATATCAAGAAAAAGGGGCTGACCCATCAAATTAGGGGCCAGGAGGGCTACACAGTCTTTTTGTAATAACTCTTTTTTGAGCGATAATTTAATATCAATCAATAACTAAAAATAAAGAACTTTTTAAGCTGAATCTAACGCTGAAATCCGTTTTAAAATTAGACAATGCACTACAGAGATATTGGGGTTTTAAAATTGATTTTCCAGAAATTTGATTCCACATTCTTGGTAAAGAAAATAGTTTTATGTTCAGAATTAACTTAGCTCGTACCTAAAATTATTCAATCATTGTTAAGTCGTACTTTTACACATTCGGATTTGTATCTGCTAAGTCGTTCTTCAAATTGATAAGGTTTTTGTTAATTTGCACTAAGAATCATTAAGATTTTGTTAACTTGTACTAAGAATAATTCGATTTCTTTTTCTTTTTGTCTTAGTTACTGTACTTATGTTTATTGTTTTAAGAATTCTGCGTCTTACAGGAACTTATAGCTTTACTTTCGACATTAACGGAATACCCACTCGTTGCTGTGCAACGAGTTTTGCTCTAGTTATACTTTTGTGACTTTTTGGAGCGCTATTTCTCAAAAACTATTCAACCGATTTGCACAAAATTTTCAGGACTGATAGAGCATGATCGGCGCTACATTTTTAAAATTTTTAAATGATGACGTCACTTTCGGTTTCCGGTATTGAGGATTTTGCAAATTTTTAAGGATCATTTTGTCCACGCATCTACTCCATCACTAATAATGATAGAAGCTTGAAATTTTCAGGGATTGTAGATAAATGTCTGTAGATGTACCCCCATGCTTCCAATTATTAAAATTGCTCAAGGCCTCGAAGCCCGCATCAACCTGAAAATTAGCACCAAATTTTTGCACGAAATTTTTCCACTTTTTCTGTAATATCTTTTGACGTATAAATATTTTGTCAAAACATGTAAAGCAAACGTTGTTTAAAGTTTCACGGGCTTTCATTTGATATCAAGAAAAAGGGGCTGGCCCCTAAAATTAGGGACCAAGAGGGTTCTAAAGTCTTTTTACAATAACTCTTTACTGAACAATAATTTGTTATCAATTGTAGAAGCAAAAATGTTTATTGTAGAGCTTTTTATCTATGCAGTACCATGCCTAAGTCATATATTACGTAATTAGGGGTTTCAAGGGGCTAGAAATTCAAAACTTTGATCACAAATATCTGAAAAAGGAGAAATATTTTGAAAAGCAATGTAGAACAAAAGTTGCTCAAAATAATGTTCTGTACAATATGCTTTCTTAATATTTTTTGTTGATGGCCCCATTAAGGAGTTAATTGGTCGGCCCCTAAAACACAATTGTTCAGATATGTCGAGAACGGTTAACAATTCGTGAACACTTGTTGAACAAAATAATGTTTATATTTGCAAAACCTTTCATTTGATATCCGAAAAAGGGGCTGGTCCCTATAATTAGGGACCGAGGAGGCATTAAAGTCTTCTTACAATAAGTCCTAACTGAAAAATAATTTGTTATTAATTATAGAAGCAAAAATGTCCATTGTACAGCTGTTTACCTATACAGTACCATACCTAAGTCTTTAATTACGTAATTAGGGGTTTTAAGAGGCCAAACATTCAAAACTTTAATCATTTATATCTGAAAAAGGAGAAATATTTTGAAAAGCAATGTAGAACAAAAGTTGCTCAAAATAATGTTCTTAATAATATGATACCTACAATTTTGTTGCTGGTGGCCCTGGTAAGGAGTTTAAGGGTCAGCCCCTAATCCATATTTGTCAGATATCTCAGAAACGGTTAACAATATCAAGAAAAAGGGACTGACCCCTCAAATTAGAGGCTAGGAGGGCTACACAGTCTTTTTATAATAACTCTTTTCTGAGCGATAATTTAATATCAATCAATAACCAAAAACAAAGAACTTTTTAAGCTGAATCTAACGCTGAAATCCGTTCTAAAATCAGACGATGCACTACAGAGATATAAAGGTCTTAAAATTGATTTTCTGGAAATTTTGATTCCACATTCGTGGTTAAGAAAATAGTTTTATGTTTAGAATTAAATTAATTCATACTTAAAATTATTCGACAATTGTTAAATTGTACTTTTACACATTCGGATTTGTATTTGCTAAGTCGTTCTTCAAATCGATAAGGTTTTTAATAATTCGTACAAAGAATCATTCGGATTTTGTTAACTCGTACTAAAAATAATTTGATTTCTTTTTCTTTTTGTCTTAGTTACTTATGTTTATTGTTTTAAGAACCCTGCTTCTTACAGAAACTTCTTGCTTCACCTTCTACATTAATGGAAGACCCACTCGTTGCTTTGCAACGAACCTTGCTCTAGTTGTTTCTATAATTAATAACAAATCAGTGTGTAGTAAAGAATTATTGTAAGAAGATTTTAGAACCCTCTTGGCCCCTAATTTTAGGGGCCAGTCCCTTTTTCTTGATATCAAATTAAAGGTCTTGCAAATATAAACATATTTTTTTTACAACTGTTCACAAAGTGTTAACCGTTCTCGAGATATCTGCACAAATGTGTTTTAGGGGCTGACCCTTAAACTCCTTAATGGGGCCACTAACAACGAAATTTAAGTTGCCATATTGTTGAGAACATTATTTCGAGCAATTTTTCTTCTACATTGCTTTTCAAAATATTTCTCAATTTTTAGATATTAACGATCAAAGTTTTGGACTTCTGGAACCTTGAAACCCCTAATTACGTAACATATGACTTAGGTATGGTACTGCATAGGTAAACAGCTGTACCATGAACATTTCTGCTTCTATAATTGATAACAAATTATTGTTCACTAAAAAGTTATTGCAAATAGACTTTAGAGCCCTCTTGGCTCCTAATTTGAGGGACCATCCCCTTTTTCTTGATATCAAATAAAAGCCCGTGAAAATTGAAACAACTTTTGCATTACATGTCTTAACAAAATATTTATACGTAAAAAGATATTGCAGATAATAGGCGAACATTTTGAAGATAAAATTTGGTGCTAATTTTCAGGTTCATGCGAGCTTCTAGGCCTTGCGCATTTTTCACGATTGGAAGCATGGAGGGAAATCTACAGACATTCATCTACACTCCCTGCAAATTTCAAGCTTCTATCATGATTAGTTCAGAGGAGATGCGTGGACAAAATGACCCTTAAAATTTACAAAATCGTCCATATCTGAAACCGGAAGTGACGTAATCGTTTGAAATGTTAATAATCTGTAGCGACATTGATGCTTTATAAGTCCTTTAAATTGGGTGTAAATCGGTTGAATGGTTTCTGAGAAAATAACGCTCCAAAAAAGTCAGAAAAAGAAAAAAAATGATAACTAGAGCAAAGCTCGTTGCAAAGCAAGAAGTGGGTCTTCCGTTAATGTCGAAAGTAAAGCTAAAAATTTCTCTAAGAAGCAGAGTTCTTAAACTAATAAACATAAGTAAATAAAACAAAAAGAAAAAAAAATGGAATTATTTTTGGTACGAGTTCACAAAATCCGTAAGATTCTAAGGACGAATTAACAAAAACATTATCAATTTCAAGAACGACTTAGCAAATACAAATCCGAATGTGTAAAGGTACGATTTAACAATTATTGATTCTTTTTTAGATACGAGTTAATTTAACTTTGAAAATAACACTATTTTCTTTACCAAGAATGTGGAATCAAAATTTCCGGAAAAGTCAATTTTTAAACACCTATATCTCTGTAATGCATCGGCTGATTTTAAAACAGATTTCAGTTTAAATTAAACTTAATAAACTCTTATTCTTGCTTTTATGACTAATAACAAATTATCGCTCTAAAAAAGGTTACTATAAAAATACTTTGTAGCCCTCGTGGCCCCTAATTTGAGGGGCCAGCCCCTTTTTTTGATATCACTTGATATCAAATTAAAGGTCTTGCAAATATAAACATATTTTGTTTTACAACTGTTCACAAAGTGTTAACCGTTTTCGAGATATCTGCACAAATGTATTTTAAGGGCTGACCCTTAAACTCCTTAATCTTGCTTTTATGACTAATAACAAATTATCGCTCTAAAAAAGGTTACTATAAAAAGACTTTGTAGCCCTCTTGGCCCCTAATTTGAGGGGCCAGCCCCTTTTTTTGATATCACTTGATATCAAATTAAAGGTCTTGCAAATATAAACATATTTTGTTTTACAACTGTTCACAAAGTGTTAACCGTTTTCGAGATATCTGCACAAATGTGTTTTAAGGGCTGACCCTTAAACTCCTTAATGGGGCCACTAACAACGAAATTTAAGTTGCCATATTGTTGAGAACATTATTTCGAGCAATTTTTCTTCTACATTGCTTTTCAAAATATTTCTCAATTTTTAGATATTAACGATCAAAGTTTTGGACTTCTGGCCCCTTGAAACCCCCTAATTACGTAACATATGACTTAGGTATGGTACTGCATAGGTAAACAGCTGTACAATGAACATTTTTGCTTCTATAATTAATAACAAATTATTGTTCACTAAAAAGTTATTGCAAATAGACTTTAGAGCCCTCTTGGCTCCTAATTTGAGGGACCATCCCCTTTTTCTTGATATCAAATAAAAGCCCGTGAAAATTGAAACAACTTTTGCATTACATGTCTTAACAAAATATTTATACGTAAAAAGATATTGCAGATAATAGGCGAACATTTTGAAGATAAAATTTGGTGCTAATTTTCAGGTTCATGCGAGCTTCTTGGCCTTGCGCATTTTTCACGATTGGAAGCATGGAGGGAAATCTACAGACATTCATCTACACTCCCTGCAAATTTCAAGCTTCTATCATGATTAGTTTCAGAGGAGATGCGTGGACAAAATGACCCTTAAAATTTACAAAATCGTCCATATCTGAAACCGAAAGTGACGTAATCGTTTGAAATGTTAATAATCTGTAGCGACATTGATGCTTTATAAGTCCTTAAAATTGGGTGTAAATCGGTTGAATGGTTTCTGAGAAATAACGCTCCAAAAAAGTCAGAAAAAGAAAAAAAAAAGGATAACTAGAGCAAAGCTCGTTGCAAAGCAACGAGTGGGTCTTCCGTTAATGTCGAAAGTAAAGCTAAAAATTTCTCTAAGAAGCAGAGTTCTTAAACCAATAAACATAAGTAAATAAAACAAAAAGAAAAAGATATCGAATTTTTTTTGGTACATGTTCACAAAATCCGAATGATTCGAAGGACGAATTAACAAAAACATTATCAATTTCAAGAACGACTTAGCAAATACAAATCCGAATGTGTAAAGGTACGATTTAACAATTATTGATTCTTTTTTAGATACGAGTTAATTTAACTTTGAAAATAACACTATTTTCTTTACCAAGAATGTGGAATCAAAATTTCCGGAAAAGTCAATTTTTAAACACCTATATCTCTGTAATGCATCGGCTGATTTTAAAACAGATTTCAGTTTAAATTAAACTTAATAAACTCTTATTTTTGCTTTTATGATTAATAACAAATTATCGCTCTAAAAAAGGTTACTATAAAAAAACTTTGTAGCCCTCCTGGACCCTAATTTAAGGGGTCAGCCCCTTTTTCTTGATATCAAATGAAAGTTCTCGGAAATATAAACATATTTTGTTCAACAAGTGTTCACGAATTGTTAACCGTTATAGAGATATTGGAACAACTGTGTTTTAGGGGCCGACCCTTAGACTCCTTACTGGGACCACCAACGAATAAGTTTAAGGTATCACATTGTTAAGAACATTATTTTGAGCAACTTTTGTTCTACAACGCTTTTCAAAATATTTCTCATTTTCAAGATAATAATGATCAAAGTTTTGGACCTCTGGCCCCTTGAAACCCCTTATTATGTAACATATGACTTAAGTATGGTCCTTTATAGATGAACAGCTGTACAATGAACATTTTTGCTTCTATAATTAATAACAAATTATTTTTCAGTAAAGAGTTATTATATAAAGACTTTAGAGCGCTCTCGGCCACTAATTTGAGGGGCCAGCCTCTTTTTCTTAATATCAAATAAAAGATCTTATAAATATAAACATATTTTGTTTAATAAGTGTTCAGAAATTGTTGACCAATTTGGAGATATCTGAACAACAGTGTTTTAGGGGCCGACCCATAAACTCCTTACTGGGGCCATAAACCATAACTTTTAAAGTACCATTTTCTAAAGAACATTATTTTAAGCAACTTTTGTTTAACATTGCTTTTCAAAATATTTCTCCTTTTCAAGATATTAATGATCAAAGTTTTGGTCTTTTGGCCCCTTAAAACCCCTAATTACATAACACAGGTTTAAAATAAGGTACTGTGTAGATAAACAGCTGTACAATGAACATTTTTGCTTCTCTAATTAATAACAAATTATTGCTCAGTAAAGAGTTAAAATTAAAAGACTTAAGAGCCCTCCTGGCCCCTAATTAAAGGGGCCAGCCCCTTTTTATTAAAACAAAACAAAAGCTCGTGTAAATCTTAACAACTTTTGCATTACATGTTTTAACAAATTATCTACAGGTTAAACGATATTTTGCAAAACGTGTTAAAATTTTGCCAAAACTTTTGGTGCTAATTTTCAACCTCGGGCGAGCTTCGGCGCCGTGTGCATTTTTCACAATGTCAAATACAGAGGATTATCTACAGACATCCATCTACATATTTTCTGAAAGTTTCACGTTTCTATACCCTTTAGTTTCGGAGGAGTAACGTGGACAAAATGGTCCTTAAAAACTCACAAAATCTTCAAAATCTCAAACCGGAAGTGATGTCATCAGCTAAAAATTTAATAATCGCAAGCACTTTCTATGTTCTATCATTCCTGTTAATTTGGTGAAAATCGACCAGTTTTTGAATTTTAGCTCTCGAAAAACGTCAGAGGAAAAATATAAAATAACTAGAGCAAAGCGCGTTGCAAAGCAACGAGTGGGTCTTCCGTTAATGTCGGAAGTAAAGCTGGAAGTTCCTGTATGAAGCAGAGCTCTTAAACTTAAATTCCTGGTACGACTTAACTAAATCCGAATGATTTTAGGTACGAATTAACATAAACCTTTATGATTTCAAGAACGACTAAACAAAAAAATATGAATGTGTTGAAGTACAACTTAACAATATTTTTGGTACGAGTTAATTCTACTTTGAACATTACACTATTTTTTAAACCAAGGACGCGGAAACAAAATTTCCGGAAAAATCAAATTTTGAACCCCGATATATCTGTAATGCATCGTCTGATTTTCAAACGGATTTCAGTATTAAGGTCAGCTTAAAAAGCTCTACAACACACGTATTTGTATTTTATTTGATTAAAAAATTCAATTTTTCGAAAAATTTGATTTACTTCCGGTTTCGACCGGAAGTGACGGATTTTTTTCAGCCTTATTGCACATGTACATTGCCAAATTCATAACCACAGAAAATTTCAAGACTCTATCTTAAAACGTTTTTGAGAAATGCCGCGGACAAAATGTTTTTTTTTAAACTTTAAAAATGACGTAACGTCAAAACGGAAGTGATGTTGTTATGAAAACTTTAACATCTTTGAGGCATTGTAATTGCACACAATCCCTGCAAGTTTCATTTAAATTGGTTGAAAACTTTTTGAATTATGAAGCCAAAAAGGAGTCAGAAACTAAAAAAAAAGAAACTAGAGCAAAGCTCGTTGCAAAGCAACGAGTGGGTTTTCCGCAAATGTCGAAAGCAACGCTAGAAGTACGTCTAAGAAGCAGAGTTCTTAATCTAGTAACAAAGAAACCTAAGTACAAAAAGATAAAAAAAATCGAATGATTCTTGGTACAACTTAACATGATCCGAATGTTTTTAAGTACGACTTAACCAAAAACCCTTAACCATTTCAAGAACGACTTAACAAAAAAACCAATGTGTTTAAGTACGACTAAACAAATTTGACTTCATTTTAGGTACAAGTTTACTTTACCTGGAACTAACATCTTTTTTCTTTACCCAGAATGCAAAAGTAAAATTTATGTAAAAAATCAATTTTGTGTAAAACATAATTCTGAGCAACTTTTCCTCTTCACTGCTTTTCAAAAGGTTGACCTTTCGTACTGTGTGCTCGTTGCGTCATTAATTGTCAGAAACTTATCGATGTAAAGTTTACTTTACTGTACTTCTGTGAATATTTTCTATGTAAATTTACTATGAACCAGACAACATTGAAATGGTGAACATTTCAAAGGGCCCCGCTTATGTTATTTCAGAGAATTCTGCTTTGACCTTGACCTATAACTTGAAATTTTTCCAGCTGGCATAGAACTTTTAATTCAATTTCATTCCCCCTAACATACATGCATTTTTGTTCAATCTGACCAAGATTAAGCATATTTGGAAAATGATCTACTATTTAAAACTAATTTTAAAAAGATCTGCTATGACCTTCACATTGACAGACATGGTTCAAGGTCACTGCACGCCATTAACCAATAAACTCTGTAAAGGTAAAATATTAGACAAATAGGGGCTAAAAGGAGAGTATATCTATGCTCTTAAAATATGGATTTTTGTGTGATCTGATATGACCTTGACTGTTCATCTACAAATATCATTCGAGGTCATTGCATATATTTTGAACAAAGGCATCATGTGGGTGAAGTATGAGGATGAATGAAGCAAAGATAGAGAAGATATACTCCGGACAAGGATTTTTAAAAATATAATTCTGGTATGACCTTCACAGTTTCTTTTCACTGAAAATAGGTTCAAGGTCACTACACACCCTTTCACCCTTTACTCAAAAGCTCTGCTTATGTGAAGTCTGAGCCAAATAGGGGTTAGTAGAAATTATATATGCTCTCAAAAAAGGATTTTTGCATGATCCGATATGATCTTCACCCGACACCTAGAAATTTCATGCAAGGTCACTGCACATCGTTTAACCATAGAGACACTCTGTGAGTATTAGCCAGAGTGGACCAAAGGGAAAAAAGATATGCCCCAGACAAGGATTTTATATATATAATTCTGCTATGACCTTAACCTTATACCTAAAAACATAGTTCAAGGTCACTGCACATCCTTTAACCAAAGGAACCCTGTGGATGAGGTATGAGCCAGATTGGGCCAAGCGGAGAGAAGCTATGCTCCTGTCAAGCCATCTCGGATGAACAGACGGACAAATTGATCACTAGAAGGCGCCCGCATAAACATGCCTTTTTATCTAATTTAAACTAGATGTACTGTGAGCAAGCTCACAATTGATACCCCCCGCTAAGATAAAAATTATAATGCGTGTATTTTTCCAATTATAGAAAATATTGGATGAATATATTTCACCGTCTATTTTCTTTAAATAAAAACTGCTCTATTTTTTTTAAAACTGTTGGTCATAAGCAATATTTGAGTGAAGTAAGAACATTCAATGCTTCTCCATAAGAAAGATAATGACCGGACACGAATTTTGCACTTCTTATGCCAGTGACCTTGACCTTGCCCAAATGATATTGGGTCAAGGTCATGACACACCCTTTGGTCCTAAGCAGTACTTGTGTGAAGTTAGAACATTCAATGCTTCTCAATAAAAAAGATAATGACCTGACACGAATTTTGCACTATTTTTCCCAATGACCTTGACCTTGGCTAAATGACTCGGATAAAGGTCATGACACACCCTTAGGTCATAAGCATAATTGTGTGAAGTTAGAACATTCAATGCTTCTCCGTAAGACAGATAATGACCGGACACGAGTTTTGCACTATTTTTCCCAACGACCTGAACTTAACCCAAATGACCTTGGATCAAGGTCATGACACATCCTTAGGTCTTAAGCAATCTTTGTGTGAAGTAAGAACTTCCAATGTTTCTCCATAAGAAAGATATAGACCGGACACGAATTTTTGTATGTTTTCTGCCAGTGACCTTGACCTTGCCCGAATGACCTTAGGTCAAGGTCATGACACATTCTTTGGTCATAAGCAATATTTGTATGAAGTAAGAACTTCCAATGTTTCTCCATAAGAAAGATATGGACCGGACACGAATTTTGTATTTTTTCTGCCAGTGACCTTGACCTTGCCCGAATGACCTTGGGTCAAGGTCATGACACAACCTTAGGTCATAAGCAATCTTTGTGTGAAGTAAGAACTTCCAATGTTTCTCCTTAAGAAAGATATGGACCGGACACGATTGCACAGACAGACGGACAGACGGACGGACGGACGGACAGACGGACAAGGTGATTCCTATATACCCCCTCAAACTTCGTTTGCGAGGGGTATAAATAGTATCCATGCTATCTGCCCATGGTGAATAGTCATCAAAACCATTCATCAGCAGAATTTGATTTCCCTCCTTTTTAAGGTGGTATGGGACATCTGTCGATATTAATGTGGATTAAAGTACTATATAATTGAAAACTTTTCACCGGTTTAGAATTTTCAAATTTTACAATATTTAACCAAAAAATAGCTTTTAAAAATATTTGAAAAGGTAAAAATTGTAAAAACCCCAGCGGGATTCGAACTCATGACTTACAGGTTCCTAGTAAACCCTCTAACCCACTGTGCTAAGGAGTAAGGTGACCATTTTTGAAAAGAAACTACATGTACTTATATAATTACACTTTATTTTATTGTTTATTTCGATAAACAATATGTCACAACATGGAAGTGTCCCATATCACCTTAAACTCGGAACACCTCTGACCTAATAAGATCGCCGCATTAAATACAAAGTTTGATTTAACTCTAATTTGTTTATCATCAAGAAATTCTGCATCGCTGACAAATAAATTTTCTTCTGTATAATGAAATACCAATTAACTGACTATTCGGACAATAGCAAGTTTATTGTCCCATTCCACAGCAACTATTTCCCTTGGCTTTGCCTCATTAAATAGTTGCTGTCTTGGGGGACAATAAACTTGCTATTGTCCTCATATCCAGTAAATACTAAATAGGCATATAATATCCCATCCACTTACATTTCATGTTATATAACCTCCCGTTTGTAACCTTCAATTTCACTGTAAAGTCAACATATCCGTCATAGCCGCAAGTTTCACAATTTATTTCTGCTTCTCATGTACTTAAAATTAGGGGCCTTAATATTGCTTACCAATTCCAACAAGAGACATCCCTCTAACTATTGATAATCATTAAAATTCATTTCATGAATCTACGCAACAATGATAAACCTTCAAGTACAGTCACTCTCAATTTTACAAAAATATTGACGGTACTTTATCCGAAACTGTTCCTTGTACCTTTAACTTAATACACTAACATTTTTATGAAAAGACGATTTGTCTTAGAATAAGAAAGCTAATGCAATTCTGAGAAAAAGAATACCACATATTGCCAATTCCATTGAGGTTTAATAAAAATATGGCCATTTCAGTGAACCCACCATTTCCAATTTCCTTTAGTAAACACAGATTTACAGGGTTCTCCATAGTAAAACATCTTTACCTGACCTTTTAGAGGTCAACTTTTGTTCAACCACCTTTAAAAAGAAACCTTCTTCAATACAACATATGCCTACATGATTTAATCATGATAAAAGCTTCACATCACTTAGAAATACCCTTACATGTATACCCCCACCCCCCAATCTTTTGATTTTCATAAAAAGTCATGGTTTGATATGTTTTACCTAATTTTATGAAACGTGTGGCAATTTCCTTGAGTCATTTCTCACACATATTTGAAAACAATCATCAATGATTCTAAAATTTGATCTTTATTTGTTTATTGTATGATTTGTACCATTTTAATTAACAAATAGACAGCTGTCCTGCTTGTGATTTCTTGTTTTCATGAAAAAAGTAAGCTAACTAGAGACGAGCTCGTTGCAAGCAACGATTAGGTTTTCCGTCGTAGCTGCGTCATACTTGTGACGTATTACAAAAAATTGATAGCTGATCATAGTACAATATTTGATGTGTAAACACTGAGAAACAAAGTATTATATATCTGTGACCGCGTAGATTTTACGGTGATAGAGAATTCGTCTGGATCTGCATCGGTCGTGTGCAGTACGAACCGGGTGAGGTAATGTTGGCATAAAGTGTATAAGGTATAAGGCTGTGGCGCGCTGTGGGCCGTAAGCTAAAACGAAGGGTAGGTTTGCCGTATTCCCGAAGGTCCACCAGTATACAGTTCCAGAGAAATAAACAGGCAATTGATGCAAGATTCCACATTATTGGACGAGACTCAACGATGGCAACTTTATAACAATTTAACAGACAGACATGTTACAAACAATTCGGATATGGCCAGTAGTGGCCTCCGGACTCAAGACCCTGGGAGAGTCGGACGTGGCCGGGGCTGGCCGCCGTATTCCAGACTGCGCATTGAGAATTGTACATAACTATTTATAAGAATCTTAACAATGAGTATAAATTGACAGGTAATGATATAAGTAAGCTGAGTGAAAGGTTCACAGATATAAAATAATTAAATAAACTCAGTGAGTCTTTAATGTCCAAGAAATGAAAATCTGATAATTGCACAATGATGTTTTAAGACATTAACAGTCCTTGAGACATGACACTCTGTCTCTTTGAAATCACATATAAAGTCTGAAAAGTGTCAATCACTAAATAAAAAAGTAACTTTGTAAGATATAAACTGTGAGAAAAATTACGAATTTTACAAGTAAAGTAATAAAAAAAATTATAATTGAACAGTGCATTTTGCACGATGATACTACATGTTTATAAGCAAATACAGATCTTAACACGTTGTCTCTAGTTTAAATCGCCGCATTTTATTCACAGAGTGGGACTGTGGTTATGCCCGGTACGAAGGTAAAAAGACCATTGGCAAACGTTTTACACGCATTTTTATCGAACGCAAGCGCCATTGAATCTCTTAGTATATATGCGGAGATCCTGGAAATTTTACAAGGGGTTTTGAAGAATAATTTTGTATTTCGAGGAGGGGGAACATGCGCGGATCAGAAAATTTTTCCGGGGTGGGGGTTGAAAAGTCAGACGGTTATTTGAGTTTGCCAAGGGATGTCCGAGGCATATTTGGTAAGTTTATAATGTACACGTAATTGAAAGAAATTTCGCTGGAGGGGGGGGGGTGGAACCCTTCCCCTTCTAGATCCGCGCACGGAGAAGACCGATGCCGGTAATTTTACTATAATTTTAACCATTTTTTTTTTAAATATTCATGTTCATAATTATCAGAAAACCAATATAACCTTTCAAAGCAGTTAAAACTTAAGATACGAACCATTTAGTCTCGGTGAGTACTGCGTCCGCGTACGAAAATAATGGCAATTTTCAAGAAATTCGGATGGACGATCTGTGTCCTAGGTCGTCCATCCGATTCTTTTTCTGACTAAAAGCTACAGACCTGCAGTTAGAGATTGTCAAACTCTTATTGATTATGTCAATTTGTTTGTCTCAAAGAATCATTTTTTAAATCAATAAAGTTTTACCTTAAAAAAAAAGAAAGAAATCGGGCACAATTTTCAATGTTAGCATTTTACAATTTTATGGTCTAATAAAGTTTCAAGAAACAATTCTTCATTGCTTTATCCGAAATATTGCATGAAAAGAAATTACATCGCATTTTTTAAATTACAAAAGGATATTCAAAATGAACTTGGATTATCCGCTAACAAACAGGCATAAAGAGAGACTGAGAACCAATTTCTTCTCTTTTTTTTTTACATCATAAGAAATTCAAAAATAAATCAAAATATATTTTTTCTTTGTATGCGTTTATGAAAATGTAGATCAGCAAGGGTTTCTTTGTTGTGCAAGCACCTACTTACATATATAATGTAACAGATTGTTACACGGGTCTACAACGATGACAAATATCGAAAAGGCAATATTGTGGGTGAAGGATGAATGTGTAGTTTGTTTTTGAAGTTTATTTTTGATACATGTAATTATATTTATCTGGATCGGTTATGTTTGTTAGTTTGTTTTGTTTATTAAAGAGGGAAATAAAGACATGAGTAATTTCCAAGCACGTAGCATCGTTTTTGAAAGTGGGGGGGGGGGCAAACTCATCCAACAAATCTTGACAAGCAAAAAAAGAATTTTTTTTTTAAGAATTTTCCAAAATTTTCAAAATTTCACTCATAATATCATGATTTTCATACCATTTTTTTAAAAGGGGGGGGGGGGGCAACTCCATGATAATTCAACTTTTTATGTAAATTTTAAAAAAATAGTTGCTGCGAGAAAAAGTGGGGAGAGGACATCTTTATGTCATATAACATGTGAAACTGATTTCATTCCACCCACAAGCTTGTAATAATGAAATAATTTTGATGAAAACAATATAAATAGACGTCATAAATCCCATATCAAACGACATATTACCACTTGATTCTGCGCGTCTTTTTAATGAATTTATAAACAGCGGCAAATTCTAAAATGTATTTTTAAAGGTAATGTTAGCTGCAAGTCTGCAGACCTTGTATGAAAAATTTCGGATGGTAGTCAATTTTTCCGGGATACAAACCGAGCGGTACATATGCAGTTAAGGTAACTAAGAATGATTCCAATAAAATACTTTGTTGAGTAATGCAAGCTTTTAAAAAAGCAATATTTATATTTGTTTAAAATATAACACCAAAATACTTCGTCTTACATTCGCTATTTGTAGAACAAGCAGAACCAGTATCAGTCTGACCGGTGTCGTATAATTTAAGGTCCGCCCCGTAAAATGGTCCGGCCGGACCCTTAATGTTAACATTTAAGGTCCGGCTTTCCCCTATAAGAAAAGGTCCTACCCGTAGTCATTTATTAAAGTTAAATGAATTAATTATTCTCTTTTGCTAATGTACTTGTGTCTTAAAGATGTCTTTGTTTACATAATCCAGTCGGCCATTTGCGTATGGTTTATGTATGACCGTATTATTTTAATAAATTACTTTGTGGAATATCAAATATTGATAGCGGGTTAGATTTTGACCAATTGTTTAAGAATCTGAAAAAAGAAAACCAGGAGTATTTTGTCGATAATTTGCACACACCATGTAAAGTTAGACCTAACCATTAGGCACATAGCATCAGGGAAAGGCCACCCCCACTCCCTACTTTTTAATATTGATTCTTGTAGTGAAATTTTTCACTTGATCCTCTTACTGTTGGAGTGGACATAAAAGTGACTTTAGCATAGGTTTTTTTTTTAATTTATTCAGATTAAAGTTACACATTATTTATAATAGTATTTAAATAATTGATTTTCATCGTAAGATATTCCAATTAAAGGAATGAGACCAGGTACATGTATATATACATGTATTGTGTCACTAAAAAGACTGGAAACTTAATGTATTGTTAAGAAAGAGAAGTTGCTGTAGTAAAACAAATTTATAATTGAGTTTATCCGACGACTTTTTAAAAATGTGACAAAGGCCTGAAATCCAATGCGTCTCGTTGAAATAATCTTAAAATATTACGGTCGGTTTGTCCTATTTGTCTGACGGTATTGATTTTCATCTAATGGCCTTCTTATTTTTTCATAATGTTTATATGATACTTATGAGAAAAAAAACCTAATACTATGTGTGCGTGTAGCAGGCAGGAATTTAAAATAAAATTTTACCGGACGGAGTGTCAACATTTGCCCTTTACACACAACTATTTTCTTTTTAAGGAACAGAATCCCCTGAAATTCTTTTAAGATACAAACTGCTAAGACATCCGAAGGAATGTGGCTCTTTACTAATCTTACAGGACTGTGTTTAATTTCTTATAATTTTGTTATGGGTCACGTTTTTAAGCGTGTATCGTATTGGAAAGATGTGCAAAAAGAGGACGTATAAAATATCCATTGTTAAAATACATGATCATTTCAAAAAGTCAAACACCTGAATTCGAAGATGTGAACCCTTCACACCTGCAGGGTGGTGTGTGTGTGTGTATATAACACCTAACTGAAGCCATTGTTTTATTAATGACACCAATCAGTTTCTTTTCCTGTTTTTATAAGATCGACTTGCAAAATTTATGTTGAAATAAAAAAAAACCCCACCAGTTTTAAACTGTTATGTGTGTCCTAACTACATGTACATGTAAAATAATGTATTTTCATTTACACTGTGTGATGGATGTTTACCAACTCACCTCGGGTAAGTGCTCCTTTTAAAGAGTTACAAAATGATGCCACTTATTTTATAACAAAATACTCGAAATTGAGGAAACAAATACAAATTAAAAATATACCCGGACCTTTTATGTTAGGCGGACCTTTTCTTATACGGGCCGGACCCTTTTAGTGCAAAGCCGGACCTTAAATGTTAACATTTATGGTCCGCCCCGGACCATTTTACAGGGCGGACCTTAAATTATACGACACCGGCCTCACCATATACAATGTTGGAATTTAATTGTCCTAGCATTGCATTGCTCTGCATGTACAAAATTTCTTATAAAAATTAAACACTTAAAGTGTTCATCTATATGGCTACACATAACTTACACACGTGATTCAAAATAACCAACACGGAAAACGGTAAAGAATTCAGTCATTGATTCTACATTTTATAGAACTTGTAAAAAAACACATTGCGGGTCTGAATGTTTGTTGATATGTCAATCTATCTATATACAGTTTGTTAATTATTTTCGATTGCTAAGACTACAACGTATTTGATGAACATTGAACAACATTTTTTCCATGCCACTTTTTTCCATGGAAGATAGCGAATGTATACAAGTAAAAATCATTTATAAAATGTATTTAATTACCTCTTTAGAATTGTGTATGGAATAAATAATTTATAAGTTGCTGCTGAAGGTTGTTTGGTATTTTCGTTTGTAGATGTTTTGCAAGTAAAAAACCTGAAACGCGGGGCAAGTCATAATTAATATCCCTGATAACCGTAACTTAAAACTAGCGGCTTTGGATTCAAATATTATCGTATACGAATATTAAGTTCACTTTTTAAAATCATCTCCACGATGATAATTATATTATATCCATCGCAAATCAGTATTTTTTTTTTTTGGCTTTAAAAGAATTGTTCTATCGGTAGCAATCCCGCGTTCGTTTAAATTGCCAGCGTACATTTGTCATGTCAGTAATACACATTGTGCTTTATCAGACGGCCGTGTATACGTATTGTAGAAAAGTTGAGTTTAATTACCATGCGTTGGAACCATTTTATTAACACATCTCCCAGTACTGAAACAATTCAAAATGTCTCTGTTACAGTAACACAGTGGGGCGACGCGTTAAACGTGTACGTCCAGCTCTACAAGCACATGCACTATCGTCTAGGCGACGGCCTGAATACAGCTAGCGACTCTCCTATCGATCGGTTACCTGAGTCTCGTAATGCATCTAAATATAGACAGGGGCACAGTTATGAAACAAACAACAAAAATAAGGTCAAAGAGGTTCATCTATATGAAATGAAAATGTACATATGAATAAAAACATTTGGGAATTTTATGTGGAATTATTTTTGCGCACTACATGTATCAGTTAGTGCATTACAAGAAGCCCTTTCATAACCTCATAAACGTGCGCACCCCCCAAAAAATGGACCGAGCTGACAACAATTGTTTCTGCAAATACTGACTATAAATTACGAAAACATTAAATTGAATACTTTAGAAGGATTCAAAATTAATTTCTTTACAATTTTGCTTCAATAATGCATTAGAAATTTTTATTCCTTTTTAAGTTATTGACAAGAAACTTTGGACGCCTCTAACTCCCTAATTATAAGGGCCAGCCCTTTTTTCGGCATACCGAATGAAAGGTCTGAGTAAGACCAAGAACTTTTAAAATACATGTTATAACAAATTTTTATCAGGTAGAAAACTAACACGGAAAATACGCGAATTTTTTTGATTTTTTTTCTTACCCTTGTTTCAACATCCACACCACCCCTTTTATTTGCATTTAAATAATAAATAAAATATATCTCGCACAAATTCAATGTATTAGCTTCCAAACCAGCCCATCTTTGAGACTCTGCCAGTCATCGTTAAAACTAAACCCCCTGGACAAAAGGAGTCGTTAAATTTTACTAAAAGGGGAATAACTCAAAACTGGATAGGGATTTTCCTCAACTAAAATAGGCAACGACAACATCACGCGGCATGTTATCAGTCCTGAAAATTTCAAAACAATCGGTGAACAAACGAGCGAGATATTAAGGATCAAAGTTGGCGTCTAGAAGAAAAAAAAAAATAATAAGAAATTTGAAATTTTTTCAGAATAATAGTAAGGTTTCCCGCTCCCAGCGGAAAACCTTAACAATCATATTTAGTGAATATCTAATCTATTCTGATTTCTAGTCTCCTTCTTACCATGCTAAAACAGTAAGTTACAACCTACAAGTTAGACATCTGCCTTAAATTAGAATTAAATTCAAACACACCCAGGTAGCTGGAGACAGAGTTGATTTCAATGAAAAATGTTCAAATTTGACATGTTTTTCTACTTTTTTATGCATATATACCTTAGAAAGGTTGAAATAGGTTGTTTCTTGTTCATTTCAAAAGTAATTAAAATAGCAGATGTTATTTCAAAGTCAAATGTACATTTACATATCCTACATGTAATCTTAATGCAGACAATTAAATAGAGGGGGGGGGGGTTCAATTATGTTAACACATCTAAATATCTTTATGAAATAAAAAATAAAGGAATCATAATTGTATACTTTTATTGAAAAACAAATTTTCACAGCAATTATGAATTTCTGTAAACAGCCTTAATTTTGTTTTCATAATTTCTTATCAAACACAAACCACAACATGGCATGATGCTTTCTTCAAGTTCCATTATTGTTCATGCATTATCGGATTTAATTTGGATTACCGGTAAATAGTCTGCAGAACACAAGGAATATGCATGTGGATAGAGGTGACAGGTTAATCTCAGGAGCTGACCCACAAGAATCAACAGGTACCGGTAAAAGCCATGTGGTAACAACAGTCTGTTTTGAGCTGAAATAAATAAAAAAAATAATTAGCTGTGTTTACATACATGTACTAGTAATAGCTGTGTTTACATTAACATATGCATAGTATTTCTGTAAAAAATACACTGACCATGCAGTGTAATAAGTATGACATATCCCAATACATGACATAACATTTAGGCAGTACAAGATCAAAAATTTGCATATCAAGTCATAATATAATATTAAAAAATTTTCATAGGTATAAACACTTATCAAATTGAGAAAGAGAGAGAGTTTGAGAGAGAGAGAGAGTTTATTACCGTACTTGTAGTGAAACAGTCAATATTTCAATTTGTAAATTACAAACGAATATTACCCACCGAACAGCGTCAAAGTACATGTACTGGTATTAGCTTCTGGTATACCATTTTTTATCAATTCTACTGCGTTTTTTTTTGTTGCAAATAAATTTAGCGAGGGTTTTTGTTTATTTTCTTTGAAATTACATGTTTTAAAAACAATACTACGTGTAATAAGCATAAAACATGTATGAGTAAACTTAATGATGTGTACTTAAATTGTCCTTGTTAATGTCTTAAATGTAATTTTTTATTCTCTTTTTTTAATCTGACTACTGGCAGTACTGGCGTGCGATCAGTTCTCGCCGAGTACCATTTCTCACCAGTGCATTGTTACGTCATTTTATCAACACATAAAACTATATACGAAAATATGATGTAACAGTGCACCAGCGAGAAATGGTCCTCGGCGAGAACTGCTCGCACGCCAGTACTGCCAGTAGTACTGCCAGTAGTCAGATTAAAAAAAGAGAATAAAAAATTACATTTAAGACATTAACAAGGACAATTTAAGTACACATCATAACTGCTAAACTAGAAAAATTATGTGAACTGGTAGAATGGTAGGCATAGTTCTAACTTGTAACCTACATGTACAAGTACATGTACCGGGTACCCGTTGGTCTGCTAAACCTCTTTAATGATACAATGATCGGCATCATAAAGATATTAAAGTCATGTTTTAACTCTGAAGTCTGAAGTATACAATTTTATTTACTTGAAGTTATGTCTACAGGGTATTCATGACTACATTTGGAGTCTTCTGCACAAGAATATATGATATGTTTCTAATTATTTTTTAAATAGATAAATTCAGTTACCCTTTCCAGTCCCCCATGAACCTCGAGCGAGTCTAAACATCCATGAAACATGTAAAAATTACACGTTAGTAAACAAACACCCACACCATAACAAAAACATCTAACAGTGTGCACGTACTTACATGTACATCTATACTATATACTAAATTTTAACCAGTCAACAAGAAACTTTAAAAGGAGTAAAAGCCTCACCTTCTTCAGTAACATCCACATAAATCACACACTTTAATGTCCATCTTTTCTCCTTTATACTCGTAGCTTATCAACGGCTGATCGTCGACAGAAGTGTGGCTGTCCTAATTTCCTCGTAAACGATTCACACGAGAAAAATATCCTCCTTAAACAAATATGTAGTATTGTTCCCTGTGCATGTTCATATGTTTCACAGCAAATTGAAAATGCATGTGTACACCGAAAGAATACACAACTTCTCTTCTGCATTACGGCTCTCTCTTTTCTACAATGCCGTTCGTTAATGTTTACATTCGGCAAGCGCGCGGGGGTTACAAACAGGGGCGCCCCGACAAATAGTTGCACATAGAACGTTTAAATAATGTGTGTTCATTAAATTCATAAATGATATAGATGAAAAAAATGAAATTGAATCACAACAATTTATCTAAGACGCAACACAAGGTAATGCAGTAAATGCCTGGGCCTTAATGTGACATTTGTTCGCTTGGGTGGCAGGGGACAGGTTTTTTTTTATACAATTCATTGTAGCCAAGGGATGCATGTCTTCGGAACTCTGTAACTAGAATTTCCTCAGTTCCCATTCAGCACAAATACCTTTAATTCACTCTTTATAAGGCCAATCACCAATTTCTGAAGAAAATTACTAATCAAAACCTGTAAAATTCTCTACATAATGGTTTTTATGAGATTTTGACCCTTTCATATTTTGCTAATTTTTCATGATTTTTCAGCTTTTTAGACCTCCCCCAGCTAATTCCCTGCAGAGGGTTGACCTTCCGTACCGCGTGCATGTTGCACTATCACATGTCAGAAACTTACCGCTGTATAGTTTACAATGTCCCATCCACCTACTTTTCGTGTTATTTTACCTCCCGTCTGTAACTTGCAATTTCACTGTGTAAAGTCAGCACAACAGTCAAAGCCGCAGGTTTCGCATTTTACTTCTGATTCTCATGTACCTAACATAAGGGGCCTACATATTGCATATCAATTTCAACAAGAGACACCCCTCTAACTAACGATAATCATTAAAAATCATTTCATGAATTTTAGCAACACTCATAAGCCTTCAAGTACAGCAACTCTCAATTTTACAAAAATATTGACCGGGTACTTTATTCGAAACTGTCCCTTGCTACCTTGTGTGTCTATGTAGACATATTAACTCGTTCATGTACGATTCTCACATATTTGTTTTATGAAATTTGAAAAAAAATATAGCACAGAACTTGTTTAATTTGATACCAAATGACATTATTTAATATATTAACAATAACTGAATTAATTTTTTTTCATAAAATGATAACGATTTTTGCTATCAGAAAAATACGTGTATGAGCTGCTGACCCCTAATTATAGCGGCCAGCCCTTTTTTCTTAATTTTAAATGAAAGCTCTCGTTATTCTAAACAACTTTTGTTCTATATGTATTAACAAAATATTTTTAGTTTAAAGGTTATAATACAAAAAGCAACAAAATTTCAGCCCCGAAAAAGTCTTAAACTTTGGCGACAAATAGCTCAAAAACTAACAAAGAAATTACCAAAATTTTCATGCAAAACTATAAAATGTTACCGACAATTTCGCCAAATTTCATGCATTTATCATCTGTAGTTCCCGAGATCAACTCTGGACAAAAGACCCCCCAATTTTCAATTAAAGGGCAATAACTCATAACCGGAAGTGAATTTTAAAAATTTGAAAAAAACGTCTAGAGATATTAATATCATCTACATACCCTGAAAGTTTCATACCAATCAGACAAAAAATGTTCGAGAAATCTCGTGCACAAAATTTGCGGGAAAAAAAAATAATAATAAGAAACAGTAGAATAACAGAAGGGTTTTCCGTTGAAAAACGGAAAACCCTAAAAAAAAATCATAAAAAGAAACCGTAGAATAACTAGACACGATCTCGTTGCGAGCAACGAGAAGGTCTTCCGTCTGATTTTAGAATTTGAGATATATGGTCGATCTTGATTTTGCTATTCAACAACTAAACATGATTTAGAATAGAAAAACATGGTCGACATTCTAAGGGCCAGATACTATTTTGTTTCAGGGAAAGAGCTTTGTTCAACAAGTGTTTAGAAATTCTTCACCGTTCTTGAGATATCTGAGGAAAAAAACTTTTAGGGGCCAGTCCCTTATATCCTTATTGGAGCCACTGAACCAAATTTTGAAGGTTGCATTTTGTAAACTACATAATTTTGAGCATCTTTTCTTCTATACTGCATTGCAAAATATTTTCCTTTTTGAGTTATAGGTGGTCATAGTTTATGGACTCTTGGCCCCTAAAAAATCCTTATTACATAACACATGAATAAATCATTACAATACTCGGATACATAACTGTAAGATAAACATATTTGCTTCTATAGCCTTATTTAAATTTCCCTCAGTAAAGAGCTACAGATGAAAGATTTTAGAGCCCTTTAGTTCCCTAATTTGAGGGGCCAGCCCCTTTTTCTTGATATCAAATAAAAGGTCATTTAAATCTCAACACATTTTGTTCAACAACTGTCTAGAAATTCGTTACCGTTCTTGAGATATATGGGAAAGAACGTTTTAGGGGCTGATCCCTTAACTCCTTATAGGGGCCATTTTACGAAATTTTGAAATTGCAAATTATTTAGTACATCATTCTGAGTATCTTTTCTTCTATACTGCATTTCAAAATATTTTTCCTTTCTGAGATATGGGTGATCACAATTCTGGAATTTTGGCCCCTAAAAAACCCTTTTTATGTAACACATGATAAGGTTCAAAACTGTAAGATAAATATATTTGCTTCTAAAACTGTTCACAAAATATCCCTCAGTGAAGGGCTACAGAATAAAGACTTTAGAGCCCTTTGGTGTCCTAATATTAGGGGCCAGCCCCTTTTTCTTGATATCAAATAAAAGGTCATTTAAATCCCAACCCATTTTGTTCTACAACTGTTTAGAAATTCGTTACCGTTCTTAAGATATATGGGAAAGAACCTTTTAGGGGCCGATCCCTGAACTCCTTATAGGGGCCGTTTAACGGAATTTTGAAAATTGCATATGATTTAATACATCATTCTGAGCATCTTTTCTTTTATACTGCATTGCAAAATATTTTTCCTTTCTGAGATATGGGTGATCAAAATTTTGGACTTTTGGCCCCTAAAAACCCCTTATTACGTAACACATGATATAATCGTAACATTGCTTGGATACATAACTGTAAGATAAACATATTTGCTTCTATAACCTTTAACAAAATATCCCTCTGTAAAGAGCTACAGTTAAAATACTTTAGAGCCCTTTAGTCCCCTAATTTGATGGGCAAGCCCCTTTTTCTTGATATAAAATGAAAGGTCTTGTAAATTTAAACTTTTTTTACATAACATGTGTTAACAAAATATTTTTCAGAAAAGAGATAAACAAAGGAAACCATGAAAAATTACGACGTTGTTTTAGTCTCAATTTTCGGGACCAGGCGAGCTTTAACGCTTTTTGAGCATAACAAATTTGAATGCCAAATAGCACATCTACAATCTCTTGTCTACAATCCCTAAAAGTTTGAACTCAATATCTTTTACCGTTTAGGAGGAGATCCCTGGAAAAGCCGACCCTCTGAAAATCGCTAAAACGTCATTATCTCAAGAACGGAAGTAACGTCATCAAAATATAAAAATATGTATTTAGTTCAAATGCATATCTATCAGATCTGAAAGTTTCCTAAAAATCCCTTGAGCCATCTCCGAGAAATCGCCTGCACAAAAATGCGTAAGAAAAAAAAACAAGAATAATAATAGGGAAAAAGAATCAAAGCAAAAACAATAAGGTCTTCCGTTGGAAACGGAAGACCTTAATAAGAGGGTCTTCCGTTGGAAACGGAAGACCCTAATAATAAAGAAAAAGAAACCGTAGAATAACAAGAGGGTCGTTCGTTGGAAACGGAAGACCCTAAAAAGAAACAAAGCAAAAACACTAAGGTATTCCGTTGGAAACGGAGAACCTTAATTATATACTATGATAAAGTTTTTAGTTATTGACCATGAATATTTTCTTCACACTGTTTTTAAGTTATGAAAATGCTCAATAGGTATGGTTATTTTCACCCACTAATGTAACATCTGTGGTAAGAGAGAGGAGACTATGGTTGCGACGGAAGGAGGCAGCTTTTAGATAGGATGTTTTTGTTACTCATTTGAGCGATGTGACTAAATCACTCCTATCGCTATAGCTTCAATTTAAGTCCTTGTTTAACACGTGTTTATATATGCGGCAGTTGCATTCATTTCCTTGCTAGCTCCGAGTGAGTATACTTTTGTCGTTAGATTATATGTTAGTTGATTTACCATGACTTATTTAAGTTAAAAAAGTTTCGATGAATTCAAGAAGTTGACGCTTAGCTTTGATTTTCTCTTAACACTGCTTAAAACAATATGCCTTAGACTTAAATGTATTGATTATTGGTTGAACATACTTTGCCGACATACAGGACAGCTTAGTATATTGCCGATAAGATGAATAATATATAATGCTTAACAATTTTTTGAAACTAATCTTGCAGACGTTGAGTTTAGTTGTATTTTCCTTTAATGTATGCGTTAATTATTTAGTTATTGAGTTAAAATCAATGGACAAGAATTCGATAGGTTAATTTCCTCCCATTTTTTTTCAGATTAGAAGAAACCCAAGGATGTTAACATTATTTGCCTCTGTTCTCCTCATAAAAGGTTATCATTCTTTACTTAATTAGGAACAACTGAATTCATAAGAACTTTTTAACATTAAACACAACACCTTATGATCATGCTTGTTGTAGAGTATTTCGTATCCCTTCCTTGTATTGAGGAAGATACAAAATATATTGTAATAGTCTTGATTTTCGTTGTTAAATCAATTTAAAAAAATTTCCCCAATTGTGTTTACGCGCAGGTGTCTTCTCATTGATTGTCTTCATGCCAACAGAAATAAACGTCACTCTAAAATCCAACTCGTCTATTGTACTGAATTGTACATATACACTTGGTGTAAATGAAACCGTTAATGCTTTAATCATCAAAAAGAAAACATCCAGTGGAAGTTACATTGAACTAGCAAAATTTACTGACCGAAACACTGTATATGCCCTTGGTGGAGAGTACCTGAAAGGCAGATCCAATATCTATGGTTTTAATACTGGCTCATCCAGCGCCGTTCTGGTCATCAACGACGTCAGATGTGAAGATGATGGACAATATCAGTGTTTCGTCGATTACATCAGCAAAGATACGGCATTAATGAATTTGCAAAACACGACTGTATATATAAATGGTAACATCTTAATACATATTCAAACGCCTTCCAGACTGAATTTTTTCAATCGATAACTTGTTTATAGTGGTTTTTATAAAATTAGTTATGGAATAAATATTTCCCCGCAATCGTTTTTTAATAGAATGTAAAAAATAAAGTGCATTGATTTTTTGATTTCCTATACAAAACGACTCTTAGTCTTCAAGGCTCAAAGAAAAGAATTTTCTGCAAAACTAATGAATATTGTTACTTTTTTCATTTTTAAAACGAAAATACTTAGTAATGAAGATATTAATGAAATAGTCATATGATTTAGAATGCCAATAATAGAGTGCTTATATACTATATAATGATTATATATCTATAATAATAATGCTTTTTCAATTTAAATTTTTAATTTTTAAATGCGTTTTTCCTGAATTATATTTTTTTTCAGTTATCGCTGAAGTACCTACATTTTTATTCGCCTCGAACAATATTACAGTGGAACACGATGTGGTAAATCTGACATGTTCAGCTAATGTTGGAAATCCCCATGGTTTGCTTGAAATATGGAGACAAAATAAATCATCAGAAATCTATGAACTATTGGGAAATACATCAGTTGTATATAGAGATATTGAGAATTGTACATCCATCGCAATTCTCACAGTGACATACAATCTCACAAGGCAAGACAATGGAGCAATGTTTAGGTGTTCATCAAGGAATAAATACACTAACAGTCAAATCCCAGCCGTTCACATTGGTCCTGTGAACGTTTTATGTAAGTTAACACTTTTTGTTTATTTTATGGGATATGTATGGAAAAAGTTGAAGCCTACCGTCTTTTTTTAAGTAAAATGATTGGTCAACGGTCTTTTTTATTATAATTCTGTCTGCATATTTCTTACTTTCGACGTTCATTTAAATAGAAAGCATCAAGTCAAAAAACTTTTCGCGTAACATACCAAGGTTGCAAGAATCAAAGAATCATTAATACAAAACAATTTCTAGTTCCTAAAATACTTAGGTGGCATGGGACGCCCGTCGATATTAATGTGGATAAAAGAACACAATAAAAAAAAAAAAAACCTTTCATCGTGTTTAAATTTTCAAATTTCACAATATTTGGCCATCTTTTATCTAAATCTATCTCCTTTAAATGAAGAGCTACACGTAAAATTGCAACATATGTTTAACATATGTTGAACATATGTTCTGAAACATAAGTTCGCCATAAAAAACAAGCACCATATGTTAAACATATGTGCATGAACATATGTTCATCATATGTTTAACATATATTACACATATGTTTTGATAACCATATGATTACCATATGTTTATAAATATATGTTAGACATATGTTGAACATATGTTAATTTCATTTTAGTGTTTACTCATTTTCTTTATCCTTTGGGATTTAATTTACACAACATGTATCACATATGTCTTATGCATATTTGAAAATATGCCTTTAATTATTTAATTTTGCTCATTGCTGATACAAATTCTCTTCCCGAATTACCCTCTTCCACTGATTATCCTGTTTTTACAACACTGGATCTTTTTAAAATTTGCATTAATTTGCAGCTCCAGTTATCTGAAAAAAAAAACAGAGATAAAAATACATGTACTTTTTATTGTTGCAAATATCATATAGACAAGTTTGTTTTTCTCCTGTAAATGGTTCTCACTCACTGCAGCTTTAATTGTTTCTGAAAAAGAAACAGAGAGAATGTAACACTTTTGAAGATGGTTTATAAGTTAACAATTGCCTCAGTCGCTCCATTATTAAAACAAAAGTTTGAAGAGTATCAAGATCAAGTTGCAAATAAAACACGAGTTAAGTTTTTTCATTCTGTTCCTAAAGTAAATTTTGTTGAATACTTAAATTATTTGTAAGTTCTGGTCAGAGAGAGAGAGAGAGAGAGAGAGAGAGAGAGAGAGAGAGAGAGAGAGATATATATAACTGTACCTTTAATGCATTAATCCCACTTTTTGTCAAACTTCTTTTTCGATGTGCTGTTTATCATTTGACAAGTCAAGTCTAAATTTTTGTCTAAAATGGTAATACAAATGTAAATACAACCATCAGATCTATTAAAACTATGCAAATTAAGAAGTGGAAAACCATTAATATATCTGTGTTATTTCTACAAAGTAAGATTTTAAAATCTTACAAAAAATCATTAGAACTAAAAAAAAAATTATAATTAGCATCAATCCTACAGTCAGAGCCATATCTAAATTTAATTACCATATCTTGTAAAGCAAATGTAGTGCAGATATCATTGAGCTCAGAACGAATATCTGGATCCTGGATCTTTCATCACGTCTTCAGACTGCATCCAAGAAATCTTACAAACCTCTGCACTACTACTACATCCATTTACTACAAATTATAATACCCTGTCAAATAGCTTCACTCATTATTTGATATTCATTGAATCTAAACTTAACTACAATAATATTTTAAGTTTAAAAAGTATACATCTGCAGTTTTGAAAGTGTAAGAATTTTTTTAAATTATGTACTAACTTCTTAATAATCTCTGACACTGTGTTATTTGATGCCATCTGTGATGTGTCCACTAGTCACTGCATTCCTAAAATAAAAACACTTTTTTCAATTAGCATGTAGAAGAAATTACACTATAAATATTGATAGAGATTTTTTTAAAAGAAAAATGAATTGAATTGATATAAATATTTCAATGAGAAGATATAAATCATTGTCCAATTTGTGTTGACACAAAATGATTCATTAGGAATTTCCCTGTGGGATTGTAAAGACTTTTTTCATTAATAACTTATTTAAAACAGCAATATAAGACAAACTCTTTGCTTTGAAATGAGCTTTGCTCTAGTTTTGGGGGCTACTTTCACTTTTCAAGTTTTTAAATGCGTCTGATCTTAACATATCCTTTAAATCTACATTTTTATACTTGTTTACGATTAAACTTGTTAGGTCTAAATAAACTATAGACAGTAAGCTTTTGAGTTATAGCTTTGTGTGAAGAAATTTACAGACCTAACCTTTTCTGAGATATTCTACATTCTGTCATTCCTAAACATGGTAATTACTGTATGATTTATTCACTGTATTTTTAAAACAATTTCAACAGCCTTTGAGGTTCAACTATAGAGCTGGTTTTTAAAAAGTTTAACAACAATGATGACCGTCGGTTGTTGACATTACATTATTTTATACTGAAGGCTGCAGTATGGTTTTTCAATCCGAATTTTCTAGAAGAACACAACTACATCCCGTAGATTGACTCGTTGCCACTATATAATTTTAAATAGGTAAATGAAAACGCATTCTTACCTTATAGGTACACGTTAAAATCCATCCTGCAGATTGATCTTCTGCCTCCGTGACGTAAAATATGACGTATGTTTATGAACACTAAATTTAAAACCGATTCAGGCTTAAATACGGATTTGTTAACGAAACACTTCATATGAAAAAAATGCATGGCTAATGTTGATTATATAATTTGTTAATACACGTATTCATTACTACATATAAAAATTTTAGCCAACAAACATGTCTTATCAACATAACGCAAATTGAAAACATATGCTGATCATATGTTTTAAATAGGGATGTCAAATCGGTCAATTTTTAGTACTCGGTTACTCGGACGTTTTTCCGATCGAGTACCCGGGTACTCGGTAAAAGTGTAAATAAATATGAACAAGTACATTGATAACTGTAAAACCTTGGTCACTTTTGTAGAATTAAAACCACATGATCTAATGTCAAATTCCTCCTTATGTTTAAGACGAATGTGATTTAACATGTTTGTCGTTCCCCCCGTATAGGATATGTTTACTTCGCACATTTTTTGAATCTTCAGTTCTTTTAAAATATTTCCAGACCTTTGAAGTCGGTGACGGCATTTTAGGTCTGTTCAATTTCTTTACTTTGTGCTATCTAATTTATATAATAGACTATATAAACGATGTTCAGTGAAAACAAATCATTAAAGTAAGCCAAAAATAAGGGTAGAAGACAGCCAAAGGTGAGAAAAGCTAGGTAACAGGTGCTTGGCCACGATAATTACTATATAAACACTGCCACAGGCGATAACGGTCATTTAGCATATTTAGAGGCGTAGGAAATTCTAATTACTGTATGTACAAGTGCAATGGACATTTTAAGTTTTAAAACCGGTGTTTTAATGCATTATTAAACAAACTTAGAAATATTAAAAAATATACACTCGAGTAACCGAGTACCGAATTTAGTATTCGATACTCGGACGTTCGATCGAGTACCCGGTTAACCGGGTACTCGTTGACATCCCTAGTTTTAAACAAACATATGTTCAAAATATGTTAAACATATGTTGAACATATGATTTCCACAAATATATGTTCAACATATGTTTTGAGTCTGTAATATGTTTAACGTATTTTTCAAACATATGTTAACAATATTTTTCAAACATATGTTCAACATACTGTGAAAAATTCATACGTTTAACGTGTGTTCAACATATGTTACTCGAAACATATGTTGAACATATGTTGCAATTTTACCTGTGTATGTATGATGATATAGAAAAATGTTCAACTTTTAAAGCTATAATATTTGGATTTTTTTTTCTAAATAATAGCTTTTGGCCACAAATATTAAATTAAATAATATATAAGGCAGATCGTATGGATACTTTGTTGAATAACCAGTTTCTAAATCTATACCCATTTCTTTTATCCATTGGCAGTTGCAAAAAGATATTGAAACACGGTAAATAGGAATAGGTGAAGTACGTTTAAAAGGATTACGTATTTTGAAACTTAATCCCCTTGAATATGGTATTTGTTTAGTTAAATTTGGGTTATATCTTCAGATAAAAACAAAATATAAGAGCACTATATCTCATTAATCAATAGATAAACAGAAATTCAATTGTAATTGCTAATTACAATATTTTGAACTGATATGATTTCGACACAGTCGAGTCTAATAAAAAGTTAATTCAATTAACTTTAGAGTAACCGTCAAGAAGGTAAGACTAATTCTAACATCAATTTAATGATTTTCAACTATGCTTTAATTTGTGAAGGTAACAGATCCTTTGAATTAACCTACCAACTAATTTTATATAGAAAACACCAGTGATGTGGTTATATATTTGTCGCTGACACCAATAGATACAGCTAAATTGATGATTGCAAGGTTAAGACAACAGAATACAAGGGACGACATTTATTAGCATGATAGTTTTTATTTTCCCCGTTACAATAATGAAGAAGATAAACTTTTCATTTTGAAGTGGTCCAATTTATTTACGACACATGGTTAAAAAATTGTAAGTAATTTTTAACCAAAATAAGAAACTTTCTTGGGCAATTACTATTTTAAGGAGACATCGGATTCGTGTTCGTGTGAATAGCTTAAAAATGCTTAAAGTCAACCAAAGGCATTGTTAAAAGTTTCAATCTACTACGTCTATGTTTCAAAAGGAGTAGCGAAAACAAACATTTGTTACAGTAGGGGCAATAACTCTTTTTTAATTTTAAATAATTTTAATAAAAATCAGTGCTGCTTGAAAACAATTTAGTCAGATGGTGTTGTGTTAAAAAATGAACACGCCAGGTCAAACTCCTGTCGCGAACGGCTTTTTGAATTGCATGTGGTCGGAAAACTATTATTTACCTTGCATATGTAGATTACAAGAACGGAAAATCTAAATTGAATTAGGCTCAGTCAGGTATTTCAGAAAAGTCGGAAAAAACAACCAACTGGGAGAAAATGTAAATTAAATTCAGATAAAATCGGGGTCTGGGAAAGAAGAATTGTCCTTCTTAAAACTTCACAAAATACCGTCACAGGTTGCTGATGAAAATGCATAGACAGATTTTCAGTGTAATTTAAGCTTGAATTAATTGCATATAAATGTCAAAGTGTTGATATTTCGTTTCTCTTGATGTTGGTTTGATGCCACTGGCATTGATTATTTTCCTCAACATTGTTCATTTCATTTCAAATTGGGCAGGCATTTATATTTAAGTGTTCGAAAAAGCCCATGAATTCTCGCCCAATTCTACAGAGTTGTACTTAAGCTTGAATTTTTATTCAGAAGTGTAGGCTATAACGATGTCTAAAGTGACGGCGCAATCAGAGTATCAGACTTTGTAGAATGGTTGTAACACTTTGCTAGCTGTTGTTTTAAAAAGAAATAATGAATATCAAGGTCAAATATCGAAGATCAAGGCCATATTATAATTTAATCCTTGTACAAAATAAAGACCAAGGGGGTTGGAGGGAGCGCATATTGTACATATCAATGAATCTAATATATGTCGTTAGTACATTGTACTTATAACACATCAGGTCTAAGTCAAAGGTCAATGTTAAATTCAAAGGTCAAAAATTAATGTCAAAGTTAGAAGTTGACGTTTAACCGATTTGGTATGAATAGGTTGAAGAACCTTCTGTGTGAACTAAAAACTTTTGTAGATGCTTCAAGTCCCTGTTCTCTTATGGTTTCAGAGAAGAAGCGATAACCAGTATTTTGTACAATTGAGACAATAACTCAATAACTATTTCAAGGTGGGGGCTGAGGGACTACATTTTAAAATGTTTTAAGAAATCTTACTACATCTATGATTAGGTTTTCTATACCACCGTAAACAAAAGAGATACGAAAACATGAATACACAGATTTTCGAATTACCATGACCTTTGAGCTTTGTTCTTTTTCATCAACTAAGGCAGACACTCCAATTCTTAGTGGTTAAATACTTTCAAATGCAATAACTGGTAGAAAGGGCCTTGGACCCTTTCGGTATAAATAGATTTAAGGAGTGTCAAAGTGAACTACAGACATTTGTAAAAGTTTCAAATCTCTGTGTCCTGTGTTTTCAGAGTTCGTAGTAGCGATAACAATCATTTTATACCCAAGGGGCAATAACTCTGTGAGCTTTTGGGTGTATCAGGCGAAAGATCATTTAGTGCCATAAGTTTGAATGGTAAATTACAGAAAGAAAAGAAAAATTAATTAAAAAAAACATAAAGAATACAAAAGGTCTTTTACCTTAAAGGTGGAAAGACCTAATACGAATGATAAAAACATATAAAATGCAAGAGGCCTCTGACTTAAAGGATGGAAAGACCTAATAAAAATCATAAAGACTTTAATAGGTCTTTCGCCTAAAAGGTGGAATGACCTAAAAACTACATAGTTTGGTATTATTATATAAATAAACTTAATTTGTCGTCACTTACAGTATATTGATGAATCTCCACATAAGTCCCGAGCTTGTTCTTTTATCATGGGCACTTTATATGTAAGCTCAAAACTTTCATTACAAAAACATGTCTAATCCTAAACTAAAATTTACAAAATAAGCAATTATAGAGATTTTTTTCTAGAAATATTAATCACAATGTTTTGGATTTTTTTAGACAGTTCATCCAATACAACAATTGATGCTTCATTTTCTAACTCGCGTATTTTCATTGGTGACCATGTCGAAATGAAATGTACTGCTGACGGAAATCCAAATCCATATTTTACCTGGAAATTTAATTTGACAGACATTATGAGCAGCGTTAAGTACACTTTCTCTGTTAATAACTCTACATTATCCTTTACTGTCACAGACATCACAGACAGTGGGTATTACCAGTGTGTGGCTTCAAACTACTTCAAAGGGACACTGTTCAACAGTTCATCCATTGTTACCTTAACAGCTCAAGATTTAAACGAAGAGAAGTATTCGGTTGAACTGGATAAAACATGTAATCCATGTTCATTAACTGAAAGCTGTGTGATAGAAAATGGCAGAGCGATTTGTTCGGTAAACATTTGGATTGTGATTGCAATTGTTTTTATAATAATAACATTTTTTTTGGGCATGACAACTTTGAGATTTATTTGGTTGAGAAGAACTCAACGGCTTAAAACTGTTAACAACAAAGACACAGTGGACATGGGGTAAGTAAAGACAAAATTAATTCTTGATATTTAATAATAAATGGATAGCACTGCTACATATTTAAATGGTTTAAACAGTTAATCAATATGGCTTCGAGAAAATACGGAACTGTCCATTCCTTAACAGACATAACTTTACCTCATTTACTTTTTATTTGGAATAAGATTGCAGTTTAATTATTCTCGTACTGATTCAGTTATTTTTTTTTAATCAAATTCAACAAAACAGAGGCTATCTTTCCCCGGTTGGAGAAGCAAATATAACCAATTATGAAGCTCTTGGCCAGCAGGGATCGGCTCATGTGTACTCTATGATGCAAAACAGAGACTTGGTTGGCCATGGATCAAACTATGAGGCTCTTGGCCAGGAGACAGCTCATGAGTACTCTACGATGGATACCAGTGACTTAAACTAAAATTAAATTTACCAAAAATGGACGTATCAAAAGGAACATTGACCGGAAAAAAAGTTCATCAATGCACTACGCGCTTTGATGAAGTTTTATGGTCAATATTTCCTCTGATACGCCGATCAATAGAAGAAACAAAATAGAACAAGAGGCTCATGGGGCCACATCGCTCACCTGAGCAACAATGGGCGTTCAAAAGATATTGTGCCATATGGTCCCTCGGTAGAATAACAAAAAATAAATATTGTAAAGTATTCGAATTTTACACTTATTTTTGCATACACGTAATCTTTGACATTGTACCTTCATGAAATACTATTTTTTACCAGATTAAGAAAATCCCACGCAAGATATAAAACTAAACATTTGGTAGGGGTACACTGTTAAGTTGTTAACTTCCAATTCCCTATATTTTCGTTCTGCCCCCCCCCCCCCCACTTTGTAAAGCGATCAAAATTCATGAGAGCATATAGGTACATTTTTTTCATCAACTGCTTATTAGTTATTGTATTTTCAAAAAAATATAATAGTTATTGTTTTTTACTTAAAAAATCCTGCATGTATAGATGTGAAATAGAAAATTGTACCTCAATGTGCTCAATTTCTCAAATTAAAAACATTCAAAAATTTAATTTGTCTTTTCCATTATAAATTAATTGACTGTTATTTACCTCGCGTACAAACCAGGATAATTTTCTGCTGTGATATTTTCTTAGGAATAGCTATAATTACTTTATCCCCGCAACAGAAATGTGGCAGAACTATGGAAACTGTTTTAAAGATGTCGTTTTTGGGAGTTGATTTTTAATCAACTCTCCTATGCAGTCACTCGGACAAACCGAAAGTGAAACAGTGTTTGGACCTCAGCACAAATCATTGCTACTGACAAGACTTAGTTCTTAAAAATAATTGATGAATTCGATGTAATGTATGCTAAAGCATTGTTTTTCGAGGAAACTCATTTACAAATACTTTTAAAATAGTCAGATTTTAAATGGTACGAACAATTTAAATATTTTTGTAGTCGTATGTATTCCTACGCCAGAGTTCAATATAGTCTCGCATCCTGAACACCTCGGGCCTTTCTGTGAAAGGCCCGAGGTGTTCCGGATTTATAGTCTCGTTCAACTCGACGCTCGGCTGTCTTAATAAACCCTTGTCGGAGATTTACGGTGTCAGCCGAGCGTTTGGTTGAACGACACTAGAGTTCAATATTGCTTGGATCCATACAATTTTTCGAGAAATATTTCTAAATGTTTGATTTACCGAAGTCTGTGTTTGATTTGATACGTAAAAATCACGAAATACAGACGATAATTCCCAGGTTACAAAGCATAAATAATGAAAACGAAACGAAAATCAGAACAAGCTAACACCAACGTCATGTGTGAAAACTGTCAACGCATTGAAATATTTAGCCTCAATTTACTTCACAAAATCGGCACCAATATATTTTGCATGTTTCAAAAATTTCCCTTCATACGCGAACTGTTGCACAACAAGCAAATTCATCATAGTCAGATCGACCCTTTTTTGTATAATGTCATGGCTGCTTTAAACAAAGAACCTCGTTTTAGAAGTATGGAATACGAGTCTTGGTAAAATGGGTATGCTAACCCGGGCCGTGGCAAAATAAAAGCCGGGGCAGATCGGCAATCGTCAATTCCAAATACGCATTATTTTGCAGCAATATTTACAGCGAATACAAATATACAGGTCCATCAAATATCCTGAAGTTTTTTAAAATAAGATTGGCAGATTAATAACTGCCAATCTTTTGCTTTGCCCAGGCCAAGTCTTGCCTACCCATTTTACCGGATGCCGAACTTGAAGCTATTAAACTGATTGAAACACGCCTTTCCTTTATTAAGGTCTTCCGTTTCCAACGGAAGACCTTATTGTTTTTCTTCGGTTTCTTTTTCCCTATTATTATTATTCTTTTTTTTCTTACCGATTTTGTGCACGCGATTTCTTAGAAACGGCTGAACCGATTCACGTCAAACTTTTAGATCTCATAGGTATTGATCTAAACCTTGTTGGAAATTTTTTTGAATGATGACGTCACTTCCGGTTTTGGGATATTTACAATTTAACGATTTTCAGAGGGTCGGTTTGTCCGGGGATAAACTCCTAAACTATTTGAGATATTGAGTTCAAACTTTCAGGGATTGTAGATAAAAGGTTGTAGATCTGAAATATGGTACATATATTTGTTTGTGACCAAAAGCGCCGAACTCGCCCGAGCTCGAAAATTACGGTTGAAAAAGCGTCGTGATTTTTCGTGGTTTTCTTTCAATATCTCTTTTCTCGAAAGTATTTTGCTAAAGCATGTAGAACAAAATAACTTTATAACGTCAAGAGCTTTTATTTGACATCAAGAAAAATGGGCTGGCCCTTCAAATAAGGGACTGAGAGGGCTCTAAAGTATTTTAATTATATCTTTTTACGGTGAAATATTTTGTAATATATTATAGAAGCAATTATGTTCATTATAAGGTTATTTACATATACATGACAATCGTTTACTCCTATATTACGTAATTAAGGATTTCAAGGGGCCCGAAGTCCAAAACTTTGATCCTCAATATCTCAAAATGGAGGAAAATTCTGAAAAGCAATATTGAACAGAAGATGCTCAAAATGTTAAGCTCAACAGTATGACACCTTAAATTCTTTGTTGTGCGGTCCTTAAAAGGAGTAACAGGGTCGGCCCCTAAAACGACCTTCTTCAGATATCTCGAGAACGGTACAGAATTTCTAGACACTTGTTGAACAAATGTGTTTGAATTGACAAGAACATTCTTTTGACATCAAGAAAAAGGGGCTGGCCCTTCAAATAAGGGGCTGAGAGGGCTCTAAATTCTTTTAACTATATCTTTTTACGGTGAAATATTTTGTTATACGTTATGGAAGCAATTAAGTTCGTTATAAGGTTATTTACCTATACATGGTATAATTTGCTCCTATATTACATAATTAGGGATTTCAAGGGGCCCAAAGTCCAAAACTCAATATCTCAAAATGGAGGAAAAGTTGCTCAACAAAAATTTCTTTGTTATCCGGTCCCTAAAATTAGTTACATGTCGGCCCCTAAAACGACCCTCTTAAGATATCTCGAGAACGTTACAAAACTCCTAAACACTTGTTGAACAAAATGTGTTTGAAATGACAAGAGCATTCTTATGAGATTAAGAGAGGGGTAGATAGTATTTCATACATAATTCTTAGATCCCGCCTCCATTTCCAGATATGTTTCGTTGACGAATATTAAGGGCAATGTCATTTCCTCTTCTTAAAATCGGACGGAAGACCTCCTCGTTGCTCGCAACGAGATCGTGTCTAGTTATTATTATTTTCGTAATAACTCAGATTTGAAACAGAATTATCACTTAATTTTTGCAATTTATATTTTCCTTCCCATAAGGATAATTTATGCTAAACTACGTTGAATTGGATTCAGTAGTTCTTGAGAAGAAGATTTTTAAAAATGCAACCCCCTTTTTCTACAGTTTCAAGGTTTTCTCTGCTTTGAATACAGATCGGACTTTTATTTCTGCAATTTATATTCGCCCTCCCATAAGGATGCTTTGTGCCAAATTTGGTTGAAATTGGATAAGCGGTTTTAGAGAAGAAGTTCAAAATGTAAAATGTTTACAGACGGACAGACAGACGGACGGACGGACGACGGACAAAATGTGATCAGAATAGCTCACTTGAGCTTTCAGCTCAGGTGAGCTAAAAAAGACACAGAAGGTATTTTTTTCCATGGTAAACGTGAAGAAAAATGACACCCGCTGTAAACATGAATAGAAATTGGTTACCATTATCCCGACAGGATATCTGACTTTGAAATTACTGGAATTTTCACTCTGTTCAGTTGAATTTGAAATTATAAACACCGAACTTGTAAAGAAATCGCTGTATATAGTTTTCCATATCCGCAGCAAACACACATATACACACTTACATTGCCAGAATTTGATTGTTAACATATACGTCTTTTCTCTCGTCGACATATGGCGGGAAATAACGCTGCACTTGTGTGGAAATCTGCTGAATTATACTTAATTTTTTACCATGAATAATTCTTATAATAACAACATATTTTATAGCTTTATTATTTAAAAACGATATTTCATTTACAAAATATATGCACAGCTTGCTTAACATTATGTATCGCGATTTTACAGTTGCATCGACAACAAATTGCCAGGTCTGCAAGAGTATGTTTAGAAATCTGTGCATTTGTTGCTACTGTTGCAAAGCCATTCTGTCATTAAAATATGGAAAAAAAATGTATATACATTGAGGAATTAAATTGAGTGCTAATTAACGAACAACAATCATGAAAGAATAATTGGTGTAAAAAGCAATATTCGTTGGTGAATGAATTGTCAAAGAATGTTTGGGTTTCTTCAACAAACATGTAATACATGTACATATACATCGATATTCTAAATATTTTTTGTAATGTTGTATTTGTGATCAAGAAATGTACTTTTAGAGCAAATGTGTGAAGAGTACCTGACTATAGTAAATCTTTAAAAATAGATAATAAACACTGATCGAATATATTCAGTGATTATTTCTAAAAGCGTTGATAAGGGATTTAGGGCTCATTCTGAAGGTTTAATTCTCCCTTGATTTTGATCACACGAACTTAGAGACACACGCGTTAAGTAGATGAAGTTTCTTAAAGCTGATATGATTTCATAAAAGCATTTGGTCGCCATATTAATTTCGATCGCTCCTCTACTGCCACTTGGGTATATATACCGGTTGAGAAAGTCACGGTCGGTTGCTTTCCGATCGAGGCACTCAGGTAGCACGGACGGAAATGCATGAACTAACATTGTAGTACAATGTTTGTAATAAAGAATAAAGGAAACAACAATCAATGAAATACAAAATATTTTTATTTTTTGAAAGGATTTCCAAGGTATCCATATTATTTTGCGCACATAGTGCTGTCTTACTTCGCATGCACATCGAACACGTGTGTCGTTCTTACAGAGTGCATAACGTCTGCACCTTTTTGAAAACCCCGGCGGCACTACATCCAACACAGTAGCTAAATGAAAGTAACTCCAAGAAAAAAAAACATAACATCGTTTCCATCTGTTCCTACAATAACGCAATGTTTCTAAAAATCCATGCGATCATTGACATTGCTCGATCTGCCACAATGTGTGGTTTGCACATGTGCAATGTTATAACATACACAGGAACACGGTCCACAATTATCGAGAAATTTTTTAAATATCTGCGCCTGGATTTTTGTCTGTCTTGTTTCGTTGTTTATTGGATATATCTTGCCAGTGCAGTGGTTGTCATATTATTTTTCTTCTAAACGCGTTTCTATACTTCTTTTCGTCCAAGGCAACTTGTTCGGGTGTACGAAATTCCTAAATGCGATGAAGCATGAATAGTGCTCTCGGCCTTATACAGGGGGTGTATAGAGATGAGCAGAACAATAGAAATCGACAACTAATATGTAGTCGAAAATTAAAGGGAAACAATGTGTATTTATGAATTCATGTCAGCTTTAATGTTAATAAGGGTTTGACGGCTTCTATCATATCTAAATGTGTCCATTTAGCTCACTTTAACTTTGTCATTTTTTAAACTCTTCAGAACGATCGATATTGGGGTGAATGGTGGGCCATTATATCCCTTTACTTCATAGTGTACATCAAAACAAATTACAGGGCAATGCAGGAGACCTATAGGGCTATTATTTCCTGGTCCCAAATTTGGGCTGTACGGGTACCACCAGGTAATTCCGAGGGTTTTATATGTCCCTTGATCTTGATCACACAATCTTTACTGCCTCCGAAGTTGTCAATGCTCCTACAAACTATTGATTTAATAATCATCTTAATATGGATTAAAGTATGCCGATGATAAAGAAAAATATATTTTCTGTTCGAGTACTCTCAGTACTTTGACGATTTTCCTTATTGACCGTTAGCTTCTACTGGCTTAATAGCTGCTGTAAGTGGCTGCTAACTTCAGCATGGTTATAATGCATAACAATGGAGTAAACGTTTCATAATATTGGTTTTCTCATTAATTCTGGATGATGCATTTGCATACCCAATAGTTTGTAGTAGGGGAAAATCGTCAATATAAGTATAATTCATGAAAAATATCGAGTCTACTCTTTGATCATCGCCAGTAAACAGATTTTTTTATAGTGTTTTGTATTTCAAAATAATTTAAATGTGTTGTCACGCTTTATATTGAATTTTATATACTTCCTGATCAGAGCCGTTTAAGTGTGTTCAAAATGCACGGTTTTATGAGCAGGTCCAAGTTGCATATATTTTAATATCGATTATAAATGCGTGTGTGTGTTTGTGTGTGTGTGTGTGTGTGGGGGGGGGGGGGGGGGGGGTGATAGCGTGTAGTCTACCTTTAACTTCATTTTCCTCTCTTAACATCTTTTCTTTTCAATTTTTAATATTCTCCCCCAAAAGGTATATTGTGTGTGGGGGGGGGGGGGTGGGGGGGGGATCGGGGGGTGGGCTCTATGATAACTCAATTATAATAAAAATCTTTGCTGCAGAAATAGACCCCCCCCCACCCGGCCCCCAAGTTGACATCCAGATTAATTGCAGCCCCTGTCCATTACTCTGTTCCTGCTTACACGTGCACAGCTCGATCGGACACCTGCTCTTACGTGTCGTGTGTATGTACCTTTGCTCCGTTGAACAATAGGGTGGTATAATTGGTATACACAGAACGTACCCGTTACAAAGACACGTAAGAATTCTTAGTTAATTGCAAGGTCTGTGAAAGAACAATAGGTGCTAATGAGGTATACACAGTGTGTCTGCTTGGTTCATCTCAGGCCAGCCCACTCTCATCTAAGCTACAAAAACACCCAGAGCTACATAGTAATTAAATTATTAATTCAAACAATATTAGAGGACAAATGTAAAATTATTAAAACACACATGCTGCATTTTCCTTAATTTGGGACGGGTTTATGGATTTTTTTAACTCTCATATTCTTATTTAGCCGTAACGTACAAACACCAAATTTTGCAGATTAATTTCACCTAGGTCCACTTTTCAATGATAGAAAATCTTACATTATTAGACTATTTATTCTTTTTTTTATCTAAAGTTGAACAATCCAATACATTTGTATAAAATAAAGTGATCACAACAGCTTTTAAGTACGTTTACTTCAAATCCAAATTGTTCAGAGAGAGAGAGAGAGAGAGAGAGAGAGAGAGAGAGAGAGAGAGAGAGAGAGAGAGAGAGAGAGAGAGAGAGAGAGAGAGTAGTTGTTGAACATGAGTTAGTAATTGATTGACAGCTTTATATAATCTATATACAGTCAAATTTGAGTAAGTCTATTAAGAAGAAAGAAGAAAAAGCCAAGTTTCCCATCTCTTATAGAAATCATCTAATCTGCAATTTTTTGTAGCAATATATTTTAGAGACGATAATTGTCTTTCAATATCTATTATTAATTCATGAATTGATAGTATTTCCTTAAGACATCTTTTCCAATAGATATGGGATTTCATAATCAAGAAGATAGAATAAATGTTTGTAGAAATAGGCTCAGGGTGTACCCCGAATATAAAAGTTATTTTAATCTTATATGCCAAAACATCTGCACACAGAAGGAATAAATAGGGGAAGATTGGGTCGCCTTGGCACAGACATCCTCTGCTATGTTTGAAAAATTTTGAAAGGTTTCCAGCTTGTGTGACTGATGATTCTATTTTACATTGACAAGTAGATATCTAAGATTGAATGGATACTCCAAAGTTGAAAAAATCTTAACATTTGTGAATAAATTTCCATGAAACAGTATCAAATGCTTTTTTTTTTTTTAAATCAATTATGAATAATACACTAGAAATGTCCCCCCCCCCCATATGTTGCATAAGATCATATATCAGCTTAGTATTTTCACCAATATATCTTCCTGGAATGAAACCTGTTTGATCGAAACTACTAATTATATCAAGTATATTTTTAATTCTCTGAGCATTACACTCATAACTTATTTTATAAGCAATGTTTAGAAGTGTTATTGGTCTCCAATTGTTTAAATACCATCTTTTGGGACACAGGTAATTATTCCTTGTTTCTGTTAGACTAAGAGTTCCCGAACTTTGCATGTATACCCATATAAAAAAATATGGCAAATAATAAGAGTCCAGGCAGTGATGGATTTACAACAGAATTCTATAAAGTTTTTTGGAACAAGATAGGACATTTTGTGGTTCGATCATTAAATTTTTAATTTAAAAACAAAATGTCCTATCTTGTTCCAAATTTTTTTTATAGAATTCTGTTGTAAATCCATCACTGCCTGGACTCTTATTATTTGCCATATTTTTTACAACTGTTGTAGCTTCTTTAAAAGAAATTTCACCTTCTAAGGAGTCTCTTTGTTTATTATTATTAAGTGTTTTATTTCAATGTATGTTAAAATTTTATTTCAATGTATGTTAAAATTTTATTTCGATTATAGATAATGTTTTCATTTTTATTTTATAAATTCTTATAAAAACTTTTTAATTTCATTCATTCAGAATTTCCCTTTGGTTTGTAATTTCTTACAAATTATCAAGTTCTCATGTGTCGTGTGTATATAGTGCTTGCTCTGTTGATTGTAGCATTAGGAGAACAATAGGGTGGTTTATAGGTATACACAGAATGTGCCCATTACAAAGACTTGTAAGATTTCTTAGTTAATTGCAAGGTCTGTGAAAGAACAATAGGTGCTAATGAGGTATACACAGTGTGTCTCCTTGGTTCATCTCAGCACTCTCATCTTCTAAGTTACAAAAACACACAGGGCTATACATTCTAGTAATTAAATTATTCATTCAAACACATTATTAGAAGACAAATGTAAAATTGTTAAAACATACATGCTGCATTTTCCTTAATTTGGGAAGGGTTTATGGATTTTTTTTTTTAAACTTTCATACTCTTATTTAGAATGTTTAGACATAATATATATGTACAAACACCAAATTTTGCAGATTAATTTCACCTAGGTTCACTTTTCAATGATAGAAACTCTTACAGTATTAGAATATTAGACTATTTAATCTCTAACTGAATGTACAATGTATCTATACATGACATGTACATAATCTGGGTACATACATGTATTTACATGGATGTCAAGTTTCATTTATATCAATATCATCCTGGTCTCAATCAATTTAATTCAATTTTATACATCCTGAAAAAATTATCATGATATGCAAAAAAATTACATTGTTTCTTCAATGAAGTGTTTCTAAAAATACGCAAACCCATCTGCATTTCTTGAATCTCCTAAAACAATGTCCATGCAGTCCAGTCTTTGATAAATGCTATCATAAAATGCATTATTTTGTAGTAATGAGGTTAATTCTTAAAATTATTGATATTTTCATAATCTCATTATTAATCAAGCTCTGTAACTTGATACATTAATATGTTATCCTATTGGGAATGCATAACATTAAACTAAACAAGTCAAAATTTCAAAAGTCTATAAACTCGGTCAGCTATAACTAACTACATGTAATTTGCATGTATCTCTGGTATTCATTGAGTGCTCAGATGATAAGTCTTATTTGGGTCACACAAAATTGTAGATCATAATTAACACATAATTTTTGCAATAAAACAAATACTGCTATATGCTACTATGCCAGATAATCAGTAACCTAATGGCGAATTTGGATTGTACATGTAGATGTACATGTAATATCAAAATACAATTTTATATTTAACTGAATAGCGCGTACTTGTCACTCAGATTTATAAAATTGATAGTATGGAATCATACCAGCAGGATTTTTTGGATAATGAAATTCAAATTATGACTGCATTGTTTTATCCATTAAGTAAACATACATGTAAATGTCAAGGAGGAGAAAAATACATTTAATGACTTAGTGGCTAATTTTCTTATCAATCTTTTTGTATTAGTGGAGATCAATTTATTAAGGTTCTAATATTTTTTTAAATATGAAGATTGAGATAACAATTATTTGCTCTAATTAATATTTATATTGACAATCAGGGAAAATGAGCTGCCAATGGACTAGCGGTATTAGAAGTTCTTGATCAGTTATCAGTTGAATTCGATACCTTATTACACCTCATAATATTTATCCAAGAATAAGGGTTGTCTGCCGCAATCTACATGTAACTATATATGTAGAACTAGTTAAACTTTTTAAATACATGTATAATTTTATCAAATACATGCCGCATATTGAGATACAATCTATGTTAATTTTCTAAATACAACTGAGACAGTTTTTTTTGTCGATTAAAGAAATATGTCAATTAGATATATACATGTAGTGGATATAGTGTATTTCTTACATGTGGGTCGGGGCGGGGTTGTTAAAAATTGTTAAAATTGTTCTGCATGCAAAGGTAAACATAATTCTGACTCTTGAGATTTTCAAATGATTATACACTAACTAGAGGAGCCCAATCTCAATATGCACAAGCCCCTAGTAACTGCTGGAAGCAACTGTACTTGGGATATTGTCTACCCATGCAAAAAATTATCAATTATTGGGGGGACCCATACATCCTCTTTTTCAAGCACAAATCAAAAAGTGAAAATTTTGGCAACATTGTTACAGTAGCATTTTTTTAATCTATTCGATAAAATAAACAACCAATATTAAAGTGTCATTATATGAACTATGGACATGTGCTCCACTCCCCAACAAATGATTGCAATAATCATTCTGACTATACTCCTAAAATAACCATTCAAATGTCTGGTTTCCCCCCTCCTTTTTCATAAATTAGACAGGTCTTTCAGACAAAACTATAAATATATCCACCGCCATCTTTGAAATTAAGTCTAAGAGTTTATTTCTCACAAAAACATTTTATAATCAGAACGCTAAGGTTGTGCAATTTTAAGTAGAAATTTTCAAATTTAATCTTATTTTATTGAAAAATAAAAAAGTTAATTCTGTTTTAGTAACATCCCCATTCCCGGCTGAACCAATCACCTTGTACCGGGTAATAACAGTTTCTGTAAATTGCTTTTAAGATTAATTATGACCACTTTTAATTCAAAAGCCATTTTTATTACAATCAGTTACATCAAGAACTCTGTACATTTAAACGATGTAAACACATTGACTATTCCCCTTTGAATAAAATGTTTCATGTTATATTTTACCCCTTGTCTTAAGTCAACACAACAGTCATAGCTGCAAGATGAATTAATAGTTTACCAGTACTTTGGATCATAATGAACTTAATATAAGTCATTAGGGACCTACATATCGCATACCAATTTCAATAGGAGCCATCTCTCTAACTAATGCTAGTCACTAAAAACTATTTTATGACTTTTTGCAACACAACATAAGCCTGAAAGTAGAGCAATTCTCCATTTCACCAAATAATTGACAGGTACCATACAAATAATCTGATACAGTCCCTTGCTACCTTTCACTTTCACTATAACTTTCTATAAAAAAGAGTTTTGTATAATACATTATGTAACAAGCATTCTGAGAGTATTGCATAAGCAATACACGTCCCCTACCGGTTTGTATTATTCTATGAAAGCTTCCAAGCACACAACTATTTCAGAGCTATTGTAAACGAGATGTCATGCTTTAATCAGAGTTAAAAGAACAGAGGAAATCAAAACTATATAGTTGATATAGAAATTAAATAGGAAATAGGTAAAATAATACTCTTTATTTCATCTCCTGTAATTTCGCCAAGTCTATTCTGTATTCGCTGGTAAAAATTTGTGAAAACAATGCACTGTTATGCACAATATCATTTCTTACCGTCTATAGTTGATATAGAAATTAAATAGGAAATAGGTATAATAATACTCTTTATTTCATCTCCTGTAATTTCGCCAAGTCTATTCTGTATTCGCTGGTAAAAATTTGTGAAAACAATGCACTGTTATGCACAATATCATTTCTTACCGTCTTCTGTACCCCGAATCAAACCAAACAGTTAACAGTCTAGACGGGACTCCCAAAACGGAGTTAACTCCCAAAACGGAGTCTTTGGCTCCATCATGCATTGCGGTAAAATGGCGTTTCTAATGTAAACAACGTATGAGTTATGCCCCTTAGTTCTAAAAAAATCTCTAAAATTGGCCAAAAACACGACAAAAATTAATTTTAAACTTTCAAAAACATTTCTAAAAGTTTATTTGTCATATTTATATCAAATTTTCATAACTGTTTACTTGTATTACGTAAGATTAATTTTTAAAATGAAAAATTCACCCATATCTTCGATCGCGTATAACTATAACTTTTTAGAAATAAATTAAATGCTTGAATATGATTATTAATCGTTGTTGGTTGATATATAGTCTCATTTACATCATTTTCAGGCTTAATTACTTAATTATCTCGAATATTTATGCATTTAATATGGTTAACTAACATCGGAAACGCCGCGAGCGATTATAATTGTTTTGATGATAATTATCTGTTTAATTTAAAGAGTTATTGTATCTAGTATGACAATTGGTTTAATTTTCTAGGTTTTTAAACTACCAATTCTATTTTTTTAAAACAAATAAGACGTTTTTAATCATCGCTAGAGCAGCCAGTTTTTGTTAGTAGTCGGGACCCTTTTCGTTTATGCACTTATCAATTTGTGTGTTTGGTGACTTTAAATTATAACACAATACGAAGAAAGTACAATTTAATGCAATTTACCTTTTAGTAACGATAAAATTCCATGAAAAACACAAAAATATCACTTTTTAAGCATCGTCCAAACATCCAACTTCGGAGATAAATAACTTTCTTAAGTGCAAATAAACACCTATTTCGTGCAAATACGATCGATAGTAAATTATATCCTGGGTCTTTTAAAACATGTTAGAAGTCTGCCAACACATGCAGCACTTTGCAAGATGATTTCTCGTGGACCCCATGTTTTCATCGAAAAATCGCCATTTTTTGTATAAGTGCGCATGCGTAGACTCCCAAAACGGAGTCCAAAATACTTGCAGAAATTCACTTCCGTTGACTCCGTTTTGGGAGTCCGTCTAGACTGGTTAAACAGCCCAACCCGACAACGAACCCGATTGTAATAATAATACAAAAAAACCCTGCCGATTAAATTTACAACACAATGCTTGACACTATTTTATAGAATTAATTTGTTTGTTAGAAGTGATAAAAGGAATGGTACAGGAAAAGGAATGGTACAAGTAACGCACGATATTTCATATTATTACTGACTACATACTGACCTCGTTTATTCAGTTACACACCGAACCCGATAACGAACCCGAACATTAAAAAAATGGAATATAAAAAATTAATTTTTTCGAAAATTTGTCAATCAGACGCTACAAAAGTGTAAACTTGATCTGTAGTTTGACATTTTGAAGCTGTTCAGCAAGATTCATATTATTCCTCAAATGCATAAAGAAAAAAAGTGTGGAAAACTGAAGTGGGACAGACAGACGGACTGACGGACGGACAGACAGACGGACGGACGGACGGACGGACAGACGGACTGACGGACGCAGAGGAAAGCTATAGTCCCCTCCGGTGAAACCGGTAGGGGACTAATAAGAAAGAATATGCAGTTCTAAAAAAAAAGTAAACCCCATAATGCCACTTCCATTGAGGTTTAAGAAAAAATATAACCATTTAAGTGATCCCACTATCTCCACTTCACTTAATCATCTTTCTATAAGTATAAACATGCACAGATTCATGGGGTTTAGATTTCCTTCAGTAAAACATTTTTACTAAATAATCATTAAGAAGTCAATTGCTCTTCAGTCTCCTCTATTAAGAAACCTTAATTATTCAATACTACAAGTATCTTCATGATATTATCATGATAAAATCATAACATCACATAGAAATACCCTTACATGTATACCCTCCCCCTATCTTTTGATTTTCATGAAGTGCAGCTAGATGTTAAAAACCTTTCACATATAGGATCATAAAACCTTTGGCAATTTCCTCGTGTCAATTCTCACACACACATTTGAAAACAATTGTCATAGAAACTAAAAATTGACCTTTAGATTAGCATTTTACATGTATATATAGCCACAGACAAAGAGACATTCCATCCGGCATATGATATTTCTTGATTCCATGAAAAAGTGAGCTTATTTAAACACTCATTTTTAGTGAATATCTTATATATACTTATAGCTATATGGGGTTTCGATCTACTCTCTTGTCAACCATGCTATAAAAGCAATAAGACCTACATATATAGCTACCAGTGTGATGCATGCTTTTAAGTAAAATAAGATTAATATACAGCTGGATAGCTGCATGGTGATAATAGAATTTCATGGGAAAAAGTTCAAATTTTACCTATATGTTTTTCTACATGTATATTAAATAAATATTCCAAATATATATATTTTTTGTTCATTTTGAAAATAATTTTCAAAGTAGATGTTATTTTTAAAGTCAAAGATACATTTACATATTCTACATGTTAACTGAAGGATGAGGTGATTTTCAACATGTACTAGATGTATCTAACATTATTCAAATATAACTTTTGGACAGAAGAAGCAACAGAGCAAACATGGGTTTTTTCACATTTTGTTTTCTATGATAACTTTGTTTGTCTACATGCAAACTTAATTTCAAAAATATTTTTTTACTGTAACATAAACAAACACTTGTGCTAGGGTCATAGACCCCTTCACGGTAACTGTGATGACTGCTCTTTTGCAGGGCAAAATGACTTTATTTGGCAAAACATGACGTACCATTAAACCAGGCCCCCTGGATCTCTAGGCAGGTGCTCTACCAACTGAGCTATCTGGCGCTGGTATTTAAACAGGTCTGACCATCACATTCCTCCCCCCTTAAATGATCTTCGCCCTTGAAGATCAACCCAGACTTTTCCCCTGGCAGGAGTTAACCTGTCAGTTCCAGGGGTTGGTCACGGCACCAAATGTAACAGGATGGGAGAAATAATGATGGCTGTGATTCGAACACGGGCCCCCTGATTCTCTAGTCAGATGCTCTACCAACTGAGCTATTTCGCCCCGGTATTCGAACTGGTCTGCATGACCATGCGCGGATCTAGAGGGGGGGTCGGGGGGTCCCGACCCCCCCTGGAAAATGAAAATTTATTAAATTTACATAGTAAAATTATCGCGAAAATATGCCTCGGACCCCCCCCCCCCCCTGGCAAACACAATTATCCTTCGGACCCCCCCTGGAAAAATTTTCTGGATCCGCGCATGATGACCATCACAAGTACTTAAACTTCACCATAATTGATCATATTTCCCTGCAAGAGATTCAATTCAATTCAATTTATTTTCACTCAAACCGTCAACATGACGGTACATGAGGTACACATATATATATATAAATATTTACAAATGTATGTATAAAGTCAGAGGTACATGTACAGTACAAATTAGAGAGAAAAAAAAAAAAAAAAAGTATGAGAAAAAAGTACAAATGTTCAAGGAGGACAGACTGATTCAAAAATTTCATTTATAAATAAACAGAGTTTTTTGAGTTTTTTAAGTTTTAAAGTGGACAATAATTCACAAAATTTAAAAGTGTTTGGTCTTACACAAAATCTAGGTTCCAAGTATTTTTGTCTAATACATGAAAGAGCATTACATTCTAATATAAAGTGCATTTCATCGGCTATTTGATTTTTATTACATAATGTGCAACATCTTTCATTAAGAGGAATGCCTAACCATCTACCAGTTTCTACAGGAAGTCGGTGATTCGACGTACGGAATTTAACAAGAATTTTTCGAAGTTTTGATGGCAGAATACTCAAATATTTTTCATATCCAAAAATAAATTTGAAAGTTCTATATATATGACCTTTTGAAGAATTTGCAATATCAGCCGACCATTTCTGCACAAACTGGTCTTTAAGCCTTTGTTTGACAGCATTTGTAATCCAATTAACATTTACAGTACATTGTTCATTCCAAATGTTTGAAAAACCACACTTATTAAAAATAGAATGTATACAATCAATCCATGGGTTTTTAGAAAAGTCATTATTACATTGATTCAATAAGTATTTGTAAAGTATATGAACAATTTTATTTTCTGGCTCGGTGAACAATTTTGCCCAGTATGAAACCATTCTAGTATATATATTAACAGATAACGGAAACCTTCCGGTTTCTCCATAAACCATGTATGATGGGGTACAGCTTTTTAAATTCAGTATATGTTTCAAAAATTTCAAATGAATACGTTCTATAGTTTCTATATTTTCAAAGCCCCATACTTCACATCCGTATAATAATACCGGCATTACTACTTTATCGAAAAGGTCTAACTGACACTCGACAGGTAAATTAAATTGCCTTATTTTCCTAATGACCCCATACATAGCCTTCTGTGCCTGTTCACAGAGATGTGTTTTTGCTTTTCTGAAAGACCCTGAACGTGAAAAAACAATTCCAAGGTATTTAAACTCTTTCACATTTTCAATTATTTCATTTCTAAAGTAAAATTCCCTTTTTATCATTGGACCTTTAGAAAATACCAATATTTTTGAGCAGTACCACTCTTACAGTAAAGGGGTCTATGAGGTTTATTGAAACCCTATTCCAAGTTAATGCATTTCAGAAATTGTAATTACTTAAAATAACAGTTTAAAGCTATACACGCTATAATTTGCGTCAACTTTGAATAAAGGGGAAATGTATGTGTTTGATTACTAATAAAAGTTACTTTAATGCTGTTAATTATAATGCTCAATTCGATCACGTAACAAATATATCAAATATTAAACAATAAAAAATATTTATTTTCCTGCCAGGAAAGTAATGCCTCCTCGTGAATATCAATCTATCACGTGATATCGACAGCTAAATTTAGTCTATCATACCACAACTGGTGACGGGTCAACATCTTCATAATTGTGATAGTTTCACAAAGGAAGGGATATTTTCAGTAAAGCATAAATTTGTCCGATATACGAGTACAAACAAAAGAAAAAAATACAAGCCTGTGAGTAGATATGAATACTTCGTTTAAAAAAATGACGTAGACCTGTGCTTTTCCCCTATGTGCTATTTATAGATCCTATAAGTGTTAATGCAGAAGTAATGGTGTCGTGAATGACAAACGTATTTTAGTCATTATGCATGTATGTATTTCAAATTAACAACTGTTAAGCATATTAAAAATCAAGTTGGATATTTAATTAGGCAAACAATAACGACCACCTAGTTCTCCGCGGACATGCGCAATGATGTCGGTTTCGCTCTTCCTTTATTAATATTCATGAAAAGGTATATTTTCCTGGCAGGAAAATAAACAATTAAAAATCTATATCTTTGTAACGAAATGGAATTCACAATTGTAATTTACAGATTAAGGATAACTTTTATAAGTAGACAAACACATGCGTTTTCACTGTCATTCAAAATTGACGCAAATTATAGCGTGTATAGCTTTAATGATCATTCCTGCTGTTAATCAACTGCACTAAATAACTTAATGAAAGTTTACTGATCTATTTTCATTTAGTATAATTTTCATAAAAATATGGATTCATGGCAGTTATGATTTGTATTCATATCAAACTGAAACATTTTTTTTTTAAATTGCTGCCATATAACATGTATAATTCATATTAGTTTATATACTTATTAAATTTATCCTCATTATTGACATATAAAAATCAAGACAATAAAATCAGTATATCATATAATAAATAAAAAAATGGAAAGGGATAAACATTTTTTACTTATGTAATATATATAACACTTGCTATATTAATTCCAGGTTATATGACATGTTGCAATCATAAAGTTTTGGTTTTTTAATGATGCCAAAAAATCAGTCTAATGAGTCTAAATATGTTCAACATTCAGGGATGTATTCATCATTAGGGATCAAACCCATGCAGACCAGTAGAAGTAATGGGGGGGGGGGGGGGGGGGGCAGGGGTGAATTCCTAGGGAGGGAGGATGAAAAACAATTTTACGGGGTATTTAGCACATTAAGGAGAAGGTGTGTGGGGTGTCTTTAGGTATCTTAATTGGGGTTTTCTCTTTCTTTTAACTTGGAAATGCATGCACTTACAGTGGGAAGTGTATGAAATAGGGTTTGCCAGAAATTAGCAATGTTAAGTTGCTAGCTAGCTTTCAGAGAAGTTCAAACAGTTTGCAGTTACTACTATAAGATATACCCAATTTAAAATAAATGCCATGTTAAATGTCAACATACACTTGCCTCGGAAGTATATATCTTCACCACGCTTCGCGCTTGTGTATACAACAGAGTTTATGACCACTGTTCGCTGATGCAGCCGTTGTACAATATATTCACCATTACACTGCAGTACTGTACTCCAATATATGGTCGAGGATACACCTGTACACTAATGTAAAAAAAAAAACGATCTTTTTTCTGAGACAACAACCGTCACCGCTGTTCTGCCGGCCTTATAACAATGTTCTGATCTATTTCTAGAATATTTTAAAATATTTTTTTTTAAATGAAATAACTTCAAAACAGACAGTATCGTGTATTAGCTTCCCCAGTTGCATGTTCTGATTTTAGTCAACACCTGTCATAGTCTTAAAAGCGCTTACTGTTACGTTATTATCAGTCTGGAAAAAACAATAAGAAACAAACACGATGCAACATTTGAACAAGATTCTCATAGTGACAGTCACAGTGTTTGGACTGAATCATGAATTTGTAAATTGTTTCTCGTGTAAATAATTTTCCGAGAATCTAATTTTCGATGCCGTGAATCAGTTCACTAAACATCACCTTCAAAGAATTCATTTGCTGTAAGTACAAAATAAGGGATTGTAGATTTTTGCGTGTGAAACTTGCTATCGTAGTCATTATATACTCATAATATCACGAGTTCAACACAGAACCCCAGACAGTATATATATGTTGTAGATTGATATTGAATAGGCTAACTGGTCCAGTTTTATTTTGCTGTTTGTGATTTTTTCCTAATCGTTTTGCTGTTGAAATATTTTCACTTTTAAAACTTCATTGCCAGCAAAATTTTTGATTGGAACATTACAGACTACATGTAATACGTCCTAGCTGTCCAAAATCTTGATAAATACCACAACTTGCCATTGCAATGTGAAAGTCACAATTAATTTAGGATAACTTATGAAATTAATTAATAAGTAGACTTTGTGAGAATACATGAACAGGTACTTTCCAACAATTGACATTAGGTTAGTTAAGTTTTCACCTGGGCTGCTATATATTTTCCTTGATTTTTAAATGCTAATTTTAAGCATAAACTAGCTAATATGGAAATATTATACAGATTTATTCAAACAACCAATAATAAAAATCACTTGCAACCTGGTCTGTCGCAAAGAGATCCATCATACATTTGATGAGTAAATTCAACTTTATTTGAAAATTGCCTATTAAAAATTTGTAAGGTATATCAACTATGCAATCGGCCTTATATCAGACATTAAGCAGATTCTATTACTTCGTTTCAGATTAATATTTTGTGGGTCTTTTTACCCCATTATCATTACTTTAGTAAATATGGGGGGAAAAAACCAACATTAGCATTAAATATGGGGATAAAAACCCCATCTGATTTTTTTCGGGAATGATGGTTTTTTTTTCCCCATAAAAAACTTCATGGGGTTTCTTGCCCCATGGGGTTTATTGCAAAACCCCATGGGGTTTGGATGGGGTTTTCTGTGGGGTATTTTTTCCAAACTTAAATCCCATGGGGTTGGAACTTTTAAGTTCAAATATCTAAAAAACTATCTAAAAATGTTTCAATTTTTTTTCCATAAATTTATTTAGAGTAAAAAACCCCACCATTTGGTACTAAACTTTGGTCGATATTGTGAATAGAAAGGGGTGCGCAACGCCGGAAAAATGTCCATTCCGAAGTTGTCCGTCCCACTGTTATATATATATCGCTACCGGATCGGGGGGTTGGGATTAAAGGCAATGGGTTGGGACTTAGATTTAAAGAGCAATAATTGAATGGTTAAAGGATATGTTATGTTAATCATCTATTTAATGACCTTCGTCGGATTTTTTCTGCAAAGATGTATCACTGTTGACCAGTTTATTGCAGCGGCGATGATAACAGCGATCTGTGTTCAATTGAGCGGTGAAGTGTTTCTGGCGTGTGGTCACAATTAACAGGGCACTAATTAAATAAAAGTAAAGAAAATACGTTCTCTAGCTTTTATGATTTATAACAAGATGCAAGCCATTACCAATAATCGGAGAATATTACTGTAGCAATGAATAAACATATCAAACATTGTGCATTGTAGTGAAAGTTACTGTAGAAAAAATATCTTTATACATCTTAAACAACTTAATACAATTATCAGTAATGAATTATTTCTGCATTCTAATATAAATACTGAAAGGATAAATATAACAATCAGTATATTACAAAGTTTTTTCGGCAAATATTAGACGTTCTGGATGTGCAACAGAGACTAACAAGTAAATGATCAAACATTAATAGAAACTAATTAAATTAAATATCGTCAAATGGAAACAAAGATCAAGTACAATGATTTTGCGTTGGTTCTGATAGTAGTAAATATGTAACAATGATATATAACATAAATGTACAAATCATTGGATACGTCGTATAATATATCATTATTTCGAGTCAAATTAGGTTTAATCTTGACCGACCCCCCCCCCCCCCCCCCCCCCGCTGTTATCGATAAAATTTGCCGCACTGGTATGAACACCTTCCGACGCCCAGGGTAATTAAACGAGAAACGATTATTGAATACTAAATCATATCTGGTGAGTATAAAAATAGGTAATGAGATTTTAAAATGTCTTAGTTAAAAAAACACCATTTATTTATTATATTTCCGTAATCAGTTAATGGCCCTTTTTGATATAGTTCAAATATTTAATTACATCATTGGAAATTAATGAGCGCCGTGGCGCATATGGTAGCGCATTGGCCTACGGACCCAAGGGTCGTGGGTTCGGATCTCACGGCCGGCAAAATTTTTCTCCAAATTTTCTTTCTGTAAAATGCCACAAAAATTAAAATAATATAAATCTAGTAACAGTTACTTCTCGGCTCGGTACAAATTTGACAACATAAAATCAAGCATGCATTGATATATTTAGTATACACAGCGTTCCGATGATGTGTATACACATGTGTTGAAATTTGGACAGTGAATACAAAGTACATGTATACAGGGCTTGGGCTTGTTCAGTTTATTATGAAATCGTGGGAATATATTAAACGATACAAATGTGCAATGGGCCTCATCCTTTGACTTAGATTTAGTGATGCCTTTTTGTCGGTCTTAGACTCTGTTATTATTGCCGGTGTGGAAATCCCTCCAAGTATTCTCATGATCAAGCTTTAAAATCATTCCAAAGACTGCATGATTTGTTCTCCATGACTATGTATTTCAAGCACTGGTTTATTTTGTAGAAAGGTTATCCATTATCCATGTATATACTTGCCAAATTAATTGCAATGGGAAATTCGATTTTAAATAAAATTCCAGCTTTTGCTCGCTTGAGATAAGTCCTATACAATGGGAAGAGTGGGAAAGAAATAGATAAGAGGTACTTACCGGTATACATGCTATGAATTAATTTAAAAACAAAATAATTATTGTGAGAGGCTTCTACAGTATATTCAAACGCACTGATTTTGTCACGTGCTTCTGATGTACTATAGCCATGGTATCTATTTTTTATCATCCTGGACATTATCACAAAATTTATACTCTTACTCTAAAACATTCTACGGAAAAGAAAAAAAACAACGCGACTTTTCATCAAGTACCCCCACCCCTAATGAGAAAACATGTACAAAAGCTGAAACTATCCGTCGAAAAGTATTATTGTACATATATACCTTGATAACCACCTTATTATCTCCTGTTAAATTAAGAATTTTATAATTATTAGTTTTACTAATAGTATAATGATATAAAACATTTTGCATACTTTATTTATTAGTACTGCATTTAATATTGTTATAACGCCCCTCCCCTCCCCACCCTCCCCCCCCCCCCAACCCCCCACCATTGACACTGAATTCATCATGTTTATAGTTAAATGAATAATCTATATAATAATACGGTGTTCAGGATGTTAAATAACTAATAGGATTTTCGGGTTCATTAAACGGCATTATACTTAAAATTCACGAAAGATCGACTGCTCTAATCGAAATATCTGTGTCCCGATTTGTCTGTAACTATTTCAACATCCGGTTTTCAACTCCATCGCTTGGTTTGGGCAAGTGTTGCTAAGTTTGTGTTTCTTCTGTCCATTTTCAAAGGTAATTCCATTGACTGCAAATCAGTTTCATTTTAAATTTATACGTCTATATATTCTTTAATAACTTCCAAGTGAAAAGCTAGGTAATGAAAAAAAAGCAACATTTATTCTTGGATCGAATTTTCTCGAAATAGTGAGACCATAGATTTAAACTGTTTTAATATGCTATGATATTTAACAGAAGTTTAAACATTATATGTAATCTTTGTGATTGCATAAACCGTAAATTTATGCCTTTATTAGTGGATCATATAACATTGGTACATACAATACAGTTCAGTATTGATAAATATTTACAACCTGTCAGATTTTAAAGAGTTTTATAATAAGCTGGGCAATACTTATTTTGAATTAGTTATAACTTTTAAACATAATTTACATAGTTTTCATGACATATTTTTAGGCAAATTAAAGGATGACAGAGCATACCTCTGATGCTGACACTTTTCATTTGAAAAAAAAGCATTTTTGGAAGACATTACCAACATCTGTGGATTATAATTCAAAGCAAGAGAAAATCTAGAGTCATTAAACTAATGCAAACATGAATAAATCAGTCTCGAGTAACTTATCATTGAGAATCTGATTTATTTGCTTGGATTGGTTTAGTTAACGTCACCCCATACTGTCTGCACTGTGAGTACTGGTATATTAATAGATTGGTAAAATATTTTAGTAATTTTATATTATGAACAAATGGGATAAAATACCCCATGCATATGTGGGATAATAAATCCCATGACATCTATTTTATGGGATTAAAAACCCTAAACTGTTATTTAAGAAAAAAGTGGGTTTTTAAACCCCACATTATTTTCATGGGGTTTTCTGCCCCATGGGGTTTATTGCAAAACCCCATGGGGTTTGGATGGGGTTTTCTGTGGGGTATTTTTTCCAAACTTAAATCCCATGGGGTTGGAACTTTTAAGTTCAAATATCTAAAAAACTATCTAAAAATGTTTCAATTTTTTTTCCATAAATTTATTTAGAATAAAAAAACCCACCATTTGGTACTAAACTTTGGTCAATAGTGTGTATGGAAAGGGGTGCGCAACGCCGGAAAAATGTCCATTCCGAAGTTGTCCGTCCCACTGTTTATAACCAACTTAAACAATCTGCACCAACGTTTTCTGACCCTTTAATAGCAATAGTCCGAAATCGGTACAGCTGCAGCACCAGTGCTCATCTCATCAGTCGAGCGTTCAACACTATAGACTTCGAAAGATAAACAAGCGGTTGATGATTAGTCTCTAAATAACACTATTGACCATATAGGTACATCTGAAACTTACGCACAGCCCACATTATCGCATAACACTCCTTCTCAATAGTGGAATAGTTTACCTGCCTCTTGGACAACTTTTTACTAGCATATGCCACATGTTTCTTGACTCCATCCTCATACTGCTATAAAACGGCTCCTATTCCAACATCTGAAGCATCAGTCTGTAACATAAAAGTTTCACTTAATTTTGGTATCTTTAGAATTTGTGTTACCATGAGCGACGACTTGAGAGTAATTGCGGATCTCTCCATACCACTTTGCTGGGTTGTCCTTTCCTGGTGAGGTGGTGAGGTCAGTCAATGGCGCTGTTATTGCTGAAAAATTCGGAATAAACTTCCTGGAAAAACCCACCATACCAATGAAAGATCGTACCTGCTTCTTAGTTGAAGGTCGGTTGAAGTTTTGGATAGCAGTCACTTTCTCTGGTAAAGGTCTCAACTTCTCATCGCCGGCTATATGTCCTAGACACTCAAGACTGCGGTAGCCAATAAAACATTTGCTCGGTTGAACAGTCAAATTGGAAAATTTGTATTCAAGTTTCAATTTTATGAGTGAGTTATACTTACCAGTCGTTATATACATAAGGATATCTTTCCCGTATAAACGTTCGTAACTCGCGGGCAAGCGTTTTAAAGAATAAGATTCAAGCGCTTTAAAGACTGAGATCACCTCTCAGACGCTTGCCCAAATCAGTTCATATAGGCGGGCAACAAAACGTTCCCAACCTTCATGATTAAACACCTTCTCCCCTTAAAAAAAATTCTTTTGGGTGGGAGTTGGGAAAGTTGACTGGTAAGTATAACTCACTCATAAAATTGAAACTTGAATACAAATTTTCCAATTTTATTTCATTCGTTATACGTATCAGTCGTTATATACATAAGGATAAATTAGATTCTAAAGCAATCTAACTAAATGGAGGAAAAGAAATTGTTTTCTTACCTCAAAACTTTAAAGAAATTCCGATATTTCTCCCAATACCACCTTCACATATACACTATATTCACAATCAGGAAGAAATATATATTCATGCAACTCGCCGTAGATGATCTCCTCCTTTAAACACATTGTTTCTATTTACACAGAACAAAATACAATACATGTACTACATATGTTTCACTTACTTACAGCAAATCTAAGAACTGGAACACAGTCATCTACATCCCTCAAATAAAATTTGCAAAAAGTAGATTCTTTACTCCAATCTGCTGCTTCTATAATTGATTTAACTGAGGCACCATTAAACAAAGCCCATGAAGGTCCTAAGGCTCTTGTACTATCTCCTTTAACATTTGATTTTTTCTTATCTGTCAAAAAACTAGCTACTTCTACTAGAGATGCTGAATAGGGATCAATTTTCCTTGCACTACACCAGCTATTAAATTGTTTGAATTTGCAAGTATAATCTTTTTGGGTGCCTGATTTCCAACTTGCTGCAAGTAAGGTTCTAGTGTCTTTAGAAAAGCCCTTTTCTTTGAAGCTTCTGTCGATAGAAGCCATGCAGTTAACTGTAGTACTTCTACATTTGGATGGACAATTTTTGTGTTTGGTTGTTGAAGTAACTGTGGGCAGTTTGGAAGTTTCAATGGTACAATTACTAAAAGTTGATGTAGTTCTGTGTACCAAGGCTTCTTGGCCAGAATGGACCTATCAGAATAACCTGACAATTGTATTGTCTGATATGTTGAAGAACTTTGGGGATCAAACAAATTGAGGGATATGCATAGAGAAACATCCCTTCCCAAGGAATTGTCATAGCATCTAGTGCATAGGCTTGATTGTGGGAATATCATGTACAAAATATTTGCGTTTGACGATTGTGAACTGATGCAAACATGTCTATCAATGGATGTCCCCACATTTGAAAAATTGTCTGAACTATTTCTTTGTTCAACATCCATTCTGTTTGTCTTATCTTGACCCTGCTCAAATGATCTGCTAAAACATTTAACTTCCCAGCTATATGTGCAGCCTTCAATTTGATATTTTGACTTATTGCCCAATTTCAAAGATCCCAAGTTTGGTTACAAAGGCGAGGGATTTTGCTCCTCCTTGTTTGTTTATGTACTGAACTACTGTTGTGTTGTCCCTTCTGATCAACACTGTTTTGTTTTGAATTTGTTTTTGACAGTGTTTCAAAGTTTAAAATACTGCTTCCATCTCTAGACAGTTGATATGCCATTCCTGGTGACAACTGTCCCATGATCCTTGAACTATCTGTTAGAGATGCATCTGTAGTTATGGTCATTCCTATTTCTTCCAGTTGCAGATATTTGCCCCTGGAAATGTTTGCTGTATTTAACCACCACTGTAGGTGTAATTTGAGATGTTGTGTAATAGGAATTACCTTCTCCAAATCTAATGAACTTGGTTTCCAAAAACTTAGAAGGTGTAATTGTACTGGTCTCATATAAAGCATATACGAGCATTGGGAATTAGATCTATGCAAGAGGAAACTATTCCTAACCATTGAAAGATCTCTGCCTGTTTTCTGATTCTTATTAACATTTTGGTTGTGTGTACCAAATTTATCAATCTGTCTTGAGATGGATGTACTATTTTTTGTTTGAACAGAAGCAAAGCTCCCAAATAAACAATTGATTGACAGGGGTCTAGACAAGATTTCTTTTTGTTGATTATGAAACCTAGTGAAACCAGAAGATTCAAGCATATCTCTCGATCTTGAATTAAATGTTCTTTGCATTGGTTTACTACCAACCAATCGTCCAAATACACTATTAGGCGAATATTGCGTATTCTCAGATAAGCAGCTACTACTGATACTATTTTGGTGGACACTCTTGGTGCTGATGTTGGACCAAAACATAGCGTTTTCCATTGGTAACACTGATTTTGTACACAAAACCTTAAAAATGTTTGGTGTTTTAGAAAAATTGGTATGTGTAAATAAGCATTCGTTAGATCAATTGATATTGCCCAATCCATTGGTTTCACTACATTCAAAACTTTGTTAAAAGTGTCCATTTTGAAATGTTGTTTCTTGAGATACGGTTGAGAGGTCTCAAATTTATTATGGGTCTCATTTTTCCGCATTTCTTTGGTACAAGGAAAAATGTACTGTAAAAACCTGACAGCTTCTCTTGTTGTGGTACAATTTCTATAGCATTTTTGCTTTTTAATTCTTCTACCTCTTTTAACAAAACATCTATTTGTGCAGATGCAATTGAATTTTTTTTCCACCCCCATAAACATAGGTTTTTGGAGAAATTCTACTTTGTACCCTTCTTTGATTACTGACAAGACCCATTCGTCCTGAATAATTTGATTTAAAATTTCCCTGAAAAATTTTAGATGACCTCCAAAGGGTATCTCGGGAAACATTGCTAGTATGTTTACCTGTTCTAGATTCCAGTCATTTACTTGTCTTCTTTGGGATTCGAAAGGAATTCATTCTGTCAACAGATGTGGCCGCTGAAGTGGCTCTAGAATTGTCATCCCTTTGTTTGTAATCATAAGATCGTCGACTGAAATTTGATCTTTGAAATGTTTGTCCTCTATTATGGACAACAGATGTTTTTGGTCTCTTGAAAATTCCTGAATTTTCACTTGTAGTTTCTGGAAATTTTCTCTTTTGATTTCTTTCATTTCATTCTGGAATTAAATCTTTGATAGAGTCTTTCTGTTCTTTTCGTTCTTTGAGCTTTTCTACTAACTTCTTACCAAAAACACCATCATTTCTCAGCGGCAGACTTATAATTTTACTATGGATCTTTTAAAGTGAATAAACCAGTGTGTTATCTTCTTATCAAATGATGAAGAGCTCCAGTTCTGCCCATCTGATCTATAGCTTTTGTGGACATGGAGAAAATATCTTTGATTGACTGTACTGTATCAACGTCTTGACTAGATATAGAGTTTAACAAAGTTCCAAGAGCTTGTTGCATATATGCTATGGCAATGATACCCATACGGGCAGCTATCTTGATAAGCTAAAGTTTCAATGCTCTTCAATAGTTGTGTAACTAAATTTCTATTTTTACCCCAACCTTTATTAGCCTTGCTTCCATGCTTTTTATTAATCATTGGTTCTAAAATATCACCCAAGCTTGCAAGCTTCAAATTCTACTGAATTCAAAATCCACTGATATTCCCAAAAATTGACTGACATCCACTGTACATTGACTGTACCTCACTGTACATTTCACTGACTTCCACTGTACCCCTCTGTACCCCACTGTACATTTCTACTGAACAGCACTGTATCCCACTGTACACCACTGTACAGTCCTACTGACTTCCACTGTACCCCACTGTACGCCACTGTACAGGGCACTGACCAGCACTGTACCCCACTGTACGCCACTGTACCGGGCACTGACCATCACTGTACCCCACCATACGCCACTGTACTATTAATTTGAGAAAAAATCGGATTTTTAAATCTTCAGGATATTTTTTTTTCTTCAATATTTATTTTTATTATGCTGTATATAGCATTCACATTATGCATAGATACAACCTGACAGAAGAATGCAACATGTCGTTAAATTTATTTAGTATGTTTTATTTATTAACGTCTATTGTTAATGAATGTTACGATCACAAAATTATGATAATGTCCATAGCTATCAGGTGAAAGTTCTGAATTTTACATGTTGAATCTGATTATCAAAAAAAAAGTGCATGTCAATATGTTTATTCTGCCAGTCATTGGAAAATACCCCCCCCCCAACCAGCAAGGTACATTATCAATCCTTATTGATGATATACGACAAGTCCTTGTTTAAATAATCGGGTTCTTAATTCTTTGTGTCTCATGAGTCGCTTTAACCCAGTGAAAAACAGTCAATTAAAAACTGAATCCACAAAATATATTCATGCTTGTTCGTGTACACATGTCCGTGTATCATGACTGCGCGCTTGACTACACAGGTACATTTTGAAGAAAGCGTGCGAGTTTCTAGCTCATATGTTGATTTTTTTTATTAAAATTATATTTAAAAATTCATTGCAAATGTTGGGTTTTAATTTTGCAAAATAACATATAATGCAGAATGCATTTTAAATTTTAAACAGAGAGAGAGAGAGAGAGAGAGAGAGAGAGAGAGAGAGAGAGAGAGAGAGAGAGAGAGAGAGAGAGAGAGAGAGAGAGAGAGAGATTAATCAAAAATCGATTGGGGTAAGAAATTGATTGTCTATTAATCTGCTTCTTTTACATACCGATCATTTTTCTAAAGTCTCAAGTTTATCTCTGCCAACTAACTCCCGGATTAAAAAAATCTGCAAACTTTAAGTCGAAAAATAAAATGCAGTACGGATAATACATCCCCCACCCTATTTTTCCTCATCCACTTGCAAATTGATACCCCTTGCATGTATATCACTTTCTGACTGTATTGTATTGGTATAATATGTAGTCGTAGAAAAGTTCATTATAAAATCTATGCTGGAACTGGTGGTTGTGATGCCATAGGGGAATTTTAACATGTCTATTCCTTTCTGACTCCTGGCCTCAATTTTTAGCACTTGTAAATTCATGAGAGAGAAAGAAAGAGAGAGAGAAAAAGAGAGAGAGAGATAAATCAAAAATCGATTGGGGTAAGAAATTGATTGTCTATTAATCTGCTTCTTTTACATACCGATTCTTTTGCTTAAGTCTCAAGTTTATCTCTGCCAACTAAGTCCCGGGTTAAAAAAAAAATCTGCAAACTTTAAGTCGAAAAATAAAATGTAGTACGGATAATACACCCCCCTCCCTTTTTTTCCTCATCCACTTGCAAATTGATACCCCTTGCAGTACTGTGCTATGTCGAAACGATTCATGTTAAGCATGAATATTATGTTAATAAAATTAATGCATTTTTGTTTATTTTTGACCTCGGTGTGGAATAACTATTAAATAGATATAATTAATCCCACTTTTGTAAGCATTACATGCAAGTAAACCTAGTTGTAAGTAAATAAAAAAAATCTTTTAAGACAGATTCTAAATGATTATGATCCTAAGGCACACGGCAACCGTAATGGGTTTTTTAATCAAAAGTGAAAATTCAGATTTTTGTTTCAACAGTGTATTTCCCTGTTGTTTACATCTATTTATACCTAGGCTACAACATATATACACAGATGGTCAGTTTTCACACCTCGACGCAGTCAGCCGGTCGCGTGTGTATAGTCTGCGCCTTTTTAGACGGAGGCTCTATGAGCCTCCTCTATTGCTACCGGTCAGCTCACATGTGACGTCGATAGTGGATTTGACGGACACCACCTAGCGGCAAAAATTGCAATATTCGTTTGGGATTCATATTTCAGTATTATTATTGAAATAAATATCTTATCTGAAATAACAATAAATAGAACTATACATATTGCGATCAATAAACATAATTTCTCTCGAAAATGTTAGTTTATATGTCAAATTCCAAGTAAGTATGAATATGCATGAGTTTAAGAATAGCAATGGTGTGTAATCGTTTAGTGGCTATTTATACTTTTTATACAGCTTCCTGTCCGTGACGTCAAATAATGAGGATTCCTCAAGAACCATCTTGTATTGACCGAAATATTGAATAATTATAAGATTCAATGGATAAACACGGCGTGGTTCTTAGTCTGTATCGTATATTACTTGCGCATTAATTATCAATTAATCTCCTGTGGAGATATATCTTTCTATGTATAGCTACACTCCCGCCCCCGGCATCGATCCAATAAAATGATTATTTAACAAGTTGAACCACTGCTATGTGAACTTGAGTATTCTCCCAATTAAGTACAGACAACCGTGATCGTAGCATGCCACATTTTGGTTTAGCTTTACTTGGCATGTATACTTTACCTACTATAAGGATAGTGAAACAAATAAATTAAACATATCCAGATTACACCCTTTAATGCAACCCCCCCCCCCCCCACACACACACACACACGCACACATTAGGTAGAGTACCCAGGCCACGTGCTGTGAAGCTTGATTAATCCTGCATTGTCTGGCCAGCGCTGTCGATTTCAAAGTAAGTTGGGAAGTCAGTGTGTTTTTGCAAGCTGATAAGAGAATTTCGCGTGAAAAAAGTGTAAAACATTTTACAGAATGTACATATTTTCTTTTAAAAGTGAAGTACGGGGTGTTACAAGATCTACCGCGGTATATTATTTTAAATTTAGCTTTAAAGAGATATTACAGCGAATTCTCTTCATCTTGGATATTTCCCTTTTTAAACATAGTTAGATAAAAGAATAGAAGTCGTGCATATACAGAAAGATTGAATCTTTTCACAGCAAAAAAAGCTCGCAATTGCGTGTTAAATATTTCTCCGAAATTCTAAATTTATATCTCTAAAATTTTGTTTACACCACATGTAAAATCTGTATAAATTCGTAATATTTTCATCCCTTGCAGAAAGTCACGATGAAATGTTTACATTTGATGCGCTAAGCTGTTGATCAAAAGGCTGAGCTAGCAATATTTACTTTTTGGACTGCCTGAAATGATGAAATCAACGGTAATTTTGAGCAAAATTGAGCAAAATGAACTGTAGCGTCTCTTATATATAAGTATTTCATTTCCATAACTTTTTGAAATGCTTAGAAATATATCACTCTACAATCGAATCGTACATTCTGCAAAAGGAAAAGAACAACAACTATGCGAGATTGAGATCATGCATGTATTACCTTCATGTAACATTAGGGGTTTTTAAGCATGAACGATTTTTTTTCATATGAAAAAAGTTCACTGTTCAGAAGTTTTTATTGATTATATATCATTGATTTTAGTATATATTGTGAATCAATAGGTATAGTACTAACTAACAAAATATTTTTTGTTTGTAATTTGTTTTTGCATATTCCATAAAAGAGCATGAATTATTAGCAAAGTAGTTTCTGTCCTGTAGTATTTAATATTGCAAACTCTTAATTGATACTCTAAACCTTCTATACCTTAAAATTTGAAGGAAAAAAAACCATTATTATTTTTGGTAGTTGATTTTTATCAACTCTCCTATGCATTTACTCTGGCAAACCGGAAGTAAAATTATTTTTAACTGTGTTTGGACCTAACCACAGATCATCGCCGCTGACAAGACCTTGTTCTCGAAAATAATCGATAGATTCAATGTAATGCATTCTGAAGCATTAAATATTATTATAGTTAAATATTGCTTGGATCCATATAATTTTCCAGAAATATTTACATTACTGAAACATAGTTTGATGGAATTTATTCTATCCTAAAATATTACGCAACATGATTCATATGATTTTTTTCTTAGAATTCTTAAAATTGTCGGAAAAGCCCGAAAATTCATATTATGAAAATATGCGTTATTCAGTTACGGATAAGACTCTACTTGGCATGCGAAATTACATATCGTTGATTTTAAGATAAATATCAATCGATGAAATCAACTCCCGTCGGTACTTCAATACTTGGAATTATTAGATTAATCTCCTCCGCAATGATGCCTCCGTCTCTCAGTACTTTCAGTACTTTGATTCTGTTTGTTCCGAGTTTTTCATTGTTCCAAGACAGACAAAAGATTTTTATCTGTAGACATACACAAAGAAAGAGACAATACATCGTCGATATTAAAAATTACTTTTAAGCGTTTACTTTCATTCATTAAGAATTTAAATGACAATCATTCAATATCGAACTTCAATTCAAATCATTTGAATCCATGGACATTATCCCGTAACTAGAAATAATTTTTTTATGCCAACATTTACATTTAGCCGCTGTCAACATTACTATACATGTTACCGGTGGTACTTTATTCAAATACTAAAATATTTGTACGTTAGCATGGAGAGAGAGAGAGAGAGAGGGAGAGAGAGAGAGAGAGAGAGAGAGAGAGAGAGAGAGAGAGAGAGAGAGAGAGAGAGATTATCTTGTTTGCCATGATACAATATACCAATATACTGGTTTCAGTAAATAAAGGAAAAAAACGAAAAATGAATTTAAAGGCCGAACATTTTTACCGGGTGGTAAATCTCAGATGAGGAGGAGGGGGGGGGGGGGGCTTAATTTCTAGAAGTGTGAAAGCCTCCGGGGCTGGAAAGTCTACCCGCATGCGGTCGTGAACGCTGCTAATCACTATACACAGGAAGCAAATATTACACAAGATATAAATGATTAGTCAGAATTGGCCATGGTCTTTGTTTGAATATCTTATTGTTCTAACGATTACGTGTCGTCCGGATTTTCTCAAAGTGTGTAAAGCAAAAGTTGGTAAACTACATGTAATTCTGCCCCCCCCCCCCCCCCAAATTTAACTCGGTACATTGTGTTTAGCACTCGACATTGTTTAAGACGTTAATTTTAACAAATATAATTATTGTGTAAAAAAAACCATACGATCAGTTAAAATGTTGAATGTAAAGGCAGCCATTATACGATGACAACTAATGGAGTTCGTTCTCAATGGAGTGACGTTTTCGTGCAACAAGTTCCAATTGTCTGTATAACCAGTAAATACAGTTTTTATAGCTCATAAGTTTGTTTTAAAAAGAAAATTTTATACGCATGATTTGGGTTGCATGCTCATTCATCTTCGTGGAATTTATTAGGTCACAAACATTCAACATGATTCAAATATAAATTGCGTATTTTCAATTACTGAATAATTAATAGAAATATTTTTCTCATTTATCCGACCTGTACACAATTTACCTATTACGGAAAGAGAAAATAAATATGTTTGCCTATTAATTGAAATGTCGCTTATAATTGAAGAGATGCTAAAATTAAACTGTGATCCAGGGGGTGTTTATGCCTTCCTGACCTTGTTCCATAAACATTTGGGAAGATAGTTACAACATGAGAGAGAGAGAGAGAGAGAGAGAGGTGATATATTTTTTTGGCTGATTCTCCGAACGCCTACTGCCCAATTATCATTATTCAATTATACTGGGCAATTATGGGGCCTTCTAAAGGGGCACAGGTAAACTTTACCTGTGTTTCCTTAAATGAAAAATAATATAACAGTTTGTAATTTTTGTTAAATTTTGAATGTCTTTATAATTAAAATTGTTGCATAAATAAAAAGAAAACATTGAATCAATTTTAATATATTTATTTAATTTATTAGCACTACATATAATTTAAAACAATAAAATAATGTTTTAAAATTGCATAAAATTTTATATACAGTTTTCTTTTTATTTTGACACATAGCACTATTTTATAACAAACTCATAAATACATGGTTGTCTAAAACATAAATAACAATTCAAAATGACATTAAGTTTTAAAAAGTATAATTCATACCAGTATATATACAATATTTACACATATACTAGTATGGGCACGGAGTCTGTCATAATGTCCTTTCTCTTTCACTGTCACTATGTCAATGTCCTAAATAAAGAAGTCCCGAAGCTGAATATGCGTAGGTCATAAGGTCGATGATCCCGTCTTGGTATCGCTCCTTCAGGGTCTGCAGTCTCCTCTTGATGTTCGCGTACTTCTGTAGAATTTCTTTGCCGTTCTGGGTGTCCTTGAAGATCTTGATGACAGTGTAGATGTTTGGGTGCGCGTGTAGGGCCATCCTCTTCAGCTTCCCGTGCCATGCTTTTAAGTTGTTATTGGTCCGTGGTCCATTGGTTCCGAAATGATTCCAAATAAGTCTGTCACCATTCACCCACTGTTCTGTCACATAGTCTGTAAAGGTCTCTCTCACTTCCGTAAGGTCGGCTTCATCGCGGTCTTCCAGGACCACACGTCTTCGATGCTGTCTAGAGGAACTAGGGGTAGGACGGCTGCTCTTCTTATCAGTTTCTTCACGTTCATTTATTTATTCAAAGCTTGGACAAACTTGTTGAAGAAAGTGATTTTTTATCATAATTTTATCTCAGTCATAATTTAGATAATCATCATTTAAAATCTCTGATTTTAATTTATACCTTAAAAAATAATGTTTTATTCTTATTTTGTTAAGATGTAAGTTTAAAAATGAAGAAAAATATTTAATTTTAATTTTTTTTTAATGATTATTTTATTTCAGTGAAACATTTAGGTTATTAAAAAAATATGGTATTTTTAATATAATGTCAGGTACATGCAGCCATTAGCACTATTTTTTGCATCTTTTTTTTAAATTAAAAATAAGACAATGTCGTCTACCTGTGAACGAAAGTATATACAGGTAAAGTCTACCTGTGTCACAAAGTATATACAGGTAAAGTCTACCTGTGTCCCCTTAGAGGGCCCCATAATTGCCTTGACCAATTATTATTTTTAATTGAGGAGTAGGCGTTCGGAGAACACACCATTTTTTTCTTATTAAAACTATGTAACTATATCATGACAACATTCTAAGCCGTGCAAGAGAAGGTACATGTAGATGTATGACATCTGGTGATAACGAACAGTTTTAAAAATCAAAAGTATATAATTTAAAGTACCGTAACAGAGTGAAATATTATTTGAACAGTGTTCGTTATCACCACATTCCATTTTTAATTTAATTTAACACTATACAATGTACTTATTTTTACCCAGCGACTGCTGGGGGAGGGGGGAGGATTGATAAATATTTAACATGTATAATATCCGACTTGATTTAAATGATAAAAAACGCGTTTAAAATTATGAATATAAAGATAATTTTGTTTATTCATTAATGTTATATTTTTAAAAATATATATTTCAACTGGATTTAAAACTCTCAAGACCACATATACCCCTATAAGGGAATTGCATAATATCTTGAACAAGGTGTCAGACTGACAATTTACAAGGTTGAATATTGGGACACTCACACCTTTTGATCTACTGAAAGTATGTATACTATACACAGACACTGACTCACTGATCTTCCTGTGAAGTAAAACTTCAAAGACATTTTAAAGTCCAGACTAGTTGGTTATCTTCTCTCTTTTGAAAAAAATTCAGTATGCTGAGCAATATAGTGGATTTTTTTATATCTATAAATTGTAATACATTGTTTTAAATTCCCCGAATTTTAAAACTTTAATGTAACATGGTAACTAATATTTATTAGATAATATTGATAAAATTAAATTCATTGTAAAAAAAAAACCTAATTAAATATCTAGTTACTAAAACATTGATATTGAAATATATATAAATAATTCCCCCTTTTAATTGGATGAGTTGCTATATTTCGTATGATAATTGGATTCTGAGTTTTTAATACATGCACGGATCGGAGGATCGGGGGGGGGGGGGGGTGTCAGGTGTCAGAAGATAATTCAATTTTTTAAAACTTACATTGTACAACTATCCTAAATATGTCTAAGCTCCCCGATAAATCGATGATATCCCTGCCTTTTCCCTGACCGCGCATGTAATTATATATGAACTTAAAAGAAATAGAAGCCTATTTTCTCTCTTGTAAGCAATAGGAAAGAATCAAAACAAATCCAGATTTTGGTCTCAAATAAAGTAAATACTCAATTCATTGTTCAAACATATTAATAACTTATAAAAACATAGGTACAGTGGGTTACAGTGGTGTACAGTGTTTGTCAGTACCCTGTACAGTGGTGTACAGTGGGGTACAGTGCTGGTCAGTGCCCCGTACAGTGGTGTACAGTGAGGTACAGTGCTGGTCAGTGGGTAGGTACAGTGCTGTCCAATGGAGTACAGTGGCTCTGTACAGTGGGGTACAGTGGGATACAGTGTGGTACAGTAGCTCTGTACAGTGGGTGTACAGTGGATTTACAGTAGGGTACAGTGAATATACAGTGGATGTCAGACAATGTCAGTCAATTTTTGGGAATATCAGTGGATTTTGAATTCAGTAGTGAATTAATTAATTAATTAATTAATTAATTGGTCATTGAAGAAAATCTGAAGAATCTTTGTGTACAGGAAAACACTGTCTGTGTTCATCTTTGTAAGCTGTTAACTTCTCTGGATCAGATAATCTCCATGACTTCATCAAGATTTCTTCTTGTGTTTTGTCTAAACAAAGTCCTGCTTTTTCTTCCTCTGTAGAAGAAACATTTTCAAAAATGTCATTCAGAGAAGTTTTTGTTTGATTTGAATCTGTGTTCTTATTCAACGAATTCTGAAAACGATTATTATTAGAGTCCATTCTCATCTGATTCTGATCAGACTCTAACAGAATATTTCTTTCAAAATCATCAGAGAGTGACAGGTTGTCATCTCCCAATAATTCTCGTACTTCTCTAGTTAAGTACTTGGGGCGAGAGATATCTGATCGTCAAAAGTAGGCACACTTACTATCCTTTCAATACGGACGTCGCTCTCTAATGGAATAATATGACGCATTCCCTCGGAATCGTCGTTATTCGTTTGCCTGAGTACAGGTCTCCGCGTGGCTACACCACCAGTATCCCGACACATAGGCACTGAATCGTCGTGCGCCTCATTAGACTCATCGGCGTTTGTAAACACGTTGTTAGATAAAGTCTGTATACTTTCTCTAATGAAATTCATCATTGTGTCTAATTTTTTGTCATTAAATTTATTTTCTAAAGCCTCAAACCTTTTGTCTGTTGCTTCTTTTTTAGCCGAACTTTTCTTGGAAGCTCGTGCACCTCTCGTCCGAGACGCCATTATGAGTTCGCTATTTTTGGCATTCAGAACCCGAGTTTAATTCTTCGGGTATATCTGACTCTTCCATGTATGCCTTACTCAGTTATATCTTACATAGAAGAGAGAAAAAAAATTCGATAGAGAGAGAGATACTAAAAACCAACGTTCTTGTTGCACGCCGAAAGATGAACTGATTTGGGCAAGCGTGTGGGAGGTGATCTCAGTCTTTAAAGCGCTTGAATCTTATTCTTTAAAACACTTGCCCGCAAATTACGAACGTTTATACAGGAAAGATATCCTTATGTATATAACGACTGGTAAGTATAACGAACGAAATGAAATTTGCTGCACAAAGTCTCTGCAAGAATTCTCGAACCACTGATAAATGTTCCTAGAATGTAGATGTGTAAATGATAACATCGTCAATAAAATTGTCCACACACTGCATACCTTCTAACAATTTCTGCATGAGTCGACTGCAACTTGCTGAAGCGTTTACCAATCCGAACGGCATTACCGTAAATTGATATAAACCAAGTGGAGTTTGGAATGCTGTAATTTTCTTGGACGAATCATCTAATGAAAGCTGCCAATAGCCTTTGGCGAGATTAAACTTTGAGACATATTTACATCCTGCAAGCTTGACAAAGATATCGTCAGCATTAGGAATAATTTCCGCGTCAAACACAGTGATTTTATTGATGGCTCTGAAATCGAGACAAAACCTGTTTGTGTCGTCCTTCTTCTTTTCGATGACGATCGGAGAAGAATATGGGCTATCGGATGGCTCGATAATACCAGCTTCCAGCATCTTACGTACTTCCTCACAAACAGTGTCCCGTGACGTAAAAGGTAATGGGTAAGGTTTACTGCGAATGGGTTTGTCGCTGGTGAGCTTTATCTGATGAACTCCCAAAGTCTTTTTTCCAGGTAAGTCTGACAAAACATCTGAAATTTCATCAAGCGAGAAATGAACATCATTACACTGGTCATCAGTTAACTCAGCACTTACTGTTACATCGATTGGACCTTCTTTCCTTGCTTCTCTTGGCGAGTCGACCAATGTGTCATAGCCATCGTCGTCGTCTTCTATATCTACAACAGCTACACCTGCAATGCCTAAAATGTCAATATCACTCTCTCTTTCAACTTACAGTTTGAGCATGTTGGCGTGAAATGTCTTTAATTTTCCACCTATATCAATCTTATAGTCAACCTTTCCTACTTTTTCCACAATTGTGAACGGCCCCTTCCATTGCATAAGAAGTTGGCGGTTGGCAATAAAACGAGAAATTTTTCTCCCACGGGCTCTGTCTCTCCCCTGCACCTTTGTTGTAGTAGTTTCTGTATCTTCCTGATGATCACGCAAGATTCTCTTTGTCCATCTTGCATGTAGCTTCCAGTCGCTCTTTCAGATCTACAATATACTGGTATGTAGTCCTTACCTCGGGATCTTCAACCTCTTTAGTCCATAACTCCCATAATATCCTCATAGGTCCTCTCACTTCATGCCCATAGACCAACTCGAACTGTGAGAATGCCAGACTCTCTTGTGGAGCATCACGGTACGCAAACAATGAGACTGAAAGGTACTTGTCCCAGTCTGCCGGACGTTCGGAACATAACCGTCGAAGAATCTGCTTTAATGTGCCATTGAAACGTTCTACCAACCCGTTGCACATTGGGTGATAAGGTGTCTTAGTTAAATGGCGCATGGACAGCAACCGACACACTTCTGCCATCAATTCCGCGTTGAACTGTGTAGCAGAATCAACAACAGTCAAAATGTAACGATTACCCTTACTAGTTGCTGGCTGTATGGGACCTTCTAGATCTACTGCCATACGCTTGACAGGAACTTCGATGATAAGCAGCTGTCCTAGTGGTACCTTTGCAGTTCTTCCCTTCGGAGTAGTCCGCTAACATATATCACATGATCGGCAGAACCGCCGTACATCAGCCTGAACTCCTGGCCAGTAGAACTCTGCAAACACTTTTGAAGTTGTTCTGGAGATCCCCAAATGACCTGTCATAATAGATTCATGTGCAAGCGAAAGAACTTAGTTTTTAAATCTTTTAGATACAACTAACTGAGTAAATCGTTTACCCTTTCCAGATGTGTCTGTTTGGAAAACATGATAAATGATACCTCGTTTACGAATGTAGGAAAACTTTGGGTCGACTTCTTGACCTACCAAGGTCCGTATCTTCACCAGCGTCTCGTCGTCATTCAATACACAGAGCCTCATCCATGCATAGAATGTGACTTACCCCGGGGAACCTTTAATTATAGTGCTTACATAAGTACAATGTATAGATGACCCTAACCGGTCTCCATACAATACACTTAAACAGAGTGAACTCTCGACACTTAGATATATGTTTTCACACCGTAGCAAACGGCACAGGTAGTTAAACTACACTATAGTAATATCTAAACAAAACATGACACTATTAGACTATAATGCACAAATATTGCGATATATACGTGGCATACACGTGGCACTGTTAAACATACAACACTAAGGTAACATTCACGTGGCAACTCTTGTCCGCTATTTATAATGATTATAAGCTTTAAGAGTTACAGAAATGAATAAAAGCAAACTTACCCCGTCTGGAGATTTAGTAACCAGGCAATTACAATACTAACTAGACTCTTGTTGCTATAGCAACAAAAAGGTCTTCCATTCCTCATGTCTTTATCGGTATAACAAAAAAATTATTTCTCTTTTAAAAGAAAATGGATACAATATATACTGTAAAAGAATACAGAATAAATTATTTCTAAGTTAAACAAAACAAAAAGACTAAATGTCAATTTTTTAATAATTTCTGTGACGACCAGAAGTTAGAACGGATCGATTAAAACATAGCAAACCATATCTCCATACGTTGTTTTGTCTTTCCTCAAAGTTTGGATGTTCAAGTTTTTTTTTCAGTTATAATATCTCGTTGAGAAAAGGTTTTTGTCTCGGGACCGGAAACGGACAAACGGAAGTGATTAAAGAAATTAAAAGTAGATATTTTTAGTACATTTACCTACGGTACGTTACTGTTTATCACCTGAGTGAAATGTTAAAACAAATTCTTAAGTTAAAAAATAAACCTCTATTGCTAAAACGCTTCAAGTGAGTACCGGAAGTGACGTACAGCCAAATGAAACCCGTTAAACACATATTTAATCAAATGTCCATTATCCATAAAAGTTTTGTTTCTTGATCTCTCACAGTTTCTGAGATTTTATGGGTAGTTCGTTTTAAAAAAAAATAGCTACCTGAGATATTTGAGATGTCTAACCGGAAATAGATCTTTTTACGTTTTTATCATGTGTAGATGACCTTTTGTGTTTTTATAGCTAAAATGTTACTTCCTTACTAAATAACCAACATATTTTTAAAAAATCAAAATTTGGTGTACTTCCTGTGACGTCCGGAAGTTACGCCGGATAAAACGAAATAATGTGAACACATGTACATACATAGGTCTGTTTTGTCTTTCCTCAAAGTTTGGTTGTTCAAGTCTTCACCATTTTTGAGCTCTCGTCGAAAAAAGTATTTTTGTCTCGGGACAGAAAACGGGTAAACGGAAGTGCTCAATGAAAATTTAATTTGTTATTTACTTGTTTACTTGCCTATTTTACATTATTATTTATCGAAGTAGCTTAAATTATCGAGTAAAAACAGTTAAACAGATAAACAGCTTGAATTGATTGAATTCTTTCGGTGTAAACCGGAAGTGACGGACGACAAAATGAAACTGTTTAAACATATCTTCAATCAAATGTCTATCATCTATGAAAGTTTCGTGTCTTGATCACTTATAGTTTTTGAGATTTTGCGGGTACAAAATATGTTTTTAAAAAGCTTACTGAGATAATCGAGATATTTCACCAGAAGACTTTTTCTGTTTATTTAACATTGCATAGATGACATATGTAAGGAATTATACTAATATCTTTATTCTATGGAAAATTAATTAAATAGGTAAAAAAAAAAATGAAGTGCTTTCGGTGACGACCGGAAGTTACGCCGAACAAAACAAAAATGTTTAAACACATCTACAACTAAAGGTCTATCATACATCAAAGTTTGGATGTTCAAGTCTTTATAGTTTCTGATATCTAGAGGTGACAAGGTTTATTGTTGCGGGACAGAAAACGGACAAACGGAAGTCCTCAATGTAAATTGTATGAAATATTTCTTATATTCTTGCCCTTTGTACATTCTTGTTCACTGAGCTAACAACAAATATCAAAGAAAAACAGTTAAACAGCTCGATTTGTTTAAACTCATCCTGTGTGGACCGGAAGTGACGGAAGAAAAAATGAAACCGGTTAAACACATCTTCAATCAAATGTCTACCATCCATGAACGTTTTTGGGCTTGATCATTAATAGTTTCTGAGATCTCGTGGGTACAAAATGTGTTTAAAAAAAGATACCTTAGATACTTGAGATATCTCACCGGAAGTAGAATTTTTTTGTTGAGTTACTATCGCATACATAACCTATGTATACAATAATGTAGATTTATACTTAAATTTTTATTCTATGGAAAAAGAATTTAATGCGTAAAAGTTATTATTTTTGAAGTGTTTCCGTTGACGACCGGAAGTTACGACGAACAAAACAAAATAGTTTAAACACATCTACAGATATAGGTCTATCATCCCACAAAGTTTAGATGTTCAAGTATTTGCCGATTCTGTGATCTCGAGGGAACAAGGTTTTTTGACGCGGGACAGGAAACAGACGACAGGGAGTAAATTTAAAAAAAATGAAAAATAAGCCTCGAAATATTATCACTTTCTATTAGTCTTGAAAATTTCAAGAAAATCTATCCAGCCATCTCTGAGAAATCTAGTGGACAAAAAAAGGGGAATAAAATAAGAAGAACCACTACAATCACTATAACAACGGAAGACCTTAAATATACGTGATCAGATCCGTGTGGGGAAATCGTGCGCTCTGTCCAGAACTGCAAAATTCAAACCTTATAAAGCCCTAACAATGCAGGTTGAATGACCCAGACCCAGGATGAGTCTATCATGCTGACCAATGCCAAAGAGACTTAAGACCAATTCTATGTAAGAATCAAAGATTTATAAACTGGGTCTGGCCACACATAGTCACCAATTTTCCTTATATTTCATACATGGACACACCTAGGTGTAAAACGCAAAACACCACCAAAAGTTGGTTGCTAGGGGTAACCGTTGCAATGGTAATCGAGGCTAAAGATGGAAAAATAGCGAAACTTACCTAATATGAAGCCATATTAAAAGGTTTTGCCCACTAATGTGAACTACAAAACACATAACATAGCCTTTGTCCTATTTTCAATTATTTTATTATATCAGAAAATTAATGGAGAAACCAATACTTTTAAAATGTTACCATGGAAACCGTTGCAAATTTTTGAAATCAGTTTTTTGCGGTTTTTTAATAAGCCCAAATAAGAAACAGTTAATTTCTTACATTCATATGAATGTCCATGCTAAATATATTTTATTATGAAAATTGACATCCGTTGCTATGGCAACAAGGCCAAAAAATAGGAAAATCTAAGAAATTGAATATGATTTTGATATGCTTTAATTCCTAATTTTCGAATTTTTTGGCAAATGTTTTAGTTGGAACTTGTAAAAATATATCTATATTTTTATTATATACCACAAAAAGCTTTGTTATGCAACAGAGAAGTGTTGTTATTATGGAAAATTAAGTTGCGTAAAAAATCACACAAAATTCTTTCTTTTTGAAAAGTCCATAGCAACGGGAGTTATTTTTAGACAATTTCAGATTTTTTTCAAGTGTCATTAAAATTAAGGACATACATTATTTTTTCTCACCATTTGATTCTATATATTTATTCATTATAAGGGAATAATATCCATTCAAAGATGCCTAAAAATATTATAGTTTTCCTTATTTTTAAGCTTGTTACCATAGCAACGGTTCTCAATTTTCATATTTTAATTTTTAATTGCACAATCATAATAGTGTTTACCAAAAAATCCAAGATTTGCACTTTTTATTCAAATTAAATGAAGAAAACAGATTTTAAAATTTCTGTTAGGTAACCATGGAAACGCTCTAAAATTATGCGTTTGTTTCTTTCTTTTGAAAAATGACAACTATTTTTAATAATATATTCTACCCTGGAAACCCCAAGTTCTGCACATTACTCACAATATGTTCTCAAATAAGCATTAAAATGCCATTTTTACATCTTTACCCTTGGTTACCATGGCAACGGGACCACATAGCAACAAACAAATGGTATTCGGTTTTTTTACTCACCAAAGTCTATCAAATTGTCAAGTATGAAGAAAATCCGTGACTATGCGTGGCCACCGAATTTTGATTCTTACATAGAATTGGTCTTAAACAGCTAAAGAGGCATGGTCACGATTTTTGGTAAAGCTCTAATTTTTAAGGTCTTCCTTTCCAACGGAAGACCTAACTATTATTGTGCTTGTACAATGTACATATGTAAGATTATTGGGGTCTTATGTTTCCAACGGAAGACCCTCTTGTTATTCCATTGTTTCTTTTCTTTATTAGGGTCTTCCGTTTCCAACGGAAGACCCTCTTGTTATTCTACGGTTTCTTTTTAAGGTCTTCCGCTGGGAGCGGAAGACGTTACTATTATTCTGAAAAATTTTCAAATTTCTTATTATTTTTTTCTTCTAGACGCCAACTTTGATCCTTAATATCTCGCTCGTTTGTTCACCGATTGTTTTGAAATTTTCAGGACTGATAACATGCCGCGCGATGTTGTCGTTGCATATTTTAGTTGAGGAAAATCCCCATTCGGTTTTGAGTTATTCCCCTTTTAGTAAAATTTAACGACTTCTTTTGTCCAGGGGGGTTTAGCTTTAACGATAACTGGCAGAGTCTCAAATATGGGCTGGTTTGGAAGCTAATACATTGAATTTGTGCGAGACATATTTTATTTATTATTTAAATGCAAATAAAAGTTGTGGTATAGATGTTGAAACAAAGGTAAGATAAAAATTCAAAAAAATTCACGTATTTTCTGTGTTAGTTTTCTACCTGATAAAAATTTGTTATAACATGTATTTTAAAAGTTCTTGGTCTTACCAAGACCTTTCATTCGGTATACAGAAACATGGGGCTGGCCCCTATAATAAGGGAGTTAGAGGCGTCAAAAGTTTCTTGTCAATAACTTGTAAAGGAATAAAAATTTCTAATGCATTATTGAAGCAAAGTTGTAAAGAAATTAATTTTGAATCCGTCCGTAGTATTCAATTTAATGTTTATGTAATTTATAGTCAGTATTTGCAGAAACAATTGTTGTCAGTTCGGTCCATTTTTGTTATGGAATGGCTTCTTGTAATGCACTAACTGATACATGCAGCGCACAAAAATAATTCCACATAAATTCCAAAATGTTTTATTCATATATACATTTTGATTTCATAAAGATGAACCTCTTTGACCTTATTTTTGTTGTTTGTTTCATAACTGTGCCCCTTTCTATATTTAATGCATTACGAGACTAACCGATCGATAGGAGAGTCGCTAGCTGTATTCAGGCCGTCGCCTAGACGACAGTGCATGTGCTTGTAGAGCTGGACGTATACATGTTAAACGCCCCACCGTGTTATTGTAACAGAGACATTTTGAATTGTTTCAGTACTGGGAGATGTGTTAATAAAATGCTTTTAATGCATGGTAATTAAACTCAACTTTTCTACAATATATATACACGCCCGTCATATAAAGCACAATGTGTATTACTGACATCACAAATGTACGCTGGCAATTTAAACGAACGCGGGATTGCTCCCGATAGGACATTTTTTTTAAAGCAAAACAAAATACTGATTTGCGATGGATATAATATTATCATCGTGTAGATGATTTAAAAAAGTGAACTTAATATTCGTATGCGATAATATTTGAATCTAAAGCCGCTAGTTTTAAGTTACGGTTATTAGGGATATTAATTATGACTTGCCCCGGGTTTCACGTTTTTTACTTGCAAAACATCTACAAACGAAAATACCAAACAACCTTCAATTCAATTCAATTCAATTCAATTTATTTCACTCAAACCGTCAACATGACGGTTCATGAGGTACATATATATATATAAATATTTACAAGTGTAGGTATAGAGTCAGAGGTACATGTACAGTACAAATTAGAGAAAAAAAATATGAGAAAAAGTACAAATGTTCAAGGAGGACAGACTGATTCAAAAATTTCATTTTTTTTAAGTTTTAAAGTAGACAATAATTCACAAAATTTAAAAGTGTTTGGTCTTTCACAAAATCTAGGTTCCAAGTATTTTTGTCTAATACATGAAAGAGCATTACATTCTAATATAAAGTGCATTTCATCAGCTATTTGATTGTTATTACATAATGTGCAACATCTTTCATTTAGAGGAATACCTAACCATCTACCAGTTTCTACAGGAAGTCGGTGATTCGACGTACGGAATTTAACAAGTATTTTTCGAAGTTTTGATGGTAGAATACTCAAATATTTTTCACCTTTTGAAGAATTTGCAATATCAGCCGACCATTCAGCAGCAGCTTATAAATTATTTATTCCATACACAATTCTAAAGAGGTAATTAAATAAATTTTATAAATGCTTTATAATTGTACTCGCTATCTTCCATGGAAAAAAGTGGCATGGGAAAAGTGTTGTTCAATGTTCATCAAATACGCTGTAGCCTTAGCAATCGAAAATAATTAACAAACTGTATATTGATAGATTGACATATCAACAAACATTCAGACCCGCAATGTGGTTTTTTTTTACAAGTTCTATGAAATGTAGACTCAATGACTGAATTCTTTACCGTTTTCCGTCTTGGTTATTTTGAATCACGTGTGTACGTTATGTGTACAAATAGATTAATAGCCATATAGATGAACACTTTAAGTGTATAATTTTTAAAAGAAATTGTGTAAATGCAGAGCAATGCAATGCTAGGGCAATTAAATTCGAACAATGTATATGGTGAGGGTCGGACTGATACTGGTTCTGCTTGTTCTACAAATAGCGAATGTAAGACGAAGTATTGGGATGTTATATTTTAAACAGATATAAGTATTCCTTTCTTAAAAGCTTGCATTACTCAACAAATTATTTTATTGGAAGCATTCTTAGTTACCTTAGCTGCATATATGTAGCTCTCGGTCTGAATCCCGGAAAAATTTACTATCATCCGAAATTTTTCATATAAGGGCTACAGACTTGCACCTAACATTACCTTTAAAAATTCATTTTAGAATTTGCCGCTGTTGATAAATTCATTAGAAAGACGCGCAGAATTAAGTGGTTATATGTCGTTTGATATGGGATTGATGACGTCTATTTATATTGTTTTTATTAAAATAAAATTATTATTTCAAGCGTGTGGGTGGAATGAAATCAGTTTCACATGTTATATGACATAAAGATGTCCTCTCCCCACTTTTTCTCGCAGCAACTAATTTTTTAAAATTTACATAAAAAAATTGAATTATCATGGAGTTGCCCCTCCCCCCTTCCCCATTTTGGTAGCATGTAAAAAAATGGTATGAAAATCTTGAAATTAGGAGTGAAATTTTGAAGATTTTGGGAAAATTCCAAATTCTTTTTTTTTTTTTGCTTGTCAAGATTTGTTGGATGAATTTGCCCCCCCCCCTTTAAAAACGATGCTACGTGCCTGGAAATTACTCATTTTCTTTATTCCCCTCTTTAATAAACAAAACAAACCAACAAACAAAACCGATCCAGATAAATATAAATACATGTATCAAAATAAACTTCAAAATCAAACTACACATTCATCCTTTACCCACAATATTGCCTTTTCGATATTTGTCATCGTTGTAGACCCGTGTAACAATCTGTTAAGTAGGTGCTTGCACGACAAAGAACCCCTTGCTGATCTACATTTTCATTAACGCATGCAAAGAAAAAATATATAATAATTTTGATTTATTTTTGAATTTCTTTTGATGTAAAAAAATTAGTTCTCAGTCTCTCTTTATGCCTGTTTGTAAGCGTCATTTTGAATATCCTTTTGTAATCTAAAAAATGCGATGTAAATATTTTTTTCATGCAATATTTCGGATAAAGCAATGAAGAGTTGTTTCTTTAAATTTTATTAGACCATAAAATTGTAAAATGCTAACATTGAAAATTGTTCCCGATTTCTTTCTTTTTTTAAGGTAAAACTTTATTGATTAAAAATGATTCTTTGAGACAAAACAAATTGACATAATCAATAAGAGTTTGACAATCTTTAACTGCAGGTCTGTAGCTCTTAGTCTGAAAAAAATCGGATGGACGACCTAGGACCCAGATCGTCCATCCGAATTTCTTGAATATTGCCATTTCTTTCGTACGCGAACGCAATACTCACCGAGACTAAATGGTTCGTATCTTAAGTTTCAACTGCTTTGAAAGGTAATATTGGTTTTCCGATAATTTTGAACATGAATAATTAAATAAAAATGGTTAAAATTACAGTAAAATTACCGGCATCGGTCTTCTCCATGCCCGGATCTAGAAGGGGAAGGGTTCCAGACCCCCCCCCCCCCCGCAAAATCTCTTTCAATTACGTGTACATCATGAACTTACCAAAAATATGCCTCGGACATCCCTTGGCAAACTCAAATAACCGTCAGACTTTTCAACCCCTACCCCGGAACAATTTTCTGATCCGCGCATGTTCCCCCTCCTCGAAATACAAAATTCTTCTTCAAAACCCCCGGTAAAATTTCCAGGATCTCCGCATATATACTAAAAGATTCATTGGCGCTTGCGTTCGATAAAATTGCGTGTAAAATGTTTGCCAATGGGCTTTTTACCTTCATACGGGGCATAACCACAGTCCCATTCTGTGAATAAAATGCGGCGAATCAATTGCAAACTAGAGACAACGTGTTAAGATCTGTATTTGCTTATAAACATGTAGTATCATCGTACAAAATTCACTGTTCAATTATAATTTTATTTTGGACTTTACTTGTATAATTCAAGATCTGTTTCGTAATATTTTCTCACAGTTTATTTCTTACAAAGTTACTTATTTATTGAGTGATTGACACTCTATATGTGACTTCAAAGAGACAGAGTGTCATGTCTCAAGGACTTTTAATCTCTTCAAACAACATTGTGCGATTATCAGTTTTTCATTTCTTGGACATCAAAGACTCATTGAGTTTATTTAATAATTTTATATCTGTGAACCTTTAACTCAGCTTACTTATATCATTACCTGTCAATTTATATTCATTGTTCAGACTCTTATATATAGTTATGTACAATTGTCAATGCGCAGTCTGGAATACGGCGGCGGGCCTCGGCCACGTCCGACTCACCCAGAGTCTTGAGTCCGGAGGTCACTACTGACCATATCCGATTTGTAACATGTCCGTCTGTTAAATTCTTATAATGTTGCCATCGTTGAGTCTCGTCCAATAAATGTGGAATCCTGCATCAATTGCCTGTTTAATTCTCTAGAACTGTATACTGGTGGACCTTCGGGAATACGGCAAACCTACCCTTCGTTTTAGTTTATGGCCCACAGCACGCCACAACCTTATACCTTATACCCTTTACGCCAAAATTCCCTTACCGGCCGGTTCGTACTGCACACGACCGATGCAGATCCAGACGAATTCTCTAGCACCGTAAAATCTACGCGGTCACAGTAGTATAATACTTTGTTTCTTTTACTCAGTGTTTATACATCTAATTTTGTACCATGGTCAGCTATCATATTTTTTGTATTACGTCACAAGTATGACGCAGCTACGACGGAAGACCTAATCGTTGCTTGCAACGAGCTCGTCTCTAGTTAAGGTCTTCCGTTTCCAACGGAATACCTTACTGTTATTGCTTTGTTTCTTTTTCCCCTTTATTTTTTTTTCTTACGCATTTTTGTACAAGCGATTTCTTGAAAATGACTTGACCAATTTCCGTGAAAATTTCAGATCTTGTCGATATTGATAAAAACCTTATATATAATTTTTTATTTTAATGACGTCATTTCCATTCGGGAGATATTGACGTTTTAGTGATTTTTAGAGGGCCATTTTGTCCTGCTATCTCCTCCTAAACGAAAAAAGATATTGAATTCAAATTTTCAGGGATTGTATACAAAAGATTGTAGATGTGTTTAAAGGTATTTATGGTTGTCTGGCTTCAAAGGCGTCAAAGCTCGCCTGGACCCAAAAATCGAGTTTGAAAAATCGACGTAATTTTTAAAGGTTTTCGTTCTTTATCTCTTTTCCTGAAAATATTTTAACATATTATATAGAGGAAATAAAATTTGTATTTACAAGAGCTGTCGTTATATATCAAGAAAAAGGGGCTAGCCCCTCAAATTAGGGGCCATAAGGGCTGTAAAGTCTTTCTTCCATAGCACTTTACTGAGAAATTTTTTGTTATATATTTCAGAAGCAAAAATGTTTATCTTTCACTTATAAAACTATACATTATAAAAAATGTATCATGCGTTACGTAATAAGGGGTTTTAAGGGTCCAGAAGTCCAAAACTTCGATCAATAATATCTCAAAAAGGACAAATATTTTGAAAAGCAATATAGAATAAAAGATGCTTAGAATGGCGTTTTAAAAAATATTCAATCATAAAAGTTTCGTTATCTGGCCCCAAAAAGGAGATAAGGGGTCGGCCCCTAAAACGTCCTATCCCAGATAGCTCAAAAACGGCAACGAATTTCTAAACACTTCTTGAACAAAATATGTTTAATATCAAAAGACCTTTCATTTGATGTCAAGAAAAAGGGGCTGGCTCTTCAGTTTAGGAGCCAAAAGGGCTGTAAAGTCTTTCTTCCATAGCACTTTACTGAGAAATATATTGTAATATATTTTTATATGTAATATAAATTTTCAAACAATTGTTGAACAAAATGTCTTTAAAATCTAATAAATTTTCATTTAAAAGGTTTCCAAGAAAAAGGTACTGGCCCCTATTACTAGATCTTTCAATTTGAACCTTTTATTTCAACCCAGTACCATTCTTGATTTTTGTACCAATGACCAGACCAATTCGTTCATTTTTAAGCGAGTTATGAGTTTTGGGGCATTTGAGTTTCGAATGTCATGCTTGACATGTATTGTAGAAAAAAATTCTAACTCCCGAGCCCTTCACTCAATCCTAATGAAATTTTGTGTAAATGTACCTGCGACCCCATTCTTATTGTCTGCCAAATATGCAGCGGATTGAACAGTTAAAAAGAAATTCCTGAGACCAAGCGGCGGGTATAGCCAGTACGGGGACTTAAAATTTACATAGTTCTAAGGATGTAAGCAGCCGCGTAATATTTCTGTTGCATGTATATTTCTTGTTTTCCGTTTAGTCTGTATCTACGATAGCGTGTGAACTACTTATGGATGTTAGAACTGTGGAAATTACTGTCATCAAATTTTTACCGAATAAATTTACGTGTTACTGTTTTCGTTATTTCTACATTTATAAAGATTTTATCAATCCTGTTGAAATAAAACAGTCAAACACAATAGTAAACGACACGAGAAAAAAAATCACAACACTGAAATACATGTGCAAAATGCATCAGTCATTGTTTTAAGACTTTACTTCCCCTAAATGTCGTTAACCGAATCCGAGATCCACACCTCAAAATTCTACTTTCGATTTATTTACGACGAAATCAAGATCGGGTCTTTACACCCCCTCCAGACACAAACACGCATCAAAATTTCAAATGACCTCGCACTGTTACCAAACCTGTGTACTCAGACATCTCACACGTTGTTTTTCATCTCATACAAAAATTTAGCTCCTGTCCCGAGCGGAAATGCCCCAAATTCAAAAAGAAATTCGGGAATTATTTCGCGTCAGCCATGTTCTGACGTGAACCTTCGCTCAAATACTGCTTTGACACCTGCAAAGGCTCTGTGTTCTAATCTCACCGGAGCCAATTTCTTTTTCTTTTTCTTTTTTGGATTTTCTAACTAAAATATTCAACATAAAGGGTTGTTGGACTGTAGTACAAGTTGAAAATACTCTTCCATTAAGATTTAGACAAATACTGTCTTTAATTATTAGGGTCTTCCGTCTTCAGCGGAAAACCCTTCCATTATTCTATTGTTTCTTATTAACTTTTCTTATTGTTAAGGTCTTCCGTTTCCAACGGAATACCTTATTGTAATTCTTCAGTTTTCCCCTATTGTTAAGGTCTTTCATTGATGTACTTAACAACATGCAACATTCAAATTGTGGTTCAGCAGCCCAAATAAGGAGATAAGGGCCCGGCCCCTTAAATGTTTTTCTCAGATATCTCAAAAACGGTAACGAATTTCTCAACAAGTGTTGAGAAAAATGTCTTTAAAATTAAATAACCTTTCATTTGATACCAAGAAAAAGGGGCTGGCCCAATATATTAGAGACCTAGAGGGCTTAAAAATCTTATATCTATAGCTCATCGCCGAGGGATATTTTGTAATGGATTATAGAAGCAAATATTATTATATTGCAGTTATGAAGTCCAACAGCATAACGATTTTCTCATGTGTTACGTAATTAGGGGGGGGGGGTTGGGTGCAAAATTCAAAACTTTGATTACCTATACCTCCAAAAGGAATACTATTTTGAAATGCAGTATAGAAAAAGAGGCTCAAAATGATATTTAACATAATCCAACCTTCATAATTTGGTTCAGTAGCCTTAATAGGGAAATAACGGACCGTCCCCTAAAACGTTTTTACAGATATCTCAAAAACAGTAACGAATTTACTAACAACTGTTGAGCAAAATTTCTTTAAAATTAAATGATCTTTCATTTGATACCACGAAAAAGGGGCTTGCCCCATATATTAAGGACCTAGAGGGCTCTAAAATCTGTTATCTCTAGCTGTTTACCGAGGGATATTTTGTAATAAATTATAGAAGCAAATATGTTTATCTTTCAGTTATAAACACCGACAGCATAACGATTGTTTCATGTGTTACGTAATTAGGGGCTTTAAGGGGGTCAAAATCCAAAACTTTGATACCTTTATCTCCAAAAGTAAAATTATTTTGAAATGCAGTATAGAAGAAAACATGCTCGAAAAAAATAAACCTAAAATCAATTTGGTTAAGTGGCCTTAATAAGAAGATAAGGGACCGGCCCCTAAAACTTTTTTTTCTCAGATATCTCAAAAACAATAACAAATTTCTAAACAATTGTTGAACAAAATGTCTTTAAAATTAAATGACCTTTCATTTGATACCACGAAAAAGTGGCTGGCCCCTAATATTAGGGACCTAAAAGAGCTCTTAAGTTTTTTTCTCTAGCTCTTTACCTAGGTATATTTTTTAATGTATTATAGAAGCAAATATATTTATTTTACAACCTTAATCTTGCAACCTTCAAACTTTGGCACAGTGGTTCCAATAAGGAGAAAATGGAACGGCCCCTAAAACGTTTTTCTCTTAGTTATCTCAAGAATGGTGACGAATTTGTAAACACTTGTTGAACAAAGCTCTTACACCTGAAACAAAATAGTAACTTGCCCTTAGAATGTACACCCTGTTTTTCTATTCTTAAACATGTTTAGTTGTTCACAGCAAAATCAAGATCGAACATATATCTCAAATTCTAAAATCAGACGGAAGACCTCCTCGTTGCTCGCAACGAGATCGTGTCTAGTTCTTTATTAATAGGGTTTTCCGTTTTCAACGGAAAACCCTTCTGTTATTCTACGGTTTCTTTTTCTTTATGAAGGTCTTCCGTTTCCAACGGAAGACCTTATAGTGATTGTAAGGTTTTTAAGGTCTTCCGTTTCCAACGGAAGACCTTATAGTGATTGTAATGTTTTTTATTATTAGGGTCTTCCGTCTTCAGCGGAAGACCCTTCTATTATTCTATTGTTTCTTTTTCACTTTTCTTATTAGGGTTTTCCGTTTTTCAACGGAAAACCCTTCTGTTATTCTACTGTTTCTTATTATTAGGGTTTTCCGTTTTTCAACGGAAAACCCTTCTGTTATTCTACTGTTCCTTATTAGGGTTTTCCGTTTTTCAACGGAAAACCCTTCTGTTATTCTACTGTTTCTTATTATTATTTTTTGTTTTTTCCCGCAAATTTTGTGCACGAGATTTCTCGAACATTTTTTGTCTGATTGCTATGAAACTTTCAGGGTATGTAGATGATATTAATATCTCTAGACGTTTTTTTCAAATTTTTAAAATTTACTTCCGGTTATGAGTTATTGCCCTTTAATTGAAAATTGGGGGGTCTTTTGTCCAGAGTTGATCTCGGGAACTACAGACGATAGATGCATGAAATTTGGCGAAATTGTCGGTAACACTTTATAGTTTTGCTGGCATGAAAATTTTGGTAATTTCTTTGTTAGTTGTTGAGCTATTTGTCGCCAAAGTTTAAGATTTTTTCGGGGCTGAAATTTTGTTGCTTTTTGTATTATAACCTTTAAACTAAAAATATTTTGTTAATACATATAGAACAAAAGTTGTTTAAAATAACGAGAGCTTTCACTCAAAATTAAGAAAAAAGGGCTGGCCCCTATAATTAGGGGTCAGCAGCTCATACACGTATTTTTCTGATAGCAAAAATCGTTATCATTTTATGAAAAAAAAATAATTCAGTTATTGTTAATATATTAAATAATGTCATTTGGTATCAAATTAAACAAGTTCTGTGCTATATTTTTTTTCAAATTTCATAAAACAAATATGTGAGAATCGTACATGAACGAGTTAATATGTGTACATAGACACACAAGCGAAGAAATGCCACATTAAGGCCCAGGCATTTACTGCATTACGTTGTGTTGCGTCTTAGATAAATTGTTGTGATACAATTTCATTTTTTTTCATCTATATCATTTATGAATTAAATGAACACACATTATTTAAACGTTCTATGTGCAACTATTTGTCGGGGCGCCCCTGTTTGTAACCCCCGCGCGCGCGCCGAATGTAAACAGTAACGAACGGCATTGTAGAAAAGAGAGAGCCGTAATGCAGAAGAGAAGTTGTGTATTCTTTCTGTGTACACATGCATTTTCAATTTACTGTGAAACATATGAACATGCACAGGGAACAATGCTACATATTTGTTTAAGGAGGATATTTTTCTCGTGTGAATCGTTTACGAGGAAATTCTGACAGCCACACTTCTGTCGACGATCAGCCGTTGATAAGCTACGAGTAATAAAGGAGAAAAGATGGACATTAAAGGGTGTGATTTATGTGGATGTTACTGAAGAAGGTGAGGCTTTTACTCCTTTTAAAGTTTCTTGTTGACTGGTTAAAATTTAGTATATAGTATAGATGTACATGTAAGTACGTGCACACTGTTAGATGTTTTTGTTATGGTGTGGGTGTTTGTTTACTAACGTGTAATTTTTACATGTTTCATGGATGTTTAGACTCGCTCGAGGTTCATGGGGGACTGGAAAGGGTAACTGAATTTATCTATTTAAAAAAATTACAGATTGTGAATTTTCAACTCAAAATTCAAAGCAGAATCTAATTAGAAACATATCATATATTCTTGTGCAGAAGACTCCAAATGTAGTCATGAATACCCTGTAGACATAACTTCAAGTAAATAAAATTGTATACTTCAGACTTCAGAGTTAAAACATGACTTTAATATCTTTATGATGCCGATCATTGTATCATTAAAGAGGTTTAGCAGACCAACAGTACTCGATACATGTACTTGTACATGTAGGTTACAAGTTAGAACTATGCCTACCATTCTACCAGTTCACATAATTTTTCTTGTTTAGCAGTTATGATGTGTACTTAAATTGTCCTTGTTAATGTTTTAAACGTAATTTTTTATTCTCTTTTCTTAATCTGACTACTGGCAGTACTGGCGTGCGAGCAGTTCTCGCCGAGGACCATTTCTCGCTGGTGCACTGTTACATCATATTTTCGTATATAATTTTATGTGTTGATAAAATGACGTAACAATGCACTGGTGAGAAATGGTACTAGGCGAGAACTGATCGCACGCCAATATTGATTAATTACAGACAAAAACTGAAGGTTGCGAGTGTTATTTTTTATTGAACAACATTGTTTAAAATAATTCTTTATATATGTGATGATCAGACTGGTTTGAATACCAGTGCCAGATAGCTCAGTTGGTAGAGCACCTGACTAGAGATTCAGGGGGCCCAGGTTCAAATCCGGGTTTAGTCCTTCATTATTTCTCCCATCCTGTTACAATATTGGTGTTGTGACCAACCCCTGGAACTAACAGGTTAACTCCTGCCAGGGGTGATCTTCGAGGGTGAAGATCATATAAGGGGGGAGAAATGTGACGGTCAGACTGGTTTGAATACCGGTGCCAGATACATGTAGCTCAGTTGGTAGAGCACTTGACTAGAGATTCAGAGGGACAGGTTCGAATCCCAGTTTGTTCCGTCGTTATTTCTCACATCTTTTACATATACATGTATATCAGATATATGACAGATGATTAAGGTCATCACATGTTTTGCAAGATGCAATAAGAGTTAAAAACCTTTACTTTACAACACAATACATTTAAGTGAATATTTATGTTTCTTGTTATTATTTGGTGTGGTTTTCTTGACAGTGTCGCATAAACAATTTACCCGCTCCTAAAACACAAACTTTCTTTTTGTGGATTCAGCTTACCGCTGATTGGCTGCTGTTGCAGCAGACAAATAAGATATGCACGCACAAAACACAATTAACTTATCAGAGAATGAGTTGAGTTTATTTCAACTGTTGGAATTTGGGTATATTTTTTAAAATGTATACTTGTGACAAAACATATATGTGGTACATACAGCTGTAGCTTTATGAAGAAAATTTTGGTTAGACCATATATACCTATCATGCAAGTAAATGATGTTTACAAAAAACTTGCAATTTATACGGTAGTTTTATAAAGATTGACATACATGTAATGTACCACATTCTGTGAAAAATAATCTATTAAAAATTCTTCATTAAGTTGACTCATACATGTTTTATGCTTATTACATAAGTATTGTTTTTAAAACATGTAATTTATAAGAAAATAAACAAAAACCCTCACTAAATTTATTTGCAAAAAAAAACAACACAGTAGAATTGATAAAAAATGGTATACCAGAAGCTAATACCAGTACATGTACTTTGACGCTGTTCGGTGGGTAATATTCCTTTGTAATTTACGAATTGAAATATTGACTGTTGCACTACAAGTACGGTAATAAACTCTCTCTCTCTCAAACTCTCTCTCTCTCTCAATTTGATAAATGTTTATACCTAGGCCTAAAAAAAAAAGTTGTGTGTTTCGGGTAACCCGACCTAACCTACAAAAATGGCCCAATCCTACCATTTTTAGATGCCTGATTTTATCCGACTGTGAATTTTATCTTATTTCCAATAAGAAATACGTTTTTAAACATGAAACAAACAAACATTCTTAGGATTCAGGCAAAAAAATAGATAAAATAAAAAAAATCCCCACCTATCTAACCTAACTTTTCATCAGTGTTACCCTAAACACACTATTTTTTTTTTTAGGCCCTATGAACATTTTTTAATATTATATTAATATTATATGTACTTGATATGCAAATTTTTGATCTTGTACTGCCTAAATGTTATGTCATGTATTGGGAAATGTCATACTTATTACACTGCATGGTCAGTGTATTTTTTTCCAGAAAACACAGCTATTACTAGTACATGTATGTAAACACAGCTAATTATTTTTTTTTTAATTTCAGCTCAAAACAGACTCTTGTGACCACATGGCTTTTACCGGTACCTGTTGATTCTTGTGGGTCAACTCCTGAGATTAACCTGTCACCTCTATCCACATGCATATTCCTTGTGTTCTACAGACTATTTACCGGTAATTCAAATTAAATCCGATAATGCATGAACAATAATGGAACTTGAAGAAAGCATCATGCCATGTTGTGGTTTGTGTTTGATAAGAAATTATGAAAACAAAATTAAGGCTGTTTAAAGAAATTCATAATTGCTGTGAAAATTTGTTTTTCAATAAAAGTATGCAATTATGTTTCCTTTATTTTTTATTTCATAGAGATATTTAGATGTGCTTACATAATTGAAAAATCCCCCCCCCCCTCTATTTAATTGTCTGCATTAAGATTACATGTAGGATATGTAAATGTACATTTGACTTTGAAATAACATCTGCTATGATAATTACTTTTGAAATGAACAAGAAACAACCTATTTCTACCTTTCTAAGGTATATATGCATAAAAAAAGAGAAAAAGCATGTCAAATTTGAACATTTTTCATTGAAATCAACTCTGTCTCCAGCTACCTGGGTGTGTTTGAATTTAATTCTAATTTAAGGCAGATGTCTAACTTGTAGGTTGTAACTTACTGTTTTAGCATGGTTAGAGGGAGACTAGAAATCAGAATAGATTAGATATTTACTAAATATGATTGTTGGCTTATTTTTTCATGAAAACAAGAAATCACAAGCAGGACAGCTGTCTATTTGTTAATTAAAATGGTACAAATCATACAATAAACAAATAAAGATCAAATTTTAGAATCATTGATGATTGTTTTCAAATATGTTGAGAAATGACTCAAGGAAATTGCCACAAGTTTCATAAAATTAGGTAAAACATTTTTAATCATGACTTTTTATGAAAATCAAAAGATGGGGGTGGGAGGGGGGTATACAGTACAGGCAACGCGGATCCCGTGTTTCCCGCGCCCCGTCACGGTATTAACACATCGAGGTGATCGGCCAGGTGAGACAGGTATACCGCGTTCCCATCACGGTAAACTCATCATCTACCTGTCCCCGCCACGGTAAATTTATCGATGGAAAAGTATCGTATACAAGCGGGAGTTATCTCCCCGAATGACAAATAAATTGCATGATTCTTTATATTTAATGACGATATTAACCAGATTTTGACAGAGATTATAATCGAAATACTTGGAGTCTTTTTTACTATTTTTTTTATTTCATAGCTATTAAATAAATTATAAAAGTATTTAATTTAATTCTTGTGGAGCAATTGCAAATAAAATATTTTCGAATCCATTATCATATTTTAAAAAAGTCGTTAAATTAAAAATTATCATGAAATGATTTTAATTGCCAATAAAATTATAAATGCGTACGCAGTGTGATTGTGTTTTCTTAACAATTAATTGGTCCGCCTACATTTGTATTGTTTGTTTTGAAGTCCATGCGTGTCAACTAATGATGAGCAAGTGATTAAAAATTAGGGCTTCCTATAAAATTACCAACCCGGTATTTTTAGCACGTTCCGTTCATTTCTTACAAGGTCTTCTACGTGTAAAGAACATTTTTTGTGAATTCATGTTTTAGTGAATTTGTGTTACGTTACTTTAGGTACATGTATGACCGAGTGTCTACCAGCCTCTCCTTTCTCATCAACTTCTTTGCCACCTTCGAATACGCCTCATTGTAATGCGAAAAATCAAATTAACGTGTATCTCTCTGAACTGAATTATAACAAGTAGAGAGTAAGGAGCCTTAGAGATACACAGAGTTGCATAAAATTATGTAATCAAAAGATATTGTGGGTATCCCATGTCTGGTGTCGTGATGGTGTACCAGCTACCCGCCGTGACGGAGGTCGCGACCGAGCCCCCCCCCCTCTCTCTCTCTCTCTCTCTTAACAGAATAACTAGATATTGTTTTTTTTTAGAAGGAAATTTGTTAAACCGTTCTTATGTTCTTACACATTTCAAAGAAATTTAGAAAATGTTTTGAAAGATTTGCTGTTGATATTTCATGCCGATAAAAAAAAATTTAAACATTTCAGTAAATGTATTGATATCATTTTATGTGTGCATGTACATGTAATTTTATTGAAAGCTACTACAAATATGTAAACCCGTTTCCTGTTATCGTAACCTTACCCCCCCCCCCCCACCGCTTTTTGACTGTCGAAGTTAACTTCATTTGACTTTAGTCCCAATTGTTTTACACAAAGGTGTGAAACCGTCGCACTGACAGGAAATCACTCTACGCTTGAACGCACAGAATACACAGGAATGAGGCAGGTAGATAATCTGTGTAACCTTTGACCAAGAAGAATTCTACATGCATATCAAACAAGTTTACTAATAGTTATATCAAATAATTGATTCATTTTACTGCGTTATTTAACCGATAAACGTGTTGAAGATGTTCCTTCCCGCAAAAAACCTCCATTATAAACTAAACGAGAGATAAAGAAAAAACACAACGAATTAAACTTTCCAAACACAGCATATCATGCACCACGAACATTTTAAAATAAACTTAACTGTTAAACGTACTTCTTATTTTCTTGATTAAAAATAAAATTAATAGAACGAAACTTTATCATGGAGGAAACACGTGGTAAAGCTAGCGGGCTGATTTGATTGACAGGTGCAGCATGTGGACTCAAATCTGAAATTGCATGATGGATTCAATCACAGTGTACCATATTCTTTTATGAATACTAATTTTATGAATATTAAGTATTGGATATATTTAGTATATTTCACATCAGTGTACGTTAAATTACGCCTAAACGCCCTCTCTCTCTCTCTCTCTCTCTCTCTCTCTCTCTCTCTCTCTCTCCTGTAAGGTGTTGTGCGATTAGACGAAGCCGTACGCGATATAAATTTTTCTTTTGTCTTGAATAGGTGTGAAAACCCTCAAAGGCATGTCGTTTTCTACCCTGAGTTTGTTAATCACTACATGTATACACCGAAAATGATCGTGACTTAAACTTTATATGTATACACAGGAAACGCATACTGATAACACGTTAGATTCCATGTGCTTTAACGCAGCACCAACTCAATTATATCAATGATAATTTTATTATTGAATGGAAAAATAGATTTGTTAGTTGATTCCCGACATTTGTTCATTTCTCATTTTAAAACATAGACATGTATTGACAGTTTACGGCGCTATGCGTGTCAACTTATAAAATGAGAAGATAAAATTGCTCTGCATTGATACGAGTTCATCTAATGAAAATATTTAATTTTAAGATTGTTATAAAAACAGGATTATCAACTAATAGAAATAATAACCGAAATAAGCACGTCAAATACAAAAATATGTGTTCTTATTTACACATCACAAAACTTAACAGCGTAATAATCATGTTATGTTGTAATTCGAATGTAGTTTCCGATTTTATGAAATTGTATTTCATAAATATAATTTATTAATTCTATAACAATATGGACAACAATTTATTTACAATGCACCTGTTATGCTTGAATCTGAAGTCGCATATTTGACGTGGATTTACGCGACCTGCATTGCCTGTAATGTACAGTACAGGTAAAGTAACAACAACAAGCAGCAGCAGGAATAACGGTAAATCACACCGTCGCGGTGTCATCACGGTCGCAATCCATACCGCGATCAAAAACCGCGATGGTGAATCGCGGGAACGATAAAAATACCGTGACGGTAACGCGGGCCAATACGGGATCCGCGTTGCCTGTACTGTACATGTAAGGATATTTCTAAATGATGTGAAGCTTTTATCATGATTATATAATGTAGATGCATGTTGTATTGAATAAGGTTTCTTTTTAAAGGTGGTTGAACAACAATTGACCTCTAAAAGGTCAGGTAAAGATGTTTTTACTATGGAGAACCCTGTAAATCTGTGTTTACTAATGGAAATTGGAAATGGTGGGTTCACTTAAATGGCCATATTTTTATTAAACCTCAATGGAATTTGCAATATGTGGTATTCTTTTTCTCAGAATTGCATTAGCTTTCTTATTTTAAGACAAACCGTCTTTTCATAAAATGTTAGTGTACTAAGTTAAAGGTACAAGGAACAGTTTTGGATAAAGAACCATCAATATTTTTGTAAAATTGATAGTGACTGTACTTGAAGATTTACCAGTGTTGCGTAGATTCATGAAATGAATTTTAATGTTTATCGATAGTTAATGGGATGTCTCTTAATGGAATTGGTAAGCAATATTTAGGCCCCTAATTTTAAGTACATGAGAAGCAGAAATAAATTGTGAAACTTGCCGCTATGACAGATGTGTTGACTTTACAGTGAAATTGAAGGTTACAAACGGGAGGTTATATAACATGAAATGTAGGTGGATGGGATATTATATGCCTATTTAGTATTTACTGGGTATGAGGAAAATAGCAAGTTTATTGTCCCCCAAGACAGCAACTATTTAATGAGGCAAAGCCAAGGGAAATAGTTGCTGTGGAGTGGGACAATAAACTTGCTATTGTCCGAATAGTCAGTCAATTGGTATTTCATTATTCAGAGAAAACTTTATTTGTCAGCGATGCAGAATTTCTTGATGATAAACAAATTAGAGTTAAATCAAACTTTGTATTTAATGCAGCGATCTTATAAGGTCAGAGGTGTTCCGAGTTTAAGGTGATATGGGACACTTCCATGTTGTGACGTATTGTTTATCGAAATAAACAATAAAATAAAGTGTAATTATATAAGTACATGTAGTTTCTTTTCAAAAATGGTCACCTAACTCCTTAATGCAGTGGGTTAGAGGGTTTACTAGGAACCTGTAAGTCATGAGTTCGAATCCCGCTGGGGTTTTTAGCTCACCTGAGCTGAAAGCTCAAGTGAGCTATTCTGATCACATTTTGTCTGTCATCCGTCTATCTGTCTGTCTGTCCGTCTGTCTGTCCGTCTGTCCGTCTGTCTGTAAACTTTTCACATTTTCAACATCTTCTCAAGAACCACTGGGCCAAATTCAACCAAACTTGGCACAAAGCATCCTTAGCCTAAGGGGATTCAAAGTTGTGAAAATTAAGGATCACGCCCTTTTGCAAAGGGAGATAATTAGAAATTTATGAAAAATTTCAAGAAATTTTCAAAAATCTTCTCATGAACCATAAAACCAGGAAAGCTGAAACTTGTGTGGAAGCATCCTCAGGTAGTGTAGATTCTAATTTGTGAAAATCATGACCCCTAGTGGTAGGGTGGGGCCACAATGGGGGGGGGGGGTCGAAATTTAACATAGGAATATATAGAGTAAATCTTTAAAAATCTTCTTCTCATGAACCATAAGACCAGGAAAGCTGAAACTTGTGTGGAAGCATCTTCAGGTAGTGTAGATTCTCATTTGTGAAAATCATGACCCCCGGGGGTAGGGTGGGGCCACAATGGGGGGTCGAAGTTTTACATAGGAATATACAGAGTAAATCTTTAAAAATCTTCTTCTCATAAACCATAAGACCAGGAAAGCTGAAACTTGTGTGGAAGCATTCTCAGGTAGTGTAGATTCTAATTTGTGAAAATCATGACCCCAGGTGGTAGGGTAAGGCCACAATTGGGGGTCAAAATTAAACATAGGAATATATAGAGTAAATCTTTAAAAATCTTCTTCTCATGAACCATAAGACCAGGAAAGCTGAAACTTGTGTGGAAGCATCCTCAGGTAGTGTAGATTCAAAGTTGTGAAAATCATGACCCACGAGGGTAGGGTGGGGCTTAAATGGGTGGTCGAAGTTTAACTAAGAATATATAGAGTAAATCTTTAAAAATCTTCTTCTCAAAAACTAATCAGCTAGGAAAGCTGAAACTTGTGTGGAAGCATCCTCAGGTAGTGTAGATTCAAAGTTGTGAAAATCATGATCCCCGGGGGTAGGGTGGGGCCACAATGGGTGGTCGAAGTTTTACATAGGAATATATAGAGAAAATCTTTAAAAATCTCTTTCTCAGAAACTAATCAGCCAGGAAAGCTGAAACTTGTGTGGAAGCATCCTCAGGTAGTGTAGATTCAAAGTTGTGAAAATCATGACCCCCGCGGGTATGGTGGGGCCACAATGGGGGATCAAAGTTTTACATAGGAATATATAGAGTAAATCTTTAAAAATCTTCTTCTCAGAAACTAATCAGCCAGGAAAGCTGAAACTTGTGTGGAAGCATCCTCAGGTAGTGTAGATTCAAAGTTGTGAAAATCATGATCCCCGGGGGTAGGGTGGGGCCACAATTGGGGTCAAAGTTTAACAAAGGAATATATATGGTAAATCTTTAAAAATCTTCTTCTCAGAAACTAATCAGCCAGATGATTCTTTATAATTGTTAAGACTTTGGCCCCAGGACAATTCTTTGGCCTCACAAGAAGGTTCAGAGTTTGATATTATACATATATTACATGGCTTCGAGGGTGACATACCAGAATATTTGCCCTGAGGTGACGGAAATGCCCTGGAGTGTTATGTCGCCCGATGCCGAAGGCAGAGGGCGACCTAACACTCCAGGGATTTCCTGTCACCGAGGGACAAATATTCTGGTATTGTGGCCCGTGAATACATGTGATATATGTTATATAACATTTTTAAACAAATCAAACTCGGGTTATCAACATATTTATTTTCATGTAATTCACAAGGTAGAAGCAAATGTATTTAAAACAATCATGCTTGAGTTTAACACTTTTGTCGTATTTGCCGAATTTTTTTCATCAATTAAACTATCGAGTTCATCTGAATCTAGATGAACAAACTGCAGACGTTGGCCTGGCATGTTTAAAATTCGCGGATCTGTTTAGGTTTGCTTAGCAACTGGCTCGTTGAATTTCGAACCCGACGTAATTAATATGCAGAATTCTTGCACGCGATGGTGATATTACAGTTTCGGGAGGGCAATATAACTATTTCCTGTGAAATATAACTGTTTCCGGGAGGGCAATATAACTGTTTCCGGTGTGATTCAGCAATTTTCAGGGCATAGTAATAAAATCATCTCAATTGTGACATAACGAGAAAACTTATTCAAAAATGGTATATACGTTTATATCCCATATATAAACAATTGTTAAGGATCTTTTTGAGAACTGCAATACTCAACATATGATATGACTATAAAATCATCCTGTTAGAAAAGGGACTAATGATAATAAACATAAGAATATCCAGGGGAAAAATGGATTTTATTTATACAGGATCTACATGTATTATTGTACATTGTCCAGATAGTTTGTATTATGACTCCATTAAGCTGATTTTATCATACGTATTGTTCCTCAGGTGAGCGATGTGGCCCATGGGCCTCTTGTTACAATTTTTACCTTTTCAAATATTTTTAAAAGCTATTTTTTGGTTAAATATTGTAAAATTTGAAAATTCTAAACCGGTGAAAATTTTTCAATTATATAGTACTTTAATCCACATTAATATCGACAGATGTCCCATACCACCTTAAAAAGGAGGGAAATCAAATTCTGCTGATGAATGGTTTTGATGACTATTCACCAAGGGCAGATAGCATGGATACTATTTTAAATTAGATAAAAAGGCATGTTTATGCGGGCGCCTTCTAGTGATCAATTTGTCCGTCTGTCCATCCGAGATTGCTTGACTGGAGCATAGCTTCTCTCCCCTTGGCCCAATCTGGCTCATACCTCATCCACAGGGTTCCTTTGGTTGAAGGATGCGCAGTGACCTTGAACCATGTTTTTAGGTATAAGGTTAGGGTCATAGCAGAATTATATATATAAAATCCTTGTCTGGGGCATATCTTTTTTCCCTTTGGTCCAATCTGGCTAATACTCGCAGAGTGTCTATATGGTTGAACGATGTGCAGTGACCTTGCATGAAATTTCTAGGTAACGGGTGAAGATCATATCGGATCAAGCAAAAATCCTTTTTTGAGAGCTTTTATAATTTCTACTAACCCCTATTTGGCTCAGACTTCACATAAGCAGAGCTTTTGAGTAAAGGGTGAAAGGGTGTGTAGTGACCTTGAACCTATTTTCAGTGAAAAGAAACTGTGAAGGTCATAGCAGAATTATATTTTTAAAAATCCTTGTCCGGAGTATATCTTCTCTCCCTTTGCTCCATTCAGCCTCATACTTCACCCACATGATGCCTTTGATCAAAATATATGCAATGACCTCGAATGATATTTGTAGATGAAGAGTCAAGGTTATATCAGAACACACAAAAATCCATATTTTAAGAGCATAGATATACTCTCCTTTTAGCCCCTATTTGGCTTATATTTTACCTTTACAGAGTTTATTGGTTAATGGCGTGCAGTGACCTTGAACCAAGTCTGTCAATGTGAAGGTCATAGCAGATCTTTTTAAAATTAGTTTTAAATAGTAGATTATTTTCCAAATATGCTTAATCTTGGTCAGATTGAACAAAAATGCATGTATGTTAGGGGGAATGAAATTGAATTAAAAGTTCTATGCCAGCTGGAAAAATTTCAAGTTATAGGTCAAGGTCAAAGCTGAATTCTCTGAAATAACATAAGCGGGGCCCTTTGAAATGTTCACCATTTCAATGCTGTCTGGTTCATAGTAATTTTACATAGAAAATATTCACAAAAGTACAGTAAAGTAAACTTTACATCGATAAGTTTCTGACAATTAATGACGCAACGAGCACATAGTACGAAAGGTCAACCTTTTGAAAAGCAGTGAAGAGGAAAAGTTGCTCAGAATTATGTTTTAAACAAAATTGATTTTTTACATAAATTTTAATTTTGCATTCTGGGTTAAGAAAAAAGATGTTAGTTCAAGGTAAAGTAAACTTGTACCTAAAATGAAGTCAAATTTGTTAAGTCGTACTTAAACACATTGTTTTTTTTTTGTTAAGTCGTTCTTGAAATGGTTAAAGGGTACCTGCAGCCAAGCCGATGTGAAACATATGTCAAAGATTTTATTTACCAAAATTTAATGCAAAAAACCGCATCGAAATCGATGCGAAAATATCGGAGTTACGCCGCTTCAAAGTGGCTATTTTTACCTGCTTTGGGAAATCTAATCAAGAGAAAACAGAATTGGGCGATAACGAGGCTTCAGCGGAAGTGACGTCACGAGGTCAACAGGAGGGAAATTCCTTTGCAAAGCTATACAAATTAAATTCGATTTTTCAGCCAAAATGATTGACATAGGTCAGATGTTTTGACGTATCTAGTTATTTTAAGTATTGCAGATTTAGAAATTTATATCCGTAATTCTTTTATTACAGTCAGATTTCTTTTTAAAGGATTTTAAAATTTGCTATTTTCGTCGCCTTTTTACCGATGAATACAATAACTTAAAAACGCTTGCATGGGCATATTTATGTTCATTATTCATTTTTGATTACATTATATCCTTTCACACACGAGTGATCTGAGACAATGACACAGGTAAACTAACGAAGCCACTGCTCCAGACACACGTGTACCTGGGGTATGTATACACAAGGTACACGAGTCTGGTGAACAAAGAGAGGGTTTCACACCTCTAGACTGGTATATTGATTTGTGTATAATTAGCTACTCAATTGTTTTAAAAAAAAAACAGACAAATATATTAGACTCTGTAAAATCAATCATTCGTAAGCTAGGCCTAATACATGTGTATAGTCCGTCAATCACTGAATAAAGAATCATGCATGAGACTATCAAATAGTAAAACTAGTGTTCGAAGTAAATGCCTTTATTGTTACTTATCTAATCACTTAAATAATGACCAAATTTACAATTCAGCAATTTAAACCCTTTTTTATGTGATCAAGTATTTATTTCGGAAGTAATTACGCTGGTCTTTATCATGAATTTCTTATTTAATAAGTGCAACTTTCTCAGTTCGAGCGCTATGGTAAGCAGTTTACTTATTCTCAAAAGAGAATAGCAGTTTACTTAACGCTTTAACTCCATATAGCTTAAATTGTTATACTGACAACGATTCATTATGAAATCTGAATAAACTTGAACATTTTGACAAAGGATGTAACTAAATGTAAAATGAAATTCCATTATCGTATTTTTACTGAAAGAATACGAGACAGACTTAATCATGCAGCCATCTTGGACTTTCGCCTTGATCCGTTTATAATCCCGTGTTTGTATTTTAAAGAATGCATACTATTTTGATTGTTATTGGTCGGATATCAATATTATTGAATAATCGACCGACATTTGTAATTTTATGCTTTATACGAAGAATAGACCCCGCGTTACCTTTTACGAAATATGCATTATCAGTTAATAATGTCACGGAAAAACCATTCGAAAGAATGACAATATTAACAAAATATGTTTCTTATAACAATAGTGATTTGATTAATTGTCAATTTGTTACATATGGTGTGCATTTATATGGAAAATGTGTTACACATTTGACTAAATTCATGAAGCAAACAATTTTCCGAATTCGGCATTTTTGTTCGATAAAATACGGGTTTAACCTCAAACAACAGTATATTTAGTCATCCAGGGTTGATATGGAAATAAAACAACAGAAAAAAATGTTCAGATATCGATAAAACAATGCAAGAAAACGAACAGTTTTCCTACGATATTCCTGTTTCTCATACAGCGGTGTTGACCCCGTGACGTCACAGCTCATCTCGCGCCAAATCGGCTTGATTCAAAACTCGTTCAGGTGTGAAATCGGGTTTTCCCCAAATATCTCGAAAACTACTTATGCGATCGCTGTAAAATTTTCAGGATGATGTTTTTACACATAGATCTCCATTATATCAAAAATTGACCGGGACTGCAGGTACCCTTTAAGAGTTTTTGGTTAAGTCGTACTTAAAAACATTAGGATCATGTTAAGTTGTACCAAGAATCATTCGATTTTTTTAAATCTTTTTGTACTTAGGTTTCTTTGTTACTAGATTAAGAACTCTGCTTCTTAGACGTACTTCTAGCGTTGCTTTCGACATTAGCGGAAAACCCACTCGTTGCTCTGCAACGAGCTTTGCTCTAGTTATTATTATTTTTTTTTATCCGCAAATTTTGTGTAGGCCATTTCTCGTACATTTGTTGTCTGATTGTTATGAAACTTACAGGGTATGTAGACAATGTTAAGGTCTAGGGACGGTTTTTTCAAATTTTTAAAATTCACTTCCGGTTATGAGTTATTGCCCTTTAATTGAAAATTGGGGGGTCTTTTGTCCAGAGTTGATCTCGGGAACTACAGATGATAGATGCATGAAATTTGGCGAAATTGTCGGTAAAATTTTATAGTTTTGCTGGCATGAAAATTTTGGTAATTTCTTTGTTAGTTTTTGAGCTATTTGTCGCCAAAGTTTAAGATTTTTTCGGGGCTGAAATTTTGTTGCTTTTTGTATTATAACTTTTAAACTAAAAATATTTTGTTAAAACACATAGAACAAAAGTTGTTTAGAATAACAAGAGCTTTCATTTAAAATTAAGAAAAAAGGGCTGGCCCTTATAATTAGGGGTCAGCAGTCCATAAACGTTTTTTTCTGATAGCTAAAAACATTATCATTTTATGAAAAAAAAATAACTAGATTACTTTTAATAAATTAAATTTTGTCATTTGGTATGAAATTAAACAAGCTCTGTGCTATATTTATTTGTAATTTCATAAAACAAATATATGCGAGAATCGTACATGAACGAGTTAATTGTCTACATAGACACACAAGCGAACAATGCCGCTTCCGGGCGTAGCATTTGTTATTGTTCTGATTAAATTTCACGGTTTTATTCTGTTTATCTAATTCATTTATAAATGCAATGAACATACACAACTACTTATTTAAACGTGCTATGTGTCCGCGCAGAACAAATCTCTGTTGGCGCCCCTGCCTGTAACCCCAAATATAAACAGCGACGAACGGCATTATGGGAAAGACAGAGCCATGGATGCCGAAACGCAGAGGAGAAGTTGTGTATTTTTTCGCCGTACATGTTGTACGTTCACGTGCACTTTCAATCCACAGTGAAGCGCATGAACATGTACCGGGAACACTACTTCGTATTTGTATATTAAGGAGGGATATATTCCGGTACATAGAATTACCGAAATACCCGGGATTTACCGAAATACCCGGTAAAAACACCGAAATACCCTTCAAAAACCCCAAAATGCCCATTATTACGCCAAAAAGAGTGTATGATAAGTGTTGTATATAGATAGTTATTGTATATAAAGTTAATTTATTGAATAAATCAGCCGATTTTCGTGGTTATTGATTAAAATGCAATTCTTCCAAGAAAGACAACTCTTTCATTAAATTTAGTTTTTAACCTGTTGATAAAAACCCAATGTAACTAAATCTATATAAATCTTTTTATTAATTTATTTCTTGTGAATAACAATAATTAAATTTATTTTGAATAATTCATTTGAACTGGACATAAATGTTTTCATCTCATTATTTAACAGGTTAACAGGGTATATGGGAGGAAATAAAGATAGAATGAAAGGAATATCTATGGTATTATCATGTCAAATTATTATATGATATTACAAAATAAAAGCTGATAAACTGTAATTTTTAATTCTTAGGTATTTTGTTCTGGGAATAAAATTTCACACCTCTATTCGAGTGAAAAGCAATTCATGCAAGAGTTATCGTTCTTAATCTAATGTCTACACACGTTAAAAATTGCTATTTATGTCAAAATACTCACATTATCAAACTGAAAATTGGGGAAATACATTTAATCACTTAGATTCAAACTATGATGTTAAATATTTGTGCTCAATTGAGGCATTTTGGTGTTTTTGAAGGGTATTTCGGTGTTTTCACCGGGCATTTTGGTAAATCACGGGTATTTCGGTAAATCTAGTTACCCGATATATTCTTCATACTTGTTTGAACCGTTTGAATCGTTTACGAGGAAATTCTGACAGTCACAGTAGGCCTACTGTCGGCAGATGTTTACGTTTACATTGATCAGCTGTTGATAAGCTGATAAGAGTTACGAGTAATAACAGAAAAAAGATGGACATTTAAAAGTGTGATTTATGTGGATGTTACTGAAGAAGGTAAGTCTTTTTACTCATTTTAAAGTTTGAACTTTCTTGTCTTTAGCACACTTGGTTAAAATGTCAGCATGTAAACTAGTTAACATTTAGTCTATAGATGTGTACATGTAAGTACGTTCACACTGTCACTGATGTATGTTATTTTGTTAGTTCAGACAAAATAATTCCTTTTAACAGAGTTGAATCCCAAATGTTTACCTTTTACTTTTTTTTTACTTTACTTTTTACCAGAATTTGGTTTGAATTACAATTCAATTTATTGACAAATCCACATGTGGCGAAAGTCATACATACAGTATACAAATATAGTATTTTCTTATGTTATGTGCATCACGTATGAAGTTACAAATATTTCTCGCTCGAGGTTCATGGGAGACTGGAAAGGATGACCAAATTTATCTATTTAAAAAAACAACAGTTTGTGAATTTTCAACTCAAAATTCAAAGCAGGGTCTAATTAGAAACACATGATATATTCTTGTGCGGAAGACTTTAAATGTAGACATGAATACCCTGTAGACATGACATCAAGTAAATAAATTGTATACTTCAGAGTTAAAACATGACTTTAATAATTTTATGATGCCGAACATTGTATCATTAGAGAGGTTTAGCAGACCAACGGGTACCCGGTACATGTACATGTAGGTTACAAGTTAGAACTATGCGTACCTGTTCACATAATTTTTCTTGTTTATAGCAATTATGATGTGTACTTAAATTGTCCTTGTTCATGTTTTAAATGTAATTTTTATATTCTCTTTTTTTAATCTGACTACTGGCAGTACTGGCGTGCGAGCAGTTCTCGCCGAGGACCATTTCTTGCTGGTGCATTGTTACATCATATTTTCATATATAATTTTATGTGTTGATAAAATGACGTAACAATGCACTGGTGAGAAATGGTACTAGGCAAGAACTGATCGCACGCCAATATTGATTAATTACAGACAAAAACTGAAGGTTGCAAGTGTTATATTTTATTCAACACCATTGTTTAAATAATTCTTTATATATGTGACAGTCAGACTGGTTTGAATACCAGTGCCAGATAGCTCAGTTGGTAGAGCACCTGACTAGAGATTCAGGGGGCCCAGGTTCGAATCCCAGTCTGTTTCGTCATTATTTCTCCCATCTTGTACATATATATCAGATATACATGTATAACAGATGATCTTAAGAGTCATCACATGTTTTGCAAGATGCAATAAGTGTTAAAAACATTAACTTTACAACACAATACATTTAAGTGAATATTTATGTTTCTTGATATTATTTGGTGTGGTTTTCTTGACAGAGTCACATTCAAGTCAGTGTCAGCTACATTATGCATAAACAATTTACCCACTCCTAAACCACAAACTTTCTTATTAGTGGATTTAGGTTACCACTGATTGTCTGCTGTTGCAGCAGACTAATAATATATGCACAGACAAAACACAATGAACTTATCAGAGAATGAAAAATTCATCGAGTTACTTTCAACTGTTGGAATTCGGGTATTTTTTTTTACAATTTACATACTTGTGACAGAACATATATGTGGTACATACAGCTGTAGCTTTATGAAGAAAATTTGGGTTAGACCATATATACCTATCATGCAAGCTAAATGATATTTACAAAAAACTTGCAATTTATGGCGCACGAAATATACGCTAGTTTTATAAAGATTGACTTACATGTAATGTACCACATTCTGTGAAATATAATCTATTAAAAATTCTTCATTAAGTTTACTCATACATTTTTTATGCTTATTACACATAGTATATTTTAAAACATGTAATTTATAAGAAAAGAAACAAAACCCTTGCTAAATTTATTTGCAAAAAAAACAAACCAGTAGAATTGATAAAACATGGTATACCAGAAGCTAATACATGTACATTGACGCTGTTCGGATGGGTAATATTCCTTTGTAATTTACGAATTGAGATATTGACTGTTGCACTACAAGTAATAAACTCTCTCTCTCTCTCTCAATCTCTCTCTCAATTTGATAAGTGTCTATACCTAAGAAAATTTTTTAATATTGCCTAAATGTTATGTCATGTATTGGGATATGTCATACTCATTACACTGCATGGTCAGTGTATTTTTTCCAGAAATACTATGCATATGTTAATGTAAACACAGCTATTACTAGTACATGTATGTAAACACAACTAATTTTTTTTTTTTATTTCAGCTCAAAACGGACTCTTGTTACCACATGGCACCACATGGCTTTTACCGGAACCTATTGATTATAGTGGGTCAGCTCTTGAGGTTAACCTGTCACCTCTACCCACATGCATATTCCTTGTGTTCTACAGACTATTTACTGGTAATTCAAATTAAATCAGATAATCCAAGAACAATAATGGAACATTAAGAAAGCATCATGCAATGTTGTGGTTTGTGTTTGATAAGAAATTATGAAAAACTAAATTAAGGCTGTTTAAAGAAATTCATAATTGTTGTGAAAATTTGTTTTTCAATAAAAGTATGCAATTATGTTTCCTTTATTTTTTATTTCATAAAGATATTAAGATGTGTTTACATATTTGAAAAATCAACCCCCCCCCCCCCCCCCCCCATCCAATTGTCTGCATTAAGATTACATGTAGGATATGTAAATGTACATTTGACTTTGAAATAACATCTGCTATGATAATTACTTTTGAAATAAACAAGAAACAACCTATTTCTACCTTTCTACTCTAAGGTATATATGCATAAAAAAAGTAGAAAAACATGTCAAATTTGAACATTTTTCATGGAAATCAACTCGATCCGTCTCCAGCTACCTGGGTGTGTTTGAATTTAATTTTAATTTAAGGCAGATGTCTAACTTGTAGGTTGTAACTTACTGTTTTAGCATGGTTAGAAGGAGACTAGAAATCAGAATAGATTAGATATTCACTAAATATGATTGTTAGCTTACTTTTTTCATGTAAACAAGAAATCACAAGCAGGACAGCTGTCTATTTGTTAATTAAAATGGTACAAATCATACAATAAACAAATAAAGATCAAATTTTAGAATCATTGATGATTGTTTTCAAATATGTGTGAGAAATGACTCAAGGAAATTGCCACAAGTTTCATAAAATTAGGTAAAACATTTCAAACCATTACTTTTTGTGAAAATCAAAAGATTGGGGGGGTGGGTATACATGTAAGGGCATTTCTAAGTGATGTGAAGCTTTTTATCATGATTATATCATGTAGATGTATGTTGTATTGAATAAGGTTTCTTTTTAAAGGTGGTTGAACAACAATTGACCTCTAAAAGGTCAGGTAAAGATGTTTTCCCTTACCAAAATAAAAGGCCTCTGGCAAACAGTTGCCGCAAATTTGCAGAGAGGTTGCTGCAAATTTGCGAAAAACAGTTGCAGCAAATTTGCGGCAAGTTCAGAATTCGTATGCAAATTAGCTTCTGGCAAACTGTTTGCTGCAAAGTTGCGGCAAGTTCAGAATTCGTATGGAATTAGCTTCTGGCAAACTGTTTGCGGCAAAGTTGCGGCAAGTTCAGAATTCGTATGCAAATTAGCTTCTGGCAAACTGTTTGCGGCAAAGTTGCGGCAAGTTCAGAATTCGTATGCAAATTAGCTTCTGGCAAACTGTTTGCGGCAAATTTGCAGCAAGTTCAGAATTCGTATGCAAATTAGCTTCCGGCAAACTGTTTGCGGCAAATTTGCCGCAAGCTTACAGATAGACATAGCAACTTCAAGATATTACAACATAAGAAAAACAATTAATATACACTAATAATCATTTAATAATGAGTTACTAATACATGTACTATGCTTTTCAATCAATTAACAAATAACTTCTACTGGTGATTAACAAAGATGTTGTTTAACTTAAATAGTTGCAGCAAAATTAGAGATAAAGGACACAAGTAATTAACTTAAAATTTTACACATTTTATAAATTTCAAAAATAAACACAAAACTGATGAACAAACCATATTGAAATTTGTACTCAATTAGTACTCAACCGATAGGTGATGATTTGTTGCTGCAGATCGATAAACTTGAATGCAGTTTGATCACAACATGCATGCACAGATGGACTTGTCAAAAGTTCACAATGAGCGAAGTTCAAACCATATACCATATTTTTCGGAAATTAGGTCGATACTTTTACCGGTAGTTCACAATTAAGCCCTGCACGGTCACTGGTCATGTTACAATTAATCACGGATTCTTTATGGCATTCTCGATGTCTTTTTTATGACGGTCTCCTGTACATGCTCTCCGATTTAATTTCACACATAAACAATATCACACAAATAGCCGAATATCACAATAATACCCACAATGGAATGGTCAGACTTCAGCACTGTTGTTTATATGCTTTTCTACGTAAGTCTTACACAAATTCTGTCTTCACTCTTTTTTGGTTGCATCATTTAATCATAAAATCAGTGGGGTTTTTTTTTGGCATGGTTTTCTTTAGGTCTGTGTAACCCAGTCACCAGGGCAGACACCTATTGGGAAGATAAATGGATTTCATATAAGCACAATTGTTTTCAGATTAAAACAAGTTAGCCTATCATATACTTACTCAATCTATAAATCTATATAAAGCTACAAATTTGCACTAGGCCTACTCTAACTCTGACTATGCGAGTAGAACATGAATTCTTTTATTTAAGTAATAAAAATGTAAATCATATGAAATGTACTTTTACACTATGTAATGATAATTTCCTAAATTTGGCGTTGTTTAAATAAATTTTAATCATTTGTTCATGCATCACAACGATGTCAATAACGAGCGTTTTGCTCGATTCGACACCCCGCATTGTCATAGGGACGGCCTTATACTGTTAAACTCATTATAAAAGATCACAGTCTTTCGTTTTATATTCCAATAACTGTTTAAACTGCCATTCAACGAAATATGTTTTCATTACTTCACTTACTTTTTCAAAAACGTGCTCATGATCATATGCATGATCATGCAGATGGTGCATGCAGTGGCCTTGGGTGTTGAGACTCGATTCATTCACTTATATTCGTCCTCTGTTTAGCCGTGGATTTTCCAAAAGTAAACACTCCATTGACAATGTTTCTTTTACCTTGTGCACAGCCTTATTCCCTTATTTTCATTCACTTTACCATCTCGGTGATGGCAGACAACATGGCAGCATCGAATGTGAAAATTGGCGGCTATAGCTATTGATCGACCAATCAGCGCGCGCGTAGCTTAACATTGAAACAAAAGTAAAAGTAGAAACAAACACTGAACAGCATAACGTTACGGAAAACTCTTCAATCTACATGATTCAACATCAAGCGGTTTATATACTCAAATCCAAGTTGACTGATATTTGAACGTAGGAAAAAAGAATATAGCATAACAAAAGAACAGACAGGTTGGTGTTCACGTAATACGTGGGGTCTGGGGGGGGGTCATTATGAAGCATCATGCGATTAAAGTTGATCTTATTTTCGTAATAATAAACATTTTTATCGAGACTATCTTAGAATAAAACTTAAATCCAAAAATATTAATTAGATTTATTTTTTCTCTATACACAAATTATAAAAGCAATTCATTATAATCGACAGTCTTAAATTTGTGCTGAATGTGTATAAAATTGTATAAGTCTTATTTCTGGTAAAGCTTTGCCAAGCTTAGGAAGTAAAAAAAACGGAGAAAAAAGAAGAAATGTTTGTGATAAACTTCTGGCAAATTTTTAGGTGTTTGCCAAAAGTTTGCCACTTCTGGCGAAGAAGCTGCAAACATAATTGGGTGTCTGGTAAACTTTTGGCAAAATATAAGAGGTTTACCAGAAGTTTGCTACTACTGGCAAAGATCGGCAAACAAGTTCTAAAGTTTTCTGGTAAACTAATCAGTTTGCCGAAAATTTGCGGCAAGTTTGCTGCAAGTTTGCCGCAAACAATTCATTTTGGTAAGGGTTACTATGGAGAACCCTATAAATCTGTGTTTACTAAAGGAAATTGGAAATGGTGGGTTCACTTAAATGGCCATATTTTTATTAAACCTCAATGGAATTGGCAATATGTGGTATTCTTTTTCTCAGAATTGCATTAGCTTTCTTATTCTAAGACAACCCGTCTTTTCATAAAAGGTTAGTGTATTAAGTTAAAGGTACAAGGAACAGTTTCGGATAAAGTACCGTCAATATTTTTGTAAAATTGAGAGTGACTGTACTTGAAGGTTTATCAGTGTTGCGTAGATTCATGAAATGAATTTTAATGATTATCATTAGTTAGAGGGATGTCTCTTGTTGGAATTAGTAAGCAATATTAAGGCCCTCTTTTTGGAATTGGTAAGCAATATCAAGGCCCCTAATTTTAAGTACATGAGAAGCAGTAAATAAATAAATTGTGAAACGTGCGGCTATGACTGTTGTGTTGACTTTACACAGTGAAATTGAAGGTTACAAACACAGGTTATATAACATGAAATGTAGGCGGATGGGATATTATAAACCTATTTATAATACTGGGTATGAGGACAATAGCAAGTTTATTGTCCCCCAAGACAGCAACTATTTCATGAGGCAAAGCCAAGGGAAAAAGTTGCTGTGGAGTGGGACAATAAACTTGCTATTGTCCGAATAGTCAGTTAATTTGTATTTTATTATACCAAAGAAAACTTAATTTATTTGTCAGCGATACAGAATTTCTTGATGATTATCAAACTTTGTATTTAATGCAGCGATCTGATTAGGTCAGAGGTGTTCCTAGTTTAAAAAGGAGGGAAATCGAATTCTGCTTATGAATGGTTTTGATGACTATTCACCATGGGCATATAGCATGGATAATATTTCAAATTAGATAAAAAAGCATGTTTATGTGGTGCGCCTTCTAGTTATCAGTTGATGTCCGTCTGTCCATCCGAGATTGCTTGACCGGAGCATAGCTTCTCTCCCCTTGGCCCAATCTGGCTCATACCTCATCCACAGGGTTCCTTTGTGTAAAGGATGTGCAGTGACCTTGAACCATGTTCTTAGATATAAGGTTAAGGTCATAGCAGAATTATATATATAAAATCCTGTCTGGGGCATATCTTCTCTCCCCTTGGTCCAATCTGGCAATCCCACAGAGTGTCTCTATGGTTAAATGATGTGCAGTGACCTTGAATGAAATTTCTAGGTAAATGGTGAAGATCATATCGGATCATGCAAAAATCCTTTTTTCAGAGCTTATATACTTTCCACTAACCCCTATTTGGCTAAGACTTCACATAAGCAGAGCTTTTGAGTAAAGGGTGTGTAGTGACCTTGAACCCATTTTAAAGGTAAACTGTGAAGGTCATAGCTGAATTATATTAAAAAAATCCTTGTCCGGAGTATATCTTCTCTCCCTTTGCTCCAATCAGGCTCATACTTCACCCACATGATGCCTCTGATCAAAGGATTTGCAATGACCTCGAATGATATTTGTAGATCAAGTGTCAAGGTCATATCAGATCACACAAAAATACATATAATTTAAGAGCATACATATACTCTCCTTTAAGCCCCTATTTGGCTAATATTTTACCTAAACAGAGCTTATTGGTTAATGGCGTACAATGACCTTGAACCAAGTCAATGTGAAGGTCATAGCAGATCTTTTTAAAATTAGTTTTAGACTTTAGATTATTTCCAAGATATGCTTAATCTTGGTCAGATTGCACAAAATGCCTGTATGTTAGGGGGAATGAAATTGTTCTAGAAGTTCTTTGCCAGCTGGAAAAATTTCAATTTATAGGTCAAGGTCAAAGCAAAATTCTCTTAAATAACATCAGCGGGGCCCTTTGAAATGTTCATCATTTCAATGTTGTCTGGTTTATTGTAATTTTACATAGAAAATATTCACAGAGGTATAATAAAGAAAAACTATACATCGATAAGTTTCTGACAATTGATGATGCAACAAGCACACAGTACGAAAGGTCAACCCTTTGAAAAGCAATGAAGAGGAAAAATTGCTCAGAATTATGTTTTAAACAAAATTTTTTGGTTGATGGCCCTGTTAAGGAGTTTAAGGGTTCGGCCCCTAAAACACAGTGTTTCAGATATCACTTGAACGGTCAACAATTCTTGAACAATTGTTGAACAAAATATGTTTATATTTACGAGACCTTTTATTTGATATCAAAAATATGACTGGTCTCTCAAGTTAGGGGCTAGGAAGGCTCAAAAGCTTAACTTTTTCCGGAGCAATATTTTGTCATTAATCATAAATGCTGAAAGAGCTTATCAACCTCAATTTAAAACTGAAATCCATTTCTTATTCGGACGATTGAATGCGGGATATCAGCATTAAAAAATTGATTTTTACAGAAATTTTAATTTTGCATTCTGGGTTAAGAAAATAGATATTAGTTCAAGGTAAAGTTAACTTGTACCTTAAATGTAGTTTATATCAATTTGTTTAGTCGTACTTAAACACATTCGGATTTTTTGTAAGTCGTTCTTGAAATGGTTAAGGTTTTTTGTTAATTCATTCTTAATACCATTCGGGTTTTGTTAAGTCGTACCAAGAATCATTCGATTTTTTTTTATCTGTTTGTATTTAAGTTACTTTTGTTACTAGATTAAGAACTCTGCTTCTAAGAGGTACCTCTAGCGTTAAAGGAAAACCCACTCGTTGCTTTGCAACGAGCTTTGCTCTAGTTATTTTTTTTTTTATCCGCAAATTTTGTGGAGGCCATTTCTCGTACATTTGTTGTCTGATTGTTATGAAACTTTCAGGGTATGTAGACAATGTTAATATCTAGAGACTTTTTTTTAAAATTTTTAAAATTCACTTCCGGTTATGAGTTATTGCCCTTTAATTGAAAATTGGGGGGTCTTTTGTCCAGAGTTGATCTCGGGAACTACAAAAGATAGTTGCATGAAATTTAGCAGAATTGTTGGTAACATTTTATAGTTTTGCTGGCATGAAAATGTTGGCAAAATGTTTTTTAGTTTTTAAGCTATTTGCCGGTAAAGTTCAAGGTTTTGGGGGGTCTGAAATGTTGTTGCTTTTTGTATAATAACCTTTAAACTAAAAATAATTTGTTAATACATATAGAACAAAAGTTTTTTAGAATAACAAGAGCTTTCATTTAAAATTAAGAAAAAAGGGCTGGCCCCTATAATTAGGGGTCAGCAGCTCATACACGTATTTTTCTGATAGCAAATATCGTTATCATTTTATGAAAAAAAAATAATTCAGTTATTGTTAATATATTAAATAATGTCATTTGGTATCAAATTAAAAAAGTTCTGTGCCCTATTTTTTTTCAAATTTCATAAAACAAATATGTGTGAATCGTACATGAACGAGTTAATTTGTCTACATAGACACACAAGCGAACAAATGCCGTTTTAAGGCCCAGGCATTTACTGCATTACATTGTGTTGCGTCTTAGATAAATTGTTGTGATTCAATTTCATTTTTTTTTCATCTAGGCTATATCATTTATGAATTCAACTACTTATTTAACACGTTCTAATCGGCCACGCAGAACAAATGTTTGCAATGTTTGTCGCGGACCCGCGAATGTAAACAGTAACGAACGGCATTGTAGAAAAGAGAGAGCGTAATGCAGAAGATAAGTTGTGCATTTTTCGGTGTACACATGCATTTTCAAGTTACTGTGAAACATATGAACATGCACAGGGAACAATACTACATATTTGTATAAGGAGGGATATATTCTCGTGTGAATCGTTTACGAGGAAATTCTGACAGCCACACTTCTGTCGACCATGTCGACGGATGTTTATGTTTCCATTGATCAGCCGTTGATAAGCTATGAGTAATAAAAGGGAAAAGATGGACATTAAAGTGTGTGATCTATGTGGATGTTACTGAAGAAGGTGAGACTTTTTATTCCTTTTAAAGTTTCTTGTCTATAGTGGTTAAAATGTCAGCATGTTAACTGTATGGTGTTTATCTACCTAACACTATCTATATAATAACCGTGGGTTGCCCCGAACTCACCTATACATCTTGTCTGGTAGCTGTCAGCTTCTAGAATAGCCTGCCCGAGCGGATTCCCGCCCTCTGACGTCATGGCTACTAGGTAGCTCGTACTAGAAATGGTTCCACGAACACCACACTCCCCTCCGTCTTCTTTCTGGGGAGCCAGTCCCACCTACAGGTGGGACCACCGATCTTCAGGGGGGCAATCACGCCCATCCCAGCAACAGCCGGGATGAAAATCAGCCGGGCGGCCAAGGCCATATCAAAACTGGCCTCCGCCCGTAGGGATGATGGTAGCTCACCCTACCACTCCTGGAGGATCAGGATGTGCACCCTGCGAGCTCCAGGGTAACCCCGCGGCATCTCCGCCAAAACGTACCCCCCGGTCAGGGCTCCAGGAGGGGGACGAGGGTACTCCGGGTTGGGGGCGAAACTTGCTCCTGCTCCCGGGCGCCAGGGTTCTTTGAGAGGAGTAGGTCACGTCTGGTGCTAACAGAACTTCCGAAAAACTAGGAAGTGGGAAAGCCATCCCGGCAACAGTCGGGATGGCAAGTCACAAGGGCAGGGCCCATCTCCACGACAAGGGCCAACACACACACACACAAAGGAAAATCCAGGGACAGTCCAAGTCGTTTTGGGTTGCTGGTTCAGTCCGGGAAGGGCAGCTCCGCTATGTCTGGTCAACAAGACATGCCGTACGCAATTCTGAGGGCAAAGAGGGTCTCGGTGGTACATCCATCACTTCTATCAGGACGCCAGGACTGGGGTACTTCGAGTTTGTTGCCTCTCCTTGGTGCTGTCCTCCGGCAGGAACTTTGAAATACTCCTTCGCTACCTCAGGGCTGCTCTCCATAATTCTCGGCTTAACTGTAGTGGCAGCCTGAACATACAGATCTTCATCCCGCGAGACTGCTCCCTGAATCTGGGGCACGGAGTCATCCACCAAGTCCACCATGGCCTCAGGGCATCTGGATTCTGTAGGGATCTCCTTACTGCGCTGCATTTGTCGCCCCGGATTACTGTCTGTCGGGGTAACTTCACCATTTCCCAAGACCGCAGCTTTCAGCCTCTTGTGTCGCACCCTTCGCCTACCACGCTTCCTCCTGCACCCGATAACGGCACCAGAGGTGTCCTGATCCCCACATGGGTCACCTGCAGGGGGTTTCCTCAAACTGTTCATCTTATCCCGGGTCAGCCGGCACACAGTGCGAAGCTGCCCGCTTTCCATGGGCTGTGAACTGCCCATCTGTGTCTTTGTATCTGCAACTGCTCGACGGGCACCACGGTAAGGCAGAGGACAATCGTCTCTAGCACCTCCTTCCGTCTTCCGTCTGACATAAGTGCGACATTCTCTCCGAAAATGGCCAGACTTCCCACACTTAAAACAGTTGCTTGTCCTTGGGCCAGGATGCCTTCTGGGGAGGCCAGTCATCTGGGTCCCAAGCCGAGTTGAGTCAAGTACTTCATTGAGAGTCTTCTCTAGCAGCTGCACTTTTCCCCTCAACTCCCGGATCTCGCTCTCAACTTCGCCACATCCCCCATATTTAACAACCCCCATCGAGTCCTCTCCATTGCAGTCCACGACATCAGGGCACTCAGACTCGACAGCGAGTTCCTCACGTGGCCGCACCTTGCACTCTGCACTCCAGTCTGCAGGGGCTGACACTCTGCTCCCTGGAACCTCAGATTCTCCATTGGAGAACAGATCAGGCGAAGGTGAGCTCTCAAATTGCACCTTAAGTCCACTGTGTTCCCTCCTGCTCTTCATACAGGAACGCACCTCCACCACCAGTGGGTTGGAACCTGACTTCCGGGAAGTCTGCTCCGTGGTACAACCATCCACAGGGGGCGTTTCTGTTCTGTCACTTCTATCCGGTGTCATCATGCGTACCGTTCTAATAAGCTGACTCTCGCTAGCGGCTCTGCTCCTAAACTGGGGTCCTCTGCTATAGTCCTCCGCCGGACAGGCACCTCGGTTGGACAGGGGGCTATCCCAGTCCCCACTAACACTTCCTTCCGACTTCTGTCTAGCATCCAGAGGGCAATCCCTGCAGAAGTATCCAATCTCTCTGCACTGGAAGCACAGGCCTGCTTCCTCTCTCGCAGCACCATCTCCAAATCGTACACCCGGCTCCACAAGTCCTGTATCTCACTATTCTCGGGCTTAACTGGGGTTCTCATCTCTTCAACAGCTTCCTCTAATTGACAAATGCGTCTGTGCCATTCTTGCATTTTCCTACTCTCCTCGTCTGCTTCTCTCCTAGATTCCACTGTCTGGTCATCTTCCGCCATCTGTCTCGCGGTCACATGCTGAGAGGGCCTTCTCCGCCGCGAGTGCTGGTAAAACTGCATCCGGTCCAGTGCCTCCTCCACAGTCTTAGGGTTACCGTCCAAGGCGTACAGGCCGGCGTCCACATCCTTCGCACCATAACACAGGCGGGGTATGGCCTGAGTGTGGATATCTGGCAGCTGGGGGAAAGCTCGGGTGGCCAATACAAGTACACGATCTGCCCACTCCTTCAGGGACTCACCACTATTCTGGGTCGCCGATTGGAAATTAAGTTGATGAGTGAGGTCTGGTGCCGATGAGCCAAAGCGCTTGTCGAACTTCCGGAGTATTTCGCTGAACCTCAGGCGGGGGGTAGTCTCCAGCATCAAGGTGTAATACTCACTGGCCGGGCCCTCCAGGAAGAAACAGAATTGATCGTGTTGCTCGGTCTCATTCCACTGTTGGCTGCGCGAAAGGCGAACAAACTTATGAAGGAAGGCTTTCCAGTTGGACTTGCCATCATAGCGGAGATCCTTATATCTAGGTCTATTCCGGACGGTCGGGTGGCTAGAACTGGCTGGTAGTGCGGTATAGTCTCGAGGATTGAACTGCATCGCAGGCTCCTGCACATTTCCAGGTGAGCCATAGGTCGCGACGGGTGTCTGCAAAAACTCCGGGACCCCACGAGACACTGCGGATGACCTCGCGTACTCCGGGGGTTGGTGAGACATTGCAGATAACCGCGCGTATCCATGGGGACTGCAAGACGCAGCGGGAGTCCGCGCGTAACTTGCATGGGGAGGTACATCCCTAGCCGGGGGCTCATATTCATGGGGTACTGGGACATATGTATGGTCACCCAGGGGATGGGGTTCCCCAGACAAGGGCTCATGATACTGTGGCTGGACTTGCGCTATTCTACCTCCCTCTCCCCCAGGATTGTTGGGCTGGGAGGAGGCCACATGTGTTGGGACCGCATAACCTGTAAAATACTGGTGGCGTCCGGACATTGTCCCCCCCTGCGCAGCTAAATACTGATCATCCCAGGGCTGGGGTGTGGGGTAATAACAGCTGGGTGCAACCGGCTGGGTTACAGCAGTGCACATGCGCAAACCAAAGGATCCCTGTGAGGTATGGACCAAGGACTCCTGGACCCTAGTGGCAAGGTACTCCCCCCCAGGGGGAGGATGGCGAGGCACCCCATGAGGGGGCCTACTACCTGACATCGAGTTACTATTCCCAGGGGCAGGGGTAGGCTGAGCAAGTGAAGCTTGGGGTTGAAAATCAACAATCTGGGGTGCATGTGGCAGATCCACAAGCTGCCCTTGACTTACATTAGCAGGGTCCTGGGGATGGGTGGTGGAACTAGTAGGGCAATAGCTACAGGGCTGGGGTGTGGGCTGGTATGCAGGCCTGACAGGCCCGCCGGGCATGGGGTTGGAGGGGGACGGGGTGATGGGGGAATCCAGGTCTAGCAGGTGGGGTCTCAGGTCCCCTTGAACATGAGGCGGATGCAGCGGGGTGACTCCAATGGTATCCTCAGGCCCTCGGTCGACAGGAACATCCCTAACAGTTGGGTCACACTGACGGGTAAGGGCCACATGGGAACGACGTGACATGGGGACCCCTACATAATCGCTGGGCGGGACAAATTCCCTATAACCAACTGGTGAACTGCATCTAAACGAAGACCCGGGGGACACCCCCAGCTGAATACTACTGGCTGGCCCAGGCACAACAGAGTGTGCCACAGTGACCTCTGGCTCCCTTACTGTACCCTGCCAAACCCCCCTCCCACACTGGGGATAGCCTGCCTGCCCCCCTGGAAAGCGGGATGGGCCGGCAGCCTGACCTACCCTAACAGTGCTCGGAGTACAGTAACCCATATCACCCGGAGTTCTAAAACCGACATTATCTGGGCCATGATGTCTGCCACTAATATACCCAAACTCCTCATCGGGAGTTAAAGTGTCGTCTAACCCCAAGGCTTGCAAAGCCTCTTCAAACGAAACATTCATGACGAGCGAATGGTGCAATACACAAAAATGTTCGAAGTCAAAATCAACACAGACTATGCGAGAAAATGCAAAAATATGTGCTAAATGCAAAAAACAATACCTATCAACAATGCAATAAAACTTTAAACGAAAAAAAAACTATGCACAAAATATGCAAAGGTGAAAGTAAATTCACGAATTAACCCTACAGTCCTAAGCACGTGGCGAGCCCCCAAAATGGCGGCTACACCCGTATATCTATAAAAAAAAACGAAAACGCCTAATGAACAGCTTTGACACTTTGCAGGAAAAAAATTTTCCTGTCTAATATATACCGTGAGTTCAGGGCCGCGAGTTGGGCGCCAATATGGTGTTTATCTACCTAACACTATCTATATAATAACCGTGGGTTGCCCCGAACTCACCTATACATCTTGTCTGGTAGCTGTCAGCTTCTAGAATAGCCTGCCCGAGCGGATTCCCGCCCTCTGACGTCATGGCTACTAGGTAGCTCGTACTAGAAATGGTTCCACGAACACCACAACTGGTTAACATTTAGTCTATAGATGTACATGTAAGTACGTGCACACTGTCACTGATGTATGTTATTTTTCTAGTCCAGACAATATAAATCCTTTTAACGGAATTGAATCCCAAGTGATTTACCTTTCACTTGTTTTTTTCTCCTTTTTACTAGAATTTTGTGTAAATTACAATTCAATTTAATATTGAGAAAATCCACATGTGGCGAAAGTCATACATACAGTATACAAATATACATGTAGTTGGTACTGTACATAGATTTTCTTATGTTATAGTGCATCACGTATGAATTTACAAATATATCTTGATGATTTAACATCTGCTGGGTTAAGAATTTTATAAGAATTACAGAGTTAGATGTTTTTGTTAAGGTGTGGGTGTTTGTTTACTAACATGTAATTTTTACATTGTTTACTGGATGTTTAGACTTGCTCGAGGTTCATGGGTGACTGGAAAGGATGACCGAATTTATCTATTTAAAAAAAATCAGATTGTGAATTTCAACTCAAAATTCAAAGCAGGGTCTAATTAGAAACATATGATCATATTCTTGTGCGGAAGACTCCAAATGTAGACATAAATACCCTGTAGACATACATGTAACATCAAGAAAATAAAATTGTATACTTCAGACTTCAGAGTTAAAAAATGACTAAAAAGTCTTTAATATTTTTATGATGCCGATCAATGTATCATTAGAGAGGTTTAGCAGACCAACGGGTACCCGGTACATGTACTTGTATATGTAGGTTACAAGTTAGAACTATGCGTACCACTCTACCAGTTCACATAATTTTTCTTGTTTAGCAGTTTTGATGTGTACTTGAATTGTCCTTGTTAATGTTTTAAATGTAATTTTTCATTTATATTCTCTTTTTTAATCTGACTACTGGCAGTACTGGCATGCCAGCAGTCGAGGACCATTTCTCGCTGGTGCAATGTTACATCATATTTTTGTATATAATTTTATGTGTTGATTAAATGACGTAACAATGCACTGATGAAAAATGGTACTGATCGCACGCCAATATTGATTAATTACAGACAAAAACTCAAGGTTGCAAGTGTTATTTTTTATTGAACACCATTGTTTAAAATAACTTTTTATATATTTGACGGTCAGACCGGTTTAAATACCAGTGTTCAGTTGGTAGAGCACCTGACTAGAGATTCAGGGGGCCCAGGTTTAATTCCATGGTTTGGTCCTTCATTATTTCTCCCATCCTGTTACAATATTAAGGCTTGGACGATTCTGTACTTAGCCGATTCGGTACATATCACGATACATGAGATGCGATACGATACATATCACGATACATTGCAACTAAATGAAAACATGAATAAGGGTTAAAAATTTATTCAATCTGTCGATGTATTACCGCATGTCCAAAGTTATTTTGATATATTTAAAATGAGCGTTGCACAATTTACAAATTACTTAAGTCTCATATACACTACTTTTTCATTAACAAGTAATCCAAAAGTTGTCCACACTCCAGATTTAGCTTCCTAACAGGTTTGACAACTTTACGAGGTTTTCCGCCGTCTTTGTACTTTCATATTAGGCGTGCAGACTAAAAATAGCCGATATATGAAGCTCAGATATTTTTGGAAAATAAAAAAAGTCCGGTTAGGTATCGTAATGTATTAATGGTAAATGTAACGATCCAAATATCCTCAAAATAAATACCGTGATATGCATCGGTGGATCGTTCCATCCCTATACAATATTGGTGTTGTAACCAACCCCTGGAACTGACAGGTTAACTCCTGCCAGTGGAAGAGCCAGGGGTGATCTTTGAGGGTGAAGATCATTTATAGGGGGGGGGGGGAATGTGACGGTCAGACTGGATTGAATACCGGTGCCAGATACATGTAGCTCAGTTGGTAGAGCACTTGACTGGAGATTCAGAGGGCAAGGTTCGAATCCCAGTCTGTTCTGTCACTATTTTTCCCATCTTGTACATATATATCAGATATATTACAGATGATTATAAGAGTCATCACATGTTTTGCAAGATGCAATAATTGTATTAAAACCTTTACTTTACAACACAATACATGTAAGTGAATATTTATGTCTCTTGATATTATTTGGTGTGGTGTTCTTGACAGCATCGCATTCAAGTCAGTGTCAGCTACATTATGCATAAAGAATTTTACCCGCTCCTAAACCACAAACTTTCTTATTAGTGGATTCAGCTTACCGCTGATTGGCTGCTGTTGCAGCAGACTTATAATAAATGCACGCACAAAACACAATGAACTTATCAGAGAATGAAAAATTCATCGAGTTACTTTCAACTGTTGGAATTTTGGTATTTTTTAAATTTTAATTTAAGGCAGATGTCTAACTTGTAGGTTGTAACTTACTGTTTTAGCATGGTTAGAAGGAGACTAGAAATCAGAATAGATTAGATATTCGCTAAATATGATTGTAAGCTTACTTTTTTCATGAAAACAAGGAATCACAAGCAGGACAGCTGTCTATTTGTTAATTAAAATGGTACAAATCATACAATAAACAAATAAAGATCAAATTTTAGAATCATTGATGATTGTTTTCAAATATGTGTGAGAAATGACTCAAGGAAATTGCCACAAGTTTCATAAAATTAGGTAAAACATTTCAAACCATTACTTATTGTAAAAATCAAAAGATGGGGGGGGGTATACATGTAAGGGCATTTTTAAGTGATGTGAAGCTTTTTATCATGATTATATCATGTAGATGTATGTTGTATTGAATAAGGTTTCTTTTTAAAGGTGGTTGAACAACAATTGACCTCTAAAAGGTCAGGTAAAGATGTTTTACTATGGAGAACCCTGTAAATCTGTGTTTATTAAAGGAAATTGGAAATGGTGGGTTCACTTAAATGGCCATATTTTTATTAAACCTCAATGGAATTGGCAATATGTGGTATTCTTTTTCTCAGAATTGCATTAGCTTTCTTATTCTAAGACAAACCGTCTTTTCATAAAATGTTAGTGTACTAATTGCAGTTAAAGGTACAAGGAACAGTTTCAGATAAAGAACCGTCAATATTTTTGTAAAATTGATAGTGACTGTACTTGAAGATTTACCAGTGTTGCGTAGATTCATGAAATGAATTTTAATGTTTATCAATAGTTAATGGGATGTCTCTTGTTGGAATTGGTAAGGCCTAAAAAAAATAGTGTGTTTAGGGTAACACTGATGAAAAAATTAGGTTAGGTAGGTGGGGATTTTTTTTTTATTTTATCTATTTTTTTTTGCCTGAATCCTAAGAATGTTTGTTTGTTTCATATTTAAAAACGTATTTTTTATTGGAAATAAGATAAAATTCACAGTCGGATAAAATCAGGCATCTAAAAATGGTAGGATCGGGCCATTTTTGAAGGTAAGGTCGGGTTACCCGAAACACACAACTTTTTTTTTTTTAGGTCTAAGCAATATTAAGGCCCCTAATTTTAAGTACATGAGAAGCAGTAATAAATTGTGAAACTTGCGGCTTTGACTGTTGTGTTGACTTTACACAGTGAAATTGAAGGTTACAAACGGGAGGTTATATAACATGAAATGGAGGTGGATGGGATATTATATGCCTATTTAGTATCTACTGGGTATGAGGACAATAGCAAGTTTATTGTCCCCCAAGACAGCAACTATTTCATGAGGCAAAGCCAAGGGAAATAGTTGCTGTGGGGTGGGACAATAAACTTGCTATTGTCCAGATAGTCAGTTAATTGGTATACTATTATAACGAAAAAAAACTTTATTTGTCAGCGATGCAGAATTTCTTGATGATAAACAAATTAGAGTTATCAAACTTTGTATTTAATGCGGTGATCTGATTAGGTCAGAGGTGTTCCGAGTTTAAAAAGGAGGGAAATCAAATTCTGCTGATGAATGGTTTTGATGACTATTCACCATGGGCAGATAGCATGGATACTATTTCAAATTAGATAGAAAGCAAGTTTGTGTGGGCGCCTTCTAGTGATCAGTTTGTCCGTCTGTCCATCCGAGATCGCTTGACCGGAGCATAGCTTCTCTCCCCTTGGCCCAATCTGGCTCATACCTCATCCACAGGGTTCCTTTGGGTTAAGGATGTGCAGAGACCTTGAACCATGTTGTTAGGTGTAAGGTTAAGGTCATAGTAGAATTACATATATAAAATCCTTGTCTGGGGCATATCTTCTCTCCCTTTGGTCCAATCTGGCTAATACTCACAGACTGTCTCTATCGTTAATCGATGTGCAGTGACCTTGCATGAAATTTCTAGGTAAAGGGTGAAATATCATATCGGATCATGCAAAAATCCTTTTTTCAGAGCATATATACTTTCTACTAACCCCTATTTGGCTCAGACTTCACATAAGCAGAGCTTTTGAGTAAAGGGTGTGTAGTGACCTAGAACCTATTTTCAAGGTAAACTGTAAAGGTCATAGCAGAATTATATTAAAAAAAATCCTTGTCTGGAGTACATCTTCTCTCCCTTTGCTCCAATCAGGCTCATACTTCACCCACATGATGTCTTTGATCAAAGGATTTGCAATGACCTCGAATGATATTTGTAGATCAAGTGTCAAGGTCATATCAGATCACACAAAAATCCATATTTTAAGAGCATATATATACTCTCCTTTTAGCCCCTAATTGGCTAATGTTTTGCCTAAACAGAGCTTATTGGTTAATGGCGTGCAGTGACCTTGAACCATGTCAATGTGAAGGTCATAGCAGATCTTAATAAAATTAGTTTTAGACAGTAGATTATTTCCCGGATATGCTTAACTTGGTCAGATTGAACAAAAATGCCTATATGTTAGGGGCAATGAAATTTAATTAGAAGTTCTATGCCAGCTGGAAAAATTTCAAGTTATAGGTCAAGGTCAAAGCAAAATTCTCTAAAATAACATCAGCAGAGCCCTTTGAAATGTTCACCATTTCAATGTTGTCTGGTTCATAGTAATTTTAAATAAAAATATTCACAGAGGAATAATAAAATTAAGTAAACTATACATCGATAAGTTTCTGACAATTGATGATGCAACAAGCACATAGTACGAAAGGTCAACCCTTTGAAAAGCAGTGTAGAGGAAATGTTGCTCAGATTTATGTTTTAAACAAAATTGATTTTTTACGGAAATTTTGATTTTGCATTCTGGGTTAAGAAATTAGATGTTAGTTCCAGGTAAAGTTAACTTTTACCTAAAATGAAGTCAAATTTGTTAAGTCGTACTTAAACACATTCGGATTTTTTTGGTAACTCGGTCTTAAAATGGTGATTTTTTTTTGTTAATTTGTACTTAAAACCATTCGGATTTTGTTAAGTCATACCAAGAATCAATTGATTTTTAAAATCTTTTTTGTGCTTAAGTTACTTTTGTCATTAGATTAAGAACACTGCTTCTTAGAGCTACTTCTAGCATTACTTTCGACATTAGCGGAAAACCCACTCGTTGCTTTGCAACGAGCTTTGCTCTAGTTATTATTATTTTTTTTTTTCCCGCAAATTTTGTGCACGAGATTTCTCGAACATTTTTTGTCTGATTGCTATGAAACTTTCAGGGTACGTAGATGATATTAAGATCTCTAGACTTTTTTCAAATTTTTAAAATTCACTTCCGGTTATAAGTTATTGCCCTTTAATTGAAAATTGGGGGGTCTTTTGTCCAGAATTGATCTCGGGAACTACAGATGATAGATGCATGAAATTTGGCGAAATTGTCGGTAACATTTTATAGTTTTGCTGGCATGAAAATTTTGGTAATTTCTTTGTTAGTTTTTGAGCTATTTGTCGCCAAAGTTTAAGATTTTTTCAGGGCTGAAATTTTGTTGCTTTTTGTATAATAACCTTTAAACTAAAAATATTTTGTTAATACATATAGAACAAAAGTTGTTTAGAATAATGAGAGCTTTCATTTAAAATTAAGAAAAAAGGGCTGGCCCCTATAATTAGGGGTCAGCAGCTCATACACGTATTTTTCTGATAGCAAAAATCGTTATCATTTTATGAAAAAAAATTAATTCAGTTATTGTTAATATATTAAATAATGTCATTTGGTATCAAATTAAACAAGTTCTGTGCTATATTTTTTTTCAAATTTCAGAAAACAAATATGTGAGAATCGTACATGAACGAGTTAATATGTCTACATAGACACACAAGCGAACAAATGCCACTTTAAGGCCCAGGCATTTACCGCATTACGTTGTGTTGCGTCTTAGATAAATTGTTGTGACTCAATTTCATTTTTTTCATCTATATCATTTATGAATTCAATGAACACACATTATTTAAACGTTCTATGTGCATCTATTTGTCGGGGCGCCCCTGTTTGTAACCCGCGCGCGCGCGCCGAATGTAAACAGTAACGAACGGCATTGTAGAAAAGAGAGAGCCGTAATGCAGAAGAGAAGTTGTGTATTCTTTCGGTGTACACATGCATTTTCAATTTACTGTGAAACATATGAACATGCACAGGGAACAATACTACATATTTGTTTAAGGAGGATATTTTTCTCGTGTGAATCGTTTACGAGGAAATTCTGACAGCCACACTTCTGTCGACGATCAGCCGTTGATAAGCTACGAGTGATAAATGTGACGGTCAGACTGGTTTGAATACCGGTGCCAGATACATGTAGCTCAGTTGGTAGAGCACTTGACTAGAGATTCAGAGGGCCAGGTTCGAATCCCAGTTTGTTCCGTCGTTATTTCTCCCATCTTTTACATATACATGTATATCAGATATATGACAGATGATTAAGGGTCATCACATGTTTTGCAAGATACAATAAGTGTTAAAAACCTTTACTTTACAACACAATACATTTAAGTGAATATTTATGTTTCTTGTTATTATTTGGTGTGGTTTTCTTGACAGTGTCGCATAAACAATTTACCCGCTCCTAAAACACAAACTTTCTTTTTGTGGATTCAGCTTACCGCTTATTGGCTGCTGTTGCAGCAGACAAATAAGATATGCACGCACAAAACACAATTAACTTATCAGAGAATGAGTTGAGTTTATTTCAACTATTGGAATTTGGGTATTTTTTAAAAAGATTTATACTTGTGACAAAACATATATGTGGTACATACAGCTGTAGCTTTATGAAGAAAATTTTGGTTAGACCATATATACCTATCATGCAAGTAAATGATATTTACAAAAAACTTGCAATTTATGGCGCACGAAATATACGCTAGTTTTATAAAGATTGACATACATGTAATGTACCACATTCTGTGAAAAATAATCTATTAAAAATTCTTCATTAAGTTTACTCATACATGTTTTATGCTTATTACACATAGTATTGTTTTTAAAACATGTAATTTATAAGAAAATAAACAAAAACCCTCGCTAAATTTATTTGCAAAAAAAACAACACAGAAGAATTGATAAAAAATGGTATACCAGAAGCTAATACCAGTACATGTACTTTGACGCTGTTCGGTGGGTAATATTTGTTTGTAATTTACGAATTGAAATATTGACTGTTGCACTACAAGTACGGTAATAAACTCTCTCTCTCTCAAACTCTCTCTCTCTCAATTTGATAAGTGTTTATACCTATGAAATTTTTTTAATATTATATTATGACTTGATATGCAAATTTTTGATCTTGTACTGCCTAAATGTTATGTCATGTATTGGGATATGTCATACCTATTACACTGCATGGTCAGTGTATTTTTTCCAGAAATACTATGCATATGTTAATGTAAACACAGCTATTACTAGTACATGTATGTAAACACAGCTAATTATTTTTTTTTTATTTCAGCTCAAAACAGACTCTTGTGACCACATGGCTTTTACCGGTACCTGTTGATTCTTGTGGGTCAGCTCCTGAGATTAACCTGTCACCTCTATCCACATGCATATTCCTTGTGTTCTACAGACTATTTACCGGTAATTCAAATTATGCCATGTTGTGGTTTGTGTTTGATAAGAAATTATGAAAAACAAAATTAAGGCTGTTTAAAGAAATTCATAATTGTTGTGAAAATTTGTTTTTCAATAAAAGTATGCAATTATGATTCCTTTATTTTTTATTTCATAAAGATATTAAGATGTGTTTACATAATTGAAAAATCAACCCCCCCCCATCCAATTGTCTGCATTAAGATTACATGTAGGATATGTAAATGTACATTTGACTTTGAAATAACATCTGCTATGATAATTACTTTTGAAATGAACAAGAAACAACCTATTTCTACCTTTCTAAGGTATATATGCATAAAAAAAAGAAGAAAAACATGTCAAATTTGAACATTTTTCATGGAAATCAACTCGATCTGTCTCCAGCTACCTGGGTGTGTTTGAATTTAATTTTAATTTAAGGCAGATGTCTAACTTGTAGGTTGTAACTTACTGTTTTAGCATGGTTAGAAGAAGACTAGAAATAAGAATAGATTAGATATTCACTAAATATGACTAAATACTTTTTTCATGAAAACAAGAAATCACAAGCAGGACAGCTGTCTATTTGTTAATTAAAATGGTGCAAATCATTCAATAAACAAATAAAGATCAAATTATAGAATCATTGATGATTGTTTTCAAATATGTGTGAGAAATGACTCAAGGAAATTGCCACACGTTTCATAAAATTAGGTAAAACATTTCAAACCATGACTTTTTATGAAAATCAAAAGATGTGGGGGGTATACATGTAAGGGTATTTCTAAGTGATGTGAAGCTTTTATCATGAACAAGAAACAACCTATTTCTACCTTTCTAAGGTATATATGCATAAAATGTAGAAAAACATGTCAAATTTGAACATTTTTCATTGAAATCAACTCTGTCTCCAGCTACCTGGGTGTGTTTGAATTTAATTCTAATTTAAGGCAGATGTCTAACTTGTAGGTTGTAACTTACTGTTTTAGCATGGTTAGAAGGAGACTAGAAATCAGAATAGATTAGATATTCACTAAATATGATTGTTAGCTTACTTTTTTCATGAAAACAAGAAATCACAAGCAGGACAGCTGTCTATTTGTTAATTAAAATGGTACAAATCATACAATAAACAAATAAAGATCAAATTTTAGAATCATTGATGATTGTTTTCAAATATGTGTGAGAAATGACTCAAGGAAATTGCCACAAGTTTCATAAAATTAGGTAAAACATTTCAAACCATTACTTATTGTGAAAATCAAAAGATGGGGGGGGGGGGGTATACATGTAAGGGCATTTCTAAGTGATGTGAAGCTTTTTATCATGATTATATCATGTAGATGTATGTTGTATTGAATAAGGTTTCTTTTTAAAGGTGGTTGAACAACAATTGACCTCTAAAAGGTCAGGAAAAGATGTTTTACTATGGAGAACCCTATAAATCTGTGTTTACTAAAGGAAATTGGAAATGGTGGGTTCACTTAAATGGCCATATTTTTATTAAACCTCAATGGAATTGGCAATATGTGGTATTCTTTTTCTCAGAATTGCATTAGCTTTCTTATTCTAAGACAAACCGTCTTTTCATAAAATGTTAGTGTATTAAGTTAAAGGTACAAGGAACAGTTTCGGATAAAGTACCGTCAATATTTTTGTAAAATTGAGAGTGACGGTACTTGAAGGTTTATCAGTGTTGCGTAGATTCATGAAATGAATTTTAATGATTATCATTAGTTAGAGGGATGTCTCTTGTTGGAATTGGTAAGCAATATTAAGGCCCTGTTGTTGGAATTGGTAAGCAATATCAAGGCCCCTAATTTTAAGTACATGAGAAGCAGTAAATAAATAAATTGTGAAACTTGCGGCTATGACTGTTGTGTTGACTTTACACAGTGAAACTGAAGGTTACAAACACAGGTTATATAACATGAAATGTAGGTGGATGGGATATTATATACCTATTTACTGGGTATGAGGACAATAGCAAGTTTATTGTCCCCCAAGACAGCAACTATTTCATGAGGCAAAGCCAAGGGAAATAGTTGCTGTGGAGTGCATGGGACAATAAACTTGCTATTGTCCAAATAGTCAGTTAATTTGTATTTTATTATACCAAAGAAAACTTTATTTGTCAGCGATGCAGAATTTCTTGATGATAAACAAATTAGAGTTATCAAATTTTGTATTTAATGCAGCGATCTGATTAGGTCAGAGGTGTTCCTAGTTTAAAAAGGAGGGAAATCGAATTCTGCTGATGAATGGTTTTGATGACTATTCACCATGGGCAGATAGCATGGATAATATTTCAAATTAGATAAAAAAGCATGTTTATGTGGGTGCCTTCTAGTTATCAGTTGATGTCCGTCTGTCCATCCGAGATTGCTTGACCGGAGCATAGCTTCTCTCCCCTTGGCCCAATCTGGCTCATACCTCATCGTCAGGGTTCCTTTGGGTAAAGGATGTGCAGTGACCTTGAACCATGTTCTTAGGTATAAGGTTAAGGTCATAGCAGAATTATACATATAAAATCCTGTCTGGGGCATATCTTCTCTCCCCTTGGTCCAATCTGGCTATTACTCACAGAGTGTCTCGATGGTTAAATGATGTGCAGTGACCTTGAATGAAATTTTTAGTTAAATGGTGAAGATCATATCGGATCATGCAAAAATCCTTTTTTCAGAGCTTATATACTTTCCAGTAACCCTTATTTGGCTAAGACTTCACATAAGCAGAGCTTTTGAGTAAAGGGTGTGTAGTGACCTTGAACCTATTTTCAAGGTAAACTGTGAAGGTCATACAGAATTATATTTTTAAAAATCCTTGTCCGGAGTATATCTTCTCTCCCTTTGCTCCAATCAGGCTCATACTTAACCCACATGATGCCTCTGATCAAAGGATTGCAATGACCTCGAATGATATTTGTAGATCAAGTGTCAAGGTCAAATCAGATCACACAAAAATCCATATATTTTAAGAGCATACATATACTCTCCTTTAAGCCCCTATTTGGCCAATAGTTTACCTAAACAGAGCTTATTGGTTAATGGCGTACAATGACCTTGAACCAAGTCAATGTGAAGGTCATAGCAGATCTTTTTAAAATTAGTTTTAGTCTGTAGATTATTTCCAAGATATGCTTAATCTTGGTCCGATTGCACAAAAATGCCTGTATGTTAGGGGGAATGAAGTTGATCTAGAAGTTCTATGCCAGCTGGAAAAATTTCAAGTTATAGGTCAAGGTCAAAGCAAAATTCTCTTAAATAACATCAGCGGGGCCCTTTGAAATGTTCACCATTTCAATGTTGTCTGGTTCATTGTAAATTTACATAGAAAATATTCACAGAGGTATAATAAAGAAAAACTATACATCAGTAAGTTTCTGACAATTGATGATGCAACAAGCACACAGTACGAAAGGTCAACCCTTTGAAAAGCAATGAAGAGGAAAAGTTTCTCAAAATTATGTTTTAAACTAAAATTTTGGTTGGTGGCCCTGTTAAGGAGTTTAAAGGTTCGGCCCCTAAAACACAGTGTTTCAGATATAACTTGAACGGTCAACAATTCTTGAACACTTGTTGAACAAAATATGTTTATATTTACGAGACCTTTTGTTTGATATCAAAAATATGACTGGTCCCTCAAGTTAGGGGCTAGGAAGGCTCAAAAGCTTAACTTTTTCCGGAGCAATATTTTGTCATTAATCATAAATGCTGAAAGAGCTTATCAACCTCAATTTAAAACTGAAATCCATTTCTAATTCGGACGATTGAATGCGGGATATAAGCATTAAAAATTGATTTTTACAGAAATTTTAATTTTGCATTCTGGATTAAGAAAATAGATAAATGTTCAAGGTAAAATTAACTTGTAGCTTAAATGTAGTTTATATCAATTTGTTAAGTCGTACTTAAACACATTCAGATTTTTTGTTAAGTCGTTCTTGAAATGGTTAAGGTTTTTTGTTAATTCATACTTAATACCATTCGGGTTTTGTTAAGTCGTACCAAGAATCATTCGATTTTTTTTTTATCTTTTTGTACTTAAATTACTTTTGTTACTAGATTAAGAACTCTGCTTCTTAGAGGTACTTCAAGCGTTACTTTCGACATTTAAGGAAAACCCACTCGTTGCTTTGCAACGAGCTTTGCTCTAGTTATTCTTTTTTTTTTTCTTCTTACAAATTTTGTGCAGGCGATTTCTCGGAGATGGCTCGTTTGATTTGGGTTAAATTTTCAGGGATGATGCCAGGTCATCTGAAGTTTGTACCGCCGCAACAATTTTCAAAGATCCACTTCCGGTCGAAAGATATCGTCCGTTTACGATTTTAAAAAGTCAATTTTGTCGGTCGGGTTTCTCAAAAACGAGTGAAGATAAAAGGCTGAAATTTTCAGAGATGATAGATCTACCGATTTTCTGGTGCACCTCGGTCAAGAGAATGTCCGCCGTCACTTCCTTTCGTCACCGGAAGGATTTTTTAAAAAAATTAATTATTTGACTTTTTTGTTTTATGATTTTTTTTTGAAATTTTTGCACCTTATAGTGACCCTCTTACTGATTCAGAATATGTATTTTGTTTTAAAATCGACCAAGGCATTCTCGAGAAACTAAGCGTCAAAGTTCTGAAGCGAGAGTCTGAGTAGCTAAGTCGATAGAGTCGTGGACATGGCCCAGGCGACCCGGGTTCAAGCCCCGAGTGCCGCAAATTTTTTTTTACTATTTTTTGCTTAGATCTACGGTTCTTATCTTTGAATTGATAAGTTTGATCTAATCTATTCAAAAATCGGGCGGAAGACCCACTCGTTGCTCGCAACGAGATCGAATCTAGTTATTATTATTTTTTTCCAAGTTTTTGTCCAGGAGATTTCTTAGAGATGGCTGGATAGATTAATGTGAAATTTTCTAAAATGAGAGAAGAGAATGACAATATCTCGAGATGATTTTTCATTTTTTCAAAAATCATTTCCGGTCGTCTGTTTCCTGTCCCGCGTTAAAAAAGCTTGTATCAACGAGATCTCAAAAACGGTAAAGACTTGAACATCCAAACTTTGTGGGATGATAAACATATAGCTGTAGATGTGTTCACACTATTTTGTTTTGTTCGTCGTAACTTCCGGTCGTCACCGAAAGCACCTCAAAAATAACTACTTTTCGCATAAAATTCCTTTTCCATAAAATAAATAAATAAGTATAAATCTATGCATAGGTTGTCTATGTGATGTTAACTCAACGAAAAAATTCTACTTCCGGTGAGATATCTCAAATATCTCAGGTAGCTTTTTTGAAACACATTTTGTACAAACGAGATCTCAGAAACTCTAAATGATCAAAGCACAAAACTTTCATGGATGATAGACATTTGATTGAGGATGTATTTAACCGGTTTCGTTTTGTCTTCCGTCACTTCCGGTCCACACAGGAAGAGTTCAAACAAATAAAGCTGTTTATCAGTTTAACTGTTTTCCTTTGATATTTGTAGTGAAGTCGATGAAAAATTAAATAGAAAATGCAAGTACAAAAGAATTATTCATTACAATTTACATTGAGCACTTCCGTTTGTCCGTTCCCTGTCCCGAGACAAAAAACCTTGATTTCTGGAGATCTCAAAAACGGTAACGACTTGAACGATTAAACTTTGTGGGATGATAGACCTATGTATGTACATGTGTATACACTATTTTGTTTTGTTCGGCGTAACTTCCGGTCGTCACCGGAAGCACTTAAAAAAATTTTTTATTCATTTTACATAAATTGAAAATATCAGTATACAATCTTACATATGTCATCTATATAATGTTAAATTGGCAAATAAATTTTACTTCCGTTGAGATATCTCAAATATCTCTATGTAGCTTTCCTTTTTACAAATTTGATGTCCGCAAGATTTTCGGCATTGTAAGTGATTGAGACACGAATCTTTCATGATTGATAGAATTTTGATTGGGAATGTGTTTAACGGGTTTAATTTTGCAACTGTCACTTCCGGTTCTTACCGGAAGGGTTCAAACAAATCCTGTTTTTAACAAGTTTGAATGACTTTCTTGGAATTTCATCTAGCCTCATAAACAGTGATGTACATTAAGCAAATGTACGAGAAATACCAGCTTTTGTTTTTATTAATCACTTTCGTTCGTCCGTTTCGGTCCCGAGACAAAAAATATTGTTTCAAAGAGATCTTAGATTTGGCAGAGACGTGAATGACAAAACTTTGAGGAAAGATTGACATATGATTGTACAAATGGTTAACATTTTTGTTTAGTTCGGCGTTACTTCCGGTCGTCACAGAAAGTACTTCAAAAATTGATTTCTTTTTTCATTCTCGTTGTTTTACATGTAAGTAACGTCTGGATATATCATTCACAATAATTATCATATCCACTTTTTTTTTTTATGTGAGAGAAGCAATGTCTTACAGTTAAATTGATACATGTATATCAAAACGGAAGACCTTTTTGTTGCTTTTGCAACAAGAGTCTAGCTATTAAGGTCTTCCGTTTCCAACGGAAGACCTTATAGTGATTGTAATGTTTTTTTTATTTTTTTTTTCATTTTTTTGTCCACAAGATTTCTCAGAGATGGCTGGACAGATTTTTGTGAAATTTTCTGGAATGAAAGATAATGACAATATCTCTAGGCGTTTTTTTCATTTTGTCAAAAATCATTTCTGGTCGTCCGTTTCCTGTCCCGCGTTGAAAAAGCTTGTCACCTCGAGATCTCAGAATCGATAAAGATAAATCCCAAACTTTGTGGGTTGATAGACCTATAGCTGTAGATGTTTTTAAACTATTTTGTTTTGTTCGTCATACCTTCCGGTTGTTACCGGAAGCACTTCAAAAATAATAACTTTCACGCATTAAATTCCTTTTCTATAGAATAAATATTTAAGTATAAATCTATACATAGGTTGAGCATGCGATTATATATTATCAAACAAATTATATTAACAAAAAAATTCTACTTCCGGTGAGATATCTCAAATATCTCAGGTAGCTTTTTTGAAACACATTTTGTACCCACGAGATCTCGGAAACTATTAATGATCAAGCCCAAAAACTTTCATGGATGGTAGACATTTGATTGAATATGTGTTTAACTGGTTTCATTTTTTCTTCCGTCACTTCCGGTCCACACAGGAAGAGTTCAAACAAATCGAGCTGTTTATCAGTTTAACTGTTTTTCTTTGATATTTGTTGTTAGCTCAATGAACAATAATTTACAAAGGGCAAGTATACAAGAAATATTTGATACAATTTACATTAAGGTTCCTCGACACACCAAAATTTTATTTTATGGATCGATAGAGAATCTTTTTTGAAACATGATTCCACAAAACAGAGATCAATATCGGCTTTCAGTTATTTTATACGAATTTTTTTGTATTTTTTCAGTGAAATAGGAAAAACTGTTTTGCAGACAAACAGAATATATTAGTGCTTAAAACTTGTTGTCAATTAATGTGTAATATAATTATAAATAAATTCATGCCAAAGATCGTTTGGTCAAGTGTTTAAATTTTTTATTAAAAAAATATTTCTGAAAATCAAAATTGTAATTCTTTAATATCTTTTTAATCTATGGATAAAATTTTAAAAATAACATATAGTCACATAAACTATTTACTAAACAAAGATATTTTACAAAGAAATTGAAATGAAAATGCGAAATTTTGGAAAAATTGCTATTTATCAAATTTGAACCGATCCCGATTGAAAAAAAAATGATCCCGATCAGAATTATTTTAAAATTTAAATTTTACAAATAAACTGCAGTTTTTTCCAAGTAATTGATATAAATTATAAAGTTAGTAAATGACGAAACCATTTTACAGCTAAACAACCTGAAAGTTTTGCAAAATTCTGATTCATTCTAACTTTATGTGATTTCGTTCGGGATCAGTTTAATTACAATCGGGATCGGTTCGATTTTAAAATTTTCCATTTATACTTTAATTTCACTATTTGGTTTCAATTTCTTGTTGAAATATGATTGTACAGCAATTGTTAAATGCGAGTAACAGTTTATCTGCAGATTTTATCCATAGATTTAAAAAATATCTACAATCCTTTTTTTTCATTTTCATAAATAATTTTTTTTACAAAAATATTTCAAAGTTTATCTGGCCGTTTTTGATATGTATTTATAGATAATTGTATTGTTCATTAATTGATAACAAATTTTTAGCACTAATATATCTTGTTCGCAGCTAAAACGATGTTTCCGGTTTCTATCAAAAAATACAAAAAAATTCATATAAAATAATCAGAGGCCGATATAGGTGTCATTTTTGAATAATCATTTCTCAAAGAGAATTCTTCATCGATCCATCAAATAATGCATTGGTGTGTCGAGCCACCTTAAGCACTTCCGTTTGTCCGTTTCCTGTCCCGCGACAAACAACCTTGTCACCTCTAGATCTCAGAAACGGTAAAGACTTGGACATCTAAACTTTGAGAGATGATAGACCTTTAGTTGTAGATGTGTTTAAACATTTTTGTTTTGTTCGGCGTAACTTCCGGTCGTCACCGGAAGGACTTCAAAATTTTTTGTGTTTAGGTATCTAATTAATTTTCCGTAGAATTAAGATATTAGTATAGTTCCTTACATATGTCGTCTATGCAATGTTAAATAAACAGAAGAATTTCTACTTCCGGTGAAATATCTCGATTATCTCAGTAAGCTTTTTTAAAACATATTTTGTACCTGCGAGATCTCAGAAACTATAAGTGATCAAGACACGAAACTTTCATGGATGATAGACATTTGATTGAAGATATGTTGAAACAGTTTCATTTTGTCGTCCGTCACTTCTGGTTTACACCGGAAGAATTAAATCAAATCAGGCTGTTTATCCGTTTAACTGTTTTCACTTGATAGCTTTAGTTACTTCGATAAATAATAATTTAAAATAGGCAAGTAAACAAAAAATAATAAATTTAATTTTCATTTAGCACTTCCGTTTGCCCGTTTCCTGTCCCGAGACAAAAATCCTTATTTCGACGAGATCTCAAAAACGATCAAGACTTGAACAACCAAACTTTTTGGGATTATAGACCTACACATGTATGTACATGTGTTAACATTCTTTCGTTTTATCCGGCGTAACTTCCGGTCGTTACAGGAAGTACACCAAATTTTGATTTTTTTAAAATATGTTGGTTATTTAGCAAGGAAGTAACATTTTAGCTATAAAAACACATGATAAAAAAAAAAGTAAAAAAGATCTACTTCCGGTGAGACATCTCAAATATCTCAGGTAGCTATTTTTTTAAAAAACAAACTACCCACAAGATCTCAGAAACTGTGAGAGATCAAGCCGCAAAACTTTTATGGATAATGGACATTTGATTGAACATGTGTTTAACGGGTTTCATTTGGCCGTACGTCACTTCCGGTACTCACTCGAAGCGTTTTAGCAAAAGAGGTTTATTTTTTAACTTTAGAATTTTTTTTAACATTTCATTCAGGGTGATGAACAGTAACGTACCATAGGTAAATATACTAAAAATATCTACTTTTAATTTCTTTAATCACTTTCGTTTGTCCGTTTCCGGTCCCGAAACAAAAATTATTTCTCAACGAGATATTATAAATAAAAAAATTGGAACATCCAAGTTTGAGGAAAGACAACACAATGTATCAAGATATGGTTTGCTATTTTCTAATCGATCCGTCGTAACTTCCGGTCGTCACAGATAGTACTAAAAAATTGACATTTACCGTAGTCTTTTTGTTTTGCTTAGAAATAATTCATTCCGTATTCTTTTATAGTATATATTGTATCCATTTTCTATTAAAAAAAGAAACTGAATTTTTTTTATACCGATAAAGACATGAGGAACGGAAGACCTTTTTGTTGCTATTGCAACAAGAGTCTAGTTATTAAGGTCTTCCGTTTCCAACGGAAGTCCTTCTTGTTATTGCTTTGTTTCTTTTTCACTATTATTAAGGTCTTCCGTTGGAAACGGAAGACCTTATTGTTTTTCCTCTATTATTATTATTATTAATTTTTTTTTCTGTCACGTTTTCTCAAAAACGCTTCAGCCGATTTTCATGAAACTTTCAGATCTTTTTTACGACAAAATTTGTAAGAAAATTACACGAGATTTTTTTGGTCGTCACTTCCGGTACCGAGATATTAAAGATTTTACGTTTTTGCTTGTTCACGATTTTTCTTAAAAAGTATTCAAGATAGGACTTTCAAATTTTCAGAGAAGGTAGAAAATGAACGGCCGCAGTGCCCTTCGCATATCCGAACGTCCGCCGTCACTAACGGTCGTCACCGGAAGGAAATGAAAAACCTTAATTTTTCACTTTTTTGGATTTGATTTTTTTTATTTTTTCATTCGATAGAGACGCTCTGAAAACTTCTGAATATGAAATTTGTTTTAAAATCGATCCACTCATTCTTGAGATTTTGGACTCCAAAATCTGAAGCGAGGGTCCGCGTAGCTCAGTCGTTAGAGTGGTGGACTTGTGCCCAGGCGACCCGGGTTCAGTCCTTGAGTGCCGAATCTTTTTTCTCTCTTATTTGTGTTTTGATTAATGGTTTTATCTTTAAAATGATGGATTTGAATGTGTTCCGTTTTATTTTTGTCATAAATATAAAAAAAATAGCGGCTTTTTTCAGTACAAAAATAGAGCTCTTTTATGTCAGCAGCTCTCTAAATTACGACGCTTGTCGCATCGCCGACATCAAAGACATGCCGCCGAAGTGCCCCTGCAGTTCGACCGCATTAGAGTTTGCTGGGTCGCTTTGCCGGCATCAAAGAAATGCCGCCATCTCAATGACTGTATGCACACAACATTTAGTAATGCACCTACGTTATTCTACTCGGCTTAAAAAGGAGGACTGCTTAGTATTTAATCCCATATATAGATACACACATGCATGTATACATGCGTTTATTGACCTAGGTTTCTTATATATTGATTTCCTGAACATTATAAAACACTATGTAATCTCTCTCTCTCTCTCTCTCTCTCTCTCTCTCTCTCTCTCTCTCTCTCTCTCTCTCAAATACCAATGTTTTAGAACTAGTACAGGTAACATGAAGTAAAGTGGATAGAAGCTAAATGAACACTGGCGTCCACAAATTATACATATTTTATATCAAGTTACGGGATAATGTCTATGGATTCAAATAATTTTAAATGCATTGTTTAATGATTGTCTTCTTACTGATTGGAAGTCAACGCTAAAAAGTCATTTTTATTACAGATGGTGTACTTTTTCCTTTTTTTGTGCATGTCTATATACTGATACAAATATGTTGCCTGTCGGGATTAAGAAAAACCTCCGAAGTTTATACACGTAACTATACAAACTAACGGGTGACTGCGACAAGGTTTAAAAACTGACCACCCGTTTATGAGTGTTTGAGCCTAAGAATAAATAGACGTAAAAAAAAAAATCAATAGTTACATCTTTCAAACAACGCTTATACAATGTTCTAACATATGTAAATTGTGTAATAAGTGATATTTAGAATTTAATATTATACGTTTAGTATAGAAGTCACCCCCTCGCAATTCAAAAAATCATTTTGTTTTTCTGGCCCGATTTTACTTGATCTTTGATCTTGGGACTTTAATTTCAACTAATTAAGACCCTTCTATTCTTATTGTTATTAGGGTCTTCCGTTTACAAAGACAGACCCTCTTTTTTTCCCTTTTTATTACAGGTCATTAGACCTGTTATTAGGTCAAAATACCTCTTATTTAATATGAAATAAAATGGGACTGGTCCTTTAAATAAGGGATCCAACGGGGTGTATAATCCTTCATCCATCGCTCTTTTAGATCACATCTGCATTTCCTGATATGTTTCGTTGATGAAGATAAAAGGCAAGGTCATTTCCTCTTCTAAAAATCGGACGGAAGACCTCCTCGTTGCTTGCAACGAGATCGTGTCTAGTTAAGGTCTTCCGTTGAAAACGGAAGACCTTATTGTTTTTGCTTTGTTTCTTTTCCTCTATTATTATTATTTTTTTTTTTTTTTTCTGTCACGTTTTCTCAAAAACGCTTCAGCCGATTTTCGTGAAACTTTCAGATCGTATTCATGACAAAATTTGTAAGAAAATAACACGAGATTTTTTTGGTCCTCACTTCCGGTACCGAGATATTAAAGATTTTATGCTTTTGCTTGTTCACAATTTTTCTCAAAAAGTATTCAAGATAGGACTTTCAAATTTTCAGAGAAGGTAGAGAGTGAACGGCCGCAGTGCCCTTTGCATATCCGAACGTCCGCCGTCACTAACGGTCGTCACCGGAAGGAAATGAAAAACCTTAATTTTTTAATTTTTTGGATTTGAATTTTTTTTATTTTTTCATTCGATAGAGACGCTCTCAAAACTTCAGAATATGAAATTCGTTTTAAAACCAATCCACTCATTCTTGAGATTTTGGACTCCAAAGTTCTGAAGCGAGGGTCCGCGTAGCTCATTCGTTAGAGCGGTGGACTTGTGCCCAGGCGACCCGGGTTCAGTCCCTGAGTGCCGAATCTTTTTTCTCTCTCATTTGTGTTTTGATTAATGGGTTTATCTTTAAAATGATGAATTTGAATGTTTTCCGTTTTATTTTTGTCATAAATAAAAAAAGATAACGGCTTTTTTTAGTACAAATATAGCGCTCTTTTCTGTCAGCAGCTCTCTAAATTACGACGCTCGTCGCATCGCCGACATCAAAAACATGCCGCCGAAGTGCCCCTGCAGTTCGACCGCATTAGAGTTCGCTGGGTCGCTTTGCCGGCATCAAAGAAATGCCGCCATCTCAATGACTGTATGCACACAACATTTAGCAATGCACCCACGTTATTCTACTCGGCTTAAAAAGGAGTGCTTAGTATTTAATCCCATATATAGATACACACATGCATGTATACATGCGTTTATTGACATAGGTTGCTTATATATTGATTTCCTGAACATTTTAAAACGCTATGTAATCTCTCTCTCTCTCTCTCTCTCTTTCTCTCTCTCTCTCTCTCTCTCAAGTAGAAATATTTTAGCATTTGAATAAGAACTAGTACAGGTAACGTGGAGTAAATTGGATAGAAGCTAAATGTACATTGGCGTCCAAAAATTATACATATTTTATATCAAGTTACTGGATAATGTCTATGGATTCAAATAATTCGAAATTCATTGTTAAATAATTGTCTTCTTACTGACTGGAAGTCAACGCTAAAAAGTCATTTTTATTAAAGATGGTGTACTTTTTCCTTTTTTGTGCATGTCTATATACTGATACAAATCTGTTGCCTGTCGGGATTAAGAAAAACCTCCGAAGTTTATACACGTAAGTTAACTATACAAACGAACAGGTGACTGCGACAAGGTTTAAAAACTGACCACCCGTTTATGAGTGTTTGAGCCTAAGAATAAATAGATGTAAAAAAAAATCAATAGTTACATCATTCAAACAACGCTTATATATTGTTCTAACATATGTATTTTATTTAGAAATTGTGTAATATGTGATATTTAGAATTTAATATTCTACGTTTAATATAGCAGTCAACGACCGACCCCCCCCCCTCCCAATTCATAAATCATTTAGTTTTTCTGGCCCGATTTTACTTGATCTTTGATCTTGGGCCTTTAATTTTAACTAATTACCATTCTAGATTACTGTACTAATTACCAGACCAATTCGTTCATTAATAACAGAGTTATGAAGTTTTTGGCATTTGAGTTTCAATTGTCGTGTTTGACATGTACTATAAAAAAAATTCTAACTCCCAAGCCCTTCACTCAATCCTAATCAAAATTTGTGAAAATGAACCTCGGACCCCATTCTTATTGTCTGTGAAATATGCAGCGGATTGAACAATTAAGACATTATTCCTGAAATTAAACGGCGCTTATTGCCTATACCTGGAAATTAAATTTACACAGTACACGCACCGACCCCCCGACCCCCCCCCCCCCCCCCGCCTCTTCCTATGCACAAAATCATTTAGTTTTCCTGGCCTGATTTTACTGGATCTGTCATCTTGAACCTTAATTTTCAACCTAGTGCAAGTCTAGATTACTGTACTAATGACCAGACCTGTTCGTTGATTTTTAAGAGAGATATGAATTTTTGGGCATTCGAGTTTCGATTGGCGTGCTTGACATGTACTGTAGAAAAAAATTCTAACTCCCGAGCCCTTCACTCAATCCGAATGAAATTTTGTGTAAATGTACCTCGGACCCCATTCTAATTGTCTGTGAAATGTGCAGCGGATTGAACAATTAAGAAGAAATTCCTGAGATCAAACGGCGAGTATAGCCTGTACGGGGACTTAAAATTTACACAGTACAAGGGATGTAAGCAGCCGCGTAATATTTCTGTTGCATGTATATGTCTTGTTTTCCGTTTAGTCTGTATGTACGACAACGTGTGAACTACTTATGAATGTTAGAACTGTGGAAATTACTGTCATCAAATTTTTACCGAATAAATTTACGTGTTACTGATTTCGTTATTTCTAAATTTATAAAGATTTTATCAATCCTGCTGAAATAAAACAGTCAAACATAATAGTAAACGACACGAAAAAACATTCTCAACACTGAAATACATGGGTAAAATGCATCAGTCATTGTTTTGGGACTTCCCCTAATTGTTGTTAACCGAATCCGAGATCCACACCTCAAAATTCTATTTTCGATTTATTTAAGACGAAATTCAAGCATGGGTCTTTTCACCCCCCCCCCCCTCCCTTCAGACACAAACACGCATCAATATTTCAAATGACCTCGCACTGTTACCTAACCTGAATTGTCAGACATCTTACACGTTGTTTTTCATCTCATACAAAAACTCAGCTCCTCTCCCGGGCGGAAACTCCCAAAATTCAAAGACAAATTCGGGAATTCTTTCGCGTCAGCCATGTTTTGAGACACCTGCAAAGGCTGTGTGTTCTAATCTCGCCCGAGCCAAGATTTTTTATTTCTCTCTATTTCTTTCTCTCCTTTTAATCTAATTTTCTAACTAAAATATTCAACATAAAAGGGTGTTGGACTGTAGTACAAGTTGAAAAACACTCTTCAATTAAGATTTAGACAAAAACAGTCTTTTATTATTAGGGTCTTCCGTCTTCAGCGGACGGAAGACCTCCTCGTTGCTCGCAACGAGATCGTGTCTAGTTTTTATTCTTTTTTTTTCTGTCACGTTTTCTCAAAAATGCTTTAGCCGATTTTCATGAAACTTTCAGATCTTATTCATGACAAAATTTGTAAGAAAATTACGAGAGCTTTTTTTGGTCGTTACTTCTGGTACCGAGATATTAAAGATTTTACGTTTTTGCTTGTTCACGACTTTTCTCAAAAAGTATTTAAGATAGAACCTTCAAATTTTCAGAGATAGTAGAGAGTGAAAGGCCGCAGTGCCCTTCGCACATCAGAACGTCCTTCGTCACTTCCGGTTGTCACCGGAAGGAAATGAAAAACCTTAATTTTTCATTTTTTTAAACTTGAATTTTATTTATGTTTTTATTCGATAGAGACGTCTAAAACACTACAGAATATAAAATTCGTTTTAAAATCGATCAAAGCATTCCTGAGATTTTGAGCTCAAAAGTTCTGAAGCGAGAGTCCGCGTAGCTCAGTCGTTAGAGTGTTGTACTTGTGCCCAGGCGACCCGGGTTCCATCCCCGAGTGCCGATTATTTTTTCTTCCCTAATTTTGTTTTCTTTAACGATTTTATCTTTAAAATGGTGGTTTTTATTGTTTTCCGTTTTATGTTTATCATAAATAATAACAGCTTTTTTAGTTCAAATATAGTTCTCGTTTCTGTCAGCAGTTTGCATAATTCAGACGCTCGTCGGATCGCCGGCATCAAAGACATGTCGCCGAAGCGCCCCTGCAGTACGACCGCATTAGAGTTCACTGGGTTGCTTTGCCGGCATCAAAGAATTGCCACAATCTCCATGATTGTATGCACACAACATTTAGCAATGCACCAACGATATTTTACATGGCTTTAAAAGGAGGACTGATTAGTATTTATTCACATAATTATATAGATACACGCATGCATGTATACATGCGTTTATTGACATATGTTGCTTATATATTGATTTCCTGAGCACTATAAAACACTATGAAATCTCTCTCTCTCTCTTCTCTCTCTCTCTCTCTCTCTCTCTCTCTCTCTCTCTCTCTCTCTCTCTGACAACCGGTGACTGCGATACGGTGTGAAAACTGACCACCCTTGTATCTGTGTTTAGGCCTATGTATTAACAGATGTAAACACTGATCGTTGAAATACACTGTTGAAACAAAGAGTCTGATTATTCACTTTTGTTTTATAAAAATCATTACGGCAGGGTGGATTGGGATTATAATCATTTACAATCAGTCTTATAAAGTTTATATTTATTTACAAAAGTCTATAAACATGTACATGTTCGCCCAAAAGCGGGATTAGTGATTAAGCAGCGGGGTCAATAATTCTCTCTCTCTTTCTCTCTCTTTCTCTCTCTCTCTCTCATTATAGCTAGATAAACAATGAATGTGCATATCCGTATAAATTAGCCTAGCGAACATTTTATATGGGTATAATATATGTATTAATTTATTAAAACGGAATTTGAATTAATTATTCTCCCCTGGGAATAAACCCCGTTTCAAAATCGCCCTCACTTGGTTTCAGACTTTTGACGAGTCATCGGACAATATGCTTTGCCCTGCGTATAATCTCTCTCGGATGGGGATCCGATCACTATTGATGAAATAAAAACACTATTATTGATGAAATAAAATGTTTTTCTATTAACTTATATAGCAAATTAAAAATGCTGAGGTGGATTGAAAAATCGCTTCATATAACAACAGTTTCAATCCAGTGTTTTCTCAGACGTCCGCGTCAATTTGTTCCCGCCCATTTCAAACGTTTTGACCTGTTGCATTCATCTCCATGTACCTAATGTTAATGCTATACATATATTAGAATAAAAGTAAATATCAAAGAAAAAATCATAATTAAGATTTTGAGATTTTTAAATTTCAAATCAATGGTACAGTGGCTTATACAGCGCATATACATTGTTCTAAGACATATGTATTTTGTTTAGAAATTGTGTAATATGTGATATTTCGAAATTAATATTCTACGTTTAATATAGAAGTCACCGACCACCCCCCCCCCCCCATTCATAAAATCATTTAGTTTTTCTGGCCCGATTTTACTTGATCTTTGATCTTGGGCCTTTAATTTCAACTAAGTACCATTCTAGATTACTGTACTAATTACCAGACCAATTCGTTCATTATTATTTAACAGAGTTAAGAAGTTTTTGGCATTTGAGTTTCAATTGTCCTGTTTGACATGCACTGTGAAAAAAATTGTAACTCCCAAGTCCTTCACTCAATCCTAATGAAAATTCGTGAAAATGAATCTCGGACCCCATTCTTATTGTCTATCAAATATGCAGCGGATTGAACAATTAAGTTGAAATTCCTGAGATTAAACGGCGCTTATTGCCTAAACGTGGAAATGAAATTTACACAGTACACTCACCGACCCTCCCCCCCCTTCCTATTCACAAAAAAATTTAGTTTTTCTGGCCTGATTTTACTGGATCTTTCATCTTGAACCTTAATTTTCAACCTAGTTCAATTCTAGATTACTGTACTAATGACCTATTCGTTCATTTTTAAGAGAGTTATGAATTTTTGGGCATTTGAGTTTCGATTGGCGTGCTTGACATGTACTGTAGAAAAACATTCTAACTCCCGAGCCCCTCACTCAATCCTAATGAAAATGTAAATGTACCTCGGACCTAATTCTTATTGTCTGCCAAATATGCAGCGGATTGAACAATTAAGAAGAAATTCCTGAGATCAAACGGCGAGTATAGCCTGTACGGGGACTTAAAATTTACAGAGTACAAGGGATGTAAGCAACCGCGTAATATTTCTGTTGTATGTATATTTCTTGTTTTCCGTTTAGTCTGTATCTACGATAGTGTGTGAACTACTTATGAATGTTAGAACTGTGGAAATTACTATCTTCAAATTTTTACGTGTTACTGATTTCGTTATTTCTACATTTATAAAGATTTTATTAATCCTGCTAAATTAAAACAGTCAAACATAAAAGTAAACGACACGAAAAAAATTCTCAACACTGAAATACATGGGTAAAATGCATCAGTCATTGTTTTGGGACTTCCCCAAATTGTTGTTAACCGAATCCGAGATCCACACCTCAAAATTCTATTTTCGATTTATTTACGACGAAAATCAAGCTCGGGTCTTTACACCCCCCTCCAGACACAAACACGCATCAATATTTCAAATGACCTCACACTGTTACCAAACCTAAATAGTCAGACATCTTACACGTTGTTTTTCATCTCATACAAAAACTCAGCTCCTCTCCCGGGCGGAAACTCCCAAAATTCAAAGACAAATTCGGGAATTCTTTCGCGTCAGCCATGTTTTGAGACACCTGCAAAGGCTGTGTGTTCTAATCTCGCCCGAGCCAAGATTTTTTATTTCTCTCTATTTCTTTCTCTCCTTTTTATCTAATTTTCTAACTAAAATATTCAACATAAAAGGGTGTTGGACTGTAGTACAAGTTGAAAAACACTCTTCAATTAAGATTTAGACAAAAACAGTCTTTTATTATTAGGGTCTTCCGTCTTCAGCGGACGGAAGACCTCCTCGTTGCTCGCAAAGAGATCGTGTCTAGTTTTTATTCTTTTTTTTTTCTGTCACGTTTTCTAAAAAATGCTTTAGCCGATTTTCATGAAACTTTCAGATCATATTCATGACAAAATTTGTAAGAAAATTACGAGAGCTTTTTTTGGTCGTTACTTCCGGTACCGAGATATTAAAGATTTTACGTTTTTGCTTGTTCACGACTTTTCTCAAAAAGTATTTAAGATAGAACCTTCAAATTTTCAGAGATAGTAGAGAGTGAAAGGCCGCAGTGCCCTTCGCACATCAGAACGTCCTTCGTCACTTCCGGTTGTCACCGGAAGGAAATGAAAAACCTTAATTTTTCATTTTTTTAAACTTGAATTTTATTTATGTTTTTATTCGATAGAGACGTCTAAAACACTACAGAATATAAAATTCGTTTTAAAATCGATCAAAGCATTCCTGAGATTTTGAGCTCAAAAGTTCTGAAGCGAGAGTCCGCGTAGCTCAGTCGTTAGAGTGTTGTACTTGTGCCCAGGCGACCCGGGTTCCATCCCCGAGTGCCGATTATTTTTTCTTCCCTAATTTTGTTTTCTTTAACGATTTTATCTTTAAAATGGTGGTTTTTATTGTTTTCCGTTTTATGTTTATCATAAATAATAACAGCTTTTTTAGTTCAAATATAGTTCTCGTTTCTGTCAGCAGTTTGCATAATTCAGACGCTCGTCGGATCGCCGGCATCAAAGACATGCCGCCGAAGCGCCCCTGCAGTACGACCGCATTAGAGTTCACTGGGTCGCTTTGCCGGCATCAAAGAAATGCCACAATCTCCATGATTGTATGCACACAACATTTAGCAATGCACCAACGATATTCTACATGGCTTTAAAAGGAGGACTGATTAGTATTTATTCACATAATTATATAGATACACGCATGCATGTATACATGCGTTTATTGACATATGTTGCTTATATATTGATTTCCTGAGCACTATAAAACACTATGAAATCTCTCTCTCTCTCTCTCTCTCTCTCTCTCTCTCTCTCTCTCTCTCTCTCTCTCTCTCTCTCTCTCTCTCTCTGACAACCGGTGACTGCGATACGGTGTGAAAACTGACCACCCTTGTATCTGTGTTTAGGCCTATGTATTAACAGATGTAAACACTGATCGTTGAAATACACTGTTGAAACAAAGAGTCTGATTATTCACTTTTGATTTATAAAAATCATTACGGCAGGGAGGATTGGGATTATAATCATTTACAATCAGTCTTATAAAGTTTATATTTATTTACAAAAGTCTATAAACATGTACATGTTCGCCCAAAAGCGGGATTAGTGATTAAGCAGCGGGGTCAATAATTCTCTCTCTCTTTCTCTCTCTCTCTCTCATTATAGCTAGATAAACAATGAATGTGCATATCCGTATAAATTAGCCTAGCGAACATTTTATATGGGTATAATATATGTATTAATTTATTAAAACGGAATTTGAATTAATTATTCTCCCCTGGGAATAAACCCCGTTTCAAAATCGCCCTCACTTGGTTTCAGACTTTTGACGAGTCATCGGACAATATGCTTTGCCCTGCGTATAATCTCTCTCGGATGGGGATCCGATTACTATTGATGAAATAAAAACACTATTATTGATGAAATAAAATGTTTTTCTATTAACTTATATAGCAATTAAAAATGCTGAGGTGGATTGAAAAATCGCTTCATATAACAACAGTTTCAATCCAGTGTTTTCTCAGACGTCCGCGTCAATTTGTTCCCGCCCATTTCAAACGTTTTGACCTGTTGCATTCATCTCCATGTACCTAATGTTAATGCTATACATATATTAGAATAAAAGTAAATATCAAAGAAAAAATCATAATAAAGATTTTGAGATTTTTAAATTTCAAATCAATGGTACAGTGGCTTATACAGCGCATATACATTGTTCTAAGACATATGTATTTTGTTTAGAAATTGTGTAATATGTGATATTTCGAAATTAATATTCTACGTTTAATATAGAAGTCACCGACCACCCCCCCCCATTCATAAAATCATTTAGTTTTTCTGGCCCGATTTTACTTGATCTTTGATCTTGGGCCTTTAATTTCAACTAAGTACCATTCTAGATTACTGTACTAATTACCAGACCAATTCGTTCATTATTATTTAACAGAGTTAAGAAGTTTTTGGCATTTGAGTTTCAATTGTCGTGTTTGACATGCACTGTGAAAAAAATTGTAACTCCCAAGTCCTTCACTCAATCCTAATGAAAATTCGTGAAAATGAATCTCGGACCCCATTCTTATTGTCTATCAAATATGCAGCGGATTGAACAATTAAGATGAAATTCCTGAGAATAAACGGCGCTTATTGCCTAAACGTGGAAATGAAATTTACACAGTACACTCACCGACCCCCCCCCCCTTCCTATTCACAAAAAAATTTAGTTTTTCTGGCCTGATTTTACTGGATCTTTCATCTTGAACCTTAATTTTCAACCTAGTTCAATTCTAGATTACTGTACTAATGACATATTCGTTCATTTTTAAGAGAGTTATGAATTTTTGGGCATTTGAGTTTCGATTGGCGTGCTTGACATGTACTGTAGAAAAAAATTCTAACTCCCGAGCCCCTCACTCAATCCTAATGAAAATGTAAATGTACCTCGGACCTAATTCTTATTGTCTGCCAAATATGCAGCGGATTGAACAATTAAGAAGAAATTCCTGAGATCAAACGGCGAGTATAGCCTGTACGGGAACTTAAAATTTACAGAGTACAAGGAATGTAAGCAACCGCGTAATATTTCTGTTGTATGTATATTTCTTGTTTTCCGTTTAGTCTGTATCTACGATAGTGTGTGAACTACTTATGAATGTTAGAACTGTGGAAATTACTATCTTCAAATTTTTACGTGTTACTGATTTCGTTATTTCTACATTTATAAGGATTTTATTAATCCTGCTAAATTAAAACAGTCAAACATAAAAGTAAACGACACGAAAAAACATTCTCAACACTGAAATACATTGTTTTAGGACTTCCCCAAATTGTTGTTAACCGAATCCGAGATCCACACCTCAAAATTCTATTTTCGATTTATTTACGACGAAAATCAAGCTCGGGTCTTTACACCCCCCTCCAGACACAAACACGCATCAATATTTCAAATGACCTCACACTGTTACCAAACCTAAATAGTCAGACATCTTACACTTTGTTTTTCATCTCATACAAAAACTCAGCTCTTCTCCCGGGCGGAAACGCCCCAAATTCAAACACAAATTCGGGAATTATTTCGCGTCAGCCATGTTTTGAGACACCTGCAAAGGCTGTGTGTTCTAATCTCGCCCGAGCCAAGATTTGTTCTTTCTCTCTATTTCTTTCTCTCCTTTTTATTTAATTTTCTAACTAAAATAATCAACATAAAAGGGTTGTTGGACTGTAGTACAAGTTGAAAAACACTCTTCAATTAAGATTTAGACAAAAACAGTCTTTTATTATTAGGGTCTTCCGTCTTCAGCGGAAGACCCTTCTATTCTTATTGTTATTAGGGTCTTCCATTTACAAAGGAAGACCCTCTTTTTTTTCTTCGGTTTCTTTTTATTACAGGTTATTAGACCTGTTATTAAGTCAAAAGACCTCTTATTTAATATGAAATAGAATGGGACTGGTCCTTAAAATTAAGGATCCTACAGGGTGGATAATCCTTCATCCATCGCTCTTTTAGATCACATCTGCATTTCCTGATATGTTTCGTTGATGAAGATAAAAGGCAAGGTCATTTCCTCTTCTAAAAATCGGACGGAAGACCTCCTCGTTGCTCGCAACGAGATCGTGTCTAGTTATTATTATTTTTTTCCAAGTTTTTGTCCACAAGATATCTCAGAGATGGCTGGATAGATTTACTTGAAATTTTCAGGATTGATAGAAAATGATCATATCTCTAGGCAATTTTTTCACTTTTTAAAAATTTTATTTCCTGTCGTCCGTTTCCTGTCCCGCGACAAAAAGCTTGTCACATCAAGATCTCAGAAACGATAAAGATTTGAACATCCAAACTTTAAGGGATGATAGACCTATAGTTGTAGATGTGTTTAAACATTTTTGTTTTGTTCGGCGTAACTTCCGGTCTTAACCAGAAGCTCTTCAAAAAAATTGTTTTTACGTATTTAATTTATTTTCCATAGAATAAAGATATTAGTATAGATCCTTACACATGTCATCTATACAATGTTGAATAAACAAAAAAATTCTACTTCCGGTGAGATATCTCGATTATCTCAGGAAGCTTTTTTAAAACATATTTTGTACCCGCAAGTTCTCAGGTACTGTACGTGATCAAGACACGAAACTTTCACTAATCATAGACATTTGATTGAAGATGTGTTTAAACAGTTTCATTTCGTCTTCCGTCACTTCCGGTCCACAGCGGAAGAGTTCAAACAAATCAAACTGTTTATCCGTTAAACTGTTTTTATTTGATAGTTTTAGCTTTTTCGATGAATAATAATGTAAAAAAGGAAAGTAACAAGATATAAAAAATTTAAATTTCATTAAGCACTTCCGATTGTCCGTTTCCTGTCCCGAGACAAAAAACCTTATATCGACGAGATCTCAAAAACGGTAACGTCTTCAACAACCAAATTTTGTAGGATTATAGACCTGTGTATGGACACGTGTTAACACTATTTTGTTTCATCCGGCGTAACTTCCGGTCGTCACAGGAAGTACGCCCAATTTTGATATTTTTAAAAATATTTTGGTTATTTAGCATTGAAGTAACATTTTAGCTATAGAAATACAAAAAGTCATCTACACATGGTAAAAAAAGTTCTACTTCCGGTGAGACATCTCAGATAGCCTTCTTTTTTAAAAGCAAAGTATAAATAAGATCTCAGAAACTGTGATAGTTCAAGACGCAAAACTTATATATAATATATCCATTTTCTGTTTACAATAGAACTGGATATTTTGTGCAGATTAATACATGATGAACGGAAGACCTTTTAGTTGCTATAGCAACAATAGTTATTATACTTTTTTTTCTTTTTCTGACTTTTTTGGAGCGTTATTTCTCAGAAACTATTCAACCGATTTACACTAAATTTTTAGGAGTTATAAAGCATCAATGTCGCTACTGATTATTCAAATTTCAAATGATTACGTCACTTCCAGTTTCAGATATGGACGATTTTGTAAATTTTTAAGGGTCATTTTGTTCACGCATCTCCTCTGAAACTAATCATGATAAAAGCTTGAAATTCGCAGGGATTGTAGATGAACGTCTGTAGATTTCCCCCATGCTTCCAATTGCAAAAATGCGCAAGGCCTAGAAACTCGCCTGAACCTGAAAATTAGCACCAAATTTTTTCACAAAATTTTCGCACTTTTTCCGTAATATCTTTTGACTTATAAATATTTTGTTAAAACATGTAATGCAAAAGCTGTTTTAATTTGCACGGGCTTTTATTTGATATCAAGAAAAAGGGGCTGGCCCCTCCAATTAGGGGCCAAGAGGGCTCTAAAGTCTATTTGCAATAACTTTTTAGTGAACAATAATTTGTTATCAATTATAGAAGCAAAATTGTTCATTGTACAGCTGTTTATCTATACAGTACCATACTTAAGTCATATATTACGTAATTAGGGGTTTCAAGGGGCCAGAATTTCATAACTTTGATCATTAATATCTGAAAAAGGAGAAATAATTTGAAAAGCAATGTAGAACAAAAGTTGTTCAAAATAATGTTTTGTACAATATGCTACCTTAAATGTTTTTGTTTATGACCCCATTTAGGAGTTAAAGAGTCGGCCCCTAAAACACATTTGTACAGATATCTCAAGAACGGTAAACATTTTGTGAACACTTGTTGAACAAAATATGTTTATATTTACAAGACCTTTCATTTGATGTCAAGAAAAAGGGGCTGGCCCCTCAAATAAGGGGTCAAAAGGGCTCTAATGTCTTCGTACAATAACTCTTTACTGAACAATATTTTGTTATTAACTATAGAAGCAAAAATGTTCATTGTACAGCTGTTCATCTATACATTACCATACCTAAGTCATATATTACGTAATTAGGGGTTTCAAGGGGCCAGAACTCAAAACTCTAATCATTAATATCTGAAAAAGGAAACATATTTTTAAAAGCAATGTAGAACAAAAGCTTTTCAAAATAATGTTCTTAACAATATGATACCAAAACTTTTGTTGTTAGTGGCCCCGGTAAGGGGTTAAAGGGTCGGCCCCTAAAACGCACTTGTACAGATATCTCGAGAACGGTTTACAATTCATGAACATTTGTAGAACAGAATATGTTTATATTAGCGAGACCTTTAATTTGATATCAAGAAAAAGGGGCTGACCCCTCAAATTAGGGGCCAGAAGGGCTACTAAGTCTTTTCAAAATAACTCTTTTCTGACAAATAATTTGATATTAATCAAAAAACAGCAAATAAGCTTTTATTAAGCTTAATTTAAAACCAAAACCCGTTTTAGAATCGGACGATGCATTACAGAGATATCGGGGTTTAAAAATTGATTTATCCGGAAATTTTGATTCCGCGTCCTTGGTTTAAAAAATAGCGTAATGTTTATTGTGAAGTTAACTCGTACCAAAAATAATTGTTAAGTCGTACTTGAACACATTCGAATTTTTTTTGTGAAGTCGTTCTTGAAATCGGAAAGGTGTTTGTTAAGTCGTACTTAAAATCATTCGTATTTTGTTAAGTCGTACCAGGAATAATTCGATTTTTACATCTTTTATATTTTAGTTACTCTTGTTATTGGTTTAAGAGCTCTGCTTCTTACAGGAACTTCCAGCTTTACTTCCGACATTAACAGAAGACCCACTCGTTGCTTTGCAACGAGCTTTGCTCTAGTTCTTTTTCTAACTTTTTTTGGAGCGTTTTTTCTCAAAAACTTTTCAACCGATTTGCACAAAATTTTCAGGACTGATAAAGCATCATCGGCACTACATATTAAAAAATTTCTAAATGGTGACGTCACTTCCGGTTTCAGATATTGACGATTTTAAAAGTTGTTAAGGGTCATTTTGTCCACGCATCTCCTCCGAAAGTAATCAAGATAGAAGCTTGAAATTTTCAGGGATTGTAGATGAATATCTACAAGATGTACCTCCATGATACCACAATAATACCACCCCTAATGTACCACAATAATTTGTTATCAATTATAGAAGCAAAATTGTTCATTGTACAGCTGTTTATCTATAAAGTACCATACTTAAGTCATATGTTACGTAATTAGGGGTTTCAAGGGGCCAGAATTCAAAACTTTGATCATTAATATATAAAAAAGGAGAAATATTTTGAAAAGCATTGTAGAACAAAAGTTGCTCAAAATAATGTTCTGTACCATATGCTACTTTAAATGTTTTTGTTTATGACCCAATTTAGGAGATAAAGGGCCGGCTCCTAAAATACATTTGTATAGATATCTTACGAACGGTTAAAATTCCGTGAATACTTGTTGAACAAAATATGTTTTTATTTGCAAGACCTTTAATTTGATATCAAGGAAAAGGGACTGGCCCCTCAAATTAGGGGTCAAGAGGGGTCTAAAATCGTCTTACAATAACTCTTTATTGAATAATAACTTCTTAATTATAGAAGCAAAAATGTTCATTGTACAGCTGTTTATCTATACAGTATCATACGTATGTTGCAACCACTATTGAAATAAATGATTTCAATAGTGGTTGGGAATGCATTTCATTAGAAAAATCACTTTGCAACCACTTTTGAAATAAAACCACTATTGAAATGAATTATTTCAATAGTGGTTGGGAATGCATTTCATTAAAAAAAATCACTTTGCAACCACTATTGAAATAAAACCACTATTGAAATAAATTATTTCAATACTGGTTTGGAATGTATTTCATCTGGAGAATCACTTTACAACCACTATTGAAATACAACCACTACTAAAACAAAATATTTAAATCGTATTCCGGGATGTATTCCATTTTGAAAATCAATTTACAGACACTGTTAAAGTACAACTACAATTAAAATAATTTTTTCAATCGTAGCTTAGAATGAATTTCTCCATTAATTTTTCTTTAAAAATTTACATTTTTTTCTTTACATTTCTCTTTCTACAAACATATCATGTCCTATGATAATGTATATTATTTGCATAATTGTGAACATCTTTTAAATTGCAAGAACTTCTATTCAAACCCTATATATTGAATAATTATTTATTTATAAATATTATTATAAATATCACTATTAATATAAATTATTTCAATTGGGCTTGGGGGTTACTTCACTACAACCACTATTGAAATATATTATTTCAATAGTGGTTAAGGATGCGATTCATTTCAACCACTATTGAACTAATTTATTTCAATAGTGTTTGGGGATACCTTTCATTTCAACCACTATTGAAATAAAGTATTTCAATAATGGTTGATGATGCATTTCAGTTTTATGTCTATTATTATGTCTGTTTGTAACATTTTCCTTTCTGCTAGGGGAGTTTCTTAAGAAAAGAAGTATGTCTTATGAGATGATGAATTCCTTTTTGATTATGATGTTCTTTGATTTACCTCTATATGGTCATGTTTTCCATACCACCTGTCATCTGGAACCGAAAGTGTTATGTACAGTCGGAATAATAGGTATTAGAATAAAATCCTACCACTATTAAAATATTTTATTTCAATAATGGTTGTAATGAACCGCATCCTTAACCACAATTGAAATAAATTAATTTAATAGTGGTTGTAATAAAATGCATACCCAACAACTATTGAAATAATTTATTTCATTCAATATTAGTCTTAATAAAGTACATCCCCAACCATCATTGAAATTATTTATCTTGATAGTGATATTCATTATTACATAAATCTTTAATGATATATAAGCTAAAAATTATTTTTAATATGCAGGGGTTTTGAATAGAAGTTCTGTCAATTTACAACGTTGTCTTTTAGTACAAATGATTTACAATTTCCATAAAACATGATATTTCTATAGAAAGAGAAAGGTAAAAAAATATGAAAACAAATGTTGATCTGCGAGGATTAGTTATTTCTGCACAACAGTGAAAATCCTAAAATAAGTACATTTACATCATAGTCTTGATTACTATTACCATAAAATATGCAAGTCTTTAGTACCTTAATTGTGTATTTGAATTGTTTGTTAAATAAAAACAAATGTACAGTCAAACTTGTATTAAGCAGTCACCTGCGGGAGGCGCCCAAAGTGACCTCTTAACAGAGGTGACCTTTGAATAGAGACTTGTGAATTTGCCCACATCAAATACCTTATTAAAACAATTATTCAATTTTATTTTAATTATATACATGATATTAAGCATAATGTATCAAATGATAGATAAAGTAATTGATTTGATGTTTGTTTGTTTTTTATAGTATCTATCATATTTAAAAATAAGAACAAATACATAATAATGTATTGTGCATGCAATTTTTATATTTTTTAATATTATTGAAAAAAGTCATTACGTGGTAATACCTTGTCGCTGACATTTTCACAATTATAACACTTTTTTTCATGAGTACCGTATCTATAGAAAACAAACACTTTTAATACAAATCAACAATTAAGTTTTTAACCGACTGTATCTGAACTCAAAACCGTATCTGATCTGCCAATTATGTATTATAAATACATCGATTAATATGGTTTCTCTCGCCTCAAGCAAATAATTATTGTTTACATTGATAACCCGACCTTCGGAAGCCATGTTCAAAATCCCCGGGTGTAAATCATGTGACCGGCCAAAATGGCCGCCTTATGCATGTCGACTGTACAGTTTCGGATCAAAATACGATGACCGCTGACCTTGTTAGACAGGTGACCGCTCTTTAGAGGGCAATTATATAAGATTTTCCATCGAGAGGAAATAAAATGACAGCATACGAAAGGTGACTGCTTAATAGGGATTGCCGCGTCGTCACTTTTGACTGTATATGCATGTTTATCTGCGAGAATTGGTTATTTACTTCTACACAGCAGTGAAAATTGTACCATAATTGTGTATTTGATATTAGATATCTTGCATTTCAAAATAGTTTGCAAATATGATATACAACTTCTTTCTTTCCAAATGTGTTACATAATAGTGATTACATACTAGTTATGATTATAAGTAATTCATTCCCATCTACAATTTAAAAAAAATTAATAGTAGTTGAACTTTAATGGTGTCTGTAAAGTAGTTCTTATCATGAAATACATCACCAACCTCTATTAAATCATTACTCCAATAGTGATTGTATTTCAATAGTGGTTGCAAAGTGATTTTTCTAATGAAAAACGTCCCCAACCACTATTGAAATAATTTATATCAATAGTGGTTTTATTTCAATAGTGGTTTCAAGGTGATTTTTCTAATGAAATACATTCCCAACCACTATTGAAATAATTTATTTCAATAGTGGTTTTATTTCAATAGTGGTTGCAACATAAGTAAGTCATATATTACGTAATTAGAGGTTTCAAGGGGCCAGAATTCAAAACTTTGATCCTTAATATCTGATAAAGGAGAAATATTTTGAAAAGCAATGTAGAACAAAAGTTGCTCAAAATAATGTTCTGTACAATATGCTATCTTAATTTTTTTTGTTGATTGTCCCATTAAGGAGTTTAAGGGTCGGCCCTTAAAACTCAATTGTTCAGATATCTCGAGAACGGTTATTAATTCGTGAACACTTGTAGAACAAAATATGTTTATATTAGCGAGACCTTTTATTTAATATCAAGAAAAAGGGGCTGGCCCCTAAAATTAGGGGCCCGAAGGGCTATTAAGTCTTTTTAAGCTAGAGCTTTTGCGATCAGTGGTTATTCGTATGGATCGGAGGATGTCCATAATGGACAGCGAAGTAACCGATCTTCGATCCAGGTCTATGCGGGATAACATCCTGATACACAATTTCAAGTATACCCCTAACGAGGACTTAGCTGCCAGCATGCCAGCGCTCATAAAACAAACACTTGGGGTAGATGTCAGCTTCGTCAGAATTCACAGAAATGGAGTTCTTCATAAGAAGTCTGATCGACCTGTAACAATCACAGCCAAGTTGACTGACCGTAACAAAAAAGACAAAATTCTAAATGCGCAAAAAAGTAAAAAAAAATGCAAGAGTCTCCCTTCCATTTTATATCACTCCCCAGCAGCCTCCCGCACTTGTATCCGCAAGAAACAAACTCTTTGACAAATCAGACTCACTTAAAAAACAAAACATCTCTGTAAAGATATCTAGAAATAGCATTGTTCTGCCAAACGGATCAAAATATAGCGAGGAGGTACCATTACTTTCCAATGCAGCTGTTCTGAAAATTGATCAGACCGAGAGTGAGCAACTGGATGACATCGTCACGATGAACACCGAACCCATACAAAAGAATGGATCGGAATTCTACGCAACTGGAACCAAAGTTGGGTCTGTAAACCAGGCCCAAAATTTCTACAAAAAAGTCTGCATTGATCCATATGTCGCCAGTGTAGACAGTAGAATACTCATCTACCGTTTCATGGAACAAGGGAAATTAATTGAAAACTATCATGACGATGGCGAGCATGGAGCGGGTCGTCGTTTACTCAAATACATGCGAGAAAATCAAATCATGGACGTTGCCATAGTTGTTACGAGGTGGATTGGGGAGCACATTGGGCCTCAACGCTTTACCATCATGGAGGGTCTTGTAAACGAGGTCGCCAACCTGATCCTTGAGTAAAACATTCTACATTCCGTAAAAGAGTTAAAGTGAACATCTTTTTAATATAAACTTTTGCTTTCACGCAACCGTTTATTATTACGGAAATAAGAATGCCGCCTGAAGCTTCAGTATATTATAATCCGTAACCGGAATTATAAACTCTGTATTGACATACTTTGTAATTAGCATTCGGGTGGCATATCCGATGTAAATTTATAAATTGTAAATAACCAAACACCTAAGTACTCTCTCTTAACGATGCACAGATCTCTATTTCTAATCAGTATGCACTCTCTATCTACTCTCCCTATCAATCTATTCTTACTTTCTAGTTGTGAACATGAGGACGACTCAACAAGACATACAGCTAAGGTAAAATATTCTCATCGTTATATTCCACCCTAAATGTCTGAGCTTAAAATAATATCAGCAAATTGTCAGGGTCTGCATAATTTTAAGAAAAGGAAGGATGTTTTACAATACTATAAACAATTAGAATGTAATATTTTATGCTTACAAGATACTCACTTTACTATTGATATGGAAACAGACATACGTAATGAATGGGGATACGATGTTTATTTTGATTCATTTACCTCTCAGTCTAGATATGGCCAGAAATTAGTCCTGACTTTTACCCTATTTCATTTGTAACCAGTAACAAGGCACTGTTTTTTGGTGACAAAGGTAACATACATGACAAAACTGATTATTTTCTTTCCGCTGGATGGTTTAATTTCATTCAGTAACAATGGTTACATCTATATTTTATTGGTGACAAAAGGTAACAGAGGTGACGAGCCTTTTTCTGTTTAGCGGGGGTCTTATTTTATTTAGTTACAATGGTTACAGCTGTATTATATTGGTGACAAAAGGTAACAGAGGTGACAAGCCTTTTTTTCTGTTTAGCAGGGGGTCTTATTTTAGTTGGTTACAATGGTTACAATGGTAACAGCTATAATCCATTGGTGACAAGAGGTAACAGAGGTGACAAGCCTTTTTCTTTTTATCAGAGGTTCTTATTTTATTTGGTTACAATGGTTACAGCTATATTCTATTGGTGACATAGGGTAACAGTGGTGACAGTCATTTTCATGATTTACAAGGGGTCTTTTTTAAATTGGTTACATTGGTAACATTGGTTACAATGGTTACCTAACCCTAACCCTAATCCTAACCCTAAACTAACCCTAACCCCTAACCCTAAACTAACCATAACCATAAACTAACCCCTAACCCTAATCCTAACCCTAACCCAAACATAACTCTGTTTTGTAACCAATGTTACCAGTAACCACTGTAACCTGTCACAAGAACATCAAAGTTAGAAAATCATTCATAATCAAACATTGTTACCGATGTAACCAATGTTACTGGTTACAAATAGAAAGGGGTAAAAGTCAGGACTAATTTCTGGCCATATATGTCTCAGTCTAGAGGTATAGCAATATTTATAAATAATAATTTTGAGTACAAAGTCCATAATACAGTAAATGACAATTCTGGTAATTTCCTTGCCCTTGATATTGAATTGAGTAATATACGTGTAAGTTTAGCGGTTATATATGGCCCTAATGAAGATAATCCTGGTTTTTATAACATGGTATCAGAAGCTATAAATAATTTTAAGAATGATAATATCATTTTAGTTGGGGATTTTAATCTTGTATTAAACCCAGACAAAGACTATCACAACTATAAGAATATCAATAATGCCAAAGCTAGGGACAAACTGTTGGAAATAAACTCTCACCACAACCTATCAGATATATTCAGAGAACTTCACCCTGAAAAACTAAGATATACATGGCGCAAACCTCGCCCATTCAAACAGGCACGTTTAGATTTTTTTTTGGTTTCAAATTCTCTGCTAAATATGGTACAAGAAAGGGATATTTTATCAAGTTACAAGTCTGACCATTCTCCAGTTTTATTAACTCTCAAAATTGGAAACTTTACTCATGGAAAAGGTCTATGGAAATTTAATAATTCCTTGTTGCATGATTCAGATTACATTAAAACCATAAATACCATAATCATGCAAATCAAAGAAAATTATGCATTGCCCGTATATAGTAGAAATGGCATTTCCACTATATCTGATTCTGAAATACAATTTACAATTAATGATCAGCTTTTCCTTGAAACTCTTTTAATGGAAATTAGGGGCAAAACCATATCTTATTCAAGCTTTATAAAAAAAAGAAATAATGAAAAAGAAAAAAAAATAGTAACAGAAATGAATAGATTAGAAGAAAACTATGAACAAAATATAGGTCTGATTAATGAAAAAAAAAAGGAATTGGAAAATTTAAGAAATCATAGGCTTATAGGCAGTATGGTGAGATCTAGAGCTAAATGGGCAGATGAAGGAGAAAAACCTACAAATTACTTTCTGAATTTAGAAAATCGACATTATACAAATAAAATAATACCAAAACTAATAATAGAGGAAGAGAATTTGAAAGAAATAACAAACCAAAGGGAAATTTTGAATGAAATTGAAAGTTTTTATAAGAATTTATATAATAAAAATGATGAAAACTCTGACTATAATCTAAATGAAATTTTAACAAACATTGAAATAAAAACACTTAATAATAAACAAAGAGACTCCTTAGAAGGTGAAATTTCCTTTAAAGAAGCTACTGTAACAACAGTTGTGAAAAATATGGCAAATAATAAGAGTCCAGGTAGTGATGGATTTACAACAGAATTCTATAAAGTTTTTTGGAACAAGATAGGACATTTCGTGGTTCGATCTCTAAATTATGGGTACAAAGTTCGGGAACTCTCAGTCACACAGAAACAAGGAATTATTACCTGTATCCCAAAAGATGGTAAAAGTAAAAATTTTTTTAAAAATTGGAGACCAATAACACTATTAAACGTTGCTTACAAAATAGGTTCTGGATGTATTGCTCAGAGAATTAAAAATATGCTTGATACTATTATTAGTCCCGATCAAACAGGTTTCATACCAGAGAGATATATTGGTGAAAATACTAGACTGATATATGATCTTATGCAATATACAGAGGAAAATGACATCCCTGGTGTATTGTTAATGATTGATTTTGAAAAAGCCTTTGATACTGTTTCCTGGAAATTTATTCACAAATGTTTAGATTTTTTAAACTTTGGAGTATCCATTCAATCTTGGATATCTACTTTTCAATGTAATATAGAATCATCGGTCACACAAGCTGGATGTCTTTCAAAATTTTTCAAACCTAGCAGAGGATGTCGCCAAGGCGACCCGATCTCTCCTTATTTATTCCTACTGTGTGCAGAAATGTTGGCCTATAAGATAAAAAGTAATAAGAATATACAAGGAATAGTAATAGATGATACTATATATCTTATATCTCAATATGCTGACGACACTGTACTAATTTTAAATGGCTCAGAAAAATCCCTCAAAACAACTATTGATGAATTGAATAATTTTAATACAATCTCTGGACTCAAGATTAATTTATCGAAAACACAATTAGTCTGGATAGGCAGCAAAAAATATTCTACTGAAAAATTATGTCATGAAATGAATTTTCATTGGACAACACAATTTAAATTACTAGGCATCCAATTTGACGTAGATCTAGCAAATATTCCAAAACTCAATTATGATAAAAAGTTAGTTAAAATTAAAGAAATCATCAATCAGTGGAACAAAAGACATACAACTCCTATTGGTAGGATTACTTTGATCAAATCTCTTATTATATCACAAATGAATCATTTGTTTATTTCACTTCCAACACCATCAAGTAAATTTATTAAAGACTTAAATGAAATATTGTTTAATTTTCTTTGGAAATCTCAGGTGGACAAAATAAAAAGAAAACAAATTACACAAGAATACTCAGATGGTGGTCTCAAAATGATTGAAATAAATAATTACATCCAAAGTCTAAAGTCATCCTGGATCAGAAGATTGATAAATAGCCCAAATTCAAAATGGAATATATTATTAAATAAATCAATTAATACGGACATAGTGCTGAAGACTGGGCCAGACTTCATATCCTGTATATTAACTAATTTAGTTAGAAACTCCTTTTGGAAGGATACATTTATTGCTTTTAAAAATATACAAGATAGAATGAAATTACTTACATGGCATGAATTTATTACACAACCCATATGGTACAATAAGAATATTACAATGGGGGGGAAATCAATTTTCTTTATTGATTGGTTCAATAAGAATATTGTTTATATCAATGATTTGCTGGATGAAAATGGGTCCTTTTTAAGTTTACAAGACCTTCAAAGTAAGTTTGATGTCAAGTCAAACTTCCTTACTTATCTTGGTTTACAAAAATCTATTTTAACTAGTTTACATTATCATGGAATCTCAAAAGAAGATGATAACCCAAGGCCTTTTATACCTTTCCACATTAAATTATTTTGCTCACCTCGAAAAGGATCTAAGATTATGTATAATATTCTAAACATGGAAAATGTCACATCTTTCAATAAATCAAAATGGGGATTATTTTTTATGTTGTCAGACTTACAGTGGAAAACCATATACCAGTTACCTTTTGTCAACATTAAAAGTACCAAATTACAATGGCTGCAATTTAGAATTAATCACCACATTCTAACAACTAATAAATATCTATTTAAAATAGGAAAGGAATGTAGTAAGTTGTGTAACTTTTGTAAACAACATGATGAAACAATTTTTCATGTACTATGGGAGTGTCCTAATGTTCAAGAACTCTTTCAGCAATTTTTTGAATTCTGTCAATCAAAGAGAATTACAATCCAAAGAGATCCTTTAATTTTTATATTCGGGCTACACTCTGACCCTATTTCTACAGACATTTATTCTATCTTCTTGATTATGAAATCCTATATCTATAGGAAAAGATGTCTTAATGAAGCACTAACAATTCATGAATTACTTATAGATATTAAAACACATATATCAACTCTAAGATATATAGCTATCCGAAATTGCAGATATGATGATTTTTATAAGAGATGGGAAACTTGGCTTTTTCTTCTTAATAGACTTCACTAAACAATTATAGCAGACTCTGGCTATATAGAGATGATATAAAACTATAAATCAATTACTTACTCATGTTCAACAACCAATTCTCTCTCTATCTCTCTCTCTCTCTCTCTCTCTCAAGGAAAAATTTTGTTTTGAAGTAAATTTTCTCAAAGCTGTTATCACTTTATTGTATACAAATGCATTTGATTGTTCAACTTCAAATAAAAAAAAAAAAAAAAAAAAAAAAAAAAAAAAAAAGTCTTTTTATAATAACCCTTTTCTGACAAATAATTTGATATTAATCATAAAGCAATTAACAAAAGAGCTTTTATTAAGCTTAATTTAAAACTGAAATTCGTTTTAAAATCGGACGATGCATTACAAAAATATTGGGATTTAAAGATCGAAATTGCAAAAGGCGCGCAAATAAGATCAAAAGAGAGATGGATAAATGAAGGTGAAAAAAATACAAGCTATTTCCTAGGACTAGAAAAGAAAAATCAAACTAACAATACCATTAAAGAATTAAAAGATGTTAATAACAAAAAAATCAATACAAACTTAGAAATATTTAAGCAATATGCAATTTTTACGAAAATCTGTACACGACGAAATCTATCGATTGCAATAAAATCTCTAATTATATTAATGACATTAAATGTCCAACCCTTAATGAACAAGATAAGCTAATATGTGATGCTTTATCAACTTTAGACGAGTGCAAAGAAGCGGTGTTTAATATGAAAAACAACAAATCCCCTGGTTTAGACGGACTGCCCTGTGAATTTCAAAAATGTTTTTGGGAAGATATTTCACCAATATTTTTTGATTTACTCATAAGCGTATATGAAAAAAAAGAGCGAAGTTATACTCAACGATTAGCACTAATCACAGTTCTATTTAAAAGTGGCGACAGAAAAAGTCTAAAAAACTATAGACCTTTAAGTTTAACTAATACTGATTACAAAACAAGGGGGGTTACTATATCTTATTCGGCCTATAAGAAAAAGGAAAAAGACAATAGAGAAAAATTATTGCTACAGGAAATTGAGGCTCTGGAGTTAAATAATTCTGTTGACATTGAATTGTTGGATGAAAAAAAAATGCTTTAGAAAGTCTTCGCAAAGAAAAATTACAAGGTCATATGATAAGATCACGTGCTCTTTGGTTAGAAGAAGGTGAAAAACCTTCAAATTATTTTTGTTATTTAGAATCCCGTAATTTTTTTAACAAAACTATAAAAAAAATTGAAGTGGATGGTACAGGAATGGTATATGACCAATCAGAAATATTAGACAATGTAAAATATTATTGATGCAAATTTAGTCAATGTAGATTTGGAGAATATTATCTATAACTACAACTCACCTAAGTTAGAAAAGCAGGTGGCCAAAAGTTTAGATAAAGACATTGTGGAAGCAGAGGTACTTACTGTAATAAAACATATGAAAAACAACAAATCTCCTGGAAGCGATGGGTATACTGCTGAATTTTTTTTAATTTTTTTGGAAAGATTTAAAACATTTTGTTGTAAGAGCAATTAAATGTATTTTCTTCAAAAAGGAGATCCCCATCTCACAAAGACTTGGTGTTATTTCATGCTTACCAAAAGGTGATAAGCCTAGACAATTTTTAAAAAATTGGCAACCAATTACTCTTTTAAATGTATTGTATAAAATTATTTCAGGATGTATAAGCTTGAGAATAAAAAAAAGTCCTAGATTCGCTGATATCAGATACACAGTCTGGCTTTCTAAAGGGTAGATACATAGGGGAAAACACTAGATTTATCTATGATATAATGTCTTATACTGAATTTAAAAATATTCCAGGTCTTTTAGTACTTATAGATTTTGAAAAAGCCTTTGACTCAATGTCTTGGTCTTTTATATATAAAGTTCTAGAGTTTTTTGGTTTTGGAGACAATATTATACAGTGGATAAAGATTTTAAACACCTGATCAACTTTACGGCCACTATATTACAGAGCGGCTTTTTATCAAAACAATTTGATATACAGAGGGGTTGTAGACAAGGAGACCCTGTTGCTCCATATTTATTTATCCTATGTGCTGAGATCCTTGCAATACTGATTAAGCAAAACAAGGACATAAAGGGTATTTGTATAAATAACAAAGAACACAAAATATCACAATATGCAGATGACACTTCTCTAGTCCTTGATGGTTCACCTAAATCTCTTTTTGCAGCTTTAGATACAATTGATTTTTATTCCAGTTTTTCTGGCTTGAAGATAAATACTTGTAAGACAAAAATAATTTGGATTGGTTCCAAAATATTTTCTGATCAAGTCTATCATCATACAAGATGGAAATTGGATTGGGGATCTACAACCTTTAATCTTTTAGGTATTCAGTTTTCAGTTGATCTTAAAGAAATTATAGATATTAATTTTGGGCTTCAAATCCCAAAAATTTTTGCACTCATTGAACAGTGGAAAAGAAGAATTCTTACTCCTATTGGCGGAGTTACTGTTATTCAAAGTTTGCTTATCCCAAAATTAAACCATTTATTTATTTCACTGCCTACTCCAAAAAGGGAGACAATTTTATACATATATAAATGTATCTTTGAATTTTTGTGGAAATCTAAGGTAGATAAAGTTAAGAGATCAATTATAACACAATACTATTTTTCAGGGGGTATGAAAATGGTGGATATAAACAACTTTATTACAGCCCTTAAATGTTCATGGATAAAAAGGTTAACAAAATCATATAAACCTTGGATGGATATATTTTTTACACCATCAATGGACATGATTTTTTACAGAAATTATATGATTTTGGAGACACTTTTGTATTGGAATGTCTACATAAAGAAAACAATGCTTTTTGGAAAGATGCTCTCCATTCTTGGTCATGTTATATGAAAACTATTAATAACCACCCAACCATTATAGACAACATTTTAAATGTTCCAGTATAGTATAATTCCAATATAAAAGAAGCCAACAAACAATCTTTTATAAATCCTGGTATAAAAGTGGGGTAAAGGTAGTGCAAGATTTTCTTGATGAGGATTGTAATGTTTTAGCTTTTGATGTATTTAAACGCATATACAACCTCAATGACATATGTATTATGCAATATAATAGCATTACAACATCAATTTTTAAATATTTGAAACTATTATCTATTGACAGGAGTTCTGTAAAAAGAATTCCTTATCCATGTATGCCAGTTTTTTTGCAACCTGTTTTAATATCAGAAAAATGTACCAAAATTATTTACAACTATTTGAATGAGAAAGATGATGTACCAACTGCTATAAATAAATGGAGGACAGAAATAACTCCATTTAGTGTTGATGATATTTCAGTAAATGATGTTTTTAAGATTTGTTTTAAAACAACTCATGATTCTTCTGTTCAGTGGTTACAGTTTAGAATTTTACACAGAATTCTTCCAGTTGGGTATTACCTTAAAAAATTAATAACAAGTCTTTAGACAGCTGTGGATTTTGTAAGAAAAATGTAGAAACCATAGTCCATGTTTTTTTTCTTTTGTTATTATACATACTCTGTGGAGTGAACTGAGTCTTCATATTTACAGAAAGACTTTTGAAAGGATTGGGTTTAATGTATTAAATATCATGTTCGGTGAAGCTCCATTAACATGTCATAACAAAGTTATTCATTTTATTATTCTATCTATGAAACAATACTTATTTTCTTGTCTGATGTTGAACAAGGTGCCAACACTGATTGGTTTTCTTGGTCATTTAAAGATAAAATATAATGTTGAAAGATATGCTGCAATTCAAAGTTCTAAAGTGCATAAATTTGAAAAACAGTGGGATAGTTGGAAAGAAATATTTGACTAATAACTTTTCTCTTTGTCTCTTATTTGTTTTATGTTTTGTTTTGGGTTTTTTCTTGTGTATTATGAACTTTACAACAATTTTTTTCCTTTTCCTTACTTTTTTGTTTTTTGTTGTTATTTGATTTACTTTTTTTTTTCAAGCAAGTAACCACTGCTTAGCGCAATTAAAAAAAGTATATTATTTAAAATATGATGGCGAGTGTGTGAGTTGGTGTGTTTGTGTGTGGTTTTTGTGGGTGTAATTGTGTGTATGCTTGTATTTCAAAAATAAATAAATTATAAAAAAAAAAAAAATACTGATTACAAAATTATAGCATTCATGTTTGCTAGACGATTACAAAGGGTTATTAATAAATTAATCGGAAACGAGCAATCTGCTTACATTAAGGGTCGTTATATTGGCGTTAATGCGAGATTAATATTGGACATATATGAATATTGTACAGAAAATAATAATAATGGAATTCTATTATTTCTAGACTTTGAAAAAGCTTCGAATTTGTTGAGTGGAATTTTCTCTTTAATGTCTTAAAAAAATTTAACTTTGGGGATAATTTCATAAACTGGGTTAAGATATTGTATACAAATCCAGTCTTTAAAGAGAAAAACTAGATGCTGTCATTAGACAGTAATACCCGCACCAAGTGTTTGCCCCTAAATAACACTGTTTTGTACCATTTTAATTAAAAATGAAGGCCACATGCAAGCTCCGGTAATACATTTTTAAAATTATAATTTTCATAACTGAAGGATGAGGTCCCTTTCCATATGATAATGCACATGAGCAGCACTTTATGTGCAATTTGGGGTTGAACTGTTTGCAGTGAATTTTCAGTTAATCAATAATCTTAACATTTCATGTCATAGAAAGTATAATGGTCTATATAATTATTACAAGCAAAATTAAAAATTAGATTATGCCAGATTTGCTTCTGTGTACCTACATTTACATCATCGTGTGCACAGATTTAGAGAAGGGGTGGGGGTGAGGGGTCCAGGGGTCCAGACCCCCCCCCCTGAAAAATTCATTTATATCAATTGTAAAATTACCAAAAATACACCTTGGACCCCAATGCTCTTACAGACATGTAAACACTCTAAGCCATTGCGCTTCAATGTTAGGTAACATTATTTTGGGGGTAAATAATTAATTAATATTTAATATACTTTATTGTTTATCTCAATAGGAAGTATACATCACAATATGCAGGTGTCCTGCACCACCTTAAAGCTGTTATTTACCTAATAAAATAGTGCAAGTGGATTTGAAGTATAGGTCATGAAAATACATGCATGTTACAAATAACTGATCTTGTCTGAAGTTAAGTACACAACACAGGTCTGCAGGTCTCATTAGCGGGTACTAGTTTTACCCAGCTCTTCGATTGTATACATACATGTACATGTCATTACATACATGTCTGTGGTTTTCCATATGCAGAAAAGGATTAGTTAAGATCAGCTAAAGGAATTCATTATTGTGTTTTAATTGGATTAATCATTATGATGTTGATCTCCCTTTGACAGCATTATGCACTGTATCATCATCTTTTAATATTTAAATTAGCTTGTCATCGTTACCTATCCTATCGCATTTGTAAAGTTTCTGTCATTTTAGTTGCAAAAGTTATTTTTTTCATTTGTCAGACTTGCACTATTGAGTTGGCCCAATATTGACCCTGTATAAACAACTTCTTATTAAATTTGTGTATTACATGTAAGTAAGTGTAGACATTTATCATTTTTATATGAGTTATAATAGGAAGGAAGGAGTATTTCTTTCTTAATGTATTATAATGCATCAAATACAATGTAGGTCATGACCTTATGGGATTGTTCTGTGGAGTATAAACATCTATAATTTGAATCATTTATATATAACAGTTTATATTTGAGTTTGTTTGGGGGTGGGGGTTCCAAGTAATGTATTTGACAATTTTTTAATGTAGTTTCAAATAAGACTAAGCCATACTTAAGTCATGAACATGAATAGTATAGAACAAAACACAAACTAATACATGTATATATACATAGGAAGTATTACAAAACATAGATGATTGATCTATATCTGGGTTCTTAAATTGAATCATATATCATGTACATATTATATTATTGTTTCTTTGTTCAAGGCATTTCAGATGGTATGTAGGTCATGATCCCAAGTGCTCTTCCTGAAATTATCAAATATCATAAAAACTATTGAGATCCCCACCTTAATCCGAAGATATTATTCATCCTTAGGTCATGGCGCATCAGATCATTATGGCATGTAAGTCATGACCCTAAGGGGTCATCCTGACCCCCTTAGAATCAGAAATTGTCAATTATCTTTAACTTATTGATGTTTGATGATCCTATCTCTATTTAATCTTTATTATTAAGTCTCCCGAATGAAATTTGGAGACTTATTGTTTTTGTTCAGTTCTTAATACATGTATTATTATTCTTCGTCTTCTTCTTTTTCTTCTTTCCCGCTCTGAACTTAATTGTTTCTCAGAGATGGCTGATATGATTGGCCTGCATATCTAGTTGTGCACCCTGGTTTGATTTTTCTCATTTTAGGTTAGACAACCACTTTTCGGGGGGGGGGGGGGGGGGTCAAAGAGTGTGGGGTCTAACATTGAACCTTGTAGGAAGAATCGTAGACTCTATTGTAAATGGTAACTTGAAATCGGGCAAAGATAATAATATAGGGTTTTCATAATCATATATTGACTGTTACTGGCAATATATAGGGTTTATTAGATCTGACCCCTGGGGTCATCCCCACCCCCCAGGAATTTGAAATTACCATATATCTCAGAAACTGTTATAATCATGACCCCTAAACCATATATATTCATGTTTCTGGTGTCAAGGAGCATCAAATGTTATGTAGGTCATGGGCCCTGTGGGTGGTCCGGACCCCCTCAAACAGCAAGTCCCTTAATATCTTCAAAACAGTTGAGATCCCCACCCTTAAACCATATATATTCTTGTTCCTTGTGTCAAGGTGCATCAAACGGTATGTAGGTCATGGGCCCCGGGGGTGGTCATGACCCCCCTCGAACAGGAAGTGCACGAATATCTCCAAAAAGGTTGAGATCCCCACCCCTTAACCATATATATTCTTGATCCTTAAAGGGCATCAAAAGGTATGTAGGTAATGGGCCTCAGGGTTAAATTTAATTTTTCAAAACCGTAATGCACATCTATGGAACAGTTCCTATCATGTCCCAAGATATGATGTGTCTTTCCATTAAATCATAAAAGGAGTTCTAGGATCTATGTTTTTTTAAGTGATAAACGTCAATTTTCTGCTACTTTTTGACTCCCTGGATGAAATTTAAATTTTTAAAACCTGACTGCACATCTATAGAACAGTCCCTTTCATATCCCAAGATATGATGTGTCTATCCATTAAATCAAAAGAGGAGCTCTTGGATCTATGGTTTTTTTGACGTGATAAACGTCAATTTTCTGCTACTATTTGACTCCCTGGATGAAATTTAAATTTTTAAAACCTGACTGCACATCTATAGAACAGTCCCTATCATATCCAAAGATATGATGTGTCTATCCATTAAATCATAAGAGGAGCTCTTGGATCTATGGGGTTTTTTTTAAGTGATAAACGTCAATTTTCTGCTACTATTTGACTCCCTGGATGAAATTTAAATTTTTAAAACCTTATTGTTCATCTATAGGACAGCCCCAATTATATCCAAAGAAATGACGTAGCTACTCCAAAAGTTGTAAGATGAGTTCTGGAAACCATACTTTTTTTGCAAAAAAACGTCATTTTTTGTTGCCCACTGATCCCCTTAATAAAAAAAAAATTCTGGAACCTGATCACACCTCAATATGACACCACCAATCATATTCTAGAAGATCATTTGGCTACTGCCAAAAAAAAATGACGTTTTTGAAACCATTTTTTTTTGGTAAAAAAAAAACGTCATTTTTCAGCCATTAAATGACCCCCAGGACAAAATTGAAAATTCCGAAACCTTATTGCGCATCTATAGGATACCCTAAAACATATTCCAAAAGATGATTTGTCTACTGTTGAAAATGTAGGAGGAGTTTGAGGAAGAAGGTTTTTTGTGAAAAAACGTCATTTTTTACCAATTATTTGACCCCCTGGACTATCAGAGAATTTTTGAAACCTTTTTACAAAACAACATGATACCCCAAATCAAACTCCAAGAGTTCAGTTTGCTGGTTTATAAGATGTAAGAGCAGTTTGAGAAAGTAAAACGTGACAGACGGACGGACGGAACAGAGTAACAACAATATACCCGAACTTTCGGGTATAAAAATGGATGGATATCCAAGTCATGTAAAATGTCAAGAGGAATAAGACAGGGATGTCCAATTTCAGCAATTTCAGCAATGCTTTACATTTTTATAGCAGAAATTTTAGCTTTAAAATTAAAAACAATAATACAATAAATGGTTTTCAATTTAACGATACGCATAAGAGATTAAATATTTGCAATATGCAGACGATATAACTCTTACTTTAAAAAACACCTCATCTCTAAAAAAAGGCATTACAGACTGTTGAACTATTTTGCTGCCATGCAGGATCAAAAATTAATTTGAATAAATCCCAATGTATACTCATGGGCAATTTAAAAGATAAACATGAAATTACAGAAGGAGTAAAAGTAACAAACAGTGCAGTGCGATGCTTAGGAATTCACATCGGTCATGATAAAAATAAATGTAATGAGTTAAATTGGATGAAAACTTACAACGACATGGAAAAACTGTTTGAGTAATGGAAAAAAAGAAAACTAACTATATTTGGCAAATCGTGTGTTGTTAAGAGGGAATGCCACGAACCATCAAGCTTCATCCCTAAAATTAATTGAAACTACATTTTTTGAAAAACCAATTTTTACTCCAGTTGTGGGTCAAGTAAAACAATGCTAATATATCAGACCATTTTTTTTGCAATATTGCGCTCCATTCCCATGGTAACCAATAGGGAAAAAAGGGGGGTTGAAATTTGGTGAAATGTGAAATTTTCTCTAATTTAAGATGTTGCATAATGAAAAGTATGAAAAAATCAATAGATATAAAACTGTTTGCCTCAATTCATTAATTTTCACCATTTTCCTCATATTTCGTTTATTGACTATCAGTTTCAAACGCTATAATAACGAATTTTTTTTATCTCAATTTTCCCCAATTTCAATGCTATTTTTCTTAAATCTGCAACAACATGATTGATCAAACAGAATATATCCAGAAAGTGCCACACCTAAACAATATAAATCAAAAGAAATATTGAGAAGCCTTTGGACAGAGGCCACGGTGACAGTGATTCTCTGCATGAACTTTCTCAATTTTTCTTCAAAATTGTGCCATAGAATTATCTCCCTTGAATGAGCTCTTTAATAGTAAGTGCACAAAAGATAGTACATGTCAACTTCCAGTAGCAGAAGACGTCAACAAATCAATGATATGCAGTATCTTCTTTGATGTTGTTTTAGTGTTTTCATGATGTTATAGATGGAGTGCTCTTTTTCCCAGTATTCAAGGATTACTTGTAAGTTGTCTCATTGGCACTAACACCACATCTTCCTATATCTAATACACTGGCGTCGGAAGCAAATTGAAAGTGGGGGGGGGGGCCTAGACTAATCCTCAGAAATATTGAGAAAAAAGTAATTCCCAAAATCATGGAAATCCTAATCCGTGGGGGGTGGGGGTGGGGGGAGGTTATACCTATACTTCCAAAACAAACAAAAAATTACCCAAATTTTTTCTCCAAATCATGAAATTCCTAATCCGTGTGGGGTGGGGGGGGGGAGCTAGTATGCTTCTGAATCCAACTTCTCAATCTTTCAAGGTAAATTAAGGAACAATAATCTTTCCTGTGAGAAAAAGTGACAACCCTAGCCCCCCCCCCCCCCCCCCCCCCCCCCCAAAGGGCCCCAAAATATTTTGTAAAAATGTATTTTAATTTGTATGAAATATTTAGAGAAAATCTCAAGTGACAAATACTTATAATGGCATGACAATATATGTATGTCAGTATGCATCTATAAATGATATGAAAACACTGAAAATACAACACAGTTCAATGAAAGAATAGATAGTAAACATAGGGGTTCAAAAAGGGGGCTGGGGTTCTGGGTCCCCCCTTTGAAGGGAAGAAATTTGGTTAATTATAAGGGGAATCACTGAATCATGACTGGAACAGCCCCCCTTATGAAAAGTTCTGGATCCCCCACTGGTAAAGAACTAATCTCATGGAAACAGTCCCTAATCAGCTCAGGTGGCAGTATATTAGGTTCAAGTTTGGAATTTGAAATTTTGCAAGTCTTCGTTTGGAATTGGCCTTTTCAGAATCTAAAGGACTCATTGTTCGTACACCAAAATAAAAATAATGTCATGAATGTTACGTCATTGGTTGCATTTTTATTGTTTATCACGTTTTAAACCAATCACAGCGTTTGGGGTACACTTTTCGAAATATTACCTAGAATGAATTAGATTCTGAAACCATGAATTTAAAAAAATCAACATGCATGCATGTCAAATTAATATTTGGTCAGTTTGGCGTCCATAGTTAAAGTCAAATCGAAATATACACGTATATATATATATATATATATATATATATATATATATATATATATATATATATATATATATATATATATATATATATATATATATATGACTATAAATAAAGAAATATACATGTACAGTAACAACTCGATTGAAAATATTTAAAAAAAAAAAAAGGGAACAAACGAAGACCCTTATTGCATTTTTTACTTTCGAAACATAATGATAACTAGAAACGAGTAACGAGTAGGTCTTCCGTCCGATTTTTTTTTTGAATGATACCATGAAATATCAATACAATTTAAAAATTAACACCCCCCCCCCCCAGATTTTAAGATAATGAATAAAAATCCCTAATTACGTCAAACATGGGCCTGACGATGACTTTTTCAAACAGATATTGTAGCGATCAACAACTTTGATTCTATAATGCATAACAAAATATTTATCGTTTTCAAGTTATTCGTAATAGACTTTACGAGTCTCTTGATCCCTAAATAAAGGGGCCAGTCCCCTTTTCTTGATTTTGGTGGATAGAACTTCTGATTTTCTACTTCTTTTGTTCTATATGTCTTAACAAAATATCAACCGATAAAAAGATACTGATCAAACGTATGAAAATGTTGATTCAAAATGAGTACCCCCATTTTCGTGCCTAAGCGAGCTCCAAGGAATAGCGCCACTAGTGCAAAACAACTATATAGTGCACAACTTCAAACCATGGTCTACCTATCCTGAAAATTTCAAAGTCATATCTCTAATAGTTTCTGAGATCAGCTGTGCACAAAATTGGTCGCAAAAAATTACAAAATCGACCGTAAATCCGGACCGGAAGTGACGACGACAGAAAAATTCAAAAACATATAAAATTCAGATAATGTCCCATCATCTGTGAAAAAATTGTTGAGATCGGTTGAGTAGTTTTCGAGAAATCGCGTGCACAAAATTTTGAAAAAATAATAAACAGTACGAAAACAATAAGGTCTTCCGTTGGAAACGGGAGACCTTAATTATGGTGCTAAATGACTGATGAGTGCTGTCCCCTGTCTTAATACCCATGCTCTACATGTACATTGACCAGATTTGAGACATATTTATCAGTCTACCAAAATAAGTATCCATGGGGCGGGCTTTAAACCAGGTCGACCAAGTGCCGAATTGACTATTCCTTTTTAATATAGTTGTTAAGGAACTGATTTGGTTGCTAAGGCATACAACTGTATAGATGGTTGCTAGGGAGAAATTATTTTTCAATTAAATCATTTATCATGTTTCTTTTTGTTGTAAATAGTTTGAATCCAACAAAAAACAATTTTTTGCATTTTTATTGAAAAGGGGGGGAGGGGGGTGCTATGGTGTAAAACTGGTTGCTAAGGACTTTTTCAGCTGTATTGTCTTTTTTTATGCAAGTTATTTTCTTTCTATTATGACTAATCCTCTAAAAAGATCATTCTGCAAATGAATTTAGCTCTTTCATTCAAAATTTGAAAAAATGAAAATTAAGCAAAAATGTGATTTTCTAACACAATTTTCCCGATATTTTTATAAAAAGGCTTCTCTATTTTATTTATGATTTTGATTAAGATGCTCTTTGTCATTTGTATGCAATATACATTTTTTGCCTATTTTGTTGCAGAGTTGAAATATTCAATTTTATGTTAGAGGGCTATTTTAGAATTTGGTTATTTTCAAAAATGTCTCAAATATTGGTTACCATAGCAACCCAATAACCAAAACTATTTTTTCTAAAGTATGTTAGTTTAGAAACTTTGTTTATGTAACATTATTCTACTTATAAATTGAAATGTGTTTAACAGTAGAAAATGCCAATAAAATATACATGAAAATCATAGAAAATGAGTTTATTTTTGCATTATAAGCCGTTTCCATGGAAACTTCTAAAATCATTAATAAATGTGATTTAAATTATTCATATCCAAAAAAACCGATTAGTACAATTAAGATGGTCAACTTAGAATAGAAAAACGGGGGAAATTATTTTTTCAAGTTTCATAGCCAAGCTTGATGATTTGTGACATTCCCTCTTAATAATTTAGCTGTGTCAAAATTAATTTACATTGCATCTATTCTCCCACTTCCCGAAAATGATTTTATTAAAAAAGTCAATAGAGCCATTTTCAATTTTATTTGGAACAAACATGACAGAATTAAACGAAATACGTTAATAGGAAAAATAGAAGAAGGCGGGATCGGTGTAATAGACATAGAACTCAAGTTAAAAGCACTGAAAGCATCTTGGGTTAATAGATTATCAGAGTCATGTTTAATTAATGAGGTCATTAATGCTTATTTGAAAAGGGTCAACCTTAATTTGAACTACATATTATCAACGTCTGAGAGAAATATAGAAAATTTTACAGTTATTAATCATATTCCTAAACTTAATCAAGAAATATTTTGTTGTTTTAATGGTTGTAAAAAACAAAATAACATTCTTAATATGTCAAACGTAACATTTGTACAACAATTCCTATGGAACAACGAACTGTTTAAGTATAAAGGCAAAACGTTGTGTTTTTTAAGATGGATAAAAAGTGGTATATTATATGTAAAAGATCTTTTCAAGAAAGATTGCAAAATGAAAACACTAAATGAATTATCAGATATTTTGTTGAAAAAATGTAATTGGCTATGTGAATATAATATTTTACGTAACGTAATAAGACAACAATGTGTGAATTTTGATATGACATGTAGTCAATACACAACAAGTAATGTTGAGAAAAGTTATACATTTCATTTAGGATGGCATACAATAACAGACAAAAAATGTAAATTCTTTTATGAAAATTTGTTGACTACTAAGGTCCAAAAACCCATTTATAAATCTTATTATAAGAACATGTTTAACGTTCAGAAAGAAAATTGGAAAAGAATATACATTAATAAAATTAAAAACATATATGATAAGAACATATGTGAATTTAATTACAAATTATTGAATAATATTTTAAGTTGCAATTTATTTTTACATCAATGTAAGTTAAGACCAAGCAGATGTTGTGATTATTGTCAAGACACAACAGAGAACGTTGAACATCTTATTTTTGAATGTGACAATGTCAAAGAAATATGGTCAAAACTGTGTACGACTTTGCATTTAGATATTATGTGGAAACATGTAATCATAGGCTTCTATTATGAAAATAACCTCAAGGTACAATTTTTGAATAATATAATATCTTATGTTGCTTATAGAATTTACAAATTTCAGATGTTATGTAGATTTGAAGAAAAAATGAAACCTCTCAAAGTCTAAACGAATATGTAAAGAATTACTTAATTAGATATATGAATTACATTACAATGTACTTAAAATCATCGACATATTCATCAAAACTTAAAACATTAATAAATATATTGTGATTACTATTGTATACCCTAGACACTTTGGGTCTGCCTATGTGTATATGTGCTACACCCGGGGACCATGTGATGGACTGTATGTAGATGTGTTTGTCCTCCGGGTTAGCCAGGGTATTACATGTACATTTACTTAATATATTTCTACCTTTTACTAAGATAACTTACTATGTACCAGTTTTTTCATATTTTTGTACACCATTTTTTTGTGTGTGTGCACATGTATATTAGACGCAAATATTGTGAGTCATTGTTATGCATATCTATAGATTATCGACGTACATGTATCTCTAAATACATATTACATAAACAATTATATACCAAAATTAAAAACATTTTTTCTATGTATAAATATTTATATATATAAACATGTATTAATATACATGTTTTAAGACAAATAGTTAGATACTTTTAAATGTCTTCTCAATGAAAACTTGTACATTATTTGTAGCATTAATATGAAAAATTAAGGAATTATACAAGATGTCTGTACGCTAATAATTGAAATTTTTGAAGTTTTTGTATATTTGTTTACTCTTGTGAATAATGTTGATAATAAAAAAAAAAATATCTTAAAAAAGAGTTTTCCAGAAATTTTGATTCCACGTTCTTGGTTAAGAAAATAGTGTTATGTAAATGGCGGGACATTATTTATTAAGTCGTTCTAGAAATTGTAAAGGTTTTTGTTAATTCGTTTTTGAAATCATTCAGATATAGTTAAGTCGTACTAAGAATTATTCGATTTTTTAAATTTTCCCTTGCAGCTGGTTTTAGAACTCTACTTCTTACAGGAACTTCTAGCTTTACTCTCGACACTAATGGAAGACCCACTCGTTGCTTTGCAACGCGCTTTGCTCTAGTTATTATTTTTTATTTATTTTTTTCTGACTTTTTTCAAACGCTATTTCTCGTGAACTAATAGACCGATTTGCATGAAATTTACATGACGTATTGAGCATTTAACTTTACTTGATATTATAAAATTTCTGGCTGATGACGTCACTTCCGGTTTGAGATTTTGATGATTTAGTGATTTTTTAAGGACCATTTTGTCCACGTAGCTTCTCAAAAACTAATTGCGATAGAAACTTTCGGGGATAGTAGATGAATGTCTGTAGATGATCCTATTTATTTTATATTTTGAAAAATGCGCAAGGCGACGAAGCTCGCCCGAGCTCAAAAATTGGCACCAATTTTTTTCACGAAATTTTCGCACATTTTTGGCCTTAGCTTTTAATGTGTAAATATTTTGTAAAGATATGTAATGCAAAAGTTGATTAAATTCACTAGATCTTTCTTTTGATTCCAAGAAAAAGGGGCTGGCCCCTCAAATTAGGGACCAAGAGTGCTCTAAAGTATTTTTACAATACCTCTTTACTGAAAAATAATTTGTTATCAATTATGAACCAAAAATGTTCATAGTACATCTGTTTATCTATTCATTTCCATGCCTAAGTCATATGTTACGTAATTAGGGGCTTTAAGGGGCAAGAGGTCCGAAACTTTGATCTTTAATATCTAGAAAATATTTTGTTAGCATTATAGAACAAAAAATGCTTAGAACATTGTTACAGACCCTGAAATGTGCTACTACACCTCTAAAACAAACCGAACCGTTCCGTGCAAGAAACGAACCGTACCGTTCACAAAACGAAACGTACCGTTCACAAAGCGTACCGTACCGTTCACAAAACGAAACGTACCGTTCACAAAACGAACCGTACCGTGCAAAAAGCGTGCAAGATAATTTATGCAAGACCCGCCTCCAGACGGACAAAAAAGCGTACCGTACCGTGCAATAAGCGTGCAACTTCCATATACGGCTTATTGACCTAATGTCTTTCGATGAATAAGGACGGAGATTATCGCTGACCAGATAAGTTCAATATTTTGCTAGATTTTTTCATACGGGATTAGATAACACATACTTAGATTTAAGACTGTTATTCTTATGAAAGCAGTTACAAAAATATTCTAATTTAATTTCCTTTCTTAGACCGTAATCAAGTCTTTGGTTTTCGACAAAACTTGCATCGCCGATTACTGAAACATTGTAAACTATTAATGTTCAAACAATTCGTGGTTATAATTTTTTGTGATCTGAAATCGTAAATGGGTACCTTTTAATTCACTTGTTCTTAGATAAATTCAAATTAGTTTACCAAATATATTTACTCATCAATTGATATATTATCAAAATTCAAATCAATTTAAGTCATGTGCTTTTTCTAAACAGACGTGATGTTGTAACTGACGACCCGATTAAAATGTTGGGAGCTTGCCTTAACGTCTTATTTTCTGTTATCGGAAAAAACCCTTTTGATAAACACCTTTTAATTTGTTAATTAAATTCAACTAAACTTTAAACCAATTAAAAATGAGAAAAGAAAACGTTTCAGATCATGTTTTTAAATACATGTCGATGTGCTGTAGTAAATGACAACCACATATTACCGGTGACTCGAATGATTTGTAGTTTAGCTATTTATGTAGCAATAAATAAACAAAAAATCACTCATATAATGAATTATAGATAATTAAAATATATGTACAAAATCTTATTTAATTAAATGCAAGCATTGAACGAAAAAAGAGTACACGCATTCCATAGAATAACTTTCAACTTTATTTCCCGCATAGCTGGTAATGGCGTCTTGATTTCTCATGAACAAAAATCACTCGTGCGATACATGTGTACAGTAGCTGATAAGAAACACAACAGCGTCTTTCATCTTGGGTTCTATACACAACAGGTGCTAATGTCTCATTTTTACAACTAACTCTGTATATTTGGACGCGTAAACAGGTGTGCATGAGATGCCGGTATTCACACCTTTCCACGGACACCTGTTAGGTAACTCATCACAATCTGTCGTGTGTATAGTCTGAATATATCTTATTTCTACTTTGTTAGTTTCGTGGCTTTTATTAATCTCTAAAAAACAAAAGAACTGTCTGTAGATATGTACACAAACAACTACACCTAAGACTATCGGCGCGTGGATCCAAGGAACAATTCAGCGACCCTATGTACATGCGAGATTTTCACAAATATTAACTTGCGATAAAAATATCATTTACCGGGTACATTAATTAACCAAAAAACTGATAAATTACATTGTAAATAGTTGAGTGAGATAATAATATTTTGAAAGTATATGTAAGCACAAACACAGCTCTTTTTAAATCTTTTTTCAATCTAATATGTGTGTTGTGAAATAGCGTCGAAATTTTAACCGTCGAGCTCAATCTGAATACATCGTCTACTGTACAAACTTTTAGTCATTGTGTTGAAATCGTTGTGAAAACCATGAGTCTAAAATAAATGAATTCAATTCATACAAATAAAAATCTAATAATTCCAAATTGTTTGCACACAATTACATACAATCTCAGAGAGAGAGAGAGAGAGAGAGAGAGAGAGAGAGAGAACGAGAACTTGTGTGTTGATTATAATACTTGAATTAAAGTTTTATTACTGAGCTATATTATTTTGCTTAAGGATTCTATAGTCGGTCATTTGAGCGGGATTTTATCTCAGGACTCCACGTGCTTCGCCTGTCAATCAGTTTAAGTATAACAGTACAGATCAGGCCATGCGCCGCGTGCTACTTGGCTCCTCCTACATGGCTAGAAGAAAATCATTGTATGAAGACGTTTTGTTTTATGTTTTCTTAAATTCCTATTTAAAAGAGTGTTCCTATTTGAAATTATTCAAGAAAAATTTCCTTCCGACTTCGTGATTATATAACTCATGTACTGGCAATCAGAATCTTTTTCTCTCGCTGTCCTATTATTTTTGTTACTAGATAAATTCTTAATATATTTATTACTTTAAACATTAGTTGATTACCGGGTATTGTTTCGTGTCCTGTTAACAACAAGTATGTGTGTAAAAAGGTAAATAAAATATAAACAGGTTAGTCAGCATTTGTAAAACGTCAGCTAAATCGCATGCATACACTGAAGAGCGGACACTTGTTCAACAAAACTAGAGCAAAGCTCGTTGCAAAGCAACGAGTGGGTCTTCCGGTGGTGTCGAGAGTAAAGCTAGAAGTTCCTGTAAGAAGCAGAGTTCTAAAACCAACTACAAAGAAAATAAAAAAATATTTTTAAAAAATCGAATAATTCTTAGTACGACTTAGCAATGTCTGAATGATTTCAAGAACGAATTAATAAAAACCTTTACAATTTCTAGAACGACTTATTAAAAAAAGTCCCGAATGTCTTCAAGTACGAATGAACAATTTTCAAAATATTTAAGGTACGAGTTAATCTAACTTTTAATATAGCACTATTTTCTTAACCAAGAACGTGGAATCAAAATTTCCGGAAAACTCAATTTTTAAATCCCAATATTTTTGTAATGCATCGTCCAATTTTAAAACGGATTTCAGTTTTAAATTAAGCTTAATAAAAGCTCTATTGTCGCTTTATGATTTATATTAAATTATTGGTCAGAAAATAATTATTATAAAAAGACTTAATAGCCCTTCTGGCCCCTAATTTGAGGGTCAGCCCTTTTTTCTTGATATCAAATAAAAGGTCTCGCTAATAGAAACATTTTGTTCAACAAATGTTCACGAATGGTTAACCGTTATCGAGATATCTAAACAACTGTATTTTAGGGGCCGACCCATTAACTCCTTACCGGGGCCACTAACAACAAAATTTAAGGTATCATATTGTTCAGAACATTATTTTGAACAACTTTTGTTCTACAATGCTTTTTTAAATATTTCTCCTTTTTCAGATATTAATGATCAAGGTTTTGAATTCTTGCCCCTTTAAACCCCTAATTACGTAACATATGACTTAAGTATGATACTGTATAGATAAACAGCTGTACAGTAAACATTTTTGCTTCTATCATTGATAACAAATTATTGTTCAGTAAAGAGTTATTGCAAAAATACTTTAGAGCCCTTTTGGCCCCTAATTTGAGAAGCCAGCCCCTTTTTCTTGAAATCAAACGAAAGTCGTAGTAAATTTGAACAACTTTTGCATTACATGTCTTAACAAAATATTTACACATTAAAAGCTAGGACAGAAAATGTGCGAAAATTACGTAAAAAAAATTGGTGCCAATTTTTGAGCTCGGGCGAGCATCGGCGCTTTGCGCATTTTTCAAAATATCAAATAAATAGGATCATCTACAGACATTCATCTACTATCTCTGAAAGTTTCACGTTTCTATCACAATTACTTTTTGAGGAGTTACGTGGACAAAATGGTCCTTAAAAATTCCCTTAATCCTCAGAATTTCAAACCGGAAGTGACGTCATCAGCCAAAAATTTTATAATATCAAGTACGTTTGATGCTCAATATGTCCTGTAAATTTCATGCAAATCGGTCGAGTAGTTCACGAGAAAAAGCGTTCGAAAAAAGTCAGAAAAAAAATAAAAAATAAAATAACTAGAGCAAAGCTCGTTGCAAAGCAACGAGTGGGTCTTCCGTTAATGTCGGAAGTAAAGCTGGAAGTTCCTGTAAGAAGCAGAGCTCTTGAACCAATAACAAGTGTAACTAAAATAAAAAGATGAAAAAATCGAATTATTCCTGGTACGACTTAACAAAATCCGAATGATTTTAAGTACGATTTAACAAAAACCTTCCTGATTTCAAGAACGACTTAACATAAAAAATCCGAATGTGTTCAAGTACGACTTAACAATTATTTTTGGTACGAGTTAACTTTACTTTGAACATTTCGCTGTTTTTTAAACCAAGGACGCGGAAACAAAATTTCCGGAAAAATCAATTTTTAAACCCCGATATCTCTTTAATGCATTGTCCGATTTTAAAACGGATTTCAGTGTTAGATTCAGCTTGATAAGCTTTATAAATCAAATATCCATTTTTGATTTGATCAGAAAATTCATTTTTTCGAAAAAAAAATTTCACTTCCGGTTTCGACCGGAAGTGACGGATTTTAATTTCCAGCCTTATTGCAAATGTAAATTGCCAAATTCATAACCACAAAAAATTTCAAGACTCTATCTTAAAGCGTTTTTGAGAAATTTCGCGGACAAAATGACTTTTTTTAAAGTTTAAAAATGACGTAACGTCAAAACAGAAGTGACGTTGTTATGGAAACTTTAACATCTTTGAGGCAATATAATTGCACATAATCCCTGAAAGTGTCCTTTAAATAAGTTGAAAACTTTTTGAGTTATGAAGCCGAAAAGGAGTCAGAAAAAAAAGAAAAAGAAAAACTAGAGCAAAGCTCGTTGCAAAGCAACGAGTGGGTCTTCCGTTAATGGCGGAAGTAAAGCTGGAAGTTCCTGTAAGAAGCAGAGCTCTTGAACCAATAACAAGAGTAACTAAAATAAAAAGATGAAAAAATCGAATTATTCCTGGTACGACTTAACAAAATCCGAATGATTTTAAGTACGACTTAACAAAACCCTTCTTGATTTCAAGAGCGACTTAACAAAAAAAATCCGAATGTGTTCAAGTACGACTTTTTGCTTTTTCAGATATTTTAAAATGATCAAAGTTTTGAACTTCTGGCCCCTTGAAACCCCTAATTACGTAATATATGACTAAGGTATGATACTGTATAGATAAACAATTGTACAATGAACATTTTTGCTTCTATAATTAATTACAAATTATTGTTCAGTAAACAGTTCTTGTAAGAAGATTTAAGACCCCTCTTGACCCCTAATTGGAGGGGCCAGCCCCTTTTTCTTGATATCAAATGAAAGGTCTTGCAAATATAAACATATTTTGTTCAACAAGTGTTCACGAAATGTTAACCCTTCTTAGGATATCTTTACAAATGTGTTTTAGGGGCCGGCCCTTTATCTCCTAAATGGGGTCATGAACAAAAAAATTTAAGGGAGCATATTGTACAGAACATTATTTTAAGCAACTTTTGTTCTACAATGCTTTTCAAAACATTTCTCCTTTTTCAGATATTAATGATCGAAATTTTGAAATTCTGGCCCCTTTAAACCCCTTATTACGTAACATATGACTTAGGTATGGTACTGTATAGATAAACAGCCGAACAATGAACATTTTTGCTTCTATAATTAATAACAAATTATTATTCAGTAAAGAGTTATTGTAAGAAGACTTTACAGCCCTCTTGGCCCCTAATTTGAGGGGCCAGTCCCTATTTCTTGATATCAAACAAAAGCCCGTGTAATTTGAAACAACTTTTGCATTACATCTTATAACAAAATATTTATACATTAAAAGATATCACAGAAAATGTGCAAAAATTTCGTGAAAAAATTTGGTGCCAATTTTCAGGTTCAGGCGAGCTTGGAGGCCTTTAGCAATTTTCATCATTGGAAGCATGGGGGTACATCTACATACATTCATCTACAATCCCTGAAAATTTCAAGCTTCTATCTTGATTAGTTTCGGAGGAGATGCGTGGACAAAATGACCCTAAAAAATTTACAAAATCGTCAATATCTGAAACCGGAAGTGACGTCATCATTTAAAAATTTTATTAAATGTAGCGCCGATCATGCTTTATTTTTCCTGAAAATTTTGTGCGAATCGGTTGGATAGTTTTTGAGAAATAGCGCTCCAAAAAAGTCAGAAAAAGAAAAAAAAGAACTAGAGCAAAGCTCGTTGCAAAGCAACGAGTGGGTCTTCCGTTAATGTCGAAAATAAAGCTTGAAGTTCCTGTAAGAAGCAGAGCTTTTAAAACAATAACAAGAGTAACTAAAATAAAAAGATGAAAAAATCGAATATTCCTGGTACGACTTGACAAAATCCGAATGATTTTAAGTACGACTTAACAAAAACCTTTCCGATTTTAAGAACGACTGAACAAAAAAAATCCGAATGTGTTCAGGTACGACTTAACAATTATTTTTGGTACGAGTTAATTTTACTTTGAACATTACGCTATTTTTCAAACCAAGGACGCGGAATCAAAATTTCCGGAAAAATCAATTTTTAAACCCAGATATCTCTGTAATGCATCGTCTGATTTTCAAACGGATTTCAGTTTCGTATTCAGCATGACCAACTCTACAAACCTCAAAAACATTTGAAATTGAAACGAAAAATTCGAAAATTCGAAAATTTTAAAACACTTCCGGTTTGGACCGGAAGTGACGGAAACTAAATTCCAGCCCTATGTCCAAATAAAAACGATCAATGCTTCAACACAGAAAATTCCAAGTCTCTATCTTAAAGCGTTTTTGAAAAACGCCCTGGACAAAATCACTTTTTTTAAATTTAAAAATTGACGTAACGTTAAAACGGAAGTGACGGTGTAGTTAAAAATTTAACATCTTCAAGGAACGATGATGCTTTATAATCCCTGAAAGTTTCATGTAAATCCGTTGAAAACTTTTTGAGATATTGAGCTTTAAAAAAGTCAGAAAAATAAAGAAAAAGAATAATAATAATAACTAGAGCAAAGCTCGTTGCAAAGCAACGAGTGGGTCTTCCGTTAATGTCGAAAGTAAAGCTTGAAGTTCCTGTAAGAAGCAGAGCTCTTAAAACAATAAAAAGAGTAACTAAAATAAAAAGATGAAAAAAATCGAATATTCCTGGTACGACTTGACAAAATACGAATAATTTTAAGTACGACTTAACAAAAACCTTTCCGATTTTAAGAACGCCTTAACAAAAAAAATCCGAATGTGTTCAGGTACGACTTAACAATTATTTTTGGTACGAGTTAATTTTACTTTGAACATTACGCTATTTTTCAAACCAAGGACGCGGAATCAAAATTTCCGGAAAAATCAATTTTTAACCCCCGATATCTCTGTAATGCATCGTCCGATTTTCAAACGGATTTCAGTTTCGTATTCAGCATGACCAATTCTACAAAACTCATAAACATTTGAAATTAAAACGAAAAATTCGAAAATTCGAAAATTTTAAAATACTTCCGGTTTGGACCGGAAGTGACGGAAACTAAATTCCAGCCTTATGTCCAAATAAAAACGATCAATGCTTCAACACAGAAAATTCCAAGTCTCTATCTTAAAGCGTTTTTGAAAAACGCCCTGGACAAAATCACTTTTTTTAAATTTAAAAATTGACGTAACGTAAAAACGGAAGTGACGTTGTAGTTAAAAATTTAAGATCTTTAAGCGACGATGATGTTACATAATCCCTGAAAGTTTAATGTAAATCCGTTGAAAACTTTTTGAGATATTAAGCTTTAAAAAAGTCAGAAAAATAAAGAAAAAGAATAATAACTAGAGCAAAGCTCGTTGCAAAGCAACGAGTGGGTCTTCCGTTAATGTAGGAAGTAAAGCTGGAAGTTCCTGTAAGAACCAGAGCTCTTAAACCAATTACAAGAGTAACTAAAATTAAAAGATTACAAAAATCGAATTATTCCTGGTACGACTTAACAAAATCCGAATGATTTTAAGTACGACTTAACAAAATCTTTTCTGATTTCAAGAACAACTTAACAAAAAAAACCGAATGTGTTTAAGTACGACTTAACAATTATTTTTGGTACGAGTTAATTTCACTTTGAACATTACGCTATCTTTTAAACCAAGGACGCGGAATCAAAATTCCCGGAAAAATCAATTTTTAAACCCCGATATCTCTGTAATGCATCGTCCGATTCAAAAACGGATTTCAGTTTTGAACTCAGCATGAAAATTACTGTAAGATACGTACGTTAAATTTTTAAAATTGAAAAACATGAAAATTCAAAAAAATTGATTTTGCTTCCGGTTTCGACCGGAAGTGTCCGAATTGAGTTTCCAGCCTTATGACATAAGTAAAACGGTAGTTCTACCTTCTCTGTAAATCTCATAGCTTTATCTTAAATCAAAAAGGAGAAAAGCTCCGGACAAAATCACTTTTTAAAACGTAAAAAACGGCAATATCTGACGAATTTGATGACGTCATCAAATAATTTTTTCATATCATAGAGATCTTTAAGATACACATTGAACCTGTAAATTTCAAAACAATCCATGCAAGCGTTTTTGAAATATTTGAGTTGGAAAAAAAATAAAAAGAATAATAATAATAAGAACTAGAGCAAAGCTCGTTGCAAAGCAACGAGTGGGTTTTCCGCTAATGTCGAAAGTAATGCTAGAAGTACCTCTAAGAAGCAGTGTTCTTAATCTAATGACAAAAGTAACTTAGGTACAAAAAAGATTTTAAAAATCGAATGATTCTTGGTATGACTTAACAAAATCCGAATGGTTTTAAGTACGACTTAACAAATTTGACTTCATTTTAAGTAAAAGTTAACTTTACCTGGAACTAACATCTAATTTCTTAACCCAGAATGCAAAATTAAAATGTCCGTAAAAAATCAATTTTGTTTAAAACATAATTCTGAGCAACATTTCCTCTACACTGCTTTTCAAAGGGTTGACCTTTCGTACTATGTGCTTGTTGCATCATCAATTGTCAGAAACTTATCGATGTATAGTTTACTTAATTTTATTATTCCTCTGTGAATATTTTTATTTAAAATTACTATTGATGGTGAACATTTCAAAGGGCCCCGCTGATGTTATTTTAGAGAATTTTGCTTTGACCTTGACCTATAACTTGAAATTTTTCCAGCTGGCATTTAGCTGTTTCATTGCCCCTAACATATAGGCATTTTTGTTGAATCTGACCAAGATTAAGCATATCCGGGAAATAATCTACTGTCTAAAACTAATTTTATTAAGATCTGCTATGACCTTCACATTGACATGGTTCAAGGTCACTGCACGCCATTAACCAATAAGCTCTGTTTAGGCAAAATATTAGCCAATTAGGGGCTAAAAGGAGAGTATATATATGCTCTTAAAATATGGATTTTTGTGTGATCTGATATGACCTTGACACTTGATCTACAAATATCATTCGAGGTCATTGCATATCATTTGATCAAAGGCATCATGTGGGTGAAGTATGAGCCTGATTGGAGCAAAGGGAGAGAAGATGTACTCCAGACAAGGATTTTTTAAATATAATTCTGCTATGACCTTCACAGTTTACCTTGAAAATAGGTTCAAGGTCACTACACACCCTTTACTCAAAAGCTCTGCTTATGTGAAGTCTGAGCCCTATAGGGGTTAGTAGAAAGTATATATGCTCTGAAAAAAGGATTTTTGCATGATCCGATATGATATTTCACCCTTTACCTAGAAATTTCATGCAAGGTCACTGCACATCGATTAACGATAGAGACAGTCTGTGAGTATTAGCCAGATTGGACCAAAGGGAGAGAAGATATGCCCCAGACAAGGATGTTATATATGTAATTCTACTATGACCTTAACCTTATACCTAACAACATGGTTCAAGGTCACAGCACATCCTTAACCCAAAGGAACCCTGTGGATGAGGTATGAGCCAGATTGGGCCAAGGGGAGAGAAGCTATGCTCCGGTCAAGCGATCTCGGATGGACAGACGGACAAACTGATCACTAGAAGCCCACACAAACTTGCTTTCTATCTAATTTGAAATAGTATCCATGCTATCTGCCCATGGTGAATAGTCATCAAAACCATTCATCAGCAGAATTTGATTTCCCTCCTTTTTAAACTCGGAACACCTCTGACCTAATTAGATCACCGCATTAAATACAAAGTTTGATAACTCTAATTTGTTTATCATCAAGAAATTCTGCATCACTGACAAATAAAGTTTTTTTCGGTACAATAATATACCAATTAACTGACTATCTGGACAATAGCAAGTTTATTGTCCCACCCCTCAGCAACTATTTCCCTTGGCTTTGCCTCATGAAATAGTTGCTGTCTTGGGGGACAATAAACTTGCTATTGTCCTCATACCCAGTACATACTAAATAGGCATATAATATCCCATCCACCTCCATTTCATGTTATATAACCTCCAGTTTGTAACCTTCAATTTCACTGTGTAAAGGCAACACAACAGTCAAAGCCGCAAGTTTCACAATTTATTACTGCTTCTCATGTACTTAAAATTAGGGGCCTTAATATTGCTTAGGCCTAAAAAAAAAAAAGTTGTGGGTTTCGGGTAACCCGACCTAACCTACAAAAATGGCCCGATCCTACCATTTTTAGATGCCTGATTTTATCCGACTGTGAATTTCATCTTATTTCCAATAAAAAATACGATTTTAAATATGAAACAAACAAACATTCTTAGGATTCAGGCCAAAAAAAAATAGATAAAATAAAAAAAAATCCCCACCTACCTAACCTAATTTTTTCATCAGTGTTACCCTAAACACACTATTTTTTTTTTAGGCCTTACCAATTCCAACAAGAGACATCCCATTAACTATTGATAAACATTAAAATTCATTTCATGAATCTACGCAACACTGGTAAATCTTCACGTACAGTCACTATCAATTTTACAAAAATATTGACGGTTCTTTATCCGAAACTATTCCTTGTACATGTACCTTTAACTGCAATTAGTACACTAACATTTTATGAAAAGACGGTTTGTCTTAGAATAAGAAAGCTAATGCAATTCTGAGAAAAAGAATACTACATATTGCAAATTCCATTGAGGTTTAATAAAAATATGGCCATTTAAGTGAACCCCCCATTTCCAATTTCCATTAATAAACACAGATTTACAGGGTTCTCCATAGTAAAACATCTTTACCTGACCTTTTAGAGGTCAATTGTTGTTCAACCACCTTTGAAAAGAAACCTTATTCAATACAACATGCATCTACATTATATAATCATGATAAAAGCTTCACATCACTTAGAAATATCCTTACATGTATACCCCCCCCCCATCTTTTGATTTTCATAAAAAGTCATGGTTAAAAATGTTTAACCTAATTTTATGAAACTTATGGCAATTTCCTTGAGTCATTTCTCACACATATTTGAAAACAATCATCAATGATTCTAAAATTTGATCCTAATTATTTGTTTATTTTATGATTTACACCATTTTAATTAACAAATAGACAGCTGTCCTGCTTGTGATTTCTTGTTTTTATGAAAAAAAGTAAGCTAACAATCATATTTAGTGAATATCTAATCTATTTTGATTTCTAGTCTCCTTCTAACCATGCTAAAATAGTAAGATACAACCCACAAGTTAGACATCTGCCTTAAATTAAAATAAACTTCAAACACCCAGGTAGCTGGAGACAGAGTTGATTTCCATGAAAAATGTTCAAATTTGACATGTTTTTCTACTTTTTTTCTGCATATATACCTTAGAAAGGTAGAAATAGGTTGTTTCTTGTTCATTTCAAAAGTAATTATCATAGCAGATGTTATTTCAAAGTCAAATGTACATTTACATATCCTACATGTAATCTTAATGCAGACAATTAAATAGAGGGGAGGGGGGGGGGGGGGGATTTTTCAATTATGTAAACACATCTAAATATCTTTATGAAATAAAAAATAAAGGAAACATAATTGCATACTTTTATTGAAAAACAAATTTTCACAGCAATTATGAATTTCTTTAAACAGCCTTAATTTTGTTTTCATAATTTCTTATCAAACACAAACCACAACATGGCATGATGCTTTCTTCAAGTTCCATTATTGTTCATGCATTATCGGATTTAATTTGAATTACCGGTAAATAGTCTGTAGAACACAAGGAATATGCATGTGGATAGAGGTGACAGGTTAATCTCAGGAGCTGACCCACAAGAATCAACAGGTACCGGTAAAAGCCATGTGGTAACAAGAGGCTGTTTTGAGCTGAAATAAAAAAAAAAAAAATAATTAGCTCAAAGTACATGTATTTCCTTCTGGTATCCCATGTTTTATCAATTCTACCGGTTTTTTTTTTTTGCAAATAAATTTGGCGAGGGTTTTGGTTTATTTTTTTATAAATTACATTTTTTAAAAACAATACTATGTGTAATAAGCATAAAACATGTATGAGTAAACTTAATGAAGAATTTTTAATAGATTATTTTTCACAGAATGTGTTACATTACATGTATGTCAATCTTTATAAAAGTAGCGTATATTTCGTGCGCCATAAATTGCAAGTTTTTTGCAAATATCATTTACTTGCATGATAGGTATATATGGTCTAACCGAAATTTTCTTCATAAAGCTACAGCTGTATGTACCACATAATCATATGTTTTGTCACAAGTATACATTTTTAAAAAATACCCAAATTCCAACAGTTGAAAGTAACTCGATGAATTTTTCATTCTCTGATAAGTTCATTGTGTTTTGTGCGTGCATATATTATAAGTCTGCTGCAACAGCAGCCAATCAGCAGTAAGCTGAATCCACTAATAAGAAAGTTTGTGGTTTAGGAGCGGGTAAAATTGTTTATGCATAATGTAGCTGACACTGACTTGAATAGATCTGATATATATGTACAAGATGGGAGAAATAATGACAGAACAGACTGGGATTCGAACCTTGCCCTCTGAATCTCTAGTCAAGTGCTCTACCAACTGAGCTACATGTATCTGGCACCGGTATTCAAACCAGTCTGACCATCACATCCCCCCCCCCCTTAAATGATCTTCACCCTCAAAGATCACCCCTGGCTCTTCCCCTGGCAGGATTTAACCTGTCAGTTCCAGGGGTTGGTTACAACACCAATATTGTATGGGGATGGAACGATCCACCGATGCACCGGTGCATCACAGTATTTATTTTGACGATATTTGGATTGTTACATTTACCATTAATACATTATGATACCTATGCGGACTTTGTTTTATTTTCCAAAAATATCTGAGCTTCATATATCGGCTATTTTTTAGTCTGCGCGCCTAATATGAAAGTACAAAGATGGCGGAAAACCTCGTAAAGTTGTCAAACCTGTAGGAAGCTAAATCTGGAGTGTGGACAACTTTTGGATTACTTGTTAATGAAAAAGTAGTGTATATGAGACTTAAGTAATTTGTAAATTGTGCAACGCTCATTTTAAATATATCAAAATAACTTTGGACATGCGGTAATACATCGACAGATTGAATAAATTTTTAACCCTTATTCATGTTTTCATTTAGTTGCAATGTATCGTGATATGTATCGTATCGCATCTCATGTATAGTGATATGTACCGAATCGGCTAAGTACAGAAACGTCCAAGCCTTAATATTGTAACAGGATGGGAGAAATAATGAAGGACCAAACCAGGAATTAAACCTGGGCCCCCTGAATCTCTAGTCAGGTGCTCTACCAACTGAACACTGGTATTTAAACCGGTCTGACCGTCACATATATAAAAAGTTATTTTAAACAATGGTGTTCAATAAAAAATAACACTTGCAACCTTCAGTTTTTGTCTGTAATTAATCAATATTGGCATGCGATCAGTTATCATTGAGTACCATTTTTCATCAGTGCATTGTTACGTCATTTTATCAACACATAAAATTATATACGAAAATATGATGTAACATTGCACCAGCGAGAAATGGTCCTCGACAAGAACTGCTGGCATGCCAGTACTGCCAGTAGTCAGATTAAAAAAAGAGAATATAAATGAAAAATTACATTTTAAACATTAACAAGGACAATTCAAGTACACATCAAAACTGCTAAACAAGAAAAATTATGTGAACTGGTAGAGTGGTACGCATAGTTCTAACTTGTAAACTACATGTACAAGTACATGTACCGGGTACCCGTTGGTCTGCTAAACCTCTCTAATGATACATTGATCGGCATCATAAAAATATTAAAGACTTTTTAGTCATGTTTTAACTCTGAAGTCTGAAGTATACAATTTTATTTACTTGATGTTACATGTATGTCTACAGGGTATTTATGTCTACATTTGGAGTCTTCCGCACAAGAATATGATCAATGACATATGTTTCTAATTAGGCCCTGCTTTGAATTTTGAGTTGAAAATTCACAATCTGATTTTTTTTTAAATAGATAAATTCGGTCATCCTTTCCAGTCACCAATGAACCTCGAGCAAGTCTAAACATCCAGTAAACAATGTAAAAAGTACACGTTAGTAAACAAACACCCACACCATAACAAAACATCTAACTCTGTAATTCTTATAAAATTCTTAACCCAGCAGATGTTAAATCATCAAGATATATTTGTAAATTCATACGCGATGGACATATCATAAGAAAATCTATGTACAGTACCAACTACATGTATATTTGTATACTGTATGTATGACTTTCGCCACATGTGGATTTTGTCAATAAATTGAATTGTAATTTACACAAAATTCTGGTAAAAAGGAGAAAAAAACAAGTGAAAGGTACAACATTTGGGATTCAATTCTGTTAAAAGGATTTATATTGTCTGGACTAGAAAAATAACATACATCAGTGACAGTGTGCACGTACTTACATGTACATCTATAGACTAAATGTTAACCAGTTAACATGCTGACATTTTAACCACTATAGACAAGAAACTTTAAAAGGAATAAAAAGCCTCACCTTCTTCAGTAACATCCAAATAGATCACACACTTTAATGTCCATCTTTTCCCCTTTATTACTCGTAGCTTATCAACGGCTGATCAATGGAAACATACATGGTCGACAGAAGTGTGGCTGTCAGAATTTCCTCGTAAACGATTCACACGAGAATATATCCCTCCTTATACAAATATGTAGTATTGTTCCCTGTGCATGTTCATATGTTTCACAGTAACTTGAAAATGCATGTGTACACCGAAAAATGCACAACTTATCTTCTGCATTACGCTCTCTCTTTTCTACAATGCCGTTCGTTACTGTTTACATTCGCGGGTCCGCGACAAACATTGCAAACATTTGTTCTGCGTGGCCGATTAGAACGTGTTAAATAAGTAGTTGAATTCATAAATGATATAGCCTAGATGAAAAAAAAATGAAATTGAATCACAACAATTTATCTAAGACGCAACACAATGTAATGCAGTAAATGCCTGGGCCTTAAAACGGCATTTGTTCGCTTGTGTGTCTATGTAGACAAATTAACTCGTTCATGTACGATTCACACATATTTGTTTTATGAAATTTGAAAAAAATAGGGCACAGAACTTTTTAAATTTGACACCAAATGACATTATCTAATATATTAACAATAACTGAATTAATTTTTTTTCATAAAATGATAACGATTTTTGCTATCAGAAAAATACGTGTATGAGCTGCTGACCCCTAATTATAGGGGCCAGCCCTTTTTTTTTAATTTTAAATGAAAGCTCTCGTTATTCTAAACAACTTTTGCTCTATATGTATTAACAAAATATTTTTAGTTTAAAGGTTATTATACAAAGAACAACAGAATTTCAGACCCCCCAAAACCTTATACTTTACCGGCAAATAGCTTAAAAACTAAAAAACATTTTGCCAAACTTTTCATGCCAGCAAAACTATAAAATGTTACCAACAATTCTGCTAAATTTCATGCAACTATCTTTTGTAGTTCCCGAGATCAACTCTGGACAAAAGACCCCCCAATTTTCAATTAAAGGGCAATAACTCATAACCGGAAGTGAATTTTAAAAATTTGAAAAAAACGTCTCGAGATATTAACATTGTCTACATACCCTGAAAGTTTCATAACAATCAGACAACAAATGTACGAGAAATGGCCTACACAAAATTTGCGGATAAAAAAAAAAAATAATAATAAGAAACAGTAGAATAACAGAAGGGTTTTCCGTTGAAAAACGGAAAACCCTAATAAGAAACTAGAGCAAAGCTCGTTGCAAAGCAACGAGTGGGTTTTCCGCTAATGTCGAAAGTAATGCTAGAAGTACCTCTAAGAAGCAGTGTTCTTAATCTAATGACAAAAGTAACTTAGGTACAAAAAAGATTTTAAAAATCGAATGATTCTTGGTATGACTTAACAAAATCCGAATGGTTTTAAGTACGAATTAACAAATTTGACTTCATTTTAGGTAAAAGTTAACTTTACCTGGAACTAACATCTAATTTCTTAACCCAAAATGCAAAATTAAAATGTCCGTAAAAAATCAATTTTGTTTAAAACATAATTCTGAGCAACATTTCCTCTACACTGCTTTTCAAAGGGTTGACCTTTCGTACTATGTGCTTGTTGCATCATCAATTGTCAGAAACTTATCGATGTATAGTTTACTTAATTTTATTATTCCTCTGTGAATATTTTTATTTAAAATTACTATTGATGGTGAACATTTCAAAGGGCCCCGCTGATGTTATTTTAGAGAATTTTGCTTTGACCTTGACCTATAACTTGAAATTTTTCCAGCTGGCATTTAGCTGTTTCATTGCCCTTAACATATAGGCATTTTTGTTGAATCTGACCAAGATTAAGCATATCCGGGAAATAATCTACTGTCTAAAACTAATTTTATTAAGATCTGCTATGACCTTCACATTGACATGGTTCAAGGTCACTGCACGCCATTACATGTAACCAATAAGCTCTGTTTAGGCAAAATATTAGCCAATTAGGGGCTAAAAGGAGAGTATATATATGCTCTTAAAATATGGATTTTTGTGTGATCTGATATGACCTTGACACTTGATCTACAAATATCATTCGAGGTCATTGCATATCCTTTCATCAAAGGCATCATGTGGGTGAAGTATGAGCCTGATTGGAGCAAAGGGAGAGAAGATGTACTCCAGACAAGGATTTTTTAAATATAATTCTGCTATGACCTTCACAGTTTACCTTGAAAATAGGTTCAAGGTCACTACACACCCTTTACTCAAAAGCTCTGCTTATGTGAAGTCTGAGCCCTATAGGGGTTAGTAGAAAGTATATATGCTCTGAAAAAAGGATTTTTGCATGATCCGATATGATATTTCACCCTTTACCTAGAAATTTCATGCAAGGTCACTGCACATCGATTAACGATAGAGACAGTCTGTGAGTATTAGCCAGATTGGACCAAAGGGAGAGAAGATATGCCCCAGACAAGGATGTTATATATGTAATTCTACTATGACCTTAACCTTATACCTAACAACATGGTTCAAGGTCACAGCACATCCTTAACCCAAAGGAACCCTGTGGATGAGGTATGAGCCAGATTGGGCCAAGGGGAGAGAAGCTATGCTCCGGTCAAGCGATCTCGGATGGACAGACGGACAAACTGATCACTAGAAGCCCACACAAACTTGCTTTCTATATAATTTGAAATAGTATCCATGCTATCTGCCCATGGTGAATAGTCATCAAAACCATTCATCAGCAGAATTTGATTTCCCTCCTTTTTAAACTCGGAACACCTCTGACCTAATTAGATCACCGCATTAAATACAAAGTTTGATAACTCTAATTTGTTTATCATCAAGAAATTCTGCATCGCTGACAAATAAAGTTTTTTTCGGTACAATAATATACCAATTAACTGACTATCTGGACAATAGCAAGTTTATTGTCCCACCCCTCAGCAACTATTTCCCTTGGCTTTGCCTCATGAAATAGTTGCTGTCTTGGGGGACAATAAACTTGCTATTGTCCTCATACCCAGTACATACTAAATAGGCATATAATATCCCATCCACCTCCATTTCATGTTATATAACCTCCAGTTTGTAACCTTCAATTTCACTGTGTAAAGGCAACACAACAGTCAAAGCTGCAAGTTTCACAATTTATTACTGCTTCTCATGTACTTAAAATTAGGGGCCTTAATATTGCTTAGGCCTAAAAAAAAAAAGTTATGGGTTTCGGGTAACCCGACCTAACCTACAAAAATGGCCCGATCCTACCATTTTTAGATGCCTGATTTTATCCGACTGTGAATTTCATCTTATTTCCAATAAAAAATACGTTTTTAAATATGAAACAAACAAACATTCTTAGGATTCAGGCCAAAAAAAAATAGATAAAATAAAAAAAAATCCCCACCTACCTAACCTAATTTTTTCATCAGTGTTACCCTAAACACACTATTTTTTTTTTAAGGCCTTACCAATTCCAACAAGAGACATCCCATTAACTATTGATAAACATTAAAATTCATTTCATGAATCTACGCAACACTGGTAAATCTTCACGTACAGTCACTATCAATTTTACAAAAATATTGACGGTTCTTTATCCGAAACTATTCCTTGTACATGTACCTTTAACTGCAATTAGTACACTAACATTTTATGAAAAGACGGTTTGTCTTAGAATAAGAAAGCTAATGCAATTCTGAGAAAAAGAATACTACATATTGCAAATTCCATTGAGGTTTAATAAAAATATGGCCATTTAAGTGAACCCACCATTTCCAATTTCCTTTAGTAAACACAGATTTACAGGGTTCTCCATAGTAAAACATCTTTACCTGACCTTTTAGAGGTCAATTGTTGTTCAACCACCTTTGAAAAGAAACCTTATTCAATACAACATGCATCTACATTATATAATCATGATAAAAGCTTCACATCACTTAGAAATATCCTTACATGTATACCCCCCCCCCCCCCCATCTTTTGATTTTCATAAAAAGTCATGGTTAAAAATGTTTAACCTAATTTTATGAAACTTATGGCAATTTCCTTGAGTCATTTCTCACACATATTTGAAAACAATCATCAATGATTCTAAAATTTGATCCTAATTATTTGTTTATTTTATGATTTACACCATTTTAATTAACAAATAGACAGCTGTCCTGCTTGTGATTTCTTGTTTTTATGAAAAAAAGTAAGCTAACAATCATATTTAGTGAATATCTAATCTATTTTGATTTCTAGTCTCCTTCTAACCATGCTAAAATAGTAAGATACAACCTACAAGTTAGACATCTGCCTTAAATTAAAATAAACTTCAAACACCCAGGTAGCTGGAGACAGAGTTGATTTCCATGAAAAATGTTCATATTTGACATGTTTTTCTACTTTTTTTCTGCATATATACCTTAGAAAGGTAGAAATAGGTTGTTTCTTGTTCATTTCAAAAGTAATTATCATAGCAGATGTTATTTCAAAGTCAAATGTACATTTACATATCCTACATGTAATCTTAATGCAGACAATTAAATAGAGGGGAGGGGGGGGGGATTTTTCAATTATGTAAACACATCTAAATATCTTTATGAAATAAAAAATAAAGGAAACATAATTGCATACTTTTATTGAAAAACAAATTTTCACAGCAATTATGAATTTCTTTAAACAGCCTTAATTTTGTTTTCATAATTTCTTATCAAACACAAACCACAACATGGCATGATGCTTTCTTCAAGTTCCATTATTGTTCATGCATTATCGGATTTAATTTGAATTACCGGTAAATAGTCTGTAGAACACAAGGAATATGCATGTGGATAGAGGTGACAGGTTAATCTCAGGAGCTGACCCACAAGAATCAACAGGTACCGGTAAAAGCCATGTGGTAACAAGAGGCTGTTTTGAGCTGAAATAAAAAAAAAAAAATAATTAGCTCAAAGTACATGTATTTCCTTCTGGTATACCATGTTTTATCAATTCTACCGGGTTTTTTTTTGCAAATAAATTTGGCGAGGGTTTTGGTTTCTTTTCTTTTAAATTACATTTTTTAAAAACAATACTATGTGTAATAAGCATAAAACATGTATGAGTAAACTTAATGAAGAATTTTTAATAGATTATTTTTCACAGAATGCGTTACATTACATGTATGTCAATCTTTATAAAAGTAGCGTATATTTCGTGCGCCATAAATTGCAAGTTTTTTGTAAATATCATTTACTTGCATGATAGGTATATATGGTCTAACCAAAATTTTCTTCATAAAGCTACAGCTGTATGTACCACATAATCATATGTTTTGTCACAAGTATACATTTTTAAAAAATACCCAAATTCCAACAGTTGAAAGTAACTCGATGAATTTTTCATTCTCTGATAAGTTCATTGTGTTTTGTGCGTGCATATATTATAAGTCTGCTGCAACAGCAGCCAATCAGCAGTAAGCTGTCAAATCCACTAATAAGAAAGTTTGTGGTTTAGGAGTGGGTAAAATTGTTTATGCATAATGTAGCTGACACTGACTTGAATAGATCTGATATATATGTACAAGATGGGAGAAATAATGACAGAACAGACTGGGATTCGAACCTTGCCCTCTGAATCTCTAGTCAAGTGCTCTACCAACTGAGCTACATGTATCTGGCACCGGTATTCAAACCAGTCTGACCATCACATCCCCCCCCCCTTAAATGATCTTCACCCTCAAAGATCACCCCTGGCTCTTCCCCTGGCAGGAGTTAACCTGTCAGTTCCAGGGGTTGGTTACAACACCAATATTGTATGGGGATGGAACGATCCACCGATGCACCGGTGCATCACGGTATTTATTTTGACGATATTTGGATTGTTACATTTATCATTAATACATTACGATACCTATGCGGACTTTGTTTTATTTTCCAAAAATATCTGAGCTTCATATATCGGCTATTTTTTAGTCTGCGCGCCTAATATGAAAGTATAAAGATGGCGGAAAACCTCGTAAAGTTGTCAAACCTGTAGGAAGCTAAATCTGGAGTGTGGACAACTTTTGGATTACTTGTTTATGAAAAAGTAGTGTATATGAGACTTAAGTAATTTGTAAATTGTGCAACGCTCATTTTAAATATATCAAAATAACTTTGGACATGCGGTAATACATCGACAGATTGAATAAATTTTTAACCTTTATTCATGTTTTCATTTAGTTGCAATGTATCGTGATATGTATCGTATCGCATCTCATGTATAGTGATATGTACCGAATCGGCTAAGTACAGAAACGTCCAAGCCTTAATATTGTAACAGGATGGGAGAAATAATGAAGGACCAAACCAGGAATTAAACCTGGGCCCCCTGAATCTCTAGTCAGGTGCTCTACCAACTGAACACTGGTATTTAAACCGGTCTGACCGTCACATATATAAAAAGTTATTTTAAACAATGGTGTTCAATAAAAAATAACACTTGCAACCTTCAGTTTTTGTCTGTAATTAATCAATATTGGCATGCGATCAGTTATCGTTGAGTACTATTTTTCATCAGTGCATTGTTACGTCATTTTATCAACACATAAAATTATATACGAAAATATGATGTAACATTGCACCAGCGAGAAATGGTCCTCGACAAGAACTGCTGGCATGCCAGTACTGCCAGTAGTCAGATTAAAAAAGAGAATATAAATGAAAAATTACATTTTAAACATTAACAAGGACAATTCAAGTACACATCAAAACTGCTAAACAAGAAATATTATGTGAACTGGTAGAGTGGTACGCATAGTTCTAACTTGTAAACTACATGTACAAGTACATGTACCGGGTACCCGTTGGTCTGCTAAACCTCTCTAATGATACATTGATCGGCATCATAAAAATATTAAAGACTTTTTAGTCATGTTTTAACTCTGAAGTCTGAAGTATACAATTTTATTTACTTGATGTTACATGTATGTCTACAGGGTATTTATGTCTACATTTGGAGTCTTCCGCACAAGAATATGATCAATGACATATGTTTCTAATTAGACCCTGCTTTGAATTTTGAGTTGAAAATTCACAATCTGATTTTTTTTTAAATAGAAAAATTCGGTCATCCTTTCCAGTCACCAATGAACCTCGAGCAAGTCTAAACATCCAGTAAACAATGTAAAAAGTACACGTTAGTAAACAAACACCCACACCATAACAAAACATCTAACTCTGTAATTCTTATAAAATTCTTAACCCAGCAGATGTTAAATCATCAATATATATTTGTAAATTCATACGCAATGGACATATCATAAGAAAATCTATGTACAGTACCAACTACATGTATATTTGTATACTGTATGTATGACTTTCGCCACATGTGGATTTTGTCAATAAATTGAATTGTAATTTACACAAAATTCTGGTAAAAAGGAGAAAAAAACAAGTGAGAGGTACAACATTTGGGATTCAATTCTGTTAAAAGGATTTATATTGTCTGGACTAGAAAAATAACATACATCAGTGACAGTGTGCACGTAATTACATGTACATCTATAGACTAAATGTTAACCAGTTAACATGCTGACATTTTAACCACTATAGACAAGAAACTTTAAAAGGAATAAAAAGCCTCACCTTCTTCAGTAACATCCAAATAGATCAAACACTTTAATGTCCATCTTTTCCCCTTTATTACTCGTAGCTTATCAACGGCTGATCAATGGAAACATACACATCCGTCGACATGGTCGACAGAAGTGTGGCTGTCAGAATTTCCTCGTAAACGATTCACACGAGAATATATCCCTCCTTATACAAATACATGTATGTAGTATTGTTCCCTGTGCATGTTCATATGTTTCACAGTAACTTGAAAATGCATGTGTACACCGAAAAATGCACAACTTATCTTCTGCATTACGCTCTCTCTTTTCTACAATGCCGTTCGTTACTGTTTACATTCGCGGGTCCGCGACAAACATTGCAAACATTTGTTCTGCGTGGCCGATTAGAACGTGTTAAATAAGTAGTTGAATTCATAAATGATATAGCCTAGATGAAAAAAAAAATGAAATTGAATCACAACAATTTATCTAAGACGCAACACAATGTAATGCAGTAAATGCCTGGGCCTTAAAACGGCATTTGTTCGCTTGTGTGTCTATGTAGACAAATTAACTCGTTCATGTACGATTCACACATATTTGTTTTATGAAATTTGAAAAAAATAGGGCACAGAACTTTTTAAATTTGACACCAAATGACATTATCTAATATATTAACAATAACTGAATTAATTTTTTTTCATAAAATGATAACGATTTTTGCTATCAGAAAAATACGTGTATGAGCTGCTGACCCCTAATTATAGGGGCCAGCCCTTTTTTCTTAATTTTAAATGAAAGCTCTCGTTATTCTAAACAACTTTTGCTCTATATGTATTAACAAAATATTTTTAGTTTAAAGGTTATTATACAAAGAACAACAAAATTTCAGACCCCCCAAAACCTTATACTTTACCGGCAAATAGCTTAAAAACTAAAAAACATTTTGCCAAACTTTTCATGCCAGCAAAACTATAAAATTTTACCAACAATTCTGCTAAATTTCATGCAACTATCTTCTGTAGTTCCCGAGATCAACTCTGGACAAAAGACCCCCCAATTTTCAATTAAAGGGCAATAACTCATAACCGGAAGTGAATTTTAAAAATTTGAAAAAAACGTCTCGAGATATTAACATTGTCTACATACCCTGAAAGTTTCATAACAATCAGACAACAAATGTAGGAGAAATGGCCTACACAAAATTTGCGGATAAAAAAAAAAATAATAATAAGAAACAGTAGAATAACAGAAGGGTTTTCCGTTGAAAAACGGAAAACCCTAAAAAAAGAAACCGTAGAAAAACAAAAGGGTCTTCCGTTGGAAACGGAAGACCCTAATAATAATAATAAAAAGAAACAATAGAATAACAAGAGGGTCTTCCGTTGGAAACGGAAGACCCTAACTAGAGCAAAGCTCGTTGCAAAGCAACGAGTGGGTCTTCCGTTAATGTCGGAAGTAAAGCTGGAAGTTCCTGTAAGAAGCAGAGCTCTTAAACCATTAACAAGGGTAACAAAAATAAAAAGATGAAAAAATCGAATTATTCCTGGTACGACTTAACAAAATCCGAATGATTTTAAGTACGACTTAACAAATACCTTTCCGATTTCAAGAACGACTTAACAAAAAAAAAATCCGAATTGTTCAAGTACGAGTTAACAATTATTTTTGGTACGAGTTAATTTTACTTTGAACATTTCGCTATTTTTTAAACCAAGGACGCGGAATAAAAATTTCCGGAAAAATCAATTTTTAAACCCCGATATCTCTGTAATGCATCGTCCGATTTTAAAACGGCTTTCAGTGTTAGATTCAGCTTGATAAGCTCTATAAAACACATATTCATTTTTGATTTGATCAGAACATTCATTTTTTCAAAAAATTTGTTTCACTTCCGGTTTCGACCGGAAGTGACAGATTTTCATTTCGAGCCTTATTACAGAGGTAAATCGATCAAATCATAACCATTGAAAATTTCAATCCTCTATCTTAAAGCATTTTTGAGAAAAGTCCGGGACAAAATGACTTTTTGAAATTTTTAAAAATGACGTCACGTCAAAACGGGGGTGACGTTCTCTTTAAAACTTTATCATTTTTGAGGGACGCCAACTTGCAACAATCTCTGAAAATTTCATCAAAATCGGTTAAAAACCTTTTGAGATATGAGGCAAAAAAGGAGTCAGAAGAAAAGAAAAAGAATAATAATAATAACTAGAGCAAAGCTCGTTGCAAAGCAACGAGTGGGTCTTCCGTTAATGTCGGAAGTAAAGCTGAAAGTTCCTGGAAAAAGCAGAGCTCTTAAACCAATAACAAGAGTAACTAAAATAAAAAGATGAAAAAAATCGAATTATTCCTGGTACGACTTAACAAACCCGAATGATTTTAAGTACGATTTAACAAAAACCTTTTTGATTTCAAGAACGACTTAACAAAAAATCTGAATGTTTTTAAGTACGACTTAACAATTATTTTTGGTACGAGTTAATTTTACTATGAACATTACGCTATTTTTTAAACCAAGAACGTGGAAACAAAATTTCCGGAAAAATCAATATTTAAACCCCGATATCTCTGTAATGCATTGTCTGACTTTAAAACGGATTTCAGTTTTTAATTAAGCTTAATAAAAGCTGCTTTGTTGTTTTATAATAAATATCAAATTATTGGTCCAAAAAGAGTTATCATAAAAAGACTTAGTAGCCCTTGTACCCCCTAATTTGTTGGGCCAGCCCCTTTTTCTTGATATCAAATAATAGGTCTCGCTAATATAAACATATTTTGTTCTACAAGCGTTCATGAATTGTAAACCGTTCTCGAGATATATGTACAAATGTGTTTTAGGGGCCGACCCTTTAACCCCTTACCGAGGCCACTAACAACAAATATTTTGGTTTAATATTGTTCAGAACATTATTTTGAACAACTTTTGTTCTACATTGCTTTTTAAAATATTTCTCCTTTTTCGGATATTAATGATCATAGTTTGAAGTTCTGGCCCTTTGAAACCCCTAATTACGTAATATATGACATAGGTATGGTACTGTATAGTTGAACAGCTGTACAATGAACATTTTTGCTTCTATAATTAATAACAAAATATTGTTCAGTAAAGAGTTATTGTAAAAAGACATTAGAGCCCTTTTGGCCCCTAATTTGACAGGCCAGCCCCTTTTTCTTGATATCACATTCAAGGTCTTGCAAATTTAAACATATTTTGTTCAACAAGTGTTCATGAAATGTTAACCGTTCTTGAGATATCTGTACGAATGTGTTTTAGGGGCCGACCCTTTAACTCCTAAATGGGGTCATAAACAAAAACATTTAAGGTAGCATATTGACAAGAACACCATTTTAAGCAACTTTTGTTCTAGATTGCTTTTAAAAATATTTCTCCTTTTTCAGATATTAATGATCAAAGTTTTGAACTTCTGGCCCCTTGAAACCCCTAATTACGTAATATATGACTTCAGTATGATACTGTATAGATAAACAGCTGTACGATGAACATTTTTGCTTCTATAATTAATAACAAATTATTGTTCAGTAAAGAGTTATTGTAAGAAGACTTTAGAGCCCCCTTGGCCCCTAATTTGAGGGGTCAGCCCCTTTTTCTTAAAATCAAAGGAAAGCTCGTGAAAATTGAAACAACTTTTGCATTACATGTTTTAACAAATTATGTGCACATCGAAAGGTATTACAGAGAATGTGCAAAAATTTCGTGGAAAATTTTGGTGCTTATTTTCAGGTTCAGGCGAGCTTCGAGGCCTTGAGCAATTTTCATAATTGGAAGCATGGGGGTACATCTACAGACATTCATCTACAACCCCTGAAAATTTTAAGCTTCTATCTTGATTAGTTTCGGAGGAGATGCGTGGACAAAATAACCCTTAAAAATTTACAAAATCGTCTATATCTGAAACCGGAAGTGACGTCATCATGCAAAAATTTAATAATATGTAGCGACGATGATGTTCTATCACTCCTAAAAATTTCGTGCAAATCGGTTGGGTAGTTTTTGAGAAATAACGCTCCAAAAAAGTCAGAAAAAGAAAAAAAAGAATAATAAGAATAAAGAAAAAGAAACCGTAGAAAAACAAGAGGGTCTTCCGTTGGAAACGGAAAACCCTAATAATAAAGAAAAAGAAACCGTAGAATAACAAGAGGGTCTTCCGTTGGAAACGGAAGACCCTAAAAAGAAACCGAAGAATAACAAGAGGTTCTTCCGTTGGAAACGGAAGACCCTAATAACTAGAGCAAAGCTCGTTGCAAAGGGTTTTCCGCTAATGTCGAAAGTAATGCTAGAAGTACCTCTAAGAAGCAGTGTTCTTAATCTAATGACAAAAGTAACTTAAGTACAAAAAAGATTTTAAAAATCGAATGATTCTTGGTAAGACTTAACAAAATCCGAATGGTTTTAAGTACAAATTAACAAAAAAACATAAACATTTCAAGACCGAGTTAACAAAAAAATCCGAATGTGTATAAGTACGACTTAAGAAATTTTACTTCATTTTAGGTAAAAGTTAACTTTACCTGGAACTAACATCTAATTTCTTAACCCAGAATGCAAAATTGAAATTTTCGTAAAAAATCAATTTTGTTTAAAACATAAATCTGAGCAACATTTCCTCTACACTGCTTTTCAAAGGGTTGACCTTTCGTATTATGTGCTTGTTGCATCATCAATTGTCAGAAACTTATCGATGTATAGTTTACTTAATTTTATTATTCCTCTGTGAATATTTTTATTTGAAATTACTATGAACAAGACAACATTGAAATGGTGAACATTTCAAAGGGCCCCGCTGATGTTATTTAAGAGAATTTAGCTTTGACCTTGACCTATAACTTGAAATTTTTCCAGCTGGCATAGAACTTCTAATTCAATTTCATTGCCCCTAACATACAGGCATTTTTGTTATATCTGACCAAGATTAAGCATATCCAGGAAATAATCTTCTGTCTAAAACTAATTTTATTAAGATCAACTATGACCTTCACATTGACATGGTTCAAGGTCACTGCATGCGATTAACCAATAAGCTCTGTTTAGGCAAAATATTAGCCAATTAGGGGCTAAAAGGAGAGTATATATATGCTCTTAAAATATGGATTTTTGAGTGATCTGATATGACCTTGACACTTGATCTACAAATATCATTCGAGGTCATTGCATATCCTTTGATCAAAGGCATCATGTGGGTGAAGTATGAGCCTGTTTGGAGCAAAGGGAGATAAGATGTACTCCAGACAAGGATTTTTTAAATATAATTCTGCTATGACCTTCACAGTTTACCTTGAAAATAGGTTCAAGGTCACTACACACCCTTTACTCAAAAGCTCTGCTTATGTGAAGTCTGAGCCAAATAGGGGTTAGTAGAAAGTATATATGCTCTGAAAAAAGGATTTTTGCATGATCCGATATGATATTTCACCCTTTACCTAGAAATTTCATGCAAGGTCACTGCTCATCAATTAACGATAGAGACAGTCTGTGAGTATTAGCCAGATTGGACCAAAGGGAGAGAAGATATGCCCCAGACAAGGATTTTATATATGTAATTCTACTATGACCTTAACCTTATACCTAACAACATGGTTCAAGGTCACTGCACATCCTTAACCCAAAGGAACCCTGTGGATGAGGTATGAGCCAGATTGGGCCAAGGGGAGAGAAGCTATGCTCCGGTCAAGCGATCTCGGATGGACAGACGGACAAACTGAACACTAGAAGGCGCCCATACAAACTAATGCTTTTCTATCTAATTTGAAATAGTATCCATGCTATCTGCCCATGGTGAATAGTCATCAAAACCATTTATCAGCAGAATTTGATTTCCCTCCTTTTTAAACTCGGAACACCTCTGACCTAATCAGATCACCGCATTAAATACAAAGTTTTATAACTCTAATTTGTTTATCATCAAGAAATTCTGCATCGCTGACAAATAAAGTTTTATTCGGAATAATAATATACCAATTAACTGACTATTTGGACAATAGCAAGTTTATTGTCCCACCCCACAGCAACTATTTCCCTTGGCTTTGCCTCATGAAATAGTTGCTGTCTTGGGGGACAATAAACTTCCTATTGTCCTCATACCCAGTAGATACTAAATAGGCATATAATATCCCATCCACCTCCATTTCATGTTATATAACCTCCCGTTTGTAACATTCAATTTCACTGTGTAAAGTCAACACAACAGTCAAAGCCGCAAGTTTCACAATTTATTACTGCTTCTCATGTACTTAAAATCAGGGGCCTTAATATTGCTTAGGCCTAAAAAAAAAAGTTGTGTGTTTCGGGTAACCCGACCTAACCTACAAAAATGGCCTGATCTTACCATTTTTAGATGCCTGATTTTATCCGACTGTGAATTTTATCTTATTTCCAATAAAAAATACGTTTTTAAATATGAAACAAACAAACATTCTTAGGATTCAGGCAAAAAAAATAGATAAAATAAAAAAAAATCTCCACCTACCTAACCTAATTTTTTCATCAGTGTTACCCTAAACACACTATTTTTTTTTTTAGGCCTTACCAATTCCAACAAGAGACATCCCATTAACTATTGATAAAAATCAAAATTCATTTCATGAATCTACGCAACACTGGTAAATCTTCAAGTACAGTCACTATCAATTTTACAAAAATATTGACGGTTCTTTATCCGAAACTGTTCCTTGTACCTTTAACTTAGTACACTAACATTTTATGAAAAGACGGTTTGTCTTAGAATAAGAAAGCTAATGCAATTCTGAGAAAAAGAATACCACATATTGCAAATTCCATTGAGGTTTAATAAAAATATGGCCATTTAAGTGAACCCCCCCATTTCCAATTTCCATTAGTAAACACAGATTTACAGGGTTCTCCATAGTAAAACATCTTTACCTGACCTTTTAGAGGTCAATTGTTGTTCAACCACCTTTAAAAAGAAACCTTATTCAATACAACATGCATCTACATTATATAATCATGAAAAAAGCTTCACATCACTTAGAAATATCCTTACATGTATACGCCCCCCCCCCCCCCCCCCCCCCCCCCCCCCCATCTTTTGATTTTCATAAAAAGTCATGGTTAAAAATGTTTTACCTAATTTTATGAAACTTATGGCAATTTCCTTGAATCATTTCTCACACATATTTGAAAACAATCATCAATGATTCTAAAATTTGATCCTAATTATTTGTTTATTTTATGATTTACACCATTTTAATTAACAAATAGACAGCTGTCCTGCTTGTGATTTCTTGTTTTTATGAAAAAAAGTAAGCTAACAATCATATTTAGTGAATATCTAATCTATTTTGATTTCTAGTCTCCTTCTATCCATGCTAAAACAGTAAGATACAACCTACAAGTTAGACATCTGCCTTAAATTAAATTAAAATTCAAACACCCAGGTAGCTGGAGACAGAGTTGATTTCCATGAAAAATGTTCAAAATTTGACATGTTTTTCTCCTTTTTTATGCATATATACCTTAGAAAGGTAGAAATAGGTTGTTTCTTGATCATTTCAAAAGTAATCATCATAGCAGATGTTATTTCAAAGTCAAATGTACATTTACATATCCTACATGTAATCTTAATGCAGACAATTGGATGGGAGGGGGGGGTTTCAATTATGTAAACACATCTAAATACCTTTATAAAATAAAAAATAAAGGAAACATAATTGCACACTTTTATTGAAAAACAAATTTTCACAACAATTATGAATTTCTTTAAATAGCCTTAATTTTGTTTTTCATAATTTCTTATCAAACACAAACCACAACATGGGATGATGCTTTCTTCAAGTTCCATTATTGTTCATGCATTATCCGATTTAATTTGAATTACCGGTAAAAAGTCTGTAGAACACAAGGAATATGCATGTGGATAGAGGTGACAGGTTAATCTCAAGAGCTGACCCACAAGAATCAACAGGTAAAAGCCATGTGGTGCCATGTCAGAACAAGAGTCCGTTTTTAGCTGAAATAAAAAAAAAAATAATTAGCTGTGTTTACATACATGTACTAGTAATAGCTGTGTTTACATTAACATATGCATATTATTTCTGGAAAAAATACACTGACCATGCAGTGTAATAAGTATTACATATTCCAATACATGACATAACATTTAGGCAGTACAAGATCAAAAATTTGCATATCAAGTCATAATATAATATTAAAAAAATTTCTTAGGTATAGACACTTATCAGATTGAGAGAGAGTTTGAGAGAGAAAGAGAGCTAGAGTTTATTTCTTGTAGTGCAACAGTCAAAAATTTCAATTCGAAAATTACAAAGGAATATTACCCATCTGAACAGCGTCAAAGTACGTGTATTTCCTTCTGGTATACCCGCATGTTTTATCAGTTCTACCGGGGTTTTTTTTGGCAAATAAATTTGGCAAGGGTTTTGGTTTCTTTTCTTTTAAATTACATGTTTTAAAAACAATACTATGTGTAATAAGCATAAAACATGTATGAGTAAACTTAATGAAGAATTTTTAATAGATTATTTTTCACAGAATGTGTTACATTACATGTATGTCAATCTCTATAAAAGTAGCGTATATTTCGTGCGTCATAAATTGGAAATTTTAGTAAATATCATTTACTTGCATGGTTGCTATATATATGTCTAACCCAAATTTTCTTCATAAAGCTACAGCTGTATACATGTACCACATAATTATATGTTTTGTCACAAGTATACATTTTTAAAAAATATCCAAATTCCAACACTTGAAAGTAACTCGATGAATTTTTCATTCTCTGATAAGTTCATTGTGTTTTGTGCGTGCATATATTATAAGTCTGCTGCAACAGCAGCCAATCAGCGGTATAAGCTGAATCCACTAATAAGAAAGTTTGTGGTTTAGGAGCGGGTAAAATTGTTTATGCATAATGTAGCTGACACTGACTTGAATGCGATGCTGTCAAGAACACCACACCAAATAATATCAAGAGACATAACAAGATATCTGTGAGCCAATGCTCACTAGTGATACCCCCGCTCTGATGTGAATATGCAAAATAAGCAAAGTCGACATTTAACAGAAAGCTGGCATCCAATTGGTACAGAAATATATCCAACAATATGGCATGCCTAAACAAATAGTGTGTTAAAATTTCAAGCATCTGCGATAAACAGCTGCTGAGAAATCTTAGAGGAAAATTTGTTTGAAAATTTTGGCTAAAATAAACAAAGTACTCATTTAACAGGAAGATGACGTCCAATTGGTACAAAAATATATCCCAAAATATGGCATGCCTTAACAAACACTGTGTAAAAATTTCAAGCATCTCCAATAAATAGCTGCTGAGAAATCTTAGACGAAAATTTGTTTGAAAATTTTGGCAAAAAATAAACAAAGTCATTATTTAACAGGATGTTGACGTCCGATAGATACAAAAATATATCCCACGATATGGCATGCCAAAACAAATAGTTTGTTAAAATTTCAAGCATCTGCGAAAAATAGCTGCTGAGAAATCTTTGACAAAAATTTGTTTGAAAATTTTGGCTAAAAATAAACAAAGTCGTCATTTAACAGGAAGTTGACACCCGATTGGTACAGAAATATATCCCACGATATGGCATGCCTATACAAATATTGTGTAAAAATTTCAAGCATCTGCGATAAATAGTTGCTGAGAAATCTTTGACGAAAATTTGTTTGAAAATTTTGGTTAAAAAATAAGCAAAGTCGTCATTTAACAGGAAGTTGACGTCCGGTTGATACAAAAATATATCCCACAATATGGCATGCCTAAACAAATACTGTGTTAAAATTTCAAGCATCTGCGAAAAATAGCTGCTGAGAAATCTTTGACAAAAATTTGTTTGAAAATTTTGGCTAAAAATAAACAAAGTCGTCATTTAACAAGAAGTTGACACCCGATTGGTACAGAAATATATCCCACGATATGGCATGCCTATACAAATATTGTGTAAAAATTTCAAGCATCTGCGATAAATAGTTGCTGAGAAATCTTTGACGAAAATTTGTTTGAAAATTTTGGTTAAAAAATAAGCAAAGTCGTCATTTAACAGGAAGTTGACGTCCGGTTGATACAAAAATATATCCCACAATATGGCATGCCTAAACAAATAGTGTGTTAAAATTTCAAGCATCTGCGATAAATAGCTGCTGAGAATTCTTTGACGGAAATTTGTTTGAAAATTTTGGCTAAAAATAAACGAAGTCGTCATTTAACAGGAAGTTGACGTTTGATTGGTACAAAAATACATCCCACGATATGGCATGCCTTAACAAACACTGTGTTAAAATTTCAAGCATCTGCGATAAACAGTTGCTGAGAAATCTTTGACGAAAATTTGTTTGAAAATTTTGGTTAAAAAATAGGCAAAGTCGTCATTTAACAGGAAGTTGACGTCCGATTGGTACAAAAATATATCCCACGATATGGCATGCCTTAACAAACACTGTGTTAAAATTTCAAGCATCTGCAATAAATAGTTGCTGAGATAAATGCGACAGAAATTTTTGTTACGGACAGACAGACAGACGGACAGACAGACAGACAGACAGACAGACGGACGGACAGACAGACACACAAGGGTAAAACAGTATACCCCCTCTCCTTCGGAGCGGGGGTATAAATATTCACTTAAATGTATTGTGTTGTAAAGTAAAGGTTTTAATACAATTATTGCATCTTGCAAAACATGTGATGACTCTTATAATCATCTGTAATATATCTGATATATATGTACAAGATGGGAGAAATAATGACAGAACAGACTGGGATTCGAACCTTGCCCTCTGAATCTCTAGTCAAGTGCTCTACCAACTGAGCTACATGTATCTGGCACCGGTATTCAAACCAGTCTGACCGTCACATCCCCCCCCCCCCCCTTAAATGATCTTCACCCTCAAAGATCACCCCTGGCTCTTCCCCTGGCAGGAGTAAACCTGTCAGTTCCAGGGGTTGGTTACAATACCAATATTGTATAGGGATGGAACGATCCACCGATGCACCACGGTATTTATTTTGACGATATTTGGATCGTTACATTTACCATTAATACATTACGATACCTATGCGAACTTTTTTTTATTTTCCAAAAATATCTTAGCGCCTAATATGAAAGTACAAAGATGGCCGAAAACCTGATAAAGTTGTCAAACCTGTTAGGAAGCTAAATCTGGAGTGTGGACGACTTTTGGATTACTTGTTAATGAAAAAGTAGTGTATATGAGACTATTTGTAATTTGTAATTTGTAAATTGTGCAACGCTCATTTTAAATATATCAAAATAACTATGGACATGCGATAATACATCGACAGATTGAATAAATTTTTAACCCTTATTCATGTTTTCATTTAGTTGCAATGTATCATGATATGTATCATATCGCATCTCATGTATCGTGATATGTACCGAATCGGCTAAGTACAGAATCGTCCAAGCCTTAATATTGTCACAGGATGGGAGAAATAATGAAGGACCAAACCAGGAATTAAACCTGGGCCCCCTGAATCTCTAGTCAGGTGCTCTACCAACTGAACACTGGTATTTAAACCGGTCTGATCGTCACATATATAAAAAGTTATTTTAAACAATGGTGTTCAATAAAAAATAACACTTGCAACCTTCAGTTTTTGTCTGTAATTAATCAATATTGGCGTGCGATCAGTTATCATTGAGAACCATTTTTCATCAGTGCATTGTTACGTCATTTTATCAACACATAAAATTATATACGAAAATATGATGTAACATTGCTCCAGCGAGAAATGGTCCACGACAAGAACTGCTGGCATTCCAGTACTGCCAGTAGTCAGATTAAAAAAAGAGAATATAAAAATTACATTTAAAACATTAACAAGGACAATTTAAGTACACATCAAAACTGCTATTAATAAAACAAGAAAAATTATGTGAACTGGTAGAGTGGTACGCATAGTTCTAACTTGTTTTGTACTTGAATGCGGACGGATCAAAGAATGATTATGAGCAGGTTAACTATCATCAATTAAAATTAAAATTAATTGCTTTATGTGATTCCGTTCAACCGTTCAACCGATCAACCAATGAGTTTGTCAGCACAAAATAAACATGCTGCTCATAATTAAGAAGAAACACACATTTTCATCACTTTTGGAAGATCAACATGCATGGTTCAAGAGAGGTGTGTTTCCTTCAAGAAAATGGTAAGTAAATCACTATATTAGATATTGTTTTATAATTAAAACATATTTTTTTCAGTAATCAAATGGATTAGGCAACAGGCAAAGTTAATTTAAAGTTAAATAAAACATAAATAAAAAACATAACATATGAATGAAAACTATTGTATTTTATTTTCCTAGTATAAATATATTTTTCCCGTGGGTACGAGTTGACTAGTGAAGTCGTACTCAAATATTTGGGTACGAGTTGGTTTGGGTGCGAGTCGGGTTGGGTACGACTTAACTTGATTCCCTGTATGTATGACTTTCGCCACATGTGGATTTTCTCAATAAATTGAATTGTAATTTACACAAAATTCTGGTAAAAAGGAAAGAAAAAAAACAAGTGAAAAGTAAAACATTTGGGATTCAATTCTATTAAAAGGATTTATATTGTCTGGACTAGAAAAATAACATACATAGTGACAGTGTGCACGTACTTACATGTACATCTATAGACTAAATGTTAACCAGTTAACATGCTGACATTTTAACCACTATAGACAAGAAACTTTAAAAGAAATAAAAATCCTCACCTTCTTCAGTAACATCCACATAGATCACACACTTTAATGTCCATCTTTTCGTAGCTTATCAACGGCTGATCAAGTTAGTTAGGTAGATAAACACCATACAGTTAACATGCTGACATTTTAACCACTATAGACAAGAAACTTTAAAAAGGAATAAAAAGTCTCACCTTCTTCAATAACATCCACATAGATCACACACTTTAATGTCCATCTTTTCCCTTTTATTACTCATAGCTTATCAACGGCTGATCAATGGAAACATAAACATCCGTCGACATGGTCGACAGAAGTGTGGCTGTCAGAATTTCCTCGTAAACGTGTAACAATTTTGATTTTCCTGAAGATATATTTGCTTTAATTTAACCCTAACTTCATTTCTATTACATACCGTTTAGTCTGTATTACCGTTTAAGTCCTGTAAGCTTTATATTTCGATGTTTGACCATGGTCCTGTAATATTCCCTTTTTATTTTGATTTCACCGCCATGTTGTCATTCTTCCCGAACGTATTTTATTACCTGCAATTTCATTGGTCGAGACCGATAATCTCAGCTTATAGGATTATAGAATTAATTATAGAGTTTTATTGGTCCGCTAGGTATATATATAGGGCCACCCGGCAGATTTGAGTTCACTCTGCTAGGGTCAAGAACTTAGGTTCGTTTCCTTTTCTCTCTTCTCAAGAACTTCGTGTTCGTTTCCTTTAGTATAGGCTAGGGCATTCTTTAACTATGTAATTATATTTGATAATGTAGCCTTAGTAGAGTCACTTGGTTGATTCAGGGTCGAATTACATATCCCTTACATATAGATAATCTGATCCAATGTTGTCTGTCGTATAGTTCAGTACGTGTTACTATTTTTAAACTTGGTAATCCCCGTGCTCATTATTGACCTTTGTCCTTCTCTAAAAAGTATGGCCACCCACTAGTGCAATAAATACATATTTTCATTCCTCCCTCATAAATTATCTCTATTACATCCAAAGTCAGTTAAAGTGCCCCAAAACCAGTTTTCGTTGTCACAAGCGATTTTTGAAAACAAAATTCTCCATCTTTAATTGTTAAGGGGATTAAATTTAATATCTAGGTATGACTGACTTATGAATTAAGATATTACGATGTATTAATCCCATTTACTGTACTAAAATAAAGAATTTATAAGCCAAATTTGATCAAAACCAAATGTCACAAACGAGAGTGGTCGTATTTAGGTACAAAAAAATAATCTAAAAGCACCAATATAGGAAGCAAAGTGATGAATATTATAATGATCAGGGGATAGACTTTACATTTTTTGTCTATAAATTTCTCCCTGTTGGCCGAAGACAAAAATACAATCCAAAATTTGAGTGTCCCATTTAATGCTGTGAATTACGTTACGATTTTCTTGCATCAATAATGAAATTGTAATAGGCGTTTACCGTGAGGTTAAATGGATAAAACTGATCACAAAGTTACAAAGATATGAAAAAAATTATGACTCACTAACAAAAGATACCATTTTTGAAAAAAGAATAACAAATTTCGAAAAATTTCCATATTTACATTAAATTGTAAATTACGTTACGCAATCTTGCAAACAGTTCCTGAATGCTACAAACTTCAACTATCCAGACTGATGTACACACCGATGCCTATCATTGTTACTACATACACAATGCTTCTAACTGCCACAGTTTTATTTCGTCTTCTGATTAAAAGTCAAGACTGTGAACTACGTTACAGTGAATTACGTTATGGCCGATTTACTTTATATTGTAAAATAATCCTAAAGGGGGGCAAAATCACCATGAATCTTTATTCATTGACACCGCTTAACATACACGCACTTGTAGAAAGAAAGTTTACATGCGGTAACCATTTTGACTACTACAGTTGTGTACGCAATCGTCAGAAGTGTGATTATGCTTATTTGTGACTGAAGAAAACTTTTTGGTTTTTAACGATGTTATTGGAATTTTATATTGAGAATGAAGAATAAAGGTTAAACTTTGATACCATAAATATGAAACATTGATTCGTTTGGTGTTTAAATGAGGTTTAAGTCTATATTAGAGTGTAACGTAATTTACAACAGTGTAACGTAATTCACGAACAAACATAACTACTGTTTTAATTTAATATAATGACTAGAATGAAATATGCAAAGCTTTAAAAGAAATCCTGGGAACAAAAAAAAGACCAAAGGTTAGAGAAAACTATCGCAAAAAGAGGTTATTATGCTGTTATTTCACGGGGTGGGGGGGGGGGGGGGTTGTGAGTTGTAATAGCCGTGCAGATCATGTTTCTGGGACGCAAGTTTCAAAAACGTCAATATGGTACCATGTGGCTTGCAAAGAGTGGGTAACTTGTTGTATGAGCTCTGTTCCTTGGCAAGGCAGTGAGGGTAACACCCCTACCAACAGTTTTACAGAAAGCAAGCACTGGAACATATAATTATATTGTTGGTGATTAGGTGAACGCAAGTATCAAGTAGATGCGTGCATGTTGCCACCATGTACGATGGTTTATAGTACACTGTATGTTGAAATAATTATCGAATAAGACCAGGGATATCATATCACAGTTATGATAGGTGGGGAAAAGTCCTTTAAATGCCCGAACAGACAAAACTTGGATTCCTAGTACAGAGAAATAGTGATATTCTTTGCTCTTTGAACGACCCAGTATAGCAGGAAGAGACTAGAAATATGCTTAAATTTTCTGAAATATATGAAGAAAAGTTCAAAGTTTGTGTGATTAACTATTAAAATCCCTTCAATAAGTTAACTTTATTTACTTTTTATTTTTATTTCCATATTGACTCTTACAACTTCGTTTGTGAATTACGTTACGTTGCTTGTTTTATTCTACAGACTTATTTTGAAATATAATTCATTGCCCATTCCCATCAAATTTATATGGACACAAGAAAATATTGCTTTATTATCTGTAAGTAAGTAGTTATTATGTTCTTTAAGAACATGCAGCTTTTGAATTTCCCTGATATTTAACAAGATATGTGAAATGTGCCATAATCTGATTTGAAACAATCATAACACTTTGGAGATATATTTTATCATTTGCATAGGTATTGCAATATATTTTTTTTATTTCCCATAGTTTCATTTGTAAAAATACTGCTGTTTAATCATAAAAAAACGTATTGATTTGCACTATAAAGAATTAATGTGAATTACGTTACAAAGAAGACCAAAAAAAAAAATGTCTAAAAAAAATATTTCCTCTGAGTTTCAACATAACAAAAACTTAAAAATCTCTTCGTAAAAGGTATACAAATGAAAGCAGATGCATAATTCTCTGTTGAATTTAGTATGTAAGTTTTAAAAAAGAATAAATAGAATAAGTTTCTTATAAGACAACATTTTTTTACTTTTTACCTTACAGATACTATGTGGTAAATGGACTATTTTAGAATTGATAGTCAATTTTCCATTGAACTATGGTTTTTAATTGGATAGTTACTCTATCTGCATCAAGTATTATTACTTAAACACTATTTTGAATGCTACAATAAAAATTTATTTTACATTTTGTATAGTATTCCATGAAGTTACGTAATTCACTTCTAAAATTACACTTGATTTGTTAAATATGTCTGAAAAATATAATATCTGATTTTCCAGAGCTTATATATGTGTTTTCTGGTCATTCAGATATTGCTCTATCCAAATTTATACATTTCTTGCGATATCTGTTCTGAGCCGTTTTTTGAAAATTTTTGGGGCACTTTAACTGACTTTGGATGATTATTAAATTTTTGCAATATAATTTATTTTCATATTTCTAGTAATTTATTTTGAGAATATTTACACTCCTCCTGTTATATTTGTGGAAAATATACTTGTTATTTGTTATCAATTATTTAAAGTCACATTTTCTTTGGTGATAATAAATTATTGAAACTTTTCAATTCCTTTAATTCATATAACAAGGTGTTGAACATAATCTGGAAATCAATACAGAACCTGGGAAAACCTTTAAACAGTAGAATTTGGGGCGTTATTATTATTTCTTTATATAAGAATTATTGAGAACTGTATCAGTTGATAAAACTTTGAACTTAGAAGAATATAGAGTTCTTTAACAGTCCCATAATCCTCTGTTTCCGGTTACATTTTTGGTGCCGTGACCAGGATTTCCAGACAGAAATCATGTCTTCACCATTACCTTTCTTTTATGCCTCTACACCCATAGATAGTGGTGCTAGGCCGAAAACTAATGTCAAAGGTGACCATAAGCAAACAGTAGATGACAGTGTTCACTCTAATTTTGTTGCCCTTAAGAAAGAGGAAGATAGTGTGAATGAAAGAGAAATTGACAGAGAGTTTCAAGATCTAACTGCATGTTTTGAGAGAGTGAAGAGTGAATATGAAAAGAGAAAGTTAGCAAGTCAGAAAAAGTGTGCTAATTCAGTTGATGTTTCTGTTGATCAAGGTGCTAAGGTTGACAAGAAGGTCAGTTTTATGGACTCAACTCAAAGTTCTCCTGTAGGTGAAGGTGTATTCCCACGTGAGAGGGAATCTGATTTAGAGAAGTTACAGAGACAGATTAAGGAGTTAGAGAAACAAGAATTGGAGTTGTCTATAGCACTACAAAGATCACAGTTAGACACATACAAGCACTTGACCAATACACCTACTCAAATAGGTACATCACAGACTGCTATGACCATTCCTACACAGTTAGGTACACAAAATGCTCTTCAATCTGAAAGGTCTGATAGATCAATAGACACATCTCGGGTAAATAGTTCAAACAATAGTCACCCTATCAGAAAAGAAAAAGAACCAGATAAGTTTGATGGAAGATCTGTAGAGTGGAAAGATTTTATAGTACATTTTGAACAAGTCTCTTCATGGAATAGGTGGACTTATGATGAACAAGGTCAACAACTGGTTATGTGTTTGAGAGGAGAGGCTCAGAAGTTGTTAGGTGATCTTGCCATTGAGCAGAGATCTGATTATGACTCACTTAAATCAATTCTGACAAAAAGGTTCAATCCACAAGAGTTAGTGATAGCTCATAGGTGTGAATTCAGGTCACGTAGAAGGAAGTCTGGTGAGAGTCCTTCAGACTATGGCTATTCTCTAAGGAGACTAGGGTGTTTGGCATTTCCCGACATGACATATAAGGATAGAGAGATCAATGTTCTCGAACAGTTTATCAATGGGATAGGCAACTCTGCTATTCATGACCATGTTATTTTCCATCATCCACAATCATTAGAAGCTGCTATATCATTAGCTACTGAATTTGAGGCAGTTAAGGGTTCTCAGTTACATGTGTCAAAACCTATTAGAGTGGAAGATGTAAATTTGGTTCAATCTAAGTCAGAGTGTGGTTCTAAAAATGCAGATTCCTTACATGTTGAACACCAACAAGACTCTCCCTCAGAGTCGAAGAGTTTGAGTGAACTGTTTAAGACATTAGAATGTTGTGTAGATAAATTGTCCAAATCAATTAACAGAGTAAATAGAGGAGGAAGGAGACATTCTGGTAAAATGTCATCTGTTGAATGTTACAATTGTCATCAGTTTGGACACATAGCTAGAGATTGTCCTGAACCATGTCAAAGGGGTTCAAGTAATTCTAGAAATACAAAGACAGACAAACAGACAAACCAGGAAAACATTTAGGGGTTGCTCTAGATGCCCATAGTGTGGCCCAGCCTTGTGATGTGAAAGAGGGCAAAAATATTAGGATCAATGTGTTGAGAAAGTCTTGCTTATTGGCCAATTGTTCTGTTGAAAATGTTGTACATAAGTTTTTAGTTGACACAGGTTCAGTTGCCAGTATTTTATCTAAAAATGTTTTTATGACTTTGAAAAATAGACCAGTATTAGTAGAAACAGACTTGAGTCTCACTGCAGCAGATGGTGGTAGGTTGAACATATTAGGGACAGTTGATCTTCATTTTAACCTCGGGAATTATAGTTTTTGTCATGAATTTATTGTTGCAGAGATTGATGACCTCAATGGGATTTTGGGAATGGATTTTCTCGAGCAGCATGATGTGAAAATTCATATTGCACAAGGCATTCTGATGTTTGCCGATCAGGAACAGGTTCAGTTAGATAAAGACTATTCTCCAGTGTGTGCTAGAGTCAAGTTGTCCAGAAGAGTTGTAATTCCACCTGATAGTGAAGTCATAATACCAGGTTATGCTGTAGGTGTCAAGAATGCATCTGTAAATAATATTGTTGAACCATTTCAGTTTCTACAAGAGAAAGGTCTATTAGTGGCAAGAACTTTGGTCAATTCAGAAAATATACAATTTTCTGTAGCAAATATTTCCAACAAGCCAGTTAGATTTGAAAAACATACAACTGTTGCTACATTGCAACCTGTAAATATTGTACAGTCAAATCCCAAGTGTGAGTCAGTTGCAGATGATTTACCTGAATTACCCGAACATTTACAATCTTTGTTTGATAGAACATCCAAATGTTTAACTCAAGAACAAAAATCAACTTTGTTCGATTTGTTACTTTCCTACAAGGACATTTTTGTTGGTCCGGACGGGAAATTTGGTAGAACCAAGATAGTTAAACATAAGATAGATACAGGAGATAATAAACCCATCAAAATTCCCCCTCGTAGATTACCTTATGCACAGAGGGAAATAGTTGAAAAAGAAATACAGAAAATGTTAGATAACAACATCATAGAGCCCAGTGAGAGTCCATGGTCTGCCCCTTTACTATTAGTGGAAAAGAAAGATAAAACTTGGAGATTCTGTGTAGATTACAGACAATTAAACAAGATCACTAAAAAGGATGCTTATCCTTTACCTAGAATAGACGAGTCTCTAGATGCTTTGGCAGGTGCTTCATGGTTCAGTACTTTAGACCTTGTCTCAGGTTATTGGCAGTGTGAAATGGAAGAGGAAGATAAACCTAAGACTGCATTCACTTCACATATGGGTCTATTTCAATTTCAAGTTTTACCCTTTGGAATTTCAAATGCCCCTAGTTGTTATGAAAGACTAATGGAATTAGTTTTACGAGGTCTTAGATGGGAGAAATGTCTTTGTTATCTTGATGACATCATTGTTTTTGGATCCAGTTTTGAACAAGCAGTTGAAAATCTGAAAATAGTTTTTGACAAATTGAGATCAGCAAATCTAACACTTAAACCATCTAAATGTGACTTGTTTCAGCGAAAGGTTTCTTTCTTAGGCCATGTTGTTTCGGCACAAGGGATTCAATGTGATCCCGATAAAATTAGCAGTATTGAATCTTGGCCAGTTCCTTGTAATGCTACAGAGGTTCGTAGTTTCTTAGGTCTTGCAGGCTACTATAGGCGGTTCATTCCAGATTTTTCAACTATTGCTAGTCCACTTACATATTTGACTAGAAAAAGAATAAAATTTTTGTGGACCCCTATACATCAAACAGCTTTTGACAAACTAAAAGAACTTCTCATTTCAGCTCCCATTTTGGCATATCCAGATAATCAGTCTGAATTCATTTTAGATACTGATGCCAGTAACACTGGTATAGGTGCCGTCTTGTCTCAAATACAAAATGGGGAAGAAAGAGTAGTAGCATATGCTAGTCGTACCTTAAATAAGCACCAAGTTAAGTACTGTACAACATACAAAGAACTTCTAGCTGTGATAACATTTATCAGACAGTACAGACATTTTCTGTGGGGTAGGCACTTTACTGTTAGGACTGACCATGCGTCCTTAGTCTGGTTGAAAAATTTTAAAAACCCTGAAGGAATGTTAGCACGATGGCTCTCCATATTAGAAACATATGATTTCAGTATAGTACACAGACCAGGGAGGTTACATTGCAATGCAGACAGTTTATCACGTAGACCTGCTAGCTACTGCAAGCGACATGATTGTCCTGACTGTCATGTAGAGAATCATACTTGTGAAGGGGCACTATCAACAAACAAGGATCCTCATGTTGAATCCGATACAGTGAGAGTGGCTCCTCTAAGGACTTCTAATGAGTCCGTTAGTTCAGATTCTGATCATGATGACACAGCAAATTGGTTGCATACTTGGTCCCATGACGAATTAGAAAAAATGCAGCAGTCTGAATCTGCGATTAAACAAATGGTTAGACTTAAACAAACATTCAATGCAAAACCACCCCGTCATATTGTACTAAATGCATCTCAAGAACTAAAGACATTATGGGGACTATGGGAGTCTTTGATACTAATAGACAACTTATTGTACTATAAGTGGAATACATCACATAATGAAGTCTTACTGTTAGTAGCTCCCAGAGAAGTCAGATCTGTAATATTTCAGCAATTACATGAAAATAGAACAGCAGGACATTTAGGTAGAGAACGTACCCTTAGATCTATCAAACGCAGAGTTTATTGGCCAGGCATGTCATCAGACGTCAGACGATGGTGTAAGGAGTGTGACATATGTGCTAGGGCTAAAACAGGTCCAGGGTTAGGTAGATCTTCTCTTTGCCAGTCTGTCACAGGTGCACCATTGGATAGAATAGGAATTGACATAGTAGGACCTCTCCCAGTAACAAATGATGGCAATGAGTATATCATAGTTTTGTGTGACTACTTTACAAAGTGGGTTGAGGCTTATGCAGTTCCTGATCACCAGGCATTAACAGTAGGTGACAAAGTTGTCAATGAATTCATTTGTACGTTTGGCGTACCTAAGCAAATTCATACCGACCAAGGTCGCGAGTTTGAATCAGAGCTGTTTTCTGTTTTATGTAAAAAGCTAGGAATAGAGAAAACAAGGACTACGCCTTACAGGCCACAGTCCGACGGACTAGTCGAAAGATTTAACAGAACTTTACAACAAATGTTGACCAGCTATGCCAATGACAATAGAAATAATTGGGATGAAAATTTACCATTTGTTCTTATGGCTTATAGGTCTTCAATTCAAGACAGTACTGGGTGTTCTCCCAATTTACTAATGTTTGGTAGAGAAAATAATAGTCCCATTGATCTTATCATAGGTAATCCTCCAGGTACCCCTAATCCCATCTGTCCTGTAGAGTATGTAGAATGGTTAAGGAATACGTTAGAAAATACACATGAGTTTGTCCAAGAAAATCTCAAACAGGCAGCGACAAAACAAAAAAAGTACTATGACAGGGGTTTAAAACCTAGAACTTTTAAAGAAGGTGACTTTGTGTGGAGGTGGTATCCCCCTACAGCAGGTATTAAATTAGGATTAGGGTGGATAGGTCCCTACAAAGTTATTACAAAAATCACAGATGTGACCTACAGAATTAAGAAAACACCTGAAAGTTCATGCATTACAGTACATGTAGATCATTTAAGACTATATGAAGGAGTTGTACCACCATTAGGTTGGGTACAAGAGGTTATCCCCCTTGAAGAATCAATGTCAGATAATGGTATTGCCCCAGTAGAAACTGAATCCAGTGAGGATGAAGAAGTTTTATCACATTTTAATGTAGAACCCAGCCCAGTTATAAAAAGGTCCAGAGCTGGAAGGACAATTAAGCCCAGGGATATCTATTCACCCTGAATCAATCTCTTTTATTTTTTTATTTTATTATTTTATATACTTTGATATGTAGTAAACATTTGTGGATGTGAATTCTGATATGATTGATAACGATTAATGACTCAGTTTTCTAGATTTATGTGGAAGTAAAATACTTTATATTCAGTTAAAATTATCTTCTTTACTTCTTAAAATTTAATGCTTCTCTTGAGCTCCATTTTGTTTTAAGTTTCAAACCTTATAGCTGATTCTAACTTTTGAGGATATAGTCGATGAGAGTTGTTTTATTTTTTTTAAAACACCGTAGTTGACCATAAGAGAAATATCTATAAGTTAGAACAGTACATTCTGTCTTTTAATTTTATCTAACTTCAGACTTAGAGATAATTATTCATTGATAGAAACTACATGGTATTTGTGGTTCAGTAGATGATTATATTATGAATTATCTTTTCTGAGTTAGATTTTCATATAATAAATTAGATATTTTGTTGATGTTTAATGAGAAAGAGATTAAATACTGGCCATATTTAAATCTCAGTATATAGAGACTATCAGTTTAGATTAACGGTAGTCATGGAGTTAAAATCACATATATCTAATTTATATGCATAAATATCTTTAAGCAGCCTAATAAATTAATAACTTGTAGCATATGGAGTTAAGGGAAATGCATAAAATATGAATATAAACAATTTATTTAATTTTTGTCTTTTAAATTATTTTGGTAGCTTTCAGCCATGGAGGACGTTTTGGATCTAGAGGTCTCAGAGAAAGAAATGCAATTTCTTGATGAGGAGGGAGATGAGTTCCCGGAAGAAGGGATGATTTGTCCCGTTCCGGCCTGTACCAACGGGAAACACCTCTTTAAGAAGTACAATAATTACATTGCTCACTTCGACAGGTTTCATAAGAAGAATATCTTCATCTATAGTTGTCCTATTTGTAAGGTGAAGGACGCGAGGAAATCAGAAATAACCAGACATTTCAAACGTATCCATCCTACTCATGAAACACCTGCATTAATCGGGAAACTGACGAACAACATTAAATTCATAGATCCAGGAACGTTTAAGAAGCCCAGGAAGAGGATCCACCGAGAAGAGCGGGAACGAGCTCAGCAATTAAGGAGACAAAACTTGCCATCGCAGCCTTTGTTTGAATTGTCGGACAATTATAACCCTAGGGACCAAAGATATCCAAAAGGCGGATTCCTTCATAAATGAACTGTGAAATTTATAATATGTCTCAAAATTGTCTTTTGTTATATTTTGTGTACAAAAATTATAATTTTTGTTTTTAAGGAGGGAGGAATGTAACAATTTTGATTTTCCTGAAGATATATTTGCTTTAATTTAACCCTAACTTCATTTCTATTACATACCGTTTAGTCTGTATTACCGTTTAAGTCCTGTAAGCTTTATATTTCGATGTTTGACCATGGTCCTGTAATATTCCCTATTTATTTTGATTTCACCGCCATGTTGTCATTCTTCCCGAACGTATTTTATTACCTGCAATTTCATTGGTCGAGACCGATAATCTCAGCTTATAGGATTATAGAATTAATTATAGAGTTTTATTGGTCCGCTAGGTATATATATAGGGCCACCCGGCAGATTTGAGTTCACTCTGCTAGGGTCAAGAACTTAGGTTCGTTTCCTTTTCTCTCTTCTCAAGAACTTCGTGTTCGTTTCCTTTAGTATAGGCTAGGGCATTCTTTAACTATGTAATTATATTTGATAATGTAGCCTTAGTAGAGTCACTTGGTTGATTCAGGGTCGAATTACATATCCCTTACATATAGATAATCTGATCCAATGTTGTCTGTCGTATAGTTCAGTACGTGTTACTATTTTTAAACTTGGTAATCCCCGTGCTCATTATTGACCTTTGTCCTTCTCTAAAAAGTATGGCCACCCACTAGTGCAATAAATACATATTTTCATTCCTCCCTCATAAATTATCTCTATTATTAAATTTTTGCAATATAATTTATTTTCATATTTCTAGTAATTTATTTTGAGAATATTTACACTCCTCCTGTTATATTTGTGGAAAATATACTTGTTATTTGTTATCAATTATTTAAAGTCACATTTTCTTTGGTGATAATAAATTATTGAAACTTTTCAATTCTTTTAATTCATATAACAAGGTGTTGAACATAATCTGGAAATCAATACAGAACCTGGGAAAACCTTTAAACAGTAGAATTTGGGGCGTTATTATTATTTCTTTATATAAGAATTATTGAGAACTGTATCAGTTGATAAAACTTTGAACTTAGAAGAATATAGAGTTCTTTAACAGTCCCATAATCCTCTGTTTCCGGTTACAAACGATTCACACGAGAATATATCCCTCCTTATACAAATATGTAGTATTGTTCCCTGTGCATGTTCATATGTTTCACAGTAACTTGAAAATGCATGTGTACACCGAAAGAATACACAACTTCTCTTCTGCATTACGGCTCTCTCTTTTCTACAATGTCTACAAGAAATCATCTTGACGCAAGCGTCAAATGGGCCGCAAAAAATATAATTGTTGTATGAATCATTGGTTGTTTACATAAAAACACACCGCAAAGAAGAATATAAAAGTTGGTTGTATTAATTTTATGGTAAATTTAAATATACTTTCAGCAACTTGTTTTGAAGTTTAACATTTTACTATTATCATAAAAAATCGAGTTCGTTACTGTAAGCATTTCTAACGGTAATTGTTCGATCATTGCCATGGTATCGGGTTCGTTCGCCCTATCCACCTGTTCGCCTTAGTCCGTTCGCTCTAGGTCCGTTCGCTCTAATTATCGTTCGCCCAAATTATCGTTCGCCCTAAACCTCGTTCGCCCCTTTATTTTTATTAATAAACCACATCATAAGTTATTTCATTTACCTTAATAACTGAAAACTTTTATCAATTATTCGTATATTCTATGTTTTTCCTTCATCAAAAAAGACGTACCTGGTATGATTGTAAGATTTTATTGCCGTAAATTGTCGATAACCGTCTTGTTTTTATAATGATCCGCTTGGTGTTTTTTTTAAACAATTAAAGAAATTGAGACCTTACTTGGCTCATTGAGAAGCTTAGCAGATGATTATCACCTATTCTACTATTTACGTAACGCAATCCTTTGATCTCTAAATGAGATACATAACGCGCCATAAGATATAAACATATATCGTGAGTAAATTAAGTTTAATAGCTATATATATATGTATACGTATTATTGATAAATAACATAAGACATAATGTGAATTAAATAGCTTGAACAATCATAAATTTGTGTATGATTTTATATGTAGTAGTAGTTTATCGGCGTATACATTACATACATTGTCATAGCATAGGAAAACTACACCTGGTTCTATTTGAATTCGTAATTTCATTCAAAGCTTCATTATTTTTCCAGAGCAATTATAACGGGCGGGTCTGCATACTTATTTATAACTGTGTGTGGGGAGACAAGCATGTAGCGGTATATCCTTTTTAAAGTTATATACAGCAACTGTACATGTTTTTTTTAATTGTAACTTTGCAAAGACTGCTCTCTGATATATAGGTCCCTCGTCGAAAACCACAAATTTCATAATTATGATACGGTTATATTATGAGGTAAAATTTATTATAATTACAAAATAAATACATAAGAAAATTAGATTTAGTAACATTAAAAAAATAAAATAAATCAATTCACAAGTTTTCGTAACGATATAATAATGCCACCGTAAGTCAAATGGTCATTATTTATAGAAGTGGTATTATTTTCATTAATTTATATATATCTTCATAATGTTTAAATTGATCAGAATACACAACAAATATATAAATTAATCCTATATAAAAATAAGGCGAACGGACGCAGTGCGAACGGCGTCAAGAGCGAACGGACCTAGGGCGAACGGAAACTAGAGCGAACGGCGTCAAGGGCGAGCGCGTTTTAGGGCGAACGAACAGCCAATCCATTGCCATAGTATGAAGGAATGGAAAACACATTGATTTTTACAATACAAAGATCAACTCATCATTTTTCTCTTGGAGATTATGCATTTCAAACCATTTTGTTTTTTTTTGTTTTTGTTTTTTTTTTGTTTTTTGCATTGAATTGAATGACAACTTAATGCATTAGTTTATATGATTTCAAGGGACCACATGATAAAACAGAAATTGATTAGCTCAAATTTTCCAGTCAATTCAAATTATTATGTCTGTCATATTTTTGCGTAAATAATTGATATGGATGTCATTTCATGATATTTTCTACCACATTTTACATGGAAATATAATAAACACACACATAAAGTCATTTTATTTGACACGGCACATAGAAATTCAAATATATCCTTTATGTAAAATTTAATGACATTCAGGTCTTTAGTATTTCAGGTCTTTAGTATGTCCCGCATACCGATCCCGATGCGAATGACGACCTCCGGAATTTTCCGAATAGATTATAGTCTCGATAAAAACGCACCAAACGACAGTCTAGTATGACCTATTTTTCATTTACGAGTAAGACAAAAAATATGTGATATTTTTAAAAGGCATAAAACATATTTCTATATGCAAATTTACTTTTAATTCATAAAAATATGCATAATGTTAATTCTATCAAAAAAAGAACTGTCCCGCAGAAACGCAGTAACAATATATTTAAATGTGTATCAAATAACGGACCGCCTTCCGGTGTACCAGGGAATACTGTCGCTAGTGAATATGGTCGCTCTAAAAATAGAATTAGAAAACGGTAGCCATGCAATTCGACCCTTCCATAGTTCGACACCAATACATTTGATGTACAGTTTTCACGGTTACACCGGCGGCCCGTAATAACAATGCCGTTCGTTACTGTTTACATTCGGCGCGCGCGCGGGGGTTACAAACAGGGGGGCCCCGACAAATAGTTGCACATAGAACGTTTAAATAATGTGTGTTCATTGAATTCATAAATGATATAGATGAAAAAAAATGAAATTGAATCACAACAATTTATCTAAGACGCAACACAACGTAATGCAGTAAATGCCTGGGCCTTGAAGTGGCATTTGTTCGCTTGTGTGTCTATGTAGACATATTAACTCGTTCATGTACGATTCTCACATATTTGTTTTATGAAATTTGAAAAAAATAGGGCACAGAACTTTTTAAATTTGATACCAAATGACATTAATTAATATATTAACAATAACTGAATACATTTTTTTTCAAAAAATGATAACGATTTTTGCTATCAGAAAAATACGTGTATGAGCTGCTGACCCCTAAGGGGTCAGCCCTTTTTTATTAATTTTAAATGAAAGCTCTCGTTATTCTAAACAACTTTTGTTCTATGTGTATTTGTAACAGGGGGTATACGCCGATATTTCTGCTTATGTCAACTCTATATGATGTTGTACTTTGTCTGTACTACCAATGTCAATAGAACTTGTTGAAAAAATGTCTTGATATTCTTCAAGAAGTCCTTGACATTCTTGTTTCTCCGAATCAGTGAGGGAATCTGAAATACTTACCTTATCAAGTATACACTTCAATGGAGAACTCGGTTCAGCTTTGACTGTATCTGCGATAGAAACTGGCTGCATTTCACATAATAGTCCTTTAGGGGGGACTGACACGGTCTGCATTGTTACATTACTTACCTCTATTGGGATAATACTAGACTCTTCAAAATCATAGTAATGTAAAGTTGGAGTTATATCCAGGTCAGTTGGAATGCAAGACTTGTGTGTCGGATGCAGCATAGCTAGAACTCTGTGGTAAGGAATCTTTCTGTCAAGGTAAGCATGTATAACCACTCGACCATTGGGTGGTATGATGATTCTTGAAGATTCTGCTGACTTCATAATCACGAGTCGACTTCTATTCCTCTGAAGCTGTTTCTACATCAAAGTTAAACATCGAAAAGCTAAGTACCATGATGTGTGCAAGTCAGCATCTTGTAAAAATCGAGAGCCATGCTCTGATCGGGTAACATCTAGCAAATAGTTTAAAATATTTGTTCCAATCAGAACAGGTACTTTAGCATTGTACTGACTATCCGGAACAACCAAAAACATACACTGTCTCAATACTTCCAATGTTGAAAGTCCATAAGTGGATAAGTCTACAATTACAAATCCCAAGTAAGGCATCATCTGCCCATCTGCACACTCAATATCAATCTGCTCTTCTAATGCATGCAGTTCTGTCTTTCCATGCAGATTCTGTACATAAAATGTTTGGGATATTGTAGATACTGTTGCACCTGTATCAAGCAGTGCTAAACATGATACTCCATTAATAGCCACTTGAACTTCATTGGCTGTTCCTACTATTTGCAAATTGACGGGACCATATCTATGCCGGCCGGACCCTTGTCCCCGGAATTCGGCCGTCTGTAGTTTAAATTCCTTCTGTGATCTATCCGAACTCTGCATCCAATGGCTATGTGACCTTCCTGTCCGCATCTATAGCAGACAGTGCTGTTGGTGCTTGGAGGCATCTGTTGTCTTGGATCTACATCAGTGACTCTTGGCTCAGGCATCCTGGGAGTGTATCCTCTACCATGTCCTGAGAAACCTCTCTGTCCTCTTTGGAAGGATGGTCTACCCCTGTAGTTATTAAAACCATAAGAGGGGGGCCTATAGTAAGATGAATGAGATGTCTTCATATGATTAATCTGAGCCTGAAGATCTTCAAACTTAGTATCAAGGGTACTTGTTGAATCAACCTGAGATATACCCGATTTTACTGTCGCAGGTTTCGGCTTAGATCTGCTCTGAACTGGATGCTCAGTTTCAATTTTTCGGATTTCTACCCGTAACTCATCAAAATCAGTAATAGAGTGGTATAAGTGTCCACTGATATCCTTAAGGTCTTGCCTCAAACCTTTATAAAACATAGTTCGTAGCATTTCGTTTGCTGCCTGATCCTGCACTCTGCCCATCTTCATTGCTTTACATAAAATTTCCTCAAGGCGACAACTCCATGCAGAACAAGTCTCATCATCCCTTTGCTTAGCGCTGTAAAATTCAGCCAAAATATCCTCTTTCTCCAACACGTTTCCATAGATACTGTCTAACTTTGACAGAATTTCTTGCACATTAGCACGAATTACAGACGTTTAGGCCCCAAGATGTTTAGGACCCAAGATGTTTAGGCCCAAGCAAAGACGTTTAGGACCCAAGATGTTTAGGCCCCAAGATGTTTAGGCACCAATTTCAAAATGTTTAGGCACCTGTTGTTTTTAATATACTGTTTAATTATGTATCTCTTGAGCAGTTTTAAGCAAATAAATGCATTTTAATTAAATTTGGAGAAAATTAATTACATAAAAATTGCGATATTATTGTCAGAGCTGCCATTATGAGATTCATGACTAGAACACAAAATTAAAGTTATATGAGGGTATGCATTATAGTATTCATATTTGAAAATTGGTTTGTTGCCTATCATCATTGGAATAATACAATGTTTGAATATTTAAAAAACAATCTTTTATCATTGATATTCTTCACACAGCAGCAGATTTACCGATATATAAATAAGAATAAAATCCCTGAAGCAACTTTCTACTCAAACACAAGTTATTTCTGTAATCATTCCAGTAGAAAGATACAACTTGGCTGTTATAATTACGCTGATTCTTAACTGTAGATGCAGGTGATAAATATATTTCTTAGGGTTCACTATATAATTTTTGGATATATTTTTTTAAAATGAAATTTAACAGGCATGCACAGCAAATACACATTATATTCATTTTTGAGTTAATTTATTATTTTCATTGACAAAACCCATACATGTATAGAATATGTGATATTTATAACAGATTTAGATAAATCACTGCTTAAAGAAGACTAGTCTCTTCATAATTTAATTACTTCTCATGATTGGTGTGAAACCCCCATTGTATTGCAGTATCTCTTCATTATCTCTCCTTATTAGCACCTATCCAGAGAGGGAGCAGGATATTGGGGTGGAGGGTGGATGTTGTTTTAACAATTTAATTAATGGTAATGGTGGTTCAACACATGGTAAAGAAATGCTCATTATTTTATCTTTGTTGAATAAAAATTATGCAATATTCAAATACCCTTTGAGTGGAATTAAGATCTAAATATAAGATTCTGAATTTGAAAATAATTTGATAATTAATTAAAGAGAAGACGCATAATACGGACTTTTTAATGTAGATTTTATTTGATAAAAATTAAGTAGGAATTTTTTTTTTAATTTATAAATACAATAAAAGATTTGTAAGAGATAAATCTCAATCTCAGTCTATAAAATTAGTCAATAATGTTAAACAAATTTAAAAAAAAGGAGGTTGGTGCCTAAACATCTTAAGATAGGTGCCTAAACATCTTGGGGCCTAAACATCTTATAGATTAAGGGCCTAAACATCTTGGGGCCTAAAAGTCCTGCTACCATTAGCACCAACTCCTAATCTCATAATAACCTTGGCTGCTTCACCTTTTACAGACCTTCTAATAGCTTGAAGAATAGACTGTTCAGAATGAGATTCCTTCATGAGACAAATGACCTCATATTTCCATAAGTCGTATGAGTCTTTCTCTTCACCTGAGAAGAATGAAATTCTCAATGGTACTTTAAAGCTGTTATCTGATTGTGGCTTTTGGTGGTAAGTGTCGTGACAATGTTACAGGAGTTTTAGGTGGAATTGGAATTTTAGGCTTCTTTTCCTCCTCTGCCTGCTTTGTTAACCACGAAATGAAGTTATCTGGTTTAATCTTCATTTTGTCTAAAGTAGCATATAATTCTGTCATATCTTTCTCTGATAAACCACCAGCTGTGGCACCCTTTTCAACTTTTGCCTCATGTGGGTTACCTTCCTCGTGTTCCTGCTCTTCATCTCCTTGAGTACGCGGCATATTGGACAATAATGATATAAGTAAAATATAATACAACAATGCAATGATTGATATGGGAGGGCAGTTCAACTTGAACTCTCAAAGTTTAGATATACTGAAATGTTTACAGGTGGGAGTTCATAACAGAACTATCAAACATGGGTCACCTTTGTTTTTCACATGCAGTGATCTAGCAAAGTCTTAATATAGAGCAATAAGTGGGTAGTTCACTCTAGGAACTATAAACACAAGTATGTTGCACAGTGATATAATTCAGTGTACGACAATCAATCAGCTGACTGATATTGTTCAAATACTTATCAAATTCAAATTTATTCTGAAATAAAATGACCTGAAAAAGAAATAAAGTTGTGACACTTACTTAAATAGACTTATAGGTTCACCTTAGTAAATGAATAACTACAAAGACAGGTAAATCCAACAAATATCAAAATTTGTTTACTAATTCACGTTGTCTAAAATTACTTCCGGTTAACTTGCAAAATTAATTTTACGAACTTCGAGCTCGATCGGATTGCGCAATAAAGTAAACAAAACCGATCGCGATGTAAATATCGTAACCGAACCCGACGGAATTTAACCTAAATTTAAAGTTTTATAGGCAGATTATTTACCTTTTTTTTATAAGTTATAATAATTTTTAACAACTTTTTACTACATCAAACAACTGTTACTAATACAAGATATCTGACAAACTGACTAAACACCAATACACAATACTATGAAACTGTAAAAACTGAACTCGGCTAACCAACTCAGAATATTGAACAACCCGAAAAATACCAAACTTTCGTCTTATTGTCAAAGTCAAAAGAATCAGTAGTTAATTTTACTATTAAAACTACATGGTTAGTAACCAGGGATGTTTGTTGACGGGTAATTTAGCAGTGCGGCTTGGAAACCTTACTTGCCAATCTTACTCACGCGATAGATATTATACAGCAAATAAATATACATGTATCACATATAAACTACTAAGCAGGTACCCAAATGTAATAATGACAAATAACTTAACTAAACTAATATGACTTAAAGAAAAAAATATTATGCACACCGATTTCTAGACAATTGTGACTTCAAAAAAATATTGAGTTACAAAATTGTTTCTTATTCAAAAACTTGCAAGTACCTGAGCTCAATATGAACAGTTTAAACACTCACCGATCAGCTGATATGTATTCTACACAGATATCACATGACACACAATACAAGCATATACATTTCAGTGAACACAAAATCACGCTTGGATGAACGGGTCACTGGTATTCACAAGGATAATGGATAACGGACTGGGGTACGCATGGTTGCGGATTCCGTTGTATACAGCTAGTGTAGTAGTCCCATGGTAGTCCCGATATCCTCAGAATTTCTTTTGATTGTTGTGGCACGGAGATGTCCCAACGTGGGCGCCAAATGTAACAGGGGGTAATATTGTTGAATGTTGAAGAAATCAAACAACGCCTGTTAGGGTTCTGGGCATCTCCAATATTTATTAATATAGATGGTAAACAAATGAATAGCCCTACAATGAATAACAACAATATAAATATACGGCATAAAAATATTACAATCGGAGCAAGTTGCGCTAAAGGGGAACAACTCTTTACATTAATCCATTACACATCTATGAATTACGTTATGTATTAATTCATGTATCTAAAAATAGGTTTACAATGATATTCATCTGTAATGTCTATAAACAGATAAAGACATCACTATTTTATTCTAAATCATAAAACACAGTTAAACATACCATTCTATGGGAATGCGCTCTTGTACAGTATTACAACTCTATGGTATGTACAGTGTACTATCTGGTATGGCAACTACAAATTATTGTAAAGTTTACATTAATAAACTTGTACTTATGTTCACAATATAAAGGGATAAAAACATTGAACATATTCATGTTATTCTTATCTATTAAAAAGTTGATATCTCACAAAATCATTCACTCTTACTGTGCATGAGCTATTGTTTTAATTTGGCAAAATTATAGAATTCACTGTTAATGAAATGTATAACTATTAATCAAATTATTAGAATTAGTAATGTTAACTTACCAAGAGGTAGAGTTTGTTACGTTTCAAAAGTCAGCTTTCAGATTACGAAAAACCTCCACTCTCTTTGATGTGACAAAGAAATATGACAAACCAGCTCCAAGAATTTGGAGGAAAATATCAACAACCAATAAAATCAAAGAAGACAAAACTAACAACCAATTGAATACCTAGATACATTATATATTTGGCCAGAACCTTAATTACAACCCTAAGGCAATTTATACCATGGTCAAGATAGCTGCCTGTTCTATTCAATTGACCATGACCAGAATTTTAAGTTTATTATAGATTTTATTATATACTTTAGTATTAAGTTTTAAGTTTATTTCTACAATAATTAAAACATAATTATATTAATTTAATTATCAATAAATTAATTACTTTTATTTATAGATTTATTAATTTCATAATTAATAAATCTGTAACTCCTACATATTAACAAAATATTTTTAGTTTAAAGGTTATACAAAAAGCAACAAAATTTTAGACCCCCCAAAACCTTAAACTTTACCGGCAAATAGCTTAAAAACTAAAACACACTTTGCCAAAATTTTCATGCCAGCAAAACTATAAAATGTTACCAACAATTCTGCTAAATTTCATGCAACTATCTTTTGTAGTTCCCGAGATCAACTCTGGACAAAAGACCCCCCAATTTTCAATTAAAGGGCAATAACTCATAACCGGAAGTGAATTTTAAAAATTTGAAAAAAACGTCTAGAGATATTAATATCATCTACATACCCTGAAAGTTTCATAGCAATCAGACACAAAATGTTCGAGAAATCTCGTGCACAAAATTTGCGGGAAAAAAAAATATAATAATAAGAAACAGTAGAATAACAGAGGGGTTTTCCGTTGAAAAACGGAAAACCCTAATAAGAAACAGTAGAATAACAGAAGGGTTTTCCGTTGAAAAACGGAAAACCCTAATAAGGAAAAGAAACAATAGAATAACAAGAGGGTCTTCCGTCGGAAACGGAAGACCCTAATGATAAAGCTATTGACTTTTGTATATCCAGTTGTGTACATATCGTAAGAAAGATGTTACATGTACATGTATAGTTATAGTTTAACGAAAAAAACAAATAATAGTCATATTATGACTATACACGCGATCTTAGTTCAGATAAGAGAAGCGATGACGGGTTACATGTACATAATGTAGGTATGATCTGTGTATACGAACAAGTGCAGAAAATCATAGAATCAATATTTAAATAAATAAAAATTCGTGTCAAAAAGCTAAATAACAGTTGATTTCAAGATTTCTTATCTGAAATTCATTGTTTATCTTATCATTAACTGCGTTTACTTTTACATCGTATATTCACTTGGGCAATTTGATCTGCAATAGTACTCATTACTACGCAATAAAGAATGATCATGCTGTACGAATTATGAATAAAGAAAAAGAAAGATGCTTGTAAAAAGAACAACTAGCCGAGAATCAAGACAACGATAAAGGAAATAAAGAAACATCGGAATAAAGTTGGGGCAATTTTTCATAGCAATTTTAAATGGATTAGAAATATTTAATGACTTCAATTCAAAATAAAAACTGAAGATGCTTCGTAAAATTATCGTTAGCTCGCTGAATTAACAAAAATATATCGGATTTAAGTCACAGTTCTTTTCATCTATCGTAATAATTACATTCATCTAAAATTAAATACTAATAATAATAAACTAATCAAAATTAAAATTACCTCCGCTTCCCGGTTGTCACCATCTTCACAACGTCAAGGTTTTGTGATTACGGAACTCCACACAAGTGGAGTTCCGTAATCACAAAACCTTGACGTCGTGAAGATGGGTTGTCACTGAGTACACGTTTCACGCAACGACTTAAAAACGGGGGAAAGGATGGAAGTTCTGATTTTAAATAGATTGAAGTACATTTGTAATATATCACATATATATAAAGAAAAAATCTTGTCATAATTACTTCTTTGCTGAAGTAGATCGGGCAAAAACTAAACAAAATTATATCGAGAAAAATCAAAGCGTTCAGGCCACGCCTACCTCATTAATAAAGCGCGCAAACCGTTCACAAAGCGTGCAGCTATTTTCAGCAAAGCGTACCGTGCAAGAAGCGAACCGTTCCGTTCACAAAGCGTACCGTACCGTTCACAAAGCGAACCGTACCGTTCACAAAACGAACCGTACAGTTCACAAAGCGAACCGTACCGTTCAAAAAGCGTAACGAACCGAACCGTGCAACTGGTGTAGTAGCACGTTTCAGGGTCTGTATTAACAATATGCTACCTAAATAATTTTTGTTCGTAGCCCCAGTAAGGATTTTAAGGGTCGGCCCCTAAAACACATTTGTTCAGATATCTTTAGAACTGTCAACAATTTCTGAACACTTGTTGAACAAAATGTGTTTATATTTACAAGACTTTTTATTTGATTTCAAGAAAATGGGGCTGGCCCCTCAAATAAGGGGCCAAGAGGTCTTTAAAGTCTTTTTATAATAACTCTTTACTGAAAAATAATGTGTTATCAATTATGAACCAAAAATGTTTATTGTACAGCTGTTTATCTATACAGTACCATACCTATGTCATATGATAAGTAATTAGGGGTTTCAAGGGGCCATATGTCCAAAACTTTGATTATTAATATCTGGAGAGGGAGAAATATTTTGAGAAGTATTGTAGACGAAAAGTTGCTCAAAAATGTTCTTAACGATATGGGATCTAAAAAACAATTTTCGTGGCCCTGGTTTAAGGGTCGGCCCCTAAAACACAGTTGTTCGGATATCTCTAGAACGATATATGTTTATATTTACAAGACCATTCATTTGATATCAAGAAAAAGGGGCTGACCCCTCAAATAGGGGCCAAAAGGGCTACAAAGTCTTTTCATAATAACTTATTTTTTAGCGATAAATTGTTATTAATCATACAGCATAAAATAAGAGCTTATTATTCATAATTCAAAACTGAAATCCGTTTTAAAATCGATGTAATACAGAGATATAGGGGTTTAAAAATTGATTTTCCCGGAAATTTTGATTCCACATTCTTGGTTAAGAAAATCGTTTTAGGTTCAGAATTAAATTAACTCGTACCTAAAATTATTTGATAATTCTTAAATCGTTCTTTTACACATTCGAATTTGTATTTGCTAAGTCGTTCTTGAAATCGATAAGGTTTGTTAATTCGTACTTAGAATCATTCGGATTTTGTTAACTCGTAACAAGAAAAATTTGATTTTTTTGGGTCTTTGTTTCTTATGTTTGATGGATTAAGAACCCTGCTTCTTACAGGATCTTCTAGCTTTACTTTCGACATTAACGGAAAACCAACTCATTGCTTTGCTACGAGATTTGCTCTAGTTCTTTTTTTTTTTTTCTTTTTTTCTTCCTAGACGCGAACTTTGAGGCGTCATATCTTGCTCATTTCTGAACAGTTTTTGCTCAAATTTTCAGGGCTCATAGACATTACAAAACACTATCTAAAACGTTTCATGAACTTTAAAATTCCTCTTCCGTTAACAAGTTTTCCCCCATTTAAAATTTTTTAGGGCCTTTGGTTTCCAGACAAAGGCTCCGAGACTATGATAGCAGGGAATGGGAATCCAACGAATTTGAATAATAGAGACATTGAAGTTGTGCACATCGATTTTTGTTTTTGGATTACTTTTTTTATTTAGAAAAAGGTAGGGGTCAAAAAATAGGATTCCAAAATGTGCAAAAATTTAGACATAATTTTCTGTGTATCTTTTAAACAAAAAAATATTTTGTTAGGACATGTAGAATAAAAGTTGTGCAGAATGTTAAGGGCTTTCATTTGACACGAATGAAAAAGGGCTGGCCCCTAAAATTAAGGGCCAATAGTTCTTGAAAATTTTTGCTTAATAGCTCAAAAACGGTTAGCATTTTGATATGGTTGTCGCTGGAAAAGTTGTTTGCTTGGATCTCATAAAGATCGTTACAATGTTATTTTGTTGGTGATTTGTGTTGTATGAGTGTAAAAACCTTTACATGTTAACATGTACTTCGTTTCATTTGGCAAATTGACGAAACTCTTTGTGCGTACAACTGGTTTATACGGTGGCTTTTATTTTTTTTTAAATACATGCCTTTTTTAGGAGTTTAAATTCTTATAGTGCACAATTCTTAAAAACGAGAATCGGAAAACAAAACATTTTTTTTCTTTTCTAGTAAAACACAAAATACGGATTAAAAAAAATCTATGTATTACATTTCAGTTTTCATACTGCGTGCAGATAGGTAAAGTTAGCTACTAGTAACTGGCTACTAGTAACTGGCTACGAGAAGTAAGAAAAGCTAGCTACTAGTAGTGGCTACGAGATTAAATAAAAGTTGGCTACTAGTAACTGGTTACTAGTAACTGGCTACGAGAAGTAAGAAAAGCTAGCTACTAGTAACTGGCTACGAGATGAAAGAAACTTGGCTTCTAGTTACTTCTTACTGTCCATGTGAGAACACATTCCAAGAATTTCATTTTGTGTTCTAACGATGTACATTGCACTATATCACTGTCAATTGTCAATATATCTCAAGTAGCTGTATACATAGACTGAAGATATATGCCCGACTTGCTAATATCAACATTCTGCCAAGTCATCAACATAATATGATCACACAATTACTCAGATATCTCTTTTTATGTAGTCAGCTACTTGTGCATTTCGTTACAAATATCTTTTTTTTTTGGCGGTTTTGTCAATATATCTCAGGAAGCTGAATGAATAGATTGAAGATATATGCCAGACAGGCTAATATCAACATTCTGTCAAGTCATCCACATAATATTACGACACAATTACTCAGATATCTCTCTTTATGTAGTCAGCTACTTGTGCATTTCGTTACAAATATCGTTATTTTTTGACTGTTTTGTGAATATATCTCAAGTAGCTGAATATATAGATTAAAGATATATGCCAGACATGCTAATATCAACATTCTGTCAAGTCATCCACATAATATTACGACACAATTACTCAGATATCTCTCTTTATGTAGTCAGTTACTTGTGCATTTCGTTACAAATATCTTTATTTTTTGGCTGTTTTGTCAATATATCTCAAGTAGCTGAATATATAGATTGAAGATATATGCCAGACATGTTTATATCAACATTCTGTCAAGTCATCCACATTATATTACGACACAATTAATTAGATATCTCTCTTTATGTAGTCAGTTACTTGTGCATTTCGTTACAAATATCGTTATTTTTTGGCTGTTTTGTGAATATATCTCAAGTAGCTGAATAAATAGATTGAAGATATATGCCAGACATGCTAATATCAACATTCTGTCAAGTCATCCACATAATATTACGACACAATTACTCAGATATCTCTCTTAATGTAGTCAGTTACTTGTGCATTTCGTTACAAATATCTTTATTTTTTGGCTGTTTTGTGAATATATCTCAAGTAGCTGAATATATAGATTGACGATATATGCCATACATGCTAATATCAACATTCTGTGAAGTCATCCACACAATATGATCACACAATTACTCAGATATCTCTCTTTATGTAGTCACCTACTTGTGCATTTCGTTACAAATATCTTTATTTTTTGGCGGTTTTGGAATATATCTCAAGTAGCTGAATGAATAGATTGAAGTATATGCAAGACATGCTAATATCAACATTCTGTCAAGTCATCCACATAATATTACGACACATTTACTCAGATATCTCTGTTTATGTAGTCAGCTACTTGTGCATTTCGTTACAAATATGTTTATTTTTTGGCTGTTTTGTCAATATATCTCAAGTAGCTGAAAATATAGATTGAAGATATATGCCAGACATGCTAATATCAACATTCTGTCAAGTCATCCACATAATATTACGACACATTTACTCAGATATCTCTTTTTATGTAGTCAGCTACTTGTGCATTTCGTTACAAATATCGTTATTTTTTGGCGGTTTTGTCAATATATCTCAAGTAGCTGAATATATAGATTGAAGATATATGCCAGATATGCTAATATCAACATTCTGTCAAGTCATCCACACAATATGATCACACAATTACTCAGATATCTCTCTTTATGTAGTCAACTACTTGTGCATTTTGTTACAAATATCTTTATTTTTTGGCGGGGTTGTCAATATATCTCAAGTAGCTGTATATTTAAATTGAAGATTATGCTAGATATTTTATTATCAACATTCATGCAAGTCATCCACATAATATTACGACACAATCACTAATATATTTCCCTTTATGTAGTCAACTACTTGTGCATTTTGTTACAAATATCCTTATATTTTGACGGTTTTGTTAATATATTGCAAGTAGCTGTATATTTAAACTGAAGATATATGCCAGACATGCTATTAGCAACATTCTTTCAAGTCATCCACATAATATTACGACACAATTACTCAGATATCTCTCTTTATGTAGTCAGCTACTTGTGCATTTCGTTACAAATATCTTTATTTTTTGGCGGTTTTGTCAATATATCTCAGGAAGCTGAATGAATAGATTGAAGATATATGCCAGACAGGCTAATATCAACATTCTGTCAAGTCATCCACATAATATTACGACACAATTACTCAGATATCTCTCTTTATGTAGTCAGCTACTTGTGCATTTCGTTACAAATATCGTTATTTTTTGGCTGTTTTGTGAAGATATCTCAAGTAGCTGAATAAATAGATTGAAGATATATGCCAGACATGCTAATATCAACATTCTGTCAAGTCATCCACATAATATTACGACACAATTACTCAGATATCTCTCTTTATGTAGTCAGCTACTTGTGCATTTCTTTACAAATATTTTCATTTCTTGGCGGTTTTGTGAATATATCTCAAGTAGCTGAATATATAGATTGAAGATATATGCCAGACATGCTAATATCAACATTCTGTCAAGTCATCCACATAATATTACGACACAATTACTCAGATATCTCTCTTTATGTAGTCAGCTACTTGTGCATTTCGTTACAAATATCTTTATTTTTTGGCTGTTTTGTGAATATATCTCAAGTAGCTGAATATATAGATTGAAGATATATGCCAGACATGCTAATATCAACATTCTGTGAAGTCATCCACACAATATGATCACACAATTACTCAGATATCTCTCTTTATGTAGTCAGCTACTTGTGCATTTCGTTACAAATATCTTTATTTTTTGGCGGTTTTGTGAATATATCTCAAGTAGCTGAATATATAGATTGAAGATATATGCCAGACATGCTAATATCAACATTCTGTGAAGTCATCCACACAATATGATCACACAATTACTCAGATATCTCTCTTTATGTAGTCAGCTACTTGTGCATTTCGTTACAAATATCTTTATTTTTTGGCGGTTTTGTCAATATATCTCAGGAAGCTGAATGAATAGATTGAAGATATATGCCAGACAGGCTAATATCAACATTCTGTCAAGTCATCCACATAATATTACGACATAATTACTCAGATATCTCTCTTTATGTAGTCAGCTACTTGTGCATTTCGTTACAAATATCGTTATTTTTTGACGGTTTTGTTAATATATTGCAAGTAGCTGTATATTTAAACTGAAGATATATGCCAGACATGCTATTATCAACATTCTTTCAAGTCATCCACATAATATTACGACACAATTACTCAGATATCTCTCTTTATGTAGTCAGCTACTTGTGCATTTCGTTACAAATATCTTTATTTTTTGGCGGTTTTGTCAATATATCTCAGGAAGCTGAATGAATAGATTGAAGATATATGCCAGACAGGCTAATATCAACTTTCTGTCAAGTCATCCACATAATATTACGACACAATTACTCAGATATCTCTCTTTATGTAGTCAACTACTTGTGCATTTCGTTACAAATATCGTTATTTTTTGGCTGTTTTGTGAAGATATCTCAAGTAGCTGAATAAATAGATTGAAGATATATGCCAGACATGCTAATATCAACATTCTGTCAAGTCATCCACATAATATTACGACACAATTACTCAGATATCTCTCTTTATGTAGTCAGCTACTTGTGCATTTCGTTACAAATATCTTTATTTTTCCGCGGTTTTGTCAATATATCTCAAGTAGCTGAATATATAGATTGAAGATATATGCCAGATATGCTAATATCAACATTCTGTCAAGTCATCCACACAATATGATCACACAATTACTCAGATATCTCTCTTTATGTAGTCAACTACTTGTGCATTTTGTTACAAATATCTTTATTTTTTGGCGGGATTGTCAATATATCTCAAGTAGCTGTATATTTAAATTGAAGATTATGCTAGATATTGTATTATCAACATTCATGCAAGTCATCCACATAATATTACGACACAATTACTAATATATTTCCCTTTATGTGGTCAGCTACTTGTGCATTTTGTTACAAATATCCTTATATTTTGACGGTTTTGTTAATATATTGCAAGTAGCTGTATATTTAAACTGAAGATATATGCCAGACATGCTATTAGCAACATTCTTTCAAGTCATCCACATAATATTACGACACAATTTCTCAGATATCTCTCTTTACGTAGTCAGCTACTTGTGCATTTTGTTACAAATATCGTTATTTTTTGGCGGTTTTGTCAATATATCTTAAGTAGCTGTATATAGAATGCTGATATATACAAGTCATGTTTATTGTAATATTATATTAGGACATCCACATGCTATTACGACATAATTACTGATATATCTTTCTCAAACTCATCGGCTACAAGTGCATTTTGTTATAAACACTTCCATTTTCAACAGTTTAATTGATAAACCTCAAGTAGTTGTGTAAAAAAATAAAGATATCTACTAGTGTGGTTGATTTAAACATTCTATAAGGTCCCCAACATGATATTATGACACGATTATTTAGATATCCCTTTAAATCTCATCAGCTTCTAAAACATTTTGTTAAAAATATTTCTTTTTTTAGGATTTTATCAACATTTTTCAAGTAGCTTTATGTATAGATTGCTCATATTAACCAGTCTTGCTTATTTCAACATTCTATTAGGTCATCCACATGATATTACGGCACAACTACTCAGATATCACTCATAATCTCGTCAGCTACTACTGCATTTCTTTTCAAATATCTTCATTTTTAACACTTTACATGTAACCCAAGTTTCTGTACATAAAGATTAAAGATTAAAGATATCTAGTTTTTAATTTAAATATTGAAGAACAAACAAAAAAATTTAAAATCATAAAGATTGTTAAAAATGTTATCTGTATGGGGATGGGGAAGGGGGGGGGGGGCAAAATTTACTTATAATTTTAATTTCACTTCATCTTTTTACGTGCACACGAAAAAACATATGGGGAGAAATAAAGATATTTGTAACAAAATGCACAAGTAGCTGACTGTATAAAAAGAGATATCTGAGTACCTGTGTCGTAATATTATGTGGATGACTTGAAGGAATGTTACTTTAGCAAGTCTGGCATATATCTTCAATTTAAATATACAGATACTTGAGATATATTGACAAAACCGCCAAAAAATGAGGATATTTATAACAAAATACACAAGTAGCTGACCACATAAAGAGAGATATCTGAGATATTGTGTCGTAATATTATGTGGATGACTTGAAGAAATGTTGATAATAGCATGTCTGGCATATATCTTCCATTTAAATATACAGCTACTTGAGATATATTGACAAAACCACCAAAAAGATAAAGATATTTGTAACAAAATGCACAAGTAGCTGACTACATAAAGAGAGATAATAAAGAAATTGTGTCGTAATATTATGTGGATGAATTTAAGGAATGTTGATAATAGCATGTCTGGCATATATCTTCAGTTTAAATATACAGCTACTGGCAATATATTGACAAAACTGTCAAAATATAAGGATATTTGTCACAAAATGCGCAAGTAGCTGACCACATAAAGAGCGATATCTGAGTAATTATGTCGTAATATTATGTTGATGATTTCAAGTAATGTTGATAATAGCATGTCTGGCATATATCTTCAATTTAAATATACAGCTACTTGTGATATATTGACAAAACCACCAAAAAATAACGATATTTGTAACAAAATGCACAAGTAGCTGACTACATAAAGAGAGATATCTGAGAAATTGTGTCGTAATATTATGTGGATGACTTGACAGAATGTTGATAATAGCATGTCTGGCATATATCTTCAGTTTAAATATACAGCTACTTGTGATATATTGACAAAACCGTCAAAATATAAGGATATTTGTCACAAAATGCACAAGTAGCTGGCCACATAAAGAGCGATATCTGAGTAATTATGTCGTAATATTAATCGGATGACTTGAAGGAATGTTGATAATAGCATGTCTGGCATATATCTTCAATTTAAAGATTCAGCTACTTGAGATATATTGACAAAACCGTAAAAAAATAACGATTTTTGTTACAAAATGCACAAGTAGCTAACTACATAAAGAGAGATATCTGAGTAATTGTGTCGTAATATTATGTGGATGACTTGAAAGAATGTTGATAATAGCATGTCTGGCATATATCTTCAGTTTAAATATACAGCTACTTGTGATATATTGACAAAACCGTCAAAATATAAGGATATTTGTCACAAAATGCACAAGCAGCTGACCACATAAAGAGCGATATCTGAGTAATTATGTCGTAATATTATGTGGATGACTTGCATGAATGTTGATAATAGCATATCTGGCATATATTTTTAATCTAAAGATACAGCTACTTTCAATGTATTGACAAAACAGCAAAAAGATAAAGATATTTGTAACAAAATGCGCAAGTAGCTGACCACATAAAGAGAGATATCTGAGTAATTGTGTCGTAATATTATGTGGATGACTTGAAGGAATGTTGATAATAGAATGTCTTGCATATATCTTCAGTTTTAATATACAGCTACTTGCAATACATTGACAAAACCGTCAAAATATAAGGATATTTGTAACAAAATGCGCAAGTAGCTGACCACATAAGGAGCGATATCTGAGTAATTGTGTCGTAATATTATATAGATGACTTGAAGGAATGTTGATAATAGCATGTCTGGCATATATCTTTAGTTTAAATATACAGCTACTTGAGATATATTGACAAAACCGTCAAAATATAAGGATATTTGTAACAAAATGCGCAAGTAGCTGACTACATAAAGAGCGATATCTGAGTAAATGTGTCGTAACGTTATGTGGATGACTTGAAGGAATGTTGATAATACAATATCTGGCATATATCTTCAATTTAAATATACAGCTACTTGAGATATATTGACAACCCCGCCAAAAAATAAAGATATTTGTAACAAAATGCACAAGTAGCTGACTACATAAAGAGAGATATCTGAGAAATTGTGTAGTAATATTATGTGGATGACTTGAAGGAATGTTGATAATAGCATATCTGGCATATTTCTTCAGTTTAAATATACAGCTACTTGAGATATATTGACAAAACCGCCAAAATATACGGATATTTGTAACAAAATGCACAAGTAGCTGACTACATAAAGAGAGATATATGAGTAATTGTGTCGTAATATTATGTAAATGACTTGACAGAATGTTGATATAAGCATGTCGGGCATATATCTTCAATTTAAATATACAGCTACTTGAGATATATTGACAAAACCGCTTTAAAAATAAAGATATTTGTAACAAAATTCACAAGTAGCTGACTACATACAGAGGGATATCTGAGTAATTGTGTCGTAATATCATGTGGATGACTTGACATAATGTTGATATTAGAAAGTCTGGCATATATCTTCAATTTATATATACAGCTACTTGAGATTTATTGACAATTGGCAGTGATATAGTGCAATGTACATCTTAGGAACACAAATAAAAATCCTAGGTATGTGTTCTCACATGAACAGTTACAAGTAACTATAAGCCAAGTTTCTTTCATCTCGTAGCCAGTTACTAGTAGCTAGCTTTTCTTACTTCTCGAAGCCAGTTACTAGTAGGCAGTTACGAGTAGCCAACTTTGTTTTTGTCTCGTAGCCAGTTACTAGTAGCTAGGTTTTCTTACTTCTCGTAGCCAGTTACTAGTAGCCAGTTACTAGTAGCTAACTTTACCTATCTACTGCGTGCATCTAAAATATACCTTGAATCAGAGCTGTGTGTGTGTGTACCATTACGTAAGCTATCCCTCGCCCGCGGCCGAAAAAATCGGTCACCATGGTTGCGGCTGAGCTACCTAGCGGTCAGCAGTTATCTAATACACAAGAGTCGCGACTCTCATATGCGATTTTGTTTAGCCGCAAACACAAGAATTGTTTTAGTTTTGATTACACGTAAAAGTTTATTCTTCTTCAATTGGATTTAACAATAGGGTGTCAATTAAGAAATCGTTCAGTTATATAATGTAATAATGTCGTTCTCAATCTAAAGCAATATCAGACATAGATCAATTGTGGGTTTAAAGTAAAAAAAAAAAGAACTTCTATTTGATAGATTTTAGTCATTCTACTGCAAACTTTTCAAATCTTCCTGTGTTCTGAGCTGTGCGTTGTACCTTTTCGTAATCTATCCTTCGCCCACGACCGAAGAGATCAGCCACTGCTGCACTACCTAGCGGTAAGCGGTTATCTAATACACAAACACTTACACCGTTTATGAACGTGTTTAAGTTTATTTATGATATAAAAGTTTGTCCATCTTGTATTTATTTAATTTAACATTGGAGTGTAAATTAAGAAGTCGTTCTGAAAATTAATAAAAGCGATATTACTTCAAATCGGAAACATCGTCAGACATGAATTAATGGTTGGTTTGCATGCCTAAAACGTTTTAAAAACTGTACAAATAATGGTTTAAATCAACAACAAAAATGATGATCATCCCGCGCACATGGCCGAGAAGATTTAGTGTTGATTAATACGATTGCGTACAAGGTAGTTTAAAAACAAAGCAAATTATAATCAAAGTCCCATGTTACATCTTTGCGGTAGGTGCTGGCACGATAAAAGAATGTCCCAAATTGATGCATTCGGTGATTATTTTATAGAATATTTACATGAGTTTTTAAACAAGTTTTGTTTAGATTCTATCGGTCACATATTAATCACTTCTGTAGTGTTTCTACATGGTCGTTCGTTTTATTGTAAAACTGTAAAAACGAACTCACTGCTGTGTTGCCCCCTCACCCCGCTCAGCTGCCAAGTGCTCGCGCTGGATTTTTTTTTAATTGGCGAAAAGATATCCAGATCTGTCGAAAATCATTTTTGGCGACTTCTCCTAGTGTGTATATTCGGTCAGTCTGTGTTAATTCAATCGCCACGTGCGGCCGAAAATCTTGTGTCCCTTCAGCGCACACAGCTGAGAACATATATATCCCCAGGTTATTTATGGCTGCAGATCATCAATTGTTATGTAATTGTGTAACAATGTATCGGAGGTTATCGAAGGTTAATGGGTATCGAAGGGTGCTTTCACTACAGTGGTCAATTGTAAAATAATAGGGCTATTAAGCCAATCATCTTCACATTAAAGGTGAGAGATCGTTATCTGAGAATGTGGCTAATAAATTAACCTGTTGAACACGCTTAACTTCTATAGTTATGAGCAGAGTAATATATATTATAATTAAAAGTTTTAAGTCAAATTAAATTTGTTTCTTGGATTTAGAAGTTATGAAATACGACTACATTATGCAATGCAGTCTGTCGCCATAAAAATCATCAAAGTACTGCAAATGTCGACAGATTTCTTCCATGATAGTTCACTTGACTTACAGATTATAATATAGCGACAGATCTGCCTCCCAAAAATGTATGCGCTTCTCAAAGTTACACTTACATGAGATAGGTATGTGTTTTTGGGGATTTTTAATTATTTATTGCTAATTATATGAAAATTGATTTAAAAAAAACCTTTTATTGAAGTTGTGTAGTATGAGGTTGTAATGCAACTTAATATACTAACAAGATTAGCTACAGCCAGTGCAATACTAATTTCAGATCAACAATATATGAATACCCAATCTATTAAAATACAAGATAAATAGTTTCCAGAACTATAATAATATGCATGTATACATGGAGGTTGCACCCTCAGGTGAGGAGGTAAACGTGTAGCGAGGTACATACAATGTATGTCTGCATATACGGATTCCGAACCGTGGCTACAGACGATACCCATTGACAGTCTTTCAATACATCTATGCGCAGTTTGACCTAGAAACTGACCAGTTTCATAACTTCTTCGAATTTCTCTAACACGGACTGTGTAATTCTTCCACAGAATTCCAATTTATGAAAGCGCAATTGAAGTTTTATTCAATTTAATAAGTCAGCCCACGGGATGACTGAAAACTCAGCAGAATTTTTTATTTTTTTAAATCTGAAATAGTCTAAACGGAAGCAATAATACCCTGATGGCTTTCCCTACATCTTTCTATTTATTTGTATTTTTAACCTCAAATTTAGAACTGTGGGAATTCAGTTTCAAAACTTTTCAAAAGCTTTGAAAACCATACCAATTAGAAATCATTTAGATTCAAATTGACACATGTCATTGAGGAGACATCGTCGGAACCCACGGGTCTCTTATCTGTTACATTGCTTTCAATGCAGTGTAATGGATAGAAAACACGTGGGTTCCGACGATGAGAGGAGAGTGCAAATGTGCATACAAAACATTGGTCACTACATGCATATTCAAAAAGTACAAAATATTAACTAAACCAAAAATTGCTTTTGACCTGAGGGTGTGTCATGACCTTGACCAAATATAATTTGGGCAAGATCAAGGTCACTGGCAGGAAAAGTACAAAAATCGTGTCCGATCCATATCATTTTTTATGAAAAAAACATTGAAAGTGATTTCTCACACAAAGATTGCATATGACCTTAATGTGTGTATAATGATTTTGTTCCAAGGTTATTTTGTCAAGTTCATTATTTGTGTCTGCTTTATACTGTTTTTAAGGAGAAACATTGGAAGTTGCTTTTTCATTTAAAGATTGCTGATGACCTGAGGATATGTCATGAACTTGACCCAGGGTCAGTTGTGCAAGTTCAAGGTCATTTGAAAAAAATATGCCTTTTTCCTGTCTGTCATATCTTGCATACATGGAAATGATTAGAAGCTAAAATTTAACACAAAGAATGCTTGTAACATGTCCTGACTTGAACTTTTATCATTTGTGCAAGTTCAGTGTCATTTTAAGAAAAAGAAGCATCCCTTTTTCTAATAGAGAAATACTTTATTTATGATTTTTTTTTCATAGCGGGGAGGGGAGGAATTATTTGTGAGGTTGCTCACAGAACCGCCAGTTGATTTTATTATGTAAATTTAATGAGCTTCAATTGTCCCGAAGAGGCAATGTGATCAAATCAGCACCCTATTATTTCTACCCCTGGTCATACAGAATTCATACCTCTATATTGAAAACAATGCTAAAAGTTAGTCTTGTAATAAGTTATGTTTATTCAGGAAAGGAGTCATAACATTTTAATACTGTTTGTATAAATTAAATATGGTGTGATAACATTTTATTGATCAGTTTTGATCATAATTATTGTATAACAGTATACATAAAAATACTACAAGTATTGCTTATATTCATTGCTGAAACCGGGATTATAATTTATAAAAATATATTTTATATAATAATCTTCATGTGCGGATCTGGAGGAGAGGAGGTCAGGGGGTCTGGACACCCCCCTCTTTGGGACAATTGAAGCTCATTAAATTTACATAATAAAATCATTGAACAAAGGCCTAGGACCCCCCCCCCCCTTCCCCCGCGAAAGAAAATTGGATTCTCTTATGAAGCTCTCTACCATAACTGCACTTTTACTCAACAAGGGTAAATAGACCCCGGGTTTAAACTATTGATGGTCAATACGTCAGGGTTCAAACGCATCAGATGGGAATGCACACAGGGCGAACAGAATTACTTAGATTCGCGAAACATAATTACTAGTATAATTAAATGTTTTAATGAAAATTTAATACAAAAAATTATTTAGTTTGGAAGAACTAAGCCTTTATTTATATATAAGAGCATGTGCGGATGATTTTTATTTAGAGCAGTTTGATGTCGCTAGTATACAGTAATTTGAATCTCGAATTTTGAATGAGCCTTCTGGGCTTTCGTACATATCTCAAATGATTTGGAATGAAGGTAAAATATTTTGTACTGACTTAAACTGTTAAAGGGGCATGGTCACGATTTTGGTATCATTTTTTCGATATTAATGTTTTTAATGCTTGTTTAAGGCATTTTTAAAAGGCAAACTTTGAGTGCCATTCGTTGAGATATAAGCGAGTTACAGAGTTTACAATTCTTTGCCATGTAAACAATGCGTTTGTGTACATTTTGAATGCTGAGATAAAAATCCCAATTTAAGACCTTAGATGAATGTGTGAAAAAGAATTTTTTACTGGTATATTGAACCTATGTAAACAAAAACATAGCAAGGGCTTTGACAACGAATTGGTAAACCTGTATCTTGCATTGCTTATAACTCTTCGACTGACCCTCAAATTTCATTTGATCATTGGATATGCATTCCTAAAACATTGTAAATAATAAAAACAGAAAATTACAGCTTTACCAAAATCATGACAATGCCCCTTTAGCTGTTTAAGTCTCTTTGACCCCTAGCTTCTAATTATCAAATAACTTCGTCCCTGTCGTACTTACTATTGCCTTTTATTTGTTAGTCTTTCTCCGTTCGCATGTGTTTTACTTGTGTCTGCCATAAGTTTGATCATATCGTATGTACCTCAATTCTATGGTCTCAATAAAAAAAAATGTCGTTCTCCTAATTATATTTACATCCAATCCACTAAGTATGTTTCTCTCTATTTACGACAATCGATTGTAATTCAAAGCTGTATAGAAACTAATAGGACTGAAGTTTAAACGATCCAGTTCTAACCAGTTTCTTTATTAGTCTAAACTTCAGCAACCTAAGAAATACTCCGAACTGCACGAAATATCCCTGATGATGACAGACTCAATTTCCCATATATGAAGACTTGGCTATTTCTTTTTTCAAACGTACTGATGCACATTAACAATAATTTAGTGTGATAGACGGACACACCTGAACAATGACAAAAAAAAATAAAAAGACATTCGAATTCTAAATTTTGGAATGCATTGGAATTGAGTGTATGATGTAGTTGTTCAGGACATTCAAAACAACGATCTAATTTTTTCTTATTAACTTTATTCATATGTAATTCGTATTGATTTTTAATTTGACATTCGAGACCTTAAAGCCAGCAAGGATGTACTTTTTTTTACACATCAATATAAAATGCAACATCTGTATTTACTGAGAGTTTAATGATAACCTCACTGATAAGCAATATACAGAAACCAGACAATGTCAAAACAGTAAAAATATGTCACAAACAAAGAATTCCGTAATCATGGTTTATTTTTTTCAAATAGGCTATAATATGTACTGACAGTGACATAACGAAAACAAATATTGCGACTATTTGGATGATAGTAAAATTATATTGTAAAAATAAATCTTGCATTTTTGTTTTTGCATCTTTCTCCATTAACACGCTCACTTCTTTTTAAAAAGGTGTATAGGATACAATAACATATTCCAATATACTTTGTTTTTCTTCATTTTTGAGTTTTCATAATCAAACATCGTAGTGTACATGTTATTGGACAAAAGGCGAATGTACAATGTATATATATTTTGTCGACAGATTGATTTACAATTGCAAATTCGAACTTCGAACATTTCAATTAAAATAAGAAATCGAATAATGAATATGACAACTTAAATTCTAGCAACATCAACTTTTCTAGATGAAGATCACTTGTATATGTTCTTACCTACAAAAAATGTTTCATTATCTCTGATGTACTAACAATGCATTTTTAAAGAGATGGGAATTGCTAGCAATTCACAATTTTTAAATCAATTGAATAATTTAAGGAAAAGAAATGATTTTGTCCCTTTGACATTTTTTCTTATTTACACAATAAAGCTATGATTGAGATTATTTAGGGTAAGAAATATGATTGACTGATGTTTCGTGAAATAAAATTTTCACCAAGCAAATATGAGTTTTAATATTTACAGTGACTCTTGAGGTTTTAAAATTTGACATAATTTAATATTCAACTAATTCTCTAGATATTCACATTTGCATCGTGGTGAAGTGTTTGTTTGAAGGGAAGAGATTGATGCTCGATCTTCGTTTGTAGCTATTGAACTGACTTTGGTTATTACAGTGCTTACCTGTACAGTGAGGTATTTATTTTGCGTTAAAAATTCATCTTCTAAATCTATGTCTGCTCAGTACAGCGGTATGGTTTTCTATAACTTGCGCACCTGTTCACTCGTCCATGATTAAAAAGGTGTGTTTGGTTAGGCTATTGTGTATGGTATTGCTGGAATTATACTTTTGTATGACATCACAGTTGGATATATGAATGGGTCAATGCTTTTTAGAGGCTCAAATGGGGGAATTTTTTTAAGTAAGATAAATAACTCGATAGTGTTAAATAGTTTAGAGAAAACATCCCCTCCTCGGGCCTTCGGCCCTCGGAGGGAATGTTTTCTCTAAACTATTCAACACCATCTCGTTATTTATCCATTACTTAAAGAATCTGATACTGAGTTACTTTAACCATGTCTATGAACCTGTTAAATTTTGGCTTTACTAAAAATGAAAATTAAACCGTTATATAACAGAGAGAGTTAGCTCTCTTGGTTAACTTGTATAAAATATCATGTCTTCTTCATACATATAACAATAATTATTATAATTATATTCTATGATAAAGTTTATAGTTATTAACCATAAATATTTTCTTCACACTGTTTTTAAGTTATGAGAATGCACAATAGGTATAGTTATTTCCACACACTACTGTAATATCTGTGGTAAGAGAGAGGAGACTATGGTTGCGAGAGAAGGAGGCAGCTTTTAGATAAGTTGTTTTTGGGAGTTGATTATAATCAACTCTCCTATGCAGTCACTCTGGCAAACCGAAAGTGAAACAGTGTTTGGACCTAAGCACAAATCATCACCGCTGACAAGACTAAGTTCTTGAAAATAATTGAAAAAAATGCTGAAGCATTGTTTCTCAAGGAACCTTATCTATAAACACTTTGAAAATAGTCAAATTTTATATACTACGAATAATTTAGATATTTTTGTAGTCTCATGTATTCCTACGCCAGAGTTAATATAGTCTCGTTCAACCAGACGCTCGGCTGTCTCCGTAAATCTGCGACAATCAGAGAGGGGGCTCTCTTGCTTGTCGGACATTAACGGAGACATCCGAGCGTCTAGTTAAACGAGACTAGAGTTCGATATCAATAGTGCTTGAATCCATACAATTTTTATAATTGTTTCGATAACTTATTCATACTAGTAGTTGAAATCTATCTTTAAATATTACACAACATGATTCATATGGGGTTTCTCGAAATTCTTGTCGGAAAAGTCTAAAAATTCATATTATAAAAAAGTGCGTAATTCAAAAACAAACTAGAAACTAATTGCAATGCAAAATAAATTGATTTTAAAATAAATGATGTTCGATAAAATCAACTCCCGTCAGTACTTCAGTACTTTGATTTGTTACTCAGTTGAGCGATGTGACCGAATCGCTCCTATCGCTAAAGCTTCAATTTAAGTCCTTGTTTAACACGTGTTTATATATGCGGCTGTTGCATTCATTTCCTTGCTAGCTACGAACGAGTGAGTATACTTTTATCGTTAGATTATATATTAGTTGATTTACCAAGACTTAAGTTGAAAAAGTTTTGATGATTTCAAGAAGGGGTCTCTTAGCTTTGATTTTCTCTTAACACTGCTTAAAACAATATGCCTTAGACTAAAATGTATTGATTATTGGTTGAACTTACTTTGCCGACATACAGGACAGCTTAGTATATTGCCGATGAGATGAATAATTTATAATGCTTAACACTTTTTTTAAACTAATCTTGCAGACGCTGAGTTATGTTGTATTTTCCTTTAATGTATGCGTTAATTATTAAGTTACTGTGGTTTCATCAATATTCGTTAAACACCAATTTTCATGGATTTCATTGTTAAGTTTATCCATGAAATTTAATGTTCATTGAAGTGCAATTTCTACTAATAATTTGTATTGATAAGGTCATTTGTCACGAATTAACGTATCCTTGAAACTGATTTTCATTTGATCCACGAAAATTGATACCCTTGAATATTAATGAAACAACAGTATTGGGTTAAAATCAATGGACAAGAATTCGATAGGTTAATTTCCTCCCATTTTTTTCAGATTAGAAGAAACCTAACGATGTTAACATTATTTGCCTCTGTTCTCCTCATAAAAGGTAATCATTCTTTACTTAATTAGGAACAACTGAATTCATAAGAACGTTTTAACATTTAACACAACACCTTATGATCATGCTTGTTGTAGAGTATTTCGTATCCCTTCCTTGCATTGAGGAAGATACAAAAAAATAGTGTAAAAGTCTTGATTTTTGTTGTTAAATCAATTTAAAACAAATTCCCAAATTGTGTTTACCCGCAGGTGTCTTCTCATTGATTGTCTTCATGCCAACAGAAATAAATGTCACTCTAAAATCCAACTCGTCTATTGTACTGAATTGTACATATACACTTGGTGTAAATGAAACCGTTAATGCTTTAACCATCAAAAAGAAAACATCCAGTGGAAGTTACATTGAACTAGCAAAATTTACTGATCGAAACACTGTATATGCCCTTGGTGGAGAGTACCTGAAAGGCAGATCCAATATATATGGTTTTGATACTGGCTCATCCAGCGCCGTTCTGGTCATCAACGACGTCAGATGTGAAGATGATGGACAATATCAGTGTTTCGTCGATTACATCAGCAAAGATACGGCATTAATGAATTTGCAAAACACGACTGTATATATAAATGGTAACATCTTAATACATATTCAAACGCCTTCCAGACTGAATTTTTTCAATCGATAACTTGTTTATAGTGGTTTTTATAAAATTAGTTATGGAATAAATATTTCCCCGCAATCGTTTTTTAATAGAAGGTAAAAAATAAAGTGCATTGATTTTTTGATTTCCTATACAAAACGACTCTTGGTCTTCAAGGCTCAAAGAAAAGAATTTTCTGCAAAACTAATGAATATTGTTACTTTTTTCATTTTTAAAACGAAAATACTTAGTAATGAAGTTATTAATGTAATAGTCATATGATTTAGTATGCCAATAATAGAGTGCTTATATACTATATAATGATTATATATCTATAATAATAATACTTTTTCAATTTAAATTTTTAATTTTTAAATGCGTTTTTCCTGAATTATATTTTTTTTCAGCTATCGCTGAAGTACCTACATTTTTATTCGCCTCGAACAATATTACAGTGGAACACGATGTGGTAAATCTGACATGTTCAGCTAATGTTGGAAATCCCCAAGGTTTGCTTGAAATTTGGAGACAAAATAAAACATCAGAAATCTATGAACTATTGGGACATACATCAGTTGTTTATAGAGATATTGAGAATTGTACATCCATCGCAAACCTTACAGTGACATACAATTTCACCCAACAAGACAATGGAGCCATGTTCAGGTGCTCATCACGGAATAAATACACTAACAGTCAAATCCCAGCCGTTCACATTGGTCCTGTGAATGTTTTATGTAAGTTGTGCTTTTTAAATTAATATATTATGAGGTTCAAAATTAGAAATTAATTCAAAGAAATGTGTATTATCCAAGTAATTGGGTTTTTTCTTGATATAAATAAGTTAGGTTTCAAATAACAAGTGTAAATTAAACCGTTTAATGTAGTTTTAAGCTGAATTTTTAGCTGATAAGAAATTGGTTAAAAAGATGTCCGTGAAAGTCTTGTATGTTTTTTTCTGTGTTTTTCGACTATTCTACAAACAGTTATATATAATTTGTTTTGATCCGATTAAACTCTTTTTACAATTTCCGGCTTTTGTCCTGATCAATCACCGGAAACTGCAATTTTAAGTTTACGAACTAAATTATAGCGCATAAACTTCCGATCGTAGTTACACTAAATTATGTCCTTTTTGTTAGTAGATTTTCAAGATCTCCCGACCCAAATTGTAAGAATTAGGAAAAAATTAAATATAGAATTTTCTTTTTATCTATTTAAATTTCAAAAATCAACTGTGTAAAATAGATGTAAAGTCAAATAAATGACTATTACACATGAATGTGTATATGCTAAGAAAACCTAAGTGTTCAGATTACAAAAAAATTGTAGTCTATTTTGGAAAAGATCGGTAGTTGAAACTATCGTCTTTTCAATTTCGGGGGGAAATCGTTATTTCATGTTGTTGTTTTTTATACAATGCAATAGGTGGACCATTTTATTAATGATATTGGGGATTGAATGTTGACCATAGTAGACATCACATACACTGGGGCCACAGTTAACGCCACAGTTAAATTTCCGCACTCACCCTTCACTCGGATAATTCAAACTGTTTAAATTCTTTTTATTTACATATTTCGTAAAAATATAAAAAGAGCGTAGAACCCACTACAGCTTTTCTGGATAAATAAACTTACATTTTCCCAGCAACTTTTCATAATCGAACTTTTCGTCTAAAATTTTACAAAATCTGTTTTTTTATAATAATAACAGCCCAAATAGTTTTTCTTACATTACTTAAGATAGATTACGACGGTCACTGGCAACATCCTGCGTCTCTCTTTAATCTACATATGTTCATGTAACATTTTTCTCTTCTTTCTCCGCTGTTCGCCTTTAGATGCTCTTTGACGCCTTCCTTTACCTTTGGTGCCAAAAACCAGAGCAGTTCTGATGTTTAAACTGCTGTCCTTTTTAGGAACATAGTCTCTCGATTTCCAACGTCTCTTTTGAATTGTTCTTGAGAGTGGGATCCTTGCTTTACTTAAATATAATTGCTACTTTATTATCTTGCTAACCATTCTCCTGAGGCATCTCCTACGGAACGTGTCAAGCTTTTCCTCATCTTTCACGGTGGTTTTCCAGAGATTAGAGCAATACAATAACACAAAGAGGACATCTGTGTTTAATATTCTTAGATTGGTCTGTGCTGTATTGGGCTGATTTTCATGGGTTGTTCATGGATAAAACGAAACTTTTGGTTTATCCTAGGCTTAATTTCTTTACATTTCTTTCATTCTCCATTGTGGCTCCAAGGAAAGCAGAGGAATGTTTGGACCCCCTCTTCCTCCTTGTTGTTAAGGTTGATGACATCGTTTGTCACATTTCCTCATGCGTTTTGTATTATTAAAATTGATATTTGATGCTGTAAAACTCGTGACATCGTTCAACCTGATGATTTTCTCTTGTGTGTCTTATATTTGCTGGGATACTAGTTCCAGGTCGTCAGCATAGTCAATATCTAGTGTGGACAATAATTTCTAGCGTATGCATGCACCACACTTTCTATTGTTAGTGTTTCTCATCATCCAATCCACCAAATTGATTGATAGGGGCCAAGACATGACACCACCCTGCCTTACTCCGGTCTGAACCTCGAACCAGTCTGTTGTTTTTCCATTTTCGATAACGCAACCAATACTTCCATCTTATATTTTCATTATCATATTGACATACATACTAGGAATTCCACAGTGCTTGGGTTTATCCCATAATGTGCCTCTTGTTAATATGCTATCAAATGCTTTCTTGAAGTCTATATAGCTTTTGTACCATGGCGCTTGCCATTTTATGGACTGTTCCAATGTGTTTCTGATAACGTACAGTGTTTAAAATCAAAGTCCTAATGAAGAATATAAAACAGGAGTGGAGCAGACATGGGTCTCTAAAAATATAGAGGTAGGATAAGGTGCCTTAAAGTGTTTGCATCCTCTGCTGACAGGCCACACCGCCGTCTGCTCTTTGTCGTAATCGGTAAAACAGAAAAAAACAATACGTCGTTTATATACCTTAATGCTGAGTTGAAGGCCACAACGATTGATTTATTTTTTACACAATGTTGAAGTATCAGCACGTAATGTTAAAGTACCATCATGTAATGTTGAAGTATCAGCACGTAATGTTAAAGTACCATCATGTAATGTTGAAGTATCAGCATGCAATGTTAAAGTATCATCATATTATGAAGATTATCTACACAAGGCAGTTGATGCGTTCCATACAAATCGTTAAAAACTGTTAAGCACGCTGAAATTAGTAGAGGAGAAATGACACATAAAAACCCAATGAAGAATGTGATTTGTTGAATTATTGATTCCAGTTCGTGTCTCAAAGTGGCAAAGCGACTCAATTAAGGAAAATCTTTTTGATTATGAGACCGGAGATAAGAACAAATGTAAAGTTAAGACTCATCCGTATTTACAAGTGTTACGAAAAAGGTTGTTTTGGGCATTGATTTGAGCTTCGCGTGATCACAATTGCTGTCTGAAAATAATTACAGAAAGATAGGCGCAATAATAAAGTATTTGCAATTTAAAGTTATTGGATATCTGTATTTAGAGATATGCATTAGAATAGCTTGCATCTTAAAGCTATACACGCTATAATTTGCGTCAATTTTGAATGACAGTGAAAACGCATGTGTTTGTCTACTTATAAAAGTTATCCTTAATCTGTAAATTACAAGGGTGAATTCCATCTCGTTACAAAGATATAGATTTTTAATTGTTTATTTTCCTGCCAGGAAAATATACCTTTTCATGAATATTGATGAAGGAAGAGCAAACCGACCTCATTGCGCATGTCCGCGGAGAACTAGGTGGTCGTTATTGTTTGCCTAATTAAATATCCAACTTGATTTTTAATATGCTTAACAGTTGTTAATTTGAAATACATACATGTATAATGAGTAAAATACGCTTGCCATTCACGATACCCTTACTTCTGCATTAACACTTATAGGATCTATAAATAGCACATTGGGGAAAAACACAGGTCTACGTCATTTTTTTAAAGGAAGTTTTCATATCTACTCACAGGCTTGTATTTTTTTTCTTTTGTTTGTACTCGTATATCGGACAAATTTATGCTTTACTGAAAATATCCTTTCCTTTGTTAAACTATCACAATTATGAAGATGTTGACCCTTCACCAGTTTTGGTATGATAGGCTAAATTTAGCTGTCGATATCACGTGATAGATTGATATTCACGAGGAGGCATTACTTTCCTGGCAGGAAAATAAATATTTTTTATTGTTTAATATTTGATATATTTGTTATGTGATCGAATTGAGCATTATAATTAACAGAATAAAGGTAACTTTTATTAGTAATCAAACACATACATTTTCCCCTTTATTCAAAATTGACGCAAATTATAGCGTGTATAGCTTTAATGAATAAATAAGTAATATAAGTTCTTGAAAACATTGGGTTTCACAGAGCGGCCGCTTGCTCATGCTATATGCCACGCTGCAATATTTACATTCTACTGCGCTTGCGTAACTGTAAGGCAGAAGGGAAACTCAATATTTATATATTGATGATTATTTATAATCTAATCTAATATAAACCTTATTACGTGATTTCATTTACTTAACACCGTAATTTGTCAACTTATCATTTATTCATATGAAATATAAAATGTGTGGAAATCATGTAAAAATTTCAATATTTGGAACATCATGGGTTTGTGCTTCACCGTGATTTTTTTTAATCCAACTGATGAATATTTGAATCCATAAATCTGTCGAAGCGAAGATGACCGCCGGTTTCAACAATTTTCTGTTTCTTTAAAACGAAGGTAAATAGAAGATTATTTGCCTGTCAACTTTTCTTATAAAATAGGCGGTTTCCAGTTTCAATGAGTGCGGCAGTCCAAATATCAAGCCGAGCTGACATTAAACCACCCCCCCCCCTTCCGAAAACAATTTATTTTTGTCTTTTTTCAATGAAGTACATGTCAATGGTACATTAAGACTTCAAAGAGCCACGTTTTCAGTACTCTTATTTTTTCTTATATAGAAATACATTCATCCAGGGACGAGTAGTTCTCTCTATACTAAAATTGACATGTTATATAGCATTTTTTTATTGTCAACAGATGCTCCTTTTAATACAAGAATTGAGCCATCACGTACAAACTATTATGTTGGAGAAAATGCAGATCTGAAATGCAATTCTGATGGGAATCCGTCACCAAAATATACATGGATGTTCAATTTCACAGAAATTGAAAACAGTTCGAAGTACAGCATATCTGGCGATACATCCAAGTTATATTTTACACTTCACATCACCGACAACGGTAACTACCAGTGTGTCTCATCAAATGAAATCGGAGGACATGTGTTCAACAGCTCTTCTAATGTCACGTTGGAAGTTAAAGAAAAAAATGTAGATCCGTCTTCGTCAGACATAAAATCAACCTGTTCAAGAACTTCATGTTTATTTATTCAGAGTTGTACATTAAGAAATGGTAGTTCGATTTGTTCACTGAATATTTGGAGCGTAATTGCATTCGTATTCATTGCCCTAACCATTATTTCGGGCGCGGCATGTGTGAGTTTGATTTTGTCGAGAAAACCACGAACTAAAAATAACCAAACAAATGGAATTGGGTGAGTATATTCAGATTATTTTCAAGTTTATCGCTTAAATAAAGGTCTTCAATTGATTGTCGCCTACCGTCGTCCGAGATCCGAGGTTCATTTTCCGTCAACAATAAATATGTTCAGATCTCAATCAAATGCTGCTTAGCAATCATTAATCGTATCTAAGAGGATAAGGTATCATTGCTTGTATGATCATCAGTTTTTTATATTTGGGTAGAGCTGTATACATATGTATATACATTGTATAATATTCATCCTATTACTTGGCGTCTGATAGGCAAATTAAGTAAATAATTATGATGAAAATATGGGATTTACCAAAACTGAAACAAACATTTTCCTCATACTGCTGGATATCTACCAGACAAACGATTATATATGTATAAGTGATATATAGTGCAACAACTCATCAATTTTATTGTTTGTAAAATATATTGAGAAGTTTGAGAACCTCGTAATTAATCCAAATACATTAATATCTTTGATATATCAAGCTGCAAAAAAGTAATACTCATAGGATCATCCCCGACCACCTTGATTCTAAATTTTGTATTTGGCCAAGCATTTGGAAAACGTTTAAACATTATTGTTTCTTGTTCATATCTGTTTTTACTCCCCCGAAATCTCAAAAATTGAAGGCAATCATTTCGTGTTTATCAATCTTAATTAAAATCGGTTCATATTAGTATTAGCTTTTTTATCTTTTAAAGCGCGTATATGTAGTAAATATTTGCGATTTTCAATTAATACTTTGCAATAATACATTATAAGACTAGACACATTTGTTTATCAAAAAATATTAAAAATCTGATGTCGGATGCAAATGTTATTACAAGAAATGTAGCGCAGAAGAGGACGAACATCGAGACGACTGATTATTAAGATGAAACTAGGCCAGAGATGGTTGGTTTGTCTTATATCAAACAATCAAAATCCATCTTTGGTTTTTATGTAGTATTTCATTACTGAATTATTAAATTATGGTCTCATCATTCCCTTTCTTTTATTATTCAGCGATGTACACATATCGTATACCAGAGAAAAGTTTGAAGATTTTGGAGGATATGCTGATCCAAAGGATGTCAAAAGGCCAGAAAAGTAAGACTAAATATAATTAATATCATAATGAAGCTCGATTGCTCCTTTCGGGTAAAAATCAAGCTGAATGTTGGTATAATTAACTGTAACTTATTAGTTCAACAATACAATATCAATATACAATCAAAAATTTTATTGGCCTTCAAATATCCATTTATGATTAATTTCCATTGTTAATCTCAGTTGTTATTAAAATACAAGTTCATTTTGGAATGTCATTTGTTAAGAATGAACAGTATATTTGTATGCAGACCTGTATTCTCACACAAATATAGTATTAAACGGTATCATGAATATAAATATGTTTCCATTAAACCCCTTGATTTGGTGAAAGTTCCAACACGTGATGTAACTTAGAAAGAAATAGCTCTTCATAGAAAACTAATTCTTATTTTTATATTGGTTACAGACAGGACTGATATATATATATATATATATATATATATATATATATATATATATATATATATATATATATATATATATATATATATATATATCATTTAATATTTATTCGTTTGATGAGATATCGGCGCTTCTGATTGGTCGAAAAATTTCTTTGATACCTGCATCAATAAAATTTTTGCCGGATCTACTTTTCTCAACTGTTCTGATCTAACACTATTTATAGAACGGGAATTTCCAAGATAAACACTGTCAAGAAAATGTAAAGTTGTGTCTGTTTTATTGTCAGCAAACAAAATGCAACCTTGTGAATATAAAAAATTGAAAGTTTAACCTTCAAAAATAAACAATTCACATTATTTGATTCACGAATTAGTAAATTTAGCGTCTTCTCACGATTTCGTCTGCTTGAGATCAATCAATATTTACAGCGAGGCTGGCTGTTCCTTTTCCAGGAATATTATAACATACATATAGGCCTATAAACTTTCACGGTAACACTGCTGTTCAAATTTGGTAACGATAATTTTGAAATTTACACACGTACATGATCGGTCATCAGAATAAGCGTCGTTAAGAAAAGCTATGATTGATGCATCAACTCCTTCTGCGCATTCTAAGCGGCTGATATACCATTTAAGTACATCACTGGCTATCTAGTTACCACATCGTTTACAAAAGTCGCTTATACATACTATTCTCTGTCGACATATCAGCTATTTTCATCCACGATCGCCTTTCCTTGGATGATTATGTCCAGTTGCACATTCCAGCGATGTCACATGAAAACTAGTTTTATTACGAGTTTTTCTGCACAGTGAATAATATCACAAGCTATCGCATGTATTTTCCTTTCGTTTTCAATTGAGCCGGTTCAGATTTTAACTCACTATTTGTGTTTAATCCTTTAATTCAGCTCAATAGCTCTGCATCAGCTGAAGGCGCATCCATTTTGAATAGTGTTGCTGTTGTTGTTTTGTTTTCATACGCGCCGCTTCATTTACATTATTTACATTTTTGATCAATGACACATCACATTTTTTTATTTGAAAATGTTTTATTAAATGATAAGAAATGAAGATAATAATTTTTCTATTGATCGACGTATCAAAAAAAAAATGACCGGAAAACTTTTTCATCAATGCGCTACGCGCATTGATGAAGTTTTCCGGTCAATTTTTTCTTTGATACGTCGATCAATAGAAAAATTATTATCTTCATTTCTTAAATCCAAAGTTTCTTTTTCAATGAATAATAAAAAACTTTAAAACACCGTTCAAAATATTTCGACCGTGTTACCGGTCTTCATCAGTCGGTGTTTATTGTCTATAGCAACACAACGTAGAACATATACTATGACGTCACAATATGAATACAGTCTGGCAAGTGACGTCATACAACAATATTGCGCCAAAAACATATGAAATATAAGTGAGAGTCAATAGAAAGCACATTGATAGCCGTTATTAGTACATAAACAAGTAATGTATAGATATATATATTGAAACACGTTAAACATGTTTATCTATACTACAGCGTCATAGTATATGTTCTACGTTGTGTTGCTATAGACAATAAACACCGACTGATGAAGACCGGTAGCACGGTCGAAATATTTTGAACGGTGTTTTAAAGTTTTTTATTATATATATATATATCCAAATCACAAAAGTATTTTCTCAGTGTCCGGTAAAAATATAAATATATAAATATATATAAAAAGCACTAAAAATGGCTAACGACACGAACAATAGAAATTGTCAAATTTTCGGGACAACCAGTCCCTTCTTCAGGACCAAAAAATAAATTACATGAGTACAAAACAAAGAAAACAAAATCTAAAGCTACTACTAAACCACTTAAAAAACTATAAAAAAGAACAGCTACATTATAAACATTTGTTCACATTCTTAAAGAAGGTGTTGCTACTGTCGCCGATCGCTCTAAAGTAATCAATCGACTGCCAACTTCACGCCTGATTAAGTTAATTAGCTAATTAAAATTGACGTCCGAGTTATCTAATGAAAATTTGAACCCCCGTTGTTAACTCGTACGGCACTTATGATATAGACTCGAATTTTGATTAAAAAGAGATAAAATTCAATGAAAATAAATAAATAAAATTGAAAAAAAATGATTTACAAATAAAATGTAGTAAAGAAACTAATAAATGAATGGAAGAGGCGTAGTTGACAGATTTCATGAAATTACTTTGTGGGTGTCAGGTGATGTATGGCTATGAGACGTTCATTTTAGTGAATATTCGTGTACAAGGACGTGACGTCCATTGTAACGAGAAGAGTATGGTCTGGCAGGCCAGAGGAAGGTGTTTTATTCAGGTAATCTGTAGTGTCCTTGAGGTATGATGGCAAATCTTCTACATGTGGACGGAGATGTAAATCTATAAATTCAGATATTTTCTCCGTGGGGTGGCCGATGGCACTGACTATAGGGCGCCAAGGCATTCCTTCCTTGTGGATTTTTGGAAGCAGATAAAATTGACCTGGTCCACAGTTGGTTGGGCGAAGCGTTTCATAAACATTAACACCAATCTCATCATTTTCATACATTTTGTCCAGGGTGTTAGTGATGAGAGCTGAAAACTCTTCAGTAGGATCAGAGTCCAGTTTCTTGTAAAAACGATCGTCTGTCAGCTGTCTGTTGGCTTCAGCTAAATACGCTTGTTTGTCTAGGACAACCACTGTGGATCCTTTGTCTGCTTTCTTTATGACTATGTCGTCCCTGTTTTTCAACCTTTGTAGAGCAGATCTCTCTTCTTTCGTCAGATTGTCAGGGACGATTTTTTGGTTGGTCAGGAGCTTCTCAATGTCTGACTCAACAGCATCAATGTAAGACTCAAGTGCTCCACATTTGCCCGGTGCCGGTTCCCAAGTACTTTTGGGTCGGTACAACTTATGTTCCTCTAAGTTGTGCAAGGGCGGAGGAGGTTCGTCTGTGTGATCATTGCTGGAGTCTTTTCGCGAGAAGTGTTCCTTTAATCTTAGCCTTCGGAAAAATGCTCTGGTGTCCTCTTTAACCTTTTTGTCATCGACCTCATGCGGTGTTGGACAGAAATTGAGACCTTTAGATAGTAGCGAAGTCTCAACGTCTGTGAGAGGAACCTTAGATATGTTCAGAACTGGGCAGGTGTTGGTATCGACCAAGGACTCGTCTTCACTTGTTTGCTTCTTGCGCTTGAAGCGTCTAGAGCGCTGTTTTTTAGCAGAAGGACGAGATGACAACATATTAGACCTAGTTCTGTTTGTTGCTGGAACACCATCCCGAAGGAACTTGCTGTTTTGGGTATTCAATCTCAATTTCTGTCCAACACCGCATGAGGTCGATGACAAAAAGGATAAAACACCTTCCTCTGGCCTGCCAGACCATACTCTTCTCGTTACAATGGACGTCACGTCCTTGTACACGAATATTCCTCACGATGAAGGTATCGAGGCCTGCAGGGAGGTATGGGACAGTAGAACGATTTAGCAGCCGTCAACGGAATCTCTACTCAAGCTCCTTGAACATGTTCTCAAGCTGAACAATTTCATGTTTAATGGCGAACATTACATACAAATAAGTGGTACAGCTATGGGCACCAAAATGGCCCCCTCTTACGCCAATATATTTATGGGAAGATTGGAACGCAACCTGCTTCTCAGAGCTCCTTTCAAACCTTTGAGCTGGTTGCGGTTCATTGATGATATTGAGATGAAATGGGTCGAAAACCGAGACTGCCTAAATGACTTCATCACCTTTGCCAACTCCTTCCACAATTCGATTAAATTCACAGTGGACATATCTAGTTCCAAAAATGTATTTTTGGATACTACATCCACCTTGGAAGATGGTGAAATAAAATTCAGTCTCCATACCAAACCCACTGATTCTCACCTCTACCTCAAGCCATCGAGTTGCCACCCTCCCCATACTTTTAGAGGAATTCCTAAAGGATTAACAACCCGAATCAGACGAATCTGTTCTTCTAATGAGATCTTTGAAGAACAGAGCAGAATATTAAAATCCCATCTGTGTAATCGAGGCTATAAAGCCCACACAGTTCAATCTGCAATTGATGAGATTACTACAAAAGACAGGAAAACCCTTTTACAATACAAAGAGAAAACAGACAAAAGCAGGGTTCCACTTGTCACTACATATCACCCCGCCCTTAAGAACCTCAACACCATCCTTAAAAATAATCTGCCCATTCTTTACACTAACGAAAGAATGGCTGATCTTTTCAAGGATCCACCAATGGCTGCATTTAAACGCCCGAGGAACTAAAAGGACATGGTAGTGAGGGCAAGATTAGACAACCCGTTGCCAAATGGTGGATTTAAAACATGTTCCGATACCAGATGCCTGTTGTGCAAACACAGCACCAACGCAGACAGTTTTAAAAGCCCCATCACAGGTCGCACCTACAAGATATTTGGCAACCCTTCTTGTCGCACAGACAACTGCATCTATCTCATCAGTTGCAAAGTCTGCTCTAAGCAATACGTCGGTGAAACAGGTGACCTCCGCAGAAGGATCAACAACCACCGCTCTACCATAAAGACCAAAAAAGTCAAGGAGCCCGTCGGAGAACATTTTAATACAAGTGGCCACAAATGGGAAGACATGACAGTATTGGTTATTGACCATAATCCTCATTGGACAGACGCGGAGAGGAAGAGCAAGGAAAAGTTCTGGATGCACAGACTCAAATCATTCAGACCTGATGGCATGAACAAACAAATGGACTTCACTAAAATGAACGTCTCATAGCCATACATCACCTGACACCCACATAGTAATTTCATGAAATCTGTCAACTACGCCTCTTCCATTCATTTATTAGTTTCTTTACTACCTTTTATTTGTAAATCATTTTTTTTCAATTTTATTTATTTATTTTCATTGAATTTTATCTCTTATTAATCAAAATTCGAGTCTATATCATAAGTGCCGTACGAGTTAACAACGGGGGTTCAAATTTTCATTAGATAACTCGGACGCCAATTTTAATTAGCTAATTAACTTAATCAGGCGTGAAGTTGGCAGTCGATTGATTACTTTAGAGCGATCGGCGACAGTAGCAACACCTTCTTTAAGAATGTGAACAATTGTTTATAATGTAGCTGTTCTTTTTTATAGTTTTTTAAGTAGTTTAGTAGTAGCTTTAGATTTTGTTTTCTTTGTTTTGTACTCATGTAATTTATTTTTTGGTCCTGAAGAAGGGACTGGTTGTCCCGAAAATTTGACAATTTCTATTGTTCGTGTCGTTAGCCATTTTTAGTGCTTTTTATGTTCAGTTTACTGGCTTAGTATCTATATATTAGATCCGACACTTTAAAGATGCCTAGTGTTGTTGATTCTATTCAGTGCTATATATATATATATATATATATATATATATATATATATATATATATATATATATATATATATATATATATGGTGGCATAGCTGTGCCAACACTTGTTAGAGTGTTTATTTTGTCGATATCTGTATTTCCACAAATCATATTCTTTGATCCCTTTGCTACTAATTCACATTTTAAAGAAAACAATACGAACACGTATAGTTATACCAAATTGTTAGATCTCCAGGTCAACTTGTCAGACATAACTAAATGCTTTACTTAATATCGTTTAAATAAGGTATCTCGTCGAATTCACTTTGCAGGCCCGATTGCTTATATAATGAAACCTCCCATTTCTTGGAATTTACACTCTAGACAGCAAACGTTAAAGTATTGAAATTGACGGATTAATAATTTATACACCTCAAACAAAACCTACTCTAGAATCGGAATACTAGTATGTTTATTTTATAACAAACAGAAGGACAATGTATTAGATTTAAACAACAAAGGTAGTCCCATCTTAGTTTCCCAGGTAGTGTCCTTAACATACTTTATGTTGAATTTACAATTTTTTATACTACAGCGGGCCAATCAAATTGGACAATCCCTATGCAGACCCGGTAGATTTCCAAACACAATATGCCGTTGTTCAGAAAAATTGGGAGACTCCTGTAAAGTCGTCAAAAGACGCAAACTCGTCAGATACCTCTAACCTTCTGAACAATACGGATTCGCCAAATACTGGAAATCCCTCAAGTTCAGAAACAGCAAACACCAAAAACTCAACAAATGATGAAAAAACACCAGGTTCAACAGAAACTTCTGAAACTATTCCCAAACCTCCAAATGTGTACGGTTTTTTTTCTTTTCATGTTGATTAATGCAGTTTATTCTTGTTCTTATATTTCTACATTTAAAATCTATCTGAAATTTTAGATATGATGGTGCGTGGGTCTGAGGAGTAAAATCCACAACAATTTATAATGGTAAAAGCTTAAGTATAATAAGTATACAAGCTCAGAGAATACATACACAGAGATATTGTCAGATATTTTCAAGCATGACGCATGAATGTAATAAACTTAAAGTGTATTTAATGCTTGCAAATCGGTGTCATAACTTTTCATATTGGTTTAGAATATGATTGTGTGATTTATTAGTGGTTTTAGTCCTCGCATTCATGCATAATTCAAAAGATCCAATTCATAATCATTCTTACTATTGTTTTTTTTTTAATTTCAGGGACCAAACGTCAACAAGTTACATAAATTTACTCCTGGAATAAACCTGTATGCATACTGAAGTATTGGAATGCAAACTTAATATAACGTTCAGTTGTAAAGTTTTGTTAGTCAATATCGAATTTTGTCCAAACTAGCAAACTACGGATTAGTTATTTTGTTTTCTCCTTTTTTTACCTGATAATCTATACACTAATTTTTTTTCATAATCGTTGACGTTTAGACTGCGTGCAATCTGTACGCTTTATATTTATTACAAGGAAACTGACTTGGAAACTATTTCCTTGGCTTATATCGCCATCTGGCTGAAAACACTCATACATGTTTAAAATGTTTGAATCATAAGTTTTCCATTTTACATCCTATCCAGAATCATCACAGATCTTGGACTTTTTTTATACATTGCTAACAATTGTATATTGAATTTTAAAAATTTAGATACATTGTGAAAAAAAGTCTTTCAGTGAATAATGGATTTTTTGTTTGCGTTACTATGAAATTCTGGATTCAAAAACAAAACTTAAGACTGAAAAAAGTTTTTGTGGACTTGAATATTCTCAACAATTACAAATGCAAATATTTATTTTATCAAATAATTGTAAATCCATTTATTTGATATACATTTTTTAACAGAACAAGAAGTTGGGGTATTGAGCGGAGTTTGGTTGTTATCGAATATTTTTATTTACATTCATTTAACACAGTCGTATTTAGTTTTCTGTTGCTTTAATTTCAAAACAACTGCTAAACAAACCTCGCCTAGCTGATTCTTTTTTAAATAAATAAATAATGAAATTATATATGATGTATGTCTTGTTAAATTTATGAACATGTTTATATAAGCATTACTATTATGTAACTTGTGTCTATTATGGGTTGTACTGTTATTTATGTATGATGCAATCGCCTTCAAATAAAATATACGTTAAAGAATGATGGTTGCAAAAAAGAAGCACTTAGTCTGTTGAAAGTTTAAACAACAACATCAATGACAAAGTGAAAGCTCTTATATCGCTAGTTCAAAGCTAAAAAAAAACATAGATGTTCTCTGTCTTCTGTGTTGTCCATATGTGACTATAAAATTTAGAAGTAAAAAGTATACGCAGGAAACATTTATTATACAGTGTTATTCTTTAACACCAAACAGCAAGGGCAAAATTCATCAAACGACTTGATGTATGATGATAACTGGACACAAAGTCAGTGTCTGATGATAGATGAATGTTGTATGTTGTTTCATGGACCCTCTGATGTGGCATGTAAGGTTTGTTTTAGAATTGATTATTTCCTCAACAGCTGGATCACAAGGAAATATTTCTTTTTATTCTTCCTTGATAGAAAAGTTTTTCTTATTCTTCCTTGACAAATAAAAAATGTTAATTCACAATAGAGAGCATTTTTTTTACATAAAACAATGAGGAAGAAAAGCTTGTCTTCTTTACCACTGAAAAAGAATGAGAACATTAATAGGCCGCCTGTGAACAAAACACTAAGGAAGATTAAATTCGGGAGATTTATACTTAAGAACGTGCTGTTGTCATGAATACCTCCGTCGGCCATCAGAATAGAATAAACAATATACACTACTTCAATACAATACACATTTTAGTGAATCTTGTTACTGCAGATTGTTTTAGGAATAACAGTAATAGATATAAATTGTATAGGATAAATTGTTGTCACTTTGTTAAAAAAGATATCATAAATGTAGCAATATACTCCCTTTATTTAAGTGGAATTATACGAAATTAAAAGATTTAAAAATCAAATACTGAAACTGATGATATTCAGATACACTGATAAATTATTCACAAAATAGTTTTATTTCGACACTTTATACCCACTTTCATTTGATCATCCAATGGTTTGTTAAAAGCGACAGAGTTCGTAGATTTTTCAAAAGGAAATCATCATTGAAGTGCCTCTTCAAACAATATTTATTTGATGTTCACAGTGTACGAACCAGAAACCTTTTTTAACTGGCATTTTCTAAAAAAAAAATTCAAGACTGTCATTTTTGAGTTTTTTTAAACAATCATATTTTGTATAAAAATCAATATTTTAGATCATGCCTTCGAGTTGTAAGAACAAAATGTAAAATTCGTTTTCTTCTGTTGTGTCAAGACTTGTCGATTGGTTTGTCAAATACAACATGAATATCTTTTTTGTCTAGGTGTTGTATAGTGCCTTTTTACCTTTGACATCTGTTATATATCAACGCCTTTTTAAAGACTGGATAAGATTTTGTATGTAAATAAGTCTTTAAATATGTTTGTGTAAGTAAAAGATCTATATTCTATGTGGTATTAGCTGTGGGAAGAAGGGGGGTCCTCTTTCAAGTAGACGACACGTTTTAGTCTCGCAGCGGTGACCTACTCTTTGCTTTACAATAAAGTTTGGTTTAATTATTAAAGTAGTAATTGTGCAAAAATAAAAAATATTGGATTTGATTTTACTTATATATACTGGTTATAAGAATGTGTCCATAATTGTTTTCCCTAGCAATGGCATATGCCAATTTCAATCTAGTTAACATTATGCATCTATTTAAATTATACTGTTATATTTGTACAGGTTTTGAAATGTTCAGATTCAGAATAATTTTGAAATCAGGAAAAAGTGTAGCAAGGAATAAGTGTACTAATTGCATGAACCCCCTAGATCAAGGAAATACGGCAAATAATTCTACACGAAGCAATTTTATTTTCAACTAGCCATAATAACCACATTTACATTGGAAAACATTTCACTCAGTTATTTATCAAGCGTCACCATAATAATGGCTATTTCTGAACAAAGTTCCGACTAGAAATGTAGCTACATTAACACGGAACTTTTTAAGGAATCAGGAATCATTCTTTGAGTATTATGAGGTGATAAGTTTGGTCGGGGCGTGATCAAATCCATAGATTTGATCACGCCCCGACCGAAATTATCATCTCTTAATATTCAAAGAATGATTCCTTATTACTTATAATTATATAATTTTAAGCCATCGTTACGATTAAATTTTTAAAATAAATAAGCAAACCCCGCTGGCGCCTCAATTTGAGGTCATTTGAAGTTATGGGTTATATAGTACAAAATTGAACGTAGTGTTACCACAGACAAAGACAATGTAAAATGTATATAGCACTAATAATTTACAATTTAAAAAAAAGAAGGAAGTGCCGTTTTAATGAAATGTGTAGGTTAGATTTTGGGTTAGTTTTTTTTTAATTATGTTGATATGGACGTTAAAGAACATGCAGTCCTGCCACACACGGACACACATCAACACCAACGCATAAAATGATTATAAATTTCTGATTACGTGTTTAGAACGTGCAACGTTTTATTATAAATGGCTAATTTGAACTTTTTGTATGATAGACATAGCATACACATATATGAAAACAATAATTATACTTGGTATGTAACTTTCAGACAGCCTCAAAGGATTGTCATGTTTTAGAAAAAAAACAATCATATGATACGTGAACATGAAGCTAAACAAATAAATAGACAAAACTTGAGTGGACAGACAAGAGCTATACCAAGAACTTAATATTTACTCTCAAAGAGAAAGGTACTTGTTTCTCGGGCTCTTATTAAAACCACCATCACCAGAGAAGCAAAAAGAGAACTACTCGACAACTCAAAGATAACTAGGGCGTTGATAAGTACCCCGTAAGTACTGCACAGTACTATAAGTGACGAGAGGATGAGGACACAATTACTGTGGTATGTACAAAGTTTGAACGTTCCACATAAAGCATTTTAATGTATATTGCGCGCAGTAAACTACAATTTGGTATCGTTAGATATCTAATTATATCATGTTTCCTAAATAGCTCAAAGGAAATGATAAATCTGGTAAATATGGACAATTACACTATTTAAACTATTGTTAATAGATATTATCAACTAAATGTTATAAACCCTTTTTCTAACCGCAGCATTGCGTTTGTTGAATAAAAACTAAATCAACGCCTACGTGGAAGTGAAATATGTCATTTATTAAAAATAACGAAAATATTGAAAACAAAATTACATAAATTCATAAAATCGGAAACTAATCATACAAAACAATACGGCCTATTAATATACATGTATATGCTGACCCCCTAAACTTAAAAATCAACAATAATACCATAATAAACACAGCACTTCAAGCAATGAGGTTTTTGACTTTTGGTTTTATTCCATGATATAGCCATATTTCCCAAAAACACAAGGAAAATATAAAATTAAGCATAAGGAAGAGAAATAAATAAAACCTATAACTAAATGGTGCTTTACACGTTGAAAATTAGTCCTTGCATTTTTAAAATTTCAAAAGTTAAAGTGCTTTACGTTAACATTCGATAATGTCTATTTCTGTACCAAACTTGTATATACCAATACGCTTCGTAGAATGAACACAAACAACATTGTATTCATCCTGATTTCGATAAAATTTTACAATAATGTAAAATCGATGGTTGATTATGCATAATTTTAATTAACATTAGGGTATATTGGTGAAGTTAATTTATTTTTATTAATCGTAAATTATCATTGCTCTCTCTCTCTCTCTCTCTCTCTCTCTCTCTCTCTCTCTCTCTCATTTTATTGGGGGTCTGCTATGAAATGAAACGAGAGATAACTCAAAGCACGGATAGACAACTATTAACTGAATTTTAAGTCCAAAACTTTATCATAGTAGAATAGCTTCGTTACAATAAATTCAACACACATGTTGTGAATATAACCATTTGTTACAATTTAGGAGAGGGTCAAGCCTTGAGTACTGTTCCAAATTCTTCACTAATTTCAACCATTTTTTTGGGGGGGGGGATATTAAGTGGAGATGGGTTCAGAACAATTTATTGTTTTACAAATTAACATTTGGTTTAGCGATAAAACTTGATATACATGTTACAGTAGTCCAATATTTTATGGCAAAATTAATTTAAATGTTTGATAAATATTGTGTAATCTTCCGTCTTTAACAAACTTAAGTAATGGATAAAATGTGCATGTCTTATATTTCTGTTTTAAACGCATTTTATTGTCAATAAAATTTGAAACAGTACTAACGACTCGTTCCTCTCCTGAACTGTAACAAATGGTTGTCATGCATTCAAATTAAACCTACAATAGAGTTAAATTTCAAACTTTTCAACCCAAACAATTGTTTAGAAAAAAATAGAGGAATGACTAATATAATGTGTAATGTAATGTGTAATGTTTTTAATGATAGGGCTGCCCATTTAACACATGGCAGCCCTAGTACCGTGGCCACGTTCGCCAACTAAATAAATAATTTGCCTTCATTTTCTATAATAACGTGTTTACTCCTAGGAACAAGTAAAGGGGACGAATGAAATACCCAATGTATATGAGATATAGACAAATGACGTTTACGTGTATTTTATTATAACTTTCACGTGGATTTGAATTTAATATGGTTTATGGTGCGACCGTTGGGGCGAGCGCAGCATGTGATCAAATAATGAATTATGATAAATCAATAAAAATAAAAGTAACTACGTACGTAACGTAAATGAATTTGAATGCAAAATAAAATAAAACATACCTATTTTTTTCTGTAAATAAGATTTTTTATTTATTTGTAAGTAGAATTTATCTCAGATACAATGTTGTTGAATTAGAAAGATTTTAACATTATGATAATGTTCATTGCAGTTTAATTTGTTTCCTCTTTTCTTGCAGCAGATATATTTCTTAAACTTACATATAAAATTTGTCTTATCTTAGAGTCCCCCTCCCCGTTTTGAAAAAAATTATATAAGGAAAATGGATCCCCCCCCGGCAGTATGTAATAAATGGAAGTGAAAATAAATATATCATTAAGCAGCTAAAGAGCTAAAGGCATACTACGCACTCCCCATTCTTCACCCCGGGTTAGAATTTTCCTGATTTTGAGATTTTTTTTTCTCTTTTTGCTTGTGAAGATTGTTTTAATGAGGCTGCCAAGACCCCTTTTAAAAAACTTCTTGAAATTACCGTAAATATAGTGAATAAAATAAATATGAGCATTCATCCAAATGAGAGCAAGTTACAACTGTAGTCTGTCTCTGAAGAAATGTCCATATTCGTTAGCTCTGCAAGACTTTGGAAAGATTTAGGTATTTATACTTCAGCAGATTTACAATAACTATTGAGAGTAATTTCCCCTTATTTTGAAGTCAAAGTTCACGTCGGTCAAGTGTCGTCGTTTATCTCTTTAAAAACTACCCTGAAAAAAAAAACTACACGAAATATAATGTTTTATTTACTTAAAAAGCATGATGTTCTTGAAATTACACATTTTATCTGTTTCTCAAAAGCTTTACTTTGATTCTCGCGAGAAGGTATCCAGTCTTGTGAGATCGACCGCCAGCAATAATATATTTTGAATTTATTATTTTGTTATTGCATGAACATGTCGCATAAGAATTAATACTGCATACAGGTTTTATTGTTATTTTCGATCAAGTTACCCTGACGATAAAATACTTTTGATGTCAAAGGAAAACACAATTATTTTTTGTCGCTGATTGTAAATAGTACAATAAAGTTCATGGCTCAAATTCTAATTTTTTTTTTAAATTGGACCTTTTATTGATAGTCTACAATCATTACAAGGGCAGAATGTTGTCAGTACTGCATGACCAAATAGTTGACGGATGGATCCATAGTTACCAGCAAATTATTAAAAAACTGATGAAGTCTTAGACATAGAAAACACAAGGGTGAGTTTAGGTTATGAGTTCAGGAAAATTCTACAAAACATTTACAATTTGGATGTCTTCCTCGATTCTCTAAAATAAGTTATAAAGATAAGTCCATAATTTTTACTAGCTATAGTCATTCAAATTATATGTTAACTTTGCTTCTTTATATCAGGGGCTTCTTTGATATATTTTCTTCTCTGAGATATAATGAACTTTTGGATTTCATTAGCGAACAAACTGATCTTATTACATAATTGATTTATCTTTTGGGGTTTGCTTATTGATATTCTGTAGTACTTACCGCCAGAATATCAGACTTCATATCATAAAATTGTTATCCTAAGGGTTTTTTCGGTAGGATATCACTCTGTTGATTATATTCCGACTGATTATGGTTCAACTAATGTTTTAGCAAGAGGTAGTGTTTTGCGCCTAAATGAAAATCGTCTAGTTTGGAAGAAAGAGAGTGTGGTATGTCTTTTTACTGTTCAGAACATTTACAGGGCTAATAAGGAGTCTTGAAGTATATTAAGCATACCATTGTGTGTACAAACATTTATTGCTGTCATGTGGGTATCTAGATGGGTCAGATGGGTCCGGACCCCACCCCATCCCTCCTAGAAAAAATCAAACTTATCAAATTCACATAGTAAAATTACAATGAATCGGGATAAGAACATTACCCCTCCGCCCGGACCCCGAATATATTTCTTGATAGCGCATGGCAGTATTCTGACAGGTTTAAATGTTACTTTTGAGTTGATTGTAATAATTTGAAACTAGATTGTTAATTTTCAGTTGAACTGCAATAATATACACGGGTATAAAACTAGTTTTATATACAATGTGTTGTGTAGGAGTTTAGGAGTAATCTCTCGTTTACCGATTATGTTTTATTGTTGCTGACGATTGCATTCATCAAACTGGGTGCACGTGTGGCGCTTTGGATAAAGGGAATGGAGCACTGCATTGAAACACGATGTTGCAAAATATGCCAATAATTATAATTTCGGTAAATTTGAGACATTGGTAAACATATATTTATATACGTATTATAATTTGATATTTTCATGTCGTTTGCAATGCAAAATCCCCGAGAATATTTTATTTTTAGCTGCATTTAGAGAGACAATGAAAGTGATGCGTTTCAAAGGCAAAAAAGGAAATTAAAAAATTCTGATGTTAGTTGGTAAATATCAAAATATCACATTGTGGTAATATTCTTGTGTTATATTTTTTAAATGAAATCACAGACACTTTTGTTAGGAGCATCGGTAAAACCCCAGCTTGCAAACTTTGTAACTTCTTAACCAATTTGGAAAGCCTCTCTAAACATCGCTATTGCAGCTGAATCAGTAATGCTTTTTTAATCATATAAACTTTTCTGTTTAAAAAAACTAATATTATTGAAATAATTGAGAAAGATTTGCAATCTGGGATATCTTCTTAGCATTCTAACTGGACAAAATATTAACAGCAAAACAAGGCAAAAGTTACCCTGATAACAAATAAACAAAAAGAAAATCATACTACCGATAAACTATTCAAACGCGTGTTGTTTATAGCGTACAAAAATAGGTTGTTTAAATACCTGATGTTTTTCTAAAGAGAGTCCCCTGTTAGAACTAGACAAGATGACGACCACGTCTATCGGCTGATGTTCCTGGACACTATCTTGTCATGCATGCTTTTACCTGACTATTTAAGGTATAAACGATACAGAAGCCTGTTAGTGCCACATTAGATATATAAAAAGAAAAGTCTATATAAGAAAAACTCATTGTATATATAAAAACACACACATATATATAAGATAAACTCGAATATATAAAAATAAGCAGCTTTATATATAAAGGAATTGCCAATATATATAAAGAATTGTGTGTATATATAAAATTAGGTCGTGTATATATAAACTGTACTGTGATATATAAAAGCAACAGTGATAAATATATAAAGCGAAAATTTTCCACTGAGTGACCTTCACTGAGTTCAGCCCAGCGTCTGCGTGATAAACCCTACGGAGGAGAGGATCAGCAATGTTATGCTCCCGAGGCTGGCAGTTTAAGATTCAACAGCCAACTGGCTGGTCCACTTAATTTCAAAGAATGTTTTTGAGAAGTTGTTAGAAAATGAACAAACAAATTAGTGTCAACGCGGGATTCATGGATATCCACTTTTGAACGTTTTTGATGTGCAACAGAGACTGATAAGTTGAATCAAAATTGTTGCTCATACAGTGAAACTTCTCAAAACCTGTAACGACGAAAAGTGACCCCCGTAGAATATTGACCCGGGGGTCAAATTTCTACGGAGAAAACAGACCCAGGGTCAGTATTCTATGACAAGTAGGGTCCTTTTTCTACAGTAGAATACCATTCCAGACCTGTAGATCTACGACCCCCCACACGTTGAAAACTGACCCTCATAGAATTTTGACCTCACTTATAAGCTTCATAGTACAGGTATATTTGGATTAGCGTTACTTTTATATTTACAAAAAAAAATATATTGCTTCACAATAAGAATTACCAAGTTAAATTTTTTTCATAAATTTCTCTATTTTCATATTTTCTAAAAAGAACTGATTGTTTATCAAATGTTATTAATAAATCAAACCGTCTCAAAATCTATTCTTTAACATCAGCCTATAATTCTGTCTCTACAGTACATTCATAATTAAAAGAAATGTTAAATACTCTCTTATATTCTTTTACAGAAAGTGCACACAGGAGACTCTGTTTTTTGTTTTGAAAAGATATTTATTTGTTTAAAAAATACTATGAAGAATTTGGAACTGTAATCAATGTAATTTTGATTCTTGTGTCGATTTAAAATGGAGTTCAACAATTTTGTTCCAGGTTTCTTGTGCATCATTATGACCCTTTTCTCTCCATTTTGATATGGGTGTACATGTTTCTCTCTTTTTGTCTAATAAACCTTTCTAGCCTTTACAATTACTAGTAGGATATGATTAGGGATAACAGGTAATATTCTTTAATGAATTGAAAGTTTGGTAAATATAAATCTTTGTGTATGCAATCTGGTCCTTACAGCAGTTCTTATACCACTTTTTTACTTATCAACAAATATCTCTTAATAGATGTTATTCTTGATTGACACTCAGTAAAAAGATCAGTTTTTCGAGATAAGTAACAAAAAGCAGCTGTAGTTTCTACTTTAAAAATTGTTAAAAATGAGAATGATTTCCTGGGAAACCTATATGGTAATCCAAATAAAGTTTAAAGTTATGTAAGAATATGCCCGTATTATTTACAAGATTCAAATGTCGTTTTTACATACCATAGTTATACTCAAATGGAGTCAAAGTCAATGCCAAAGTCCTTTTTAGTGTCATTGTTTCTTTGCAATTTGTACTAGCTGTTAAATACCCAAGTTTACAAGTACATTCTGAATGTCAATTTGATTACAACAGATATCGATTTCAAATTCATGCAAAGTTTTTTGTAAAGTATTCTGTTTCTTGTGTTCAATTCTAAATTCGAAGTTTTGGGATTGGTAATGTTTATATGGTTTTAAAATCAAGCATTTATTATTTTTTTTTAAATTGTAACATAACAATAAAAGAATTGATAAATATCCAAATGGGATGATGCATGCAATCGATCGCAGATCTAAGGGATGGGGAATTCAAACTGACGTAACTCTGATTGAATTTACCTATTATAGGCCTCGACCCCCCCCCCCCCCCCCCCCGTCCAATAAATATCCACCACCCCACCACCCACCCCCCCCCCCCCCCGGGATAAAATTTTATGAAATCACGCATTTGATGAGATGATCATGTGCCTATTTCTGACCAATGGTTAATAATTAATTTCTCATTGTGATAGATACCATGATGAATAATTTTCTCTTCCCCAGTAAATTTACTGGTATCAGTTCCTGTTTACAATTTGTACGATCTTTTTTAAAATTTAGATTGTGAACAATGTACTTTGGTCAAACAGAAATACTTATCTTTTCTTTTTTATTTGAAAAAATCAACAACAAAAAAAGACTGAAACAATGATGATAAGAAATGACAAGTGATCAGAAAAGCGAACTCAGACTGGTTATTTGTACAAAGTTATACGACAAAAAAAATCTAAATATCAAGCAGGCAATGTAACCCCCCCCCCCCTTCACCATCGTCACCATCCCCAAAAACTAGTAAACATAGAATATGTAATAAAATTTAGTCAATATTCTACGGGGTCATTTTTCTACAACCCACACGGAAAAATATTACCCTAAGACCATAATGTCTACGATGTAATCCAAGTATTCTACAACTGAGTGGGTCATTTTTCTACGTAGAAAAATGACCCTCGGTCAATATTCTACGGGGGTCACTTTTCGTCGTTACACCGGCACCCCTGAAAACCAGCACCCCCTCAATATCGGCCGATTTAAAAAGTCCCGGCCAGCTCTCTCTTTATTTCTTTTATATAAACCTGTACGTATTTAATCTTTTCTTCCACAAATTTTCTCTGAATATTCTGTAAGTTTCATCTTTGTACAATTTTTCGATACCTATTACAGAATAATCCTCAACTGTATGTTCGTCAGTATAAAAATGCATTGCTACAGGGTCGTTAGTTTCTCTCCTGATCAGTGACAAATTCAAACATAACCCCATAAACAACATTACTTGACTTGCAATCGATATGATTTTTAACTTGATACGGTTTGCCCTTAGAATCTTGAAATTGGCCAGAACAAATCAAAGTACTGAAGTACTTAAAAATCTCTCTCTCTTTACTTTTGAAGTTGTGCTTTTTATAGCAACATTGACGATTTGCCTGCCTACAGCCAGGACTCTGCTTTCATCAGAGCCTGGCTAATAATATAATTACACATAACACATTTTTTTGCACCACACGGCTCGCATAAGAGTTGATTTTTATAAAACAGGTTATTATGTTTCTTATGGACAAATATGTCTTTCAAGTTTTTGTCTCTCCTGAATGCCACTATAGGTGTGTTATGAAACGCAAGTTTTAGGCGGTCGGAATTTTCGAGAATTTTTTGACATTTTTTTGCACCACACGGCTCGCATAAGTGTTGTTTTTTGAAAAAGAGGTTATTATGTTTCTTATGGACCAATCAAGTTTTTGTATCTCCTGAATGCCACTATAGGTGTGTAATGAAACGCAAATTTTAGGCCGTCGGAATTTTCGAGAATTTTTTGACGTTTCTTTAATATTTGATGAATATTTGGTAGTCCTCTGGAATAGTTTAACACAAACGGAACACGGTTACACTTTTTGTTATTTTTTCTGTAGTTCAATAAATCTGAGCGGTTGAGTTTATCCACCTTCACCAGCTGATCCTCGACCTCCTTGTTAGAAAATCCACATTTGCGTAAATTAGTTTTAATTTTCTCCCGTTGTTTGAAATATCCCTCATCTATTGTGCAGATTCGGCGCGCACGGATACCCAGTCCAAATGTTATAGATTTTTTTTGTAGTTTCAGGATGGCTGGATTTTTTATTTAGGTACATGTGTTTGTCAGTGAGTTTACTGAACAGGGGCCCGTTTCACAAAGATTTCCTAAGATGTTTCCTAAGATAGAACTTAAGATATGCCAAAGTTTTAATCGCAGTATGTTTCTTGTTTTTTTGCTACATGTACATATAATTATTGACAGCATGAGTCATTTGAAAACATTGGTCACTGCTTGAATTTCTGATTTTCTTCATAAATGACCTAGTGCATTTTTTTGTCTAGTTGGTCCATTGTAAATAGTCCGTGTTAACATACTCGTATACAGATATGCTTAATCCTAAAGTAAAAAATACCGGTTGAGATATCCAAATATTATGACTTTATTACATCTTACGGTATATTTCAAAATGGAATACAATACTCACATGCAGTGACAAGTAAGATTTAGAATGGGAAGATGTGGAACTTTTAAACTAAGTTTAATGCAACGCGTGTTTTCTTGTAATGGTTGATATAAGAAAAGGTTGTTTTTTTTAACAAAAGGAAACATTGCAAATAAATGCATATTAGCTGACAGAGGACAGAGGAAGCAAGATAAAAGGCAACAATTTCTTAATGAAACAGCATTCCCAAGGATGATTTAGCATCGACATACCTAAGCCACTTGCCGGTCACTCCTACCCCTTTCAACAAAAACTGAAATAAAAAAACCTTCACTCTACTGCAAAGAAAACACCCAAAATTTCTTTTGTAAAAGAAAAGCTTATTTGGTGGAGGGATATGAAAAATCATCCAGTCATTCTGTAATTGAGTTTTATTTCGAATTTATTCCTATTTTTATTAAACTACTTAAGATAGCAGTGATTTTCGGGCATGACTAATTTCATTATCATCAGCGCACTAGCTATAACAATACCAGCTACCCATCTGCGCGTGCGACCAAATAATCTTTAAAAAATGTTAAAATTTAAAGTCTACACAAAAGAAAAAATTGAAGAAATATATGTATATTTTGATAGTTCTTAAGTTTTCAGTTAAGAAATAAAATGAACAGGTCCTAATGATTCGTTTTTTCTTGTATTTTTGTTCAATTTTAATGTGCATGTAACTCATTTCATCAGAAAAAAAATAGTCGCCATGTTAAGTTTGTTCCTAAGACATCGATTTAACTGGCTTAAAGTTAAGACATAACTTAGGAATTTCTTAAGATAAGACTGGAATAGTGAAACGGATAAGTAATGAACTTAGGAAAGAGTTCTTTCCTAAGATATAACTTAGTCCTAAGTAGTCTTTGTGAAACGGGCCCCAGGTCTGTAGAAAGAAATCCTTTTTCAATATGAATATATACATGTACATCTAGGAACTCTATGCTAGATTTAGAAAAGCGTATATCAAGCTGAATACTTGGGTGTATACCATTTGCCATTTTATGGAAATGTAGGAGATCGGCTTCTGTCCCTGACCAGATTCCATATATATATATATATATATATATATATATATATATATATATATATATATATATATATATATATATATATATATATATATATATAAAAGCACTAAAAATAACCAACGACACGAACAATAAAGTAAAATATTGTCAAATTTTCGGGACAACCCGTCCCTTCTTCAGGACAACAAAATAAAAACTACATAAGAAAGAAGAAATATATATATATATATATATATATATATATATATATATATATATATATATATATATATATATATATATATATATAAATGATTAAATGTTTTTCGATTTCATTATATTTGTCAACACTGTGTGCTCATATTGGCTCTTTCATACCTTTGGGATGAAAAACCTCGAGATTTCCGAAGAGGTGAGATATGATATTTATTCCCGGGTAGACACGACGTTTTGTTGCCCGGTCACGTGATTGTCTAGAACCAATCAGATGTCTCGTTATTTAAAATAACCATATTGAGGTAAAATAAAAATTTTAAGTCAAAAGGACGGAAACTTGGTTGAAAAAAATTTCCGGTTTGTTTGGTAATCGAGGCATTTATATTGATGCACGGTGTCAAAACAGTGTATATGTGATGTAGTAATCAATCCGTATTCATCCGTGCAGCATTTGACAATCGATTTTAGATTTTGAATACGTTGACAGTGGATGTGATATGGACGCGATCAAGATCGTACGAGTTATTATTTTCCTGGTTTCAGGGCATAGTAAGTTAAATATACACGTTTAAGTTCTTTAGGGGTTTTATTCATTCGTTTATCGTGAAAAGGAAATAAAAATCTGGATCTGAGGGTAGTGTAATCCATGCATGCTATGATACAGATTTTTTTTTCGGGGGGGGGGGGGGGGGGTCCGAAGGATAATTGTGTTTGCCGGTAAGGGCGTAGTCCGAAACATATTTGTTTCTACGAATGTCGAACAGGGCCACAAAATGCACAAAATTAGTTTTTTCGTAATCACGAGAATAGATTTCGTTATTATGAGTTAATTATCTGGTTATTATGAGAAAAGTTCTCGTAATAACGAGAAAAGATCTCGTAATATATAACGAGAAAAGATCTCGATATCTCGATATTTCGAGTTAATTTTCTCGTTATTACGAGAAAAGTTCTCGTTATTACGAGTTAATTATCTCGTATTTACGAGAAAAGATCTCGTTATAACGAGTTAATTATCTCGTTTTTACGAGAAAAGATCTCGTTATTACGAGAAAAGATTTATATAAAATGGTGCGTTTTTGAAAGTCGACTGCTTCACCTTGTCAGTCTAGTATCTTCTTCTTTCCAGAAACGTTAATTCAATTTTGATTAATTTTTAAATAACAACGGCCATTATTCATTAATTGTTACATAAAATGATCGGATTTGATATTTTTTCCTCTATGAATAAGTGGAAAAAACTTCATTAAATTCTATTTTTCCTCTTGAATATTAAAATCCCACTCCGAGGTAAATACCAGGTAGTCCTAGTTGTAACAAAAGGCCCATGGGCCACATTGCTCACCTGAGCAACAATAGGCAATATAAAATCAGCTTTACGGAATAATATACCAAAAAAATATGGACAATGTAGTCTAACAGATCCTGTATATCAAAAATTCAATTTTTTCCTAGGATATTCTGTTTATCATTGATCTCTTTTTGTCACAGTATAGTCATTTCACATATTGAGCATTACAGTTCTCAAGAAGATCAAAATCAACTGGGATATAAACCTGCATCAAACTTGTGTCAGCCCAAGAATTGCCCAGAGGCCAAAGTCGTAACAATTTTAAAGAATCAAAAATATGTCAAAATGCTTGCATATAAGTTAAACCATATATTATAACATTTGAACTTTGGCGAATTTAAACTGTTTTCTTTTGTAAAATTGGACCCTCCACCCTATGTGGCTCCATCCTACTCCTAAATTAAATATGATTTTGCTACCTGATGATACTTCACACAAGTAACAGCTTTTCTGGCCAGTCTTGATCTGTGTAGAAGATTTAAAAATAAAATTTCTCTTTATATTCCTATGTAAAAATTTGACCCTCCCCCCCCCCCATTGTGGCCCCACCTTACCCCATGGGACCATGATTTGAACAAACTTAAATCTACACCATCTGAGGATGCTTTCACAGAAGTAGCAGCTTATTTGGCCTTATGGTTTTTGAGATATAAATTTTGAAAGTTTAACTCTATATACTCCAATGTAAAAATTCGACCCCCCATTTAGGCCCAACCTTACCCCCCAGGGACCATGATTTGAACAAACTTGAACCTACACTATCTGAAGATGATTCCACACAAGTTTCAGCTTTTCTGGTCAAATGGTTTTTGAGAAGAAGATTTTTAAAAATTAACGCAAAATACTCCTTTGTAAAAATTCGACCCCCCATTGAGGCCCCACCTTACCCTTGAGGACCATGATTTGAACAAACTTGAATCTACACTATCTGAGGATGCTTCCACACAAATATCAGCTTTTCTGGCCCAATGGTTTTTTAGATATATATTTTTAATGATTAACTCTATATACTCCTACGTAAAACTTCGACCCCCATTGTGGCCCCACCTTACCCCCCCGGGACCATGATTTGAACAAACTTGAACCAACACTTTCTGAGGATGCTTCCACACAAGTATCAGCTTTTCTGGCCACATAATTTTTTAGAAGAAGATTTTTAAAGATTAGCTCTATATACTTCTATGTTAAACTTTGACCCCCCATTGTGGCCCCACCTTACCCCCCGGGACCATGTTTTGAACAAACTTGAATCTACACTATCTGAGGATGCTTCCACACAAGTATCAGATTTTCTGGCCAAATGGTTTTTGAGAAGAAGATTTTTTTAAAATATCACCAAATTTTCAATAAATCCAAATTATTTCCCTTTACAATAGGGCGTGGCCCTTTATTTTAACAAACTTGAATCCTCTTTACCCAATGATGCTTTGTGCCAAGTTTGGTTGAATTTGGCCAAGTGGTTCAGGAGAAGAAGTCGAAAATGTAAAAATTTTACAGACAGACAGACGGACGGACGGACGCCGGACAAAAAGTGATCAGAAAAGCTCACTTGAGCTTTCAGCTCAGGTGAGCTAAAACACAATTCTATTTGTTACAGCTGACTTAGATGACTAGATAATTTCCATCATGGGTATACAGCCCAGGATGTACCCAAATTGTGTTTTATATGTTCATACACAACCTTTATTTTTATTGAAAATGATTGATTTTGTATATTAACATTTTGGAGTCTGAAAAACAAATTACATGCATCCTTCTTATTAATAAATATTTCAATTAATTTAATAATCTGCTTTGCTCCTTCTTCTGAAATTTCTTTAAAACTGCTTGGTCCGATTTTATATCAAATTTGTATATGCTTTCAAACGATGATTATGTTAAGTATGTGTATAATTAAAGACATTGCAGTAGTTCATGCACTTTACGGAAAGAGAATAGAACAATGAAACGCACCATTTTAAATAGATCTTTTCTCGTAATTATGACATATTTTCTCGTAATAACGAGATAAATTAACTCGTAATAACGAGATCTTTTCTCGTAATAACAAGATCAATAACTCGTTATTAAAGTCTTTTCTCGTTATTACGAGATCTTTTCTCGTAATTACGATATAATTAACTCGTAGTAACGAGATCTTTTCTCGTAATTATAAAAATATTTTTAAGTGGCCCTATTTGTCTTTCGTTAAAAAAAAGCCAGTGGAATCATATCATTTTGAAAACAAAATTATTAACAATGTTTCTTTACTTTTTAAAACTCTGTAGGACGCATTTAGCTATTTAGAACACGATGTTTCATTTTCCCTATAATTATCTGCATAGGGATTAAAATCATAAAATGTAGCCACATGACACAAATATCAAAAAAGTATGAATGAAAAATAAGTCAAAATGAAGTATAATTCATAGAAAAATAAAAGATTTTCTTGCTATAAGAAAATAATTGAGTTATAATTGAATGACATTTTTTTAATATTACGTAACACAACAAACTGACAATAGTAAATTTCCAAGTTTTAAACTAAATTATTCTCCGTGAGACACAATGACGATGACAATTTGTTTTGCCTTTATTATCTTAACTGCATAAGTTACAATGTTGAGAAAAATTCAATAAACATTAATACATATCATACAATACATGCGTTGTTCAAGGGTGATAATGCAATAAAAAGGGGGGAAAGTGGGAGTAGAATTGACAACGTAGAAAGCTACCTCTCTCGATTATAGTTTTAATAAATTTACACAGATTAATCAACAATATTTATTATCAATATTAAATAATTGTTGAAATTTGTAAACATTTGGTTGTGTGTAGAAATATAAAGGTACATGTATGATTAAAACTACCTTATCTTTAATTGTTATAATATCTGTACAATGAAATAAATAATGGAATTGATCTCCTATATCATTAGGTATATCATACCATCTCCTTGTTTCTCTAAAGTACAAAAGAAGTCTGATATTTCATAGATATATAGGTCCAATAAGTATTTTTCCAAGGATAGGGAGGTTTTAAAAATTCTATAGATAATACCTTTGATGAATTATTCTTTTTACTGTTATATTATTGCTTAAACTCCAATAATATGAAAAACAATTTTCTTTATATATTTATATATTTATCATTATGGGAGAGTGCAAATAAAAAAGTGACAATTTTTCACTTTGTGTAGCACCCACTGTTCAAAAACATATCAGATGGTAAACCCTTGGCAGTTGCACAAGAGTTAATTCATTATACATATTTGTAACAAGCATTCTGAGAGTATTGCATAAGCAATACACGTCCCCTACCGGTTTGTGAAAATTGTGAAAACAATGCACTGTTATGCAGAATATCGAACCCGAACATTAAAAAATTGGAATATAAAAAACTAATTTTCTCGAAAATATGTCAACCAGACGCTACAAAAGTGTAAACTTGATCTGTAGTTTGACATTTTGAAGCTGTTCAGCAAATTTCATATTATTCCTCAAACGCATATAGAAAAAAGTGTGGAAAACTGAAGTGGGACAGACATAGGGACGGACGGACAGACGGACGGACAGACGGACGGACGGACGCAGAGGAAAGCTATAGTCCCCTCCGGTGAAAACCGGTAGGGGACTAATAACGTTAAAGCGCTTGCCATCAATATTGTTCAACAAAATTATGTTCGATAGTCACCGTGTTTTGTTTCATATGGCACATGACTGTCTAGACAAGACAGTCATCTGTCAGATGACTGATAGAACAATTATAATTAGGTACATTAGCAATCATTATTTAGTTCAGATCATCTACATTAATCCATAACTATTACATGAAAATATTTTGTAACAATTCTTCATTTTCAATTAGATGTTTCTTCATTGACTCTACAAACAGAAGACGTTATCGTAATATTACATAACGACAGCCGTATCATTCTTAACTGTACGGCTCATAAGGATGACAATGAAGAAGTTTTTAAAAGTGAAATCAAATGGCAAAAACAATCAGGGGATGGATTCAAAGATATTGCAACATTCTTCCCAGATGGATACCCGAGAGATTTTATTGTAAAAGACATGCAACCTGTTTACAATAACAGAACAGAGCTCATCGCACCAAACAACTCTATTGCTGCTGTAATGATAATAAAGGATCCTATCTGTAGTGATGAAGGGACATACCAATGTTGGATTGATTACTATTCAGATAGTGAAAAAAAATCTGAAAACATTCGTTCCTTTGTTGAATTTAATGGTATATAATTATGGGTTTATTGTTTACGCAGTATTTTGATTACTTACAAGAAAATTTAATTGCAATTCTATATCTATATATTTTATAGTGTCTTAATGAAGAAGAATAAAACCTATATTCTAAAATAATTTCAAAGTTTCGCACATTTTCAGCAAAAGCTAAAGAGCCAGACGAGATTTTTGCGTATCCAAACGATCTCAAAGAGAACGAGAACATAAGTTTGACTTGTAGAGCTGATGTCGGAAGTCCGAGGGGATATATAAACATTTGGAAATTTTTAAAGAATTCCCTTGACCCTGTGCTGATATACACATCCAATTCTATAAACAATAAAACAGAGAATTGTACAGAGTACATTAATATCACCACCACTCACACTGTGATCAGGGACGATAACGGTGCTTCATTCCGATGTTCATCACAAAATAACGTTACCCAAGGACCAGGGCCGAGTAAAATTTCGCAGAAAATTTCGGTATTATGTAGGTATACAAAATAAGATCATTATTTCAAATGATAAAATTATGTCTTATAATGTTTCGAACTCACCTTCATCTTTTATAAAAGTAATTACTGATAACCAATGATAAAACAGATTGATTTACTTACTAAATCGTGTCATTTTTTCAAAAATATATATACCTGTAAATCACATTGATATTTAAAATAATTAACCATAGCATAACTTTCTTGAATTTTAATACATTTTATGAAAATATCGAAAACGTAGTTTAGAGTATTAGAGAATTGTGTGGTGTTAGGTCAACAAATAGTAATTAAAGGAGGCCAATATCGATTTGGCTTTACTTAGCTTGAAATATCAGAGGAAATAATTCACAGACACGTGATGTTATACATTTTTGTGTACTCCTACCAATTACTCATATATTGTAATAAGATTAAAATCTTATACTATGACAGATGGGCCTGACGAGACTACCATCTCTCTGACACCTAACAAGTCCATGTACACTGTCGGGGACCGTCTCACAATTCAGTGTAAAACTGACAGTAACCCGCCATCTACTATCAATTTGTACTTTCGGCCCAACGGTACATCCGTTGAAAGACCTATGGGGCTCACTGAGAACAAGCTAGAGTTTGACAGCCTTCAAGTTACGGATTCTGGTACCTATATCTGCACGGCTGTCAATAAAGTCGGATCAAATTCACCAAATGCAACCACTCGTGTTTCTGTCTTTGTGAAAAGATACTATGGATGCAGTCAGTGTAGGTATATCGAGATATGCCAACAGAATTATGAGAAGATAGAGTGTATTCCCAATAAATGGGTACCCACTGCAGTGGTCTTTATGACACTAAGTGTAGCATTCGCCGTCTCATCAATCGTTTTGTTCAAAACTAGAAAAAAAACACAAGAAAACATAACATCCAAACATATGAACAATACAAGGTATTACCTCTTTTTCATTTATGTACATGTATTAGTATTTATTTATTGTTATTATTTTCTTCTTTTTTATTAAGGCAACTTGTTACATCAAGACATACTTTTTTAAGACATTAAGTCACAAGATTGCGATTTAAATGTTTTGATCAAATGTTTGTATCAATCGATTAGGTTAAATATCATCATAGCATCGGGCTTGTGAACTGCAGTTCACGATTTCGAATCCGACTCCGGCTTCTATTCTTATTTACGGAACTCATCATGCTATTTACATGTATCATGAACAAGCAATTTTTTGCAGATTTGAGAAACCATTTCAAGGTTTAGTTATCCACTTTAAAATTTATTTTCTAAAATCAAAAGTTTTCTCTAACAAATGATAATTTCCGTGTTCAAAGAGTAATTAGGAAGTGGGTTGCAAGGCTGTAGTCCATATAATTTTACAGATAGAATAGAGTAAACAAGGTTGGGTTGTTTAAACATTCCTTATTGTAAACAACATTATTCCTATGAATTGTTGCAGACTATAGTTTGTTCTTAATAAAAAAGACAACTTTCAAATTCAATGTTTCGATAAATGGTTCTATATCCTTTTAAGATATATGTCGATGTTGGGCTGCTATTACGCGTTTTTATCGCTACTTCTTATCTTATAAAGAATCCTCCGATACCAAGCTCGAAGGCAATAACAATAGGGAGATGTTTGTTTGTTTGTTGTTTTGTTCCGTTTTGTTTGTTTGTTTGTGTAATAGGTCCCATCCATATGATGCACCAGAAGACAATGGTGGAGGATATGCGTCACCTTCAGATTTTAACAGAACACAAGAGTAGGTGTATCACCGCGAGTAAACAATGTAATTTGGCCAGAGTGCAGATAATGTAAAGGGAAAAAATGTTAATTGTCAGTTAATGGTTGCTTAATGTTCTTGTTTGTTTCTTTGATAGAGCTGGGTGTTCTTCATCGGAAAACATTTGTGATGCATACTCCCAGTCTAAAGATTTTATCAAAAAGCAAGAGTAAATATGCTTTTTTTGGTTAAGAAAATTAAATCAATTTAAAATTATAAAGAATTAATATCACTCGGCATAAATTGACATGCATTTTTCTCGGCAGACATTCTTTGCTGTTAACACACCACAATGAACCCGGTGGATACACAACAACTCAGGAGATGGTACAATATGCCGCGGTTCAGAAAAAGCCAACAAAAGATCAAGTGTCAGATGAAAACGTGTAAGTTTTCAAGCATGGGAAATGAATGGGAAACAATCTTTTATCAACATCGAATATTTCAAATTTCATTATCAAAATATCCAAACTTTTAATATAAATCAATATTCAAATACAATGTAAGATTAGCAATGAAAAAGGATAACCTAAATTTATTCTTTCAATATACATGTATTGGCAAGTACTAAGGAGAGGTCGGTCCCTTATTCTTGCAATCGTTATCTTTCCTGATAAATTATCAAAACTGTATCTTATTGTCTTTCTGTAGCATAATACCACTGTGTAGCTTATTACCACTTAGTAGCGTAGTACTCCTATGTACATGTAGCTTATTACCCCTCTTTAGGTTATTACCCCTCTGTAGCTTATTACCCCTCTGTAACTTATTACTCCTCTGTAACTTATTACTCCTCTGTAACTTATTACTCCTCTGTAACTTATTACTCCTCTGAAGCTTATTACCCCTCTTTAGGTTATTACTCCTCTGTAGCTTATTACCCCTGTGTAACTTATTACTCCTCTGTAACTTATTACTCCTCTGTAACTATTTACTCCTCTGTAGCTTATTACCCCTCTGTAACTTATTACTCCTCTGTAACTTATTACTCCTCTGTAGCTTAATACCCCTCTGTAACTTAATACCCCTCTTTAGGTTATTACTCCTCTGAAGCTTATTACCCCTCTGTAACTTATTACTCCTCTGTAACTTATAACTCCTCTGTACCTTATTACTCCTGTAACTATTTACTCCTCTGTAGCTTATTACCCCTCTGTAACTTATTACTCCTCTGTAACTTATTACTCCTCTGTAACTTATTACTCCTCTGTAGCTTATTACCCCTCTTTAGGTTATTACTCCTCTGAAGCTTTTTACCCCTCTGTAACTTATTACTCCTCTGTAACTTATAACCCCTCTGTAACTTATTACTCCTCTGTAACTTATAACCCCTCTGTAACTTATTACTCATCTGTAACTTATTACTCCTCTCTAACTTAATACCCCTCTGTAACTTAATACCCCTCTGTAACTTAATACCCCTGTGTAACTTCATACCCCTCTGTAGCTTATTACCCCTCTGTAACTTCATACCACTCTGTAACTTATTACTCCTCTGTAACTAAATACCCCTCTGTAACTTAATACCCCTCTGTAACTTAATACCCCTCTGTAACATAATACCCCTCTGTAACTTATTACCCTCTGTAGCTTATTACCACTCTGTAGCTTATTACCCCTCTGTAACTTAATACCCCTCTGTAACTAAATACCACTCTGTAACTTAATACCCCTCTGTAACTTAATATCCCTCTGTAGCTTATTACCCCTCTGTAACTTAATACCCCTCTGCAACTTATTACTCCTCTGTAGCTTATTACCCCTCTGTAACTTATTATTCCTCTGTAACTTATTACTCCTCTGTAGCTTATTACTCCTCTGTAACTTATTACCCCTCTGTAGCTTAACACCCCTCTGTAACTTAATACCCCTCTGTAACTTAATACCCCTCTGTAACTTATTACTCCTCTGTAGCTTATTACCCCTCTGTAAATTATTACTCCTCTGTAACTTATTACTCCACTTTAGCTTATTACCCCTCTATAACTTATTACTCCTATGTTACTTATTACTCCTCTGTAACTTAATACCCCTCGGTAACTTATTACTCCTCTGTAACTTTTACCCCTCTGTAACTTATTACTCATCTGTAACTTATTACTCCTCTGTAACTAATTACTCCTCTTTAGCTTATTACCCCTCTATAACATATTACTCCTATGTTACTTATTACTCCTCTGTATTTTAATACCCCTCAGTAACTTATTACTCCTCTGTAACTTTTTACCCCTCTGTAACGTATTACTCATCTGTAACTTATTACCCCTCTGTAGCTTATTGCCCCTCTGTAACTTATTACTCCTCTGTAGCTTATTACCCCTCTGTAACTTATTTCCCCTCTGTAACTTAATACCCCTCTGTAACTTATTACTCCTCTGTAGCTTATTACCCCTCTGTAACTGATTACTCCTCTGTAACTTAATACCCCTCTGTAACTTAATACCCCTTTGTAACTTATTATTCCTCTGTAGCTTATTACCCCTCTGTAACCTATTAACCCTCTGTAACTTATTACCCCTCTGTAACTTATTACCCCTCTGTAACTTAATACCCGTCTGTAACTTAATACCCCTCTGTAGCTTATTACCCCTCTGTAACTTAATACCCCTCTGTAACTTAATACCCCTCTGTAACTTAATACACCTCTGTAGCTTATTACCCCTCTGTAACTTATTACCCCTCTGTAGCTTATTACCCCTCTGTAGCTTATTACCCCTCTGTAACTTATTACCCCTATGTACCTTATTACCCCTCTGTAGCTTAATACCCCTCTGTAACTTAATACCCCTCTGAAGCTTATTACCCCTCTGTAGCTTATTGCCCCTCTGTAACTTATTACTCCTCTGTAGCTTATTTCCCCTCTGTAACTAAATACCCCTCTGTAACTTATTACTCCTCTGTAGCTTATTACCCCTCTGTAACTTATTACTCCTCTGTAACTTAATACCCCTCTGTAACTTAATACCCCTTTGTAACTTATTACTCCTCTGTAGCTTATTATCCCTCTGTAACCTATTACCCCTCTGTAACTTATTACCCCTCTGTAACTTATTACCCCTCTGTAACTTAATACCCCTCTGTAACTTAATACCCCTCTGTAACTTAATACCCCTCTGTAGCTTATTACCCCTCTGTAACTTAATACCCCTCTGTAACTTAATACACCTCTGTAGATTATTACCCCTCTGTAACTTAATACCCCTCTGTATTTTATTACTCCTCTGTAATTTATAACTCCATTGTAACTTAATATCCCTATGAGCTTATTACCCTTCTCTAGCTTATTATCCCTATGTACCTTAATACCCCTCTGTAGCTTATTACCCCTCTGTAACTTACTACTCCTATGTAACTTATTACTCCTCTGTAACTTAATACCCCTCTGAACTTATTACCCCTCTGTAATTAATACCCCTCTGTAACTTTATACCCCTCTGTAGCTTATTTCCCCTCTGTAACTTAATACCCCTCTGTAACTTATTACTCCCCTGTAGCTTATTTCCCGTCTGTAACTTAATACCCTTATGTAACTTATTACTCCCCTGTAGCTTATTTCCCCTCTGTAACTTATTACTCCTCTGTAACTTAATACCCCTTTGTAACTTATTACTCCTCTGTAGCTTATTACACTTCTGTAACTTAATACCCCTCTGTAACTTAAAACCCCTCTGTAACTTAATACCCCTCTGTAACTTAATACCCCTCTGTAGCTTATTACCCCTCTGTAACTTAATACCCCTCTGTAACTTATTACCTCTCTGTAACTTAATACCCCTCTGTAACTTAATACCCTCTGTAACTTATTACTCCTCTGTAGCTTATTACCCCTCTGTAACTTAATACCCCTCTGTAACTTATTACTCCTCTGTAGCGTATTACACTTCTGTAACTTAATACCCCTCTGTAACTTAAAACCCCTCTGTAACTTATTACCCTTCTGTAACTTAATACCCCTCTGTAACTTATTACTCCTCTGTAACTTATTACCCTCTGTAACTTAATACCCTTCTGTAAATTAATACCCCTCTGTAACTTAATACCCCTCTGTAGCTTATTACCCCGGTGTAACTTAATACCCCTCTGTAACTTTATACCCCTGTGTAACTTATTATTCCTCTGTAGCTTATTACCCCTCTGGAACTTAATACCCCTCTGTAACTTAATACCCCTGTGTAACTTATTACTCCTCTGTAGCTTATTACCCCTCTGTAACTTATTACCCTTCTGTAGCTTAATACCCCTCTGTAGCTTATTACCCCTCTGTAACTTATTACTCCTCTGTAACATATTACCCCTCTGTAACTTAATACCCCTCTGTAACTTATTACCCCTCTGTAACTTATTACTCCTCTGTAACTTAATACCCCTCTGTAACTTAATACCCCTCTGTAACTTATTACCCTCTGTAACCGAATACCGCTCTGTAGCTTATTACCCCTCTGTAGCTTATTACCCCTCTGTAACATATTACTTCTCTGTAGCTTATTACCCCTCTGTAACTTAATACCCCTCTGTAACTTAATACCCCTCTGTAGCTTATTACCCCTCTGTAACTTAATACCCCTCTGTAACTTAATACCACTCTGTAACTTAATACCCCTCTGTAACTTAATATCCCTCTGTAGCTTATTACCCCTCTGTAACTTATTACCCCTATGTAGCTTATTACCCCTCTGTAGCTTAATACCCCTCTGTAACTTAACACCCCTCTGAAGCTTATTACCCCTCTGTAGCTTATTGCCCCTCTGTAACTTAATTCTCCTCTGTAGCTTATTACCCCTCTGTAGCTTATTTCCCCTCTGTAACTTAATACCCCTCTGTAACTTAATACCCCTCTGTAGCTTATTACCCCTCTGTAACTTAATACCCCTCTGTAACTTAATACCCCTCTGTAACTTAATACACCTCTGTAGCTTATTACCCCTCTGTAACTTATTACCCCTCTGTAGCTTATTACCCCTCTGTAGCTTATTACCCCTCTGTAACTTATTACCCCTATGTAGCTTATTACCCCTCTGTAGCTTAATACCCCTCTGTAACTTAATACCCCTCTGAAGCTTATTACCCCTCTGTAGCTTATTGCCCCTCTGTAACTTATTACTCCTCTGTAGCTTATTACCCCTCTGTAGCTTATTTCCCCTCTGTAACTTAATACCCCTCTGTAACTTATTACTCCTCTGTAGCTTATTACCCCTCTGTAACTTATTACTCCTCTGTAGCTTATTACCCCTCTGTAACTTAATACCCCTCTGTAGCTTATTACCCCTCTGTAACTTATTACTCCTGTGTAACTTATTACTCCTCTGTAACTTAATTCCCCTCTGTAACTAATTACCCCTCTGTAATTAATAACCCTCTGTAACTTTATACCCCTCTGTAGCTTATTTTCCCTCTGTAACTTAATACCCCTCTGTAACTTATTACTCCCCTGTAGCTTATTTCCCCTCTGTAACTAAATACCCCTCTGTAACTTATTACTCCTCTGTAACTTATTACCCCTCTGTAGCTTATTACCCCTCTGTAACTTAATATCCCTCTGTAACTTAATACCCCTCTGTAACTTAATACCCCTCTGTAACTGAATACCCCTCTGTAGCTTATTACCCCTCTGTAACTTGATACCCCTCTGTAACTTATTACCTCTCTGTAACTTAATACCCCTCTGTAACTTAATACCCCTCTGTAACTTATTACTCCTCTGTAGCTTATTACCCCTCTGTAACTTATTACCCCTCTGTAACTTAATACCCCTCTGTAGCTTATTACCCCTCTGTAACTTATTACCCCTCTGTAACTTATTACCCCTCTGTAACTTATTACTCCTCTGTAACTTAATACCCCTCTGTAACTTAATACCCCTCTGTAACTTATTACTCCTCTGTAACTTAATACCCCTCTGTAACTTAATACCCCTGTGTAACTTATTACTCCTCTGTAGCTTATTACACTTCTGTAACTTAATACCCCTCTGTAACTTAATACCCCTCTGTAACTTATTACCCTTCTGTAACTTAATACCCCTCTGTAACTTATTACTCCTCTGTAACTTATTACCCCTCTGTAACTTAATACCCCTCTGTAACTTATTACCCCTCTGTAGCTTATTACCCCGGTGTAACTTAATACCCCTCTGTAACTTAATACCCCTGTGTAACTTTTTACTCCTCTGTAGCTTATTACCCCTCTGGAACTTAATACCTCTCTGTAACTTAATATCCCTCTGTAACTTAATACCCCTCTGTAACTTAATACCCCTCTGTAACTTATTACCACTCAGTTGCTTATTACCACTCAGTAGCACCACTCTGTGTAAATAATACCATGCATACAACTGAATAGCTGCGGCTTTATTCGGGTCTTTGGATTAGCTATATGGGTTCAGAAGTTTGTAACTATTGCATTTAGTTGCTCTTTGAAGCATGAAGCTTCACCCAATTTCCATCATTAGCATTATTGACTCGAACAAAATCTCTTCATCAACTTCTAAAATATAACAGAAGGAAAGAAAGTTTGTTTTAATTAGAAATATAGAGACTGGATATATAACCATCCAGATTAACAAATAGTTAAGGTTCTTTACTGTAAGGCTTGTCAATTGAGTATATATCTTTTTCATAGATATGACAGTGCTTGGAATTCAGACCATGTTTTCTTCAAATTAAGACCAGAATCCCAGGGGCCACATCGCTCCCCTGAGCAACAATAGCCAATAAGAGCTGTAGACCATCTTTAGAGTATCAAATACAAAATATCTAAACAACTTAGAAGATTTTATATCTTGAGCTCCTTTTGTTGTTTCAGCTTTAGAGAGTAAGATTTTTAAAGATTTTTTTTCTATTAATTCATTTCCATTGTGGCCCAACCTCATCCCTGTGGATCATTATTTGAACAAATTTAAATTTACACTACCTGATGATGCTTCACCACAAGTTTTAACTTTCTGGCCAATTTGTTTCTCAAGAAGATTTTTAAAGATTTTCTCTACATAAATCTTGTAAATATTTCACACACACACCCCTTCCGTTGTGGCCCCACTCTATCCCCGGAGATAATAATTTGATTAACTTGAATATACTTTACCTGAGGATACTTCCACTCAAGTTTCATCTTTTCTGGCCAAATGATTTTAGCGAAGAGTTTTGAAAAATACCAATAAATTTCCCCTTTTAAGAGGGTGTGGCCCTTCATTAGAACAAACTTAAATCCCCTTCACCCAGTAATGCTTAGTTTCAAGTTTGATTTAAATTGGTCCAGTGGTTTTGGAGAAGATGCAAAAATGACAACGCCAACGATAGACAACGGACAAAATCATAACAGCTCACATGAGTCTTCAGTGAGTCATTAAGAGTTGGTTTTAACATTAATATTTTAATTTTTGATTGAATATTTTATGAATTCCCATATGATAGGAAAATATTTATATTTTTAAATTTAAAAAAAATTGATATCAGATTGTTTATGAGGTCTATATAAAATTAGTATACTTTATACTGATTTAGTAGTGGGTGGGTTTTTTTTCAAATACAATGGTGATAAAGTCCGATGATCGAAATATACAAGATTAGTTTAGTTTGAATTTTATTGTTTAAAGGACTTGGAAATTTTGGGGAACAAGAAGTCGGTAATGCTAAACAGTTTGTGCTTATGCTCATCCGAAATTGTTCAAAAGTTTTTAAAATCCATGTATAGCGCATAAGGAAATAGCTAATATCAGTATAAAATATCTTTCGAAGCTATTATCGCATAAAGCAAACTATTGTGTAAATATAGAATATCAGCACATGCCTCTGACGTTGTTAACCTCGTAAATGAACATTCTGTATTGAAGACGACATTTTGTTCTACATTGAAGTATGCCCCGCACTTTCGGATACGTAAAACCTTAATATCACAAAATAATAATAACTTCAAATTCATTTAGAAACTGGAAAGCTTCAAAGCTGAGAGAGAATTTGTTTGCTATCTTATTTTTTTCATAGCTCCTTTGGTCAAAAAAGAAAATTTTAAAAAATAAATAAGTAGATATACAAGTATACATCTGTACTATATTTTTTTATAAGATTGACTTGGTTCTAGTCTGAACGGTGTCCTCACACTGTTCATGCAGTAACTGTCTCTTTTTAAAGAACCAACATGTGATTATATTTATTGTGTTCAAAACTTTTAATATCTCTATGATGTGTTATACATTAACGTTAAAAAAGTTAGTTAGCAGATATACTAGTGTACAGTTGTAATAAGATTAGCTTGATTTTTGCCTGCACGGTGTTCTCACACTGTTTAGTATTTTGGAGTCTGGTGTTTATAGCAATTGTCTCTTTTTTAAGAACAAACTAAATTGTGTTCATATTTATGTGTTCAACAACTTTATTATATATATGATGCGTTATTCATTTTCTTTTCTTTTTACAATTTCAACTGCAACGTGCAAAATTTATATATGTGGTTTTATTCATTTCAGAATTTCCCCCTATCTTTTAAAAGACAAGGGCGTACAAGGCCTGATAAATCCCCCGCGCCCAGAATGTTGAATTATTTGAAAGTGTACATCATTACATGTAAAATATAGAACTACATTCTCTGACAAATTAAAAATTTTCATTTATACTTGGTACTTATCTCCATCGTTTTATTAGTTTGTGACATTGTGTGTACAGAGCATGAACATTACGTTATTTTGATCGTTATATAAAGGTATTAAATATTTGTTCAAAATAAATCAATAAAATAAATTGAAATGTTTTACTTAAAAAACACAGAAGAAAAAAAACGCCGGTGTAATGAAGAATAATGACCCCCGTAGAATAATGACCGGGGGTCATTTTTCTACGTAGAATAATGACCCCCCTAGCTGAAGAATAATTGGATTTTTCTGAAGAAAAAAGACCCAGGGGTTATTTTTCTTCATGTTAAACATGAAGAAAAATGACCCCCATAGAAAAATGACCCCCCCCCCCCGTAAACATGAATAGAAATTGGTTACCCCGTATCCAATAAATGACTTTGAAGTTACTTAATTTTTCACTCTGTTCAACTGATTTTGAAGTTATAAACACCGAACTTGTAAATATATCGCTGTATATAGTTTTTCATATCCGTAGCAAGGACACGCAAAACATTCTGACATTGCCACAAATTGCATGATTGTTAACAGTTACGTTACTTCTCTCGTCGACATACGGCGGGAAATGACGCAAATTAAGAAAAATTCATACACAATGAGGATATGTGTGATAATGAACGAACAATAATCATGAAAGAATAACTGTTGTAATGATATAAGCAATATTCATTGGTGAATGAATTGTCAATCGAAGAATGATACATGTATATATCTTTATGGAAAAGGACTAAGGAGCAGGTAACGTAGGAATATGAATACTTCTTATTTACATTTCTTAGGGAAAGTGATTTTTTAAAAAATCATTCTGCGTTAGTTTTGTTTTCTTCTACGTAATACATGAATATCAATATTCTAAACATTTTTGTAATGTTGTTTTGTGATCATGAATAGACTTTATTCTTTTGGAGCAAATTTGTGAAGAGTATCTGACTATAGTAAATCTAAATAGATAATAAACACTGATCGATTATAATAAGAAAAGATTGTTTCTTAAAGCGTTGATAAGAGGTTAGGGCCCATGTTAGGGGTTTATATCCCGCTTGATTTTGATCACACGATCTTTATTGTATCCAAAGTTACCAATATGCTCATACAAACTATTGAAGCATTAATCATCTTGATATTAACTAAACTAAAGTATGCCGAGGATAAAGAAAAATATATTTTCTGTACGAGTACTCTCAGTACTTTGACGATTTTTCTTATTGGCCGTTAACCTCTACTGGCGTAATGGCTGCTGTCAGTGCCTACCAACTTCAGCTTGTTTATAATGCCTAACAGTGGAGTAAACTTTTCATAAGTTTGGTTCATCATTAATTCTGGGTGATGAACTTATATACTCAGCAGTTTGTATTGTGGATATCCTCAATGCAAGTATGATTCATGAACAATATGAAAAATATAGAAGATGCGACGGCGAAGCGCGAAGATACGAAGACGAAAGTGCTAAGTTGCGAAGGCGAATAAGTGATACTACTATTGCTTCTTCGCCTTTGCAACTTCGCACTCTCGCCTTCGAAACTTCGCCCTTTCGTCTTTTTAGCTCACCGAGACGAAGTCAATGGGAGCATATGCTAAACCCCCAGCGTCGGCGTCCGGAGCTGGTTAAAGTTTTAGTTGCAGCTCCTGTATCTAAGCTATTACTTGTCCTCTCTTTACCAAAATTACATGAATGATGCATCTGGACCTACTGAATCTGGTTCCTAACTTTCAGATGCTGGAGGCGGTATAGGTTTTTGGAGCAGGTTAAAGTTTTTTTGTTGCAGGTGCCCTTTAATAGCAATATCTAAGTTACTGCTGGTCCGTACTTCACCAAACTTGCATGGATAGTGTGTCTTATGATACTGATGCACCAGACAGGCTTGAGTGCTGAATCTGAGCTATAGGTTTCGGATCATGGAGGAGGTTAAGGTTTTTGGAGCTGGTTAAAGTTTTTGTTGCAGGTGTCCTCTAATGATTATATCTTAGTAACTACTGGTCCTAACTTAATTAAACTTGTATGGATGGTGCGTCTTATGATACTGATGCACCTGCCAGACTTGAATCTTGAATCAGAGCCATAGGTTTCTTGATTAGGTTTAGTTTTTTGGAACAGGTCACATGTTTTATAGATGATAGCTTGCATAGTTGATTTAACTATATTATAAATGAAACGTAGAGGTTGCTTTAGATGCAGAGCCTGATCTCCATTATCAAGGATGCTAGAGAAATCTCCTACCTCACTCAAACCTGCTTGATAGATAGATGTGGTTGTTGTTAAATGATTTGACATGATTCCTATGATATAGTATTGTATGCTTTAAAACACTATTGTTTAATAGGATGCAATATAATACCATATGTTATATTGTAAAACGTTATATAATTACGATAAAATATTGTATCAATTTTTTTTTCTTATTTTATGATATGATATTGTATCGTGATATTGTTATGTATAGTATTGATTTTTATGATACAATATTATAAAATATCGTATCATACGATATTGTATAATATGATATTGGTTTATATGATATATTATCATATCACATGAAATTGTATTTTATGATACTTTAATATATATTACTGTAGCATATGATACAATGTGTATAATATGATTGTATTATATAATATTTTATCCCATGATATTGTATCATTTGATATGATATCAAATTATATGTATTATACAATACAATATCATATTATGTATCAAATATGATACAGTATCATACAATGCAATATCATACTATAATATTTACATTCACTTTCTTTCCCTCTATTAAATTGCATTGGTTGATTTGAGTGATATTTACGCACAACACAGAAGACCCAATCACCAAATCTGGTGCGTATGAATACATTAAGTATTTCTTCAGTATTTCTCGAAGAACAGGAACTGACTCTTCTCGCGACTTCAAACCGGATAACGACCTGTTATTATACTAACGCTGATAAATATTTCATTGATGTAAATATATGTTGACAGTTAAATGAATTCAATTGATTAATTTCTTAGTTTACCAAAAGTAAATTCATTAATTTACAGAAATAAAAATAAAAATGTGTTATTAGAATTTCACTGTGCACTATTTTTGTCAGCATATTTCGGCTGTTCCAGTGGCCATTCCGTTAATTTCGCATACCTCGTTGAATAAGATAGAGCTTTTTAAAAACAAATCATATTTTCGGGAAGGAAATACATGTTTAAAAAACCTAAATAAAAGCATTGATTCATTATTTTTTGAAACATAAGGTCTAATAACTGCAACGATGAGTGCAAACAAATTTTCATAACGCGCTAGCGCGCGTTATAAAAATTTTATGCACACACCATTGCCGTTATGAGACCACATCTTTCAAAAAATAATGATTCAATGCTTAATTATATACAACATAATATCATATGTTTCAATGTTATGATGTATTATTGCAATATGATATTGTTTCATATAATACTAAATTGCATTATGTTTTATGATATTCTATTATATGATCAAATACAATTATAATGTATAACACATTACAATGTCATATCATATCATAAGTCTACCTCCCCCCCCCCCCTCCCCCCCCCCCCCCCCCCCCCCCACGGATTAGGATTTTGAAGATTTTTGGAAAACTTTAAATTTCCCTTTTTTTGCTTGTCAAGATTTTTTGGATGGGTCTGCCCCCCCCCCCCCCCTTTCAAAAACGATGCTACGTGCCTGTATCTCACAATTTTTTACGATATTTTATGGTTTTATATGATATATATTGTAAGTATGATTAGATGCACTTTTAATTGTATATTATTGTATTGATTAACATATGGACATATGATTATCATACAATTTTTTAACAGATGATTTACGATTTAATTTGTGTCAAAACAGAATCCATGAATATCCAAGATCATAAAGGATGGTTTTCAAATAATATGATAAAGGTGGTCTCATAAAGGTGATGCCTCATAAAGGTGATGCCTCGTCTCGGTGAGCTTTGTAATCTGTGATTACCTATGTTTTATAATTGCGGAGCACTCCATCATGTAAAGGGTTCCAAGGCATATTTTTGGATTTTTTTAAAATAAAATTAATAAAATTAAATTATCCAGGGGGATAGGGTCCGGACTCCCTCTCTTTGACTGCGTAAAATTATTAATATTGAATTTTCCGGTGGGGCGGACCCCCTCTCCCCCTCTAAATCCATGCATGAGCAAGGAGTGTCGCATAATGAAATTAGAATGTTATTGTGTTTGGTCCACGGTAATCAGACGGCTGGTAAGTGACAGGAGTCTGGAAGTGCATATGTACACATAATGGCGGACATTACATTTTATGTGGAGTATATAATGATTAGGCATAGCCAGCACTGGTAAACATATGTTACATGTACACATTAAAATATTTATAAACATTCATAGTAAGCGCGATGGCCTAGCGCATGCGTACCAATAATAGCATGGATTAATCGGAAAACCTTGGCGAGTACGGTGCCTGTATTAAATTCTATGTAATCGACCGAGACTTACTGAATGCAATAAAAAAAGGCGAGGGCGAAAGTGCGAAGATGCGAAGGCCAGAGTGTAAAGTTGGGAAGGAGCGATAGTAGTATCGCTCCTTCGCCTTCGAACCTTCGCACTTTATGCATCACATGCTTCGTCGTCGCATCTTCGCACTTTTGCTCCTTCGCCTTCGCACTATCGCCCTTGCAACTTAGGTCGAAGTGGCCCTATCGGAACACCATAGATATATGTAGATGTAATTGTTAAGATGACAACCATACCCCGATGCAATACCTCAATACCTTGTTATAACGAAGGGATTTTTATTTTCTAAGATATACCCCTTCTTTCACTTTAAGTTTATTTGAATATGAATTATAATTTCTGTTACTTTCTGTAAACTGCAGCAGTAAAAATTACAATAGTGTAAAGACTATATCACAAATAATAAAATAATATACTGAAAAACTTTAATCTACAAGGGGGTCATTATTCTACAGGGGTCACTTTTCTTCATGTGGAGTGTGCTCATTTTTATGAAAATGACATTTATTCTTCAGGCAAAGGGGTCATTTTTCTACGTAGAATAATGACCGGGGGGTCATTTTTCTGCGTAGAATAATAACCGGGGGGTCATTTTTCTACGTAGAAAAATGACCCCCGGTCATTATTCTACGGGAATCATTATTCTTCATTACACCGGCTATGATTCGAACACCCTCTTGTCCGATAAGTTCTGCCTTTCACACTAAGCCACGTTGACACATTTCAGGAATAGTGAGTAACTTCAATTGTTTGACATTTATAAATAAAATGAAACATTTTGGTGAAAACCACGAATTTGAACCATTATGGGTTTAGACTCCATTTTGATAAATCAATAATAAAAATCAATAAAAACTTATCCTTTAAATAAAAGTATTTTAGGATGGATTCAAGACCCATTCATACCTACAATTTGCAATCAAGAACAGTATATGATCAAGATTTTGGCATAAAACTATGTGCAGCTTAATTTTGAAACCTATACCGTGTTTACAGAATGAGAGCATATCATTGACTTCCATAGTAAAATTTATTCTAAAAATAACGCACACAAGCCAAAAAACAATGTTTCATCTTCTTTGCTTCAAGTGGGGAAGGGGAGGAGGATATACAGCGCCTAGTACGCCCCCGTCCAAAGTTTTATATTTCCTTGCAATGTCAAATCATCCTCATTTAATGTTACATGTTACCGGTATATGTTTGTTGTTGTGACTAATCTCAAATACATTAAAGAATTTTTATGTCTCAAAACTGAATCCAATTCTTAATATACCTCAGATAATTTTTCAAATTATCTTGCCTCTTCCAGAAAATTCTTTCTACCGACTTTACTTCAATTATGAATATCAACACAAGTGTCTCTCACCACTCAAACTATGTAATTTGTATTATATCCTGAAAAGTAACTAAAAATATCAACATTAGTTTCAGTTTCACCAATAACATTTATTTCCTCATGAGAGCAATCCAAATCTGATGTAGGCGGAGGCTTTGGTTGGACTATGAGATTCCTATTAATATATTATAATTATTCGACTCATGTACTTTCAACAGGTCTTGAATTAGAAAGTGTTAAACTTGAGCAAACCAATCTAATGAACACTGTCTGGTACTGATATTTTGGTAGGTCTCCTATCTCATCATTTTAGATAATATACTAGGAAGTATTCAGAAAAATACCAGGAACTATTTATTCATTTAGCTTGATTCGTTTATGAAACTAATTATAATTTTTAGTATTAAACAACTCGATTTTTTAATTACTAGAATAAGTATTGAGAACATTTAGGTAATTAATGTCCTTTAGTTTCAATTCTTTAAAGATCAAACAACAAAAAGCCAGCAACAACAATATGGCTTAAAAAATTCATAATGCATAATATGATGTTGAAACAATAAACAGTGTTACTGAAACTCCTGAGTCCTGATCTATACTGCTGATATGCCTTTGTCTGGTCTTACATCCGTTTCCTTTAACAACTAATAATAGCATTAGAGGAAGCCTGGGGCCTGATAAACAGGGGGTTTTCATAGTAAGGAAATTTGAAATAAACATCTCATTTTTCCTGTTTAAATATAAGCGCACCTCAAAAAATATAATAAACAACATCAACATGCTTTAAGACCTCACTTATAGGGCTGTCATGTACACTATTACACTGATTTAATGGTAACCTTTCGTCAACTTCATCCAAACTTAGCGCAACCTATCATAAATGAAAGTCTTTGGTAATGTCAATGTTGCATATTTTATTACATAATAAACAATACTGAAAACTTAAACAACATAACCTTAAAAATTTATATACATTGACACCCATCAGGACATGCAATTTACAAACTGGTTGTGTGTAACAAGTACAACACCTGTTTCCTTCAAAACGGTAGGCCAGTTATAAAAATCAATATATATATAGTTTTATAAATTTACCAACATTCATCTGATACTCCCAACATCTGTTCAATTTTTATCTTTCCGTTACTACACATTTTTGACAATAATTAAACATCATCGGAACATGATCTTGATAAAGCTCCAAACCAGGAAATATATCATTATTTTACATTGATTTTTGTATAAATTCAAAACTGACATGGACAGATATGTACTGCATTATTAATCAAAATGAAATGATTTGATATAATGCCCCGTTATTTCAATTAGTCTAACTGACTACTTTTCAATAAACATTAACATCTAGCACCAATATAAGAATACATGTATTTGAAATTCTAATATCTGTTACATTAATAAAAACACTGACGTACATCTCTAATTATTTTTATGCCTTAAGATATTATAAGTAGTTAATAACAATTTCATATTTTGTTGCCAATTAGTTACTTTTATAAAAACAACATAAGTACACTACAATGTGGATGGAATGGTGATCGAGACGACAAAGTTCTGATTATGGTTCTACAGCTTCAGCGGAGTTATCTTCCCTGGTGTCAGAACTCTCCTCTGTTTCTTTATCCTTTGTGATGTCTTTGTCTACAAATGATGAGTAAAATATCATTAACAATTCACTTTACAAAGTATTGGTAGCTGCAATAATATAGCCTTCAACGATTTTTTTTATCTGAAGCCCCGCCCCCCCCCCCCCCCCTCCCCCCCAAAAAAAAAAGTTGTGAGAGAACTACATTGTTGCATATATTCACATAGGCTTAAAAATCTACAACAAGTAAAAAGCTGTCAATATGACAGCAAAACGGGTTATCTTTTATGACAACTGGAGTAACCTATATGCAGTATTCTGTGGGAAAATGATTAAGTTCAACAGCTGATATTTTTTCATAAATTATCAAAAATAAAAATCCAATATGCACATCTCTGATATATGTACAATTGATCAGCAAAACAACAACTTGCTATCTTGAAAACTGATGGGGAAGTTATCCGTACAATAAGGGTACCCTCTTGGCAGCTGCTTGCCAGCCAACCATCTTCCCCATTTCAAAAACCAGATTTTTCCTTTGGAAAACCTGGTTCATAAAAATGTCAAAGCAGTCCATTCTCTCACTCACCCCCTCCCCAATATTCAAATCAATCATCTTAAGCCAGTCCTGAGTCTCTATAGCTCTCTCTTGGCTGCTTAAACACCTAAGTCATCAATATCTTGAATATTCATGCCTAATGCATGACATCATCTTAAACCAAAGAAAATTATTGGTTTGAAAACAAACCAACATATTACAGTATGTTATGTGAACTGTGATTGGATGATCAAAGGTTGCATCAAAGGTCAATCTCCAACTATGCTCTACTCCCAAAGACCAATATTTTAATGAACAATGAGATATTCTTGTCTTCTGCAACAAGAAAGAGGATCGTACATTTAGGTCACTGTTTGTGAAAATGCCCCCCTCCCCACCCCCACCCCCCCCCCCCAAAAAAAAACATAAATATACACACCAACCTGGGGTATTGCTTTTTTGCTGTTGCTCCTTTAAAAGCTGTTCTTGTTTCTGTTTTTCTTCTTCTTCCTTTTTTCGTTTCTCCTCCAAATGCACATATTCCTCTAAAAAATTCAAAACTAGCTTTTATATCATAAAATATTTTATATATATTCATGTATATATTCACATCATTATAATAATAAACTAAAAAAATAAGGTTGCGCATACAAAGTACAAACTAATTTCTTCACACAGTTGGGATATAAAGCTATAGATTTTCATTCTTTTAAAAATCATACCTGCTAACTGCTTACAGAACTTTTTATGTGTGCTCCAGTGTAATTTCTGACATCTCTGATCACAGTAACAAACCTACATATAAATGCATACAATAAACAACATTGCAATGTATAAGAAAGTGGACAAAAACATCCACCTATTAAATAACCTCACTCCACTTTGCCTATTCCTTAAATAAATTAAAAATCTTGCTTTATAAATCCCCAAGGAAATACAATTCACACTTCATACATCTTTTACCGAAATAATACAGTACTTGTTACTTACATACAAGTATAAACAAGGCTTTGGTTTATTTAGTAACCCCTTAGGGATTTTGAATGGAATCTACAATGACTGTGGAGAAAGCTTTACCATTTTACAGGCGGAGCACTTCTTCTTGGCGCGAAGACTTCCACATGTACTACAGACATCGTCCTCATCCATGAACTTCTGTCCGTTGATTCCCTGACACAGGACATACAATGCTGTCGGATGATCTCCCTACACAGACATATAGGACATTTATTGCTATGAAACAAGGTTTAAACAACGAAAATTTACATCTGATATGATAATGAAATATAATACCTGGTATGTAAAAATAAGGTGCTTTCAGAAACACAAATGATCCAAAGTGACCAAATTTTCTGTCCCCTTGATTTTTTTATTTCTTCTACTCACAACCTTTGACCCTTTTGATTATTTGGCTGAATTAGCTATGCTTCAAACAACCAAAACCAATTGATTATCAGGGCTTTTTGTACAATGGATATTAATGAATAAGCTAATAACAAATATCCAAATTATTTTTTAAAATATCTCCGAGTTCTTTTGGTTCAGAGTCAAATAGAAGCTAAAAGATGTATAGAATAAGAAAGTATGGTCAGAAACGAAAATCTCCTGATCTGCAACAAAACTAAATAGATGAACTTGTGTGTGACTTAAGAGCTTTCATAAAAAGAATAAACTTCTTTTTAATTTCAGTTTTCTGTCTATCTAACTGAAAATACTAAACAGAAGGGACAAAACCCTTTATTGTATATGAAAGTAATTCACAGACTGATACTCACTATTTGAGTGTTTGCCAAGTTTCGCACCATTTGCTGGAGTAATTCGGACTCTGCATAGGGGAATTCTCTTAACATTTGTCTCAGAAACTTCTCTTGGAATTCAGGAAACCCGTCACTCTCTCTTCCTTTGATTAATCTTCAAAACAAGAATTTTTTTTTAATCAATTTTTGTCTAATGAATAGAATAAGTTTATATAAATGTAATGGAAATTCTTCACATAAACATCCATTATGCGTGTGCGAAGTTCAGTGCAAAGAAAAGTTCTCAATTGCAGGGAAATATTTTCTGTAGTAAAATCTCTATAAACAGCTAATTACTTACGATTTGATTAAGCCATCAATGCTTCCTTTTTCTGATTGCATTTTACCGGCGGTTTTAAACAAAACTGAGTAATAATGAGTTTTCAAGGCAAAAATGTCATTGGTATCCCTTGCTTTCATACTTTTTTCACACAAATGTTCAAACACTTTCACAATGCCTGTGTAGTTGTCCAACAGACCTGGGTGATCTTGTAGATACAGACACAGCTGTAAGAAAAAAGACTCAAAATAAGGCAAAATAACACACAGAAAAGTGTTCTTACAAACAGTATTTAATAACAACAACAAAAAATAAAAGAGCAAAGATAACAACAATTAAATCACCTTTGGTACAAAATTTACATTTATTCAGATTAGTACACAACTTATAAGGACTATATACATATGTATGAAGTTGAAAATTTTTCTCAGCAGTAGTGGTATGCATGTGTGTTACACAGTTAAAGGGAAGTAATTAACATTTTCCATTCCGAAGAAATATAGACCTTGGTTATTGCTGTAAAATACTACACTGATATATATCAATTTAACTATTCACTCATGTATATATTACTTCAAATCTAAGGTACATATTCTATAAATATTGTTAAGTATGATTTAAATCAATTTGCTGAAGGATATATATATTGAGGCTTTTACAAAACAATAGTTCCAGAATTTTATAAAACAAGATAAGGGTGCATATGGAATACTGTCATGGGTTTTTGATCTGTTTTTCTTCCCTAATATATATACTATAGCTTATGTCATTTTGCAGCTTTACCCAGAAACATAGAAATGATTCTTAATACAGTACCTTAACAGGATGAAGGTCTGGCATGTTGATCATAGTACACAGGGCAGGGGCCATCTCAGGGGGAAGTCTGGGCTCCTTCTCAAAGCCTGCACAAAGTACACAACCGGGGATTAATAATGTCTTGCACAAATTGACATGCACTATTTATTAAATAAAATGTTGGACTATCTTAACCAGAACTCTAATAATCAAAATTGATACAGGTATGCTCACAATCTAAATGGACAACATGTACGTTTCTAAAATACAATACTTTTTATATGTGGTACAATGTCCTGCATAAAGCACATTTCAATGTTCTTGTGTACAGGTCCTGTATATATACATAAATTGACCAATATACATATACATGTAAACCATGTTGTGTGTAACAATTTTCAATACCTTGAGGTTTGGTGTAGTACAAAAGTTTTTCTTTTGGAAAAAAGTTGTTGATGACGGAAACACATTGGTGCTGTCCTGGAAACAGGAGAAAAAAATCCAAATATACCTTGACACGTGATCCCTGTAATTTCACTGATTGGTTGTTACAAAAGACATACTAGTGTCCATGTGACATTTGCTCTCAATTTGTAATAAAGCGATTATTTTGCTATTCATTTTCTTTTGTTTATGCACACAGACAGTAACTTACCAACAAATGCAGCCATCTGAGCAGCTGTTCGCCCCACCGAGTTCACGTGATCTACCTTGGCACCTGCTTCTAGCACTTGTCTGGTGACATCAGTGTTCCCTGGAGCAAATTCACCAAATCATTAAACAAATTTTATCCCAGACCTTTCTAATCATGTTTACATCTAATCACTTTTACAGTTCAGGTCAATGTATACAGTCTAAATCAAATAGAATTGAAATATAATGAATATTGCTTAAATCCTGCATCAATCAGTTCTCCTGAAGATTTTTTTAATTAAACTTTACACATACAGATGAATAACTGAATGGTTGACATTCTTTAAACTAACAACCACACTTTCTCACGTCTTTCACTGTTGATATGAGATACCTGACAAAGCTGCAAACATGAGGGTGGAGTAAGAGTTCTCGTGTTTGTCAGCGTTAACATCGGCTCCGTTAGCCAGGAGAAGCTCCACCATGTCCTTCCTGCCTCTGAATGCTGCATGCTGTAGAGAGGTCATCCCAGTCTGTCATAATTATAAAACATTGGTGTAAATTATATAAACCTGACTGCAAAATTACTATCAAAGAGAACAAAATTTAAACTATTCATCCCAAAGCTCATTTAACAAATCATTAATTAATACAATGCACTAGTATTCATTACATCTGATCAGATGGCATTGTAATCTAGGTGAATTTTGACTAAGAATCTAAAACATTTTTTAAAATTATAGTACATGTATTAGTAAACTGTATAGTAAAGTATATAAAATTTATACGCATAGATTCAATATCAGATACGAATCCAGGATATAATAAAAGTCATTCTCACATCATCTGTAAAATCTGTTCTAACATCTGGGTCTTTCAAAAGTGTCTTCACGGTATCCAGATTATCTACAGGGAAAAATCACTCAAATCTAAGAAAAATTTCAAAATAAAGTTGAAAAAAAAATGTTTTTGATTAAGCTCCAATGTCTCATATGTTGTAAATTATCTGTTTTCATTCTCTTTGACTGCATAATCCAAATGAGTGAGCATCATTACAATCTTCACATAATCATGAAATTACTTACCAATGTTACAAGGAAAATGGTTGTAATTTTTATTAATTTCAAATTGCAAATGCACTGGGACTGGACCAGTCCAGGAATTAAACCCGTGGCCCTTGAATCTGAATGAACTAAATCATGTATATGGTGCTACCCAACAATCTATATGATGTCAGTATTCGAGCTGGTCTGACCATCCCACAATACAAAGTTTTATAACATTTTGTTTTGACCAGTGTTGCCACTGTACGTGATCTAATCTTTTACAACCAAAATGCTTCTTTTTTTTCATAACATTCATTTGTCAACATTATTGGTATAACAATATGTGATGCATCCAGTTGATATCAAGAGCAAAAAATGTCAAAATTGCTCGTCAGTTGTGTTAAATACAGTCATCTCGCTTACTCGAAAAGTTAAAAAAAAAACTGCCGAAACATCCAGAAATTCTATGCTAATGTTCTATAGCAATAACTTTTAATTCATGCAATACTCGCAAATTGTATGTATGAAACTTAATTCCAAAAAACATATTAATGAAAATATGAAGAACTTATGAACGTTTACCATTCACGATCGCATCAAGAAGCTTTTGTTCACTTTCTCGCACATTCTTTGGCTTGTTGGTGGTCGCCATCTTCACTGTAATTTCGGATATTGGTTTCTTCATCTAAATACGGATTTTTATATAACACATTTTAATACAAGAAAAAGAAAAATAATTTATCTTTAATTTTTATATTGAATATGTTAATTACATACTAAGAGTTAAGAGCAGAAACCATGTAGAAAATATATTTCTGATTAAACGAATGATGTTTTGTACAAGTTAATTTTATTTTTGCACAGTTACTTCCGGTTTGCGGTGCGTCGATTTACCCAAATGGACCCAAATGGAACGTAAAATGACCCAAATGGACCCAAATGGAGCCAAATGGAAACCCAAATGGAAACAAATGGACCCAAATGGAATCACAAATGGAAACAAATGGAAATTGAATGGCATAATCGTAGATTTTATTTAATAATTTCAATTACATGATGAATAATCAATAAATATAAATTCTAAAACGACATTTTCTTGTGTTGTTAATGATTTTTTATTGATATATGAATTTATATACAACTATTAATATAACTGTTGATATATAATCATATCGAAATATCTGATTCAACCATCATATGTGACATCAAATGTGACAAACCAAATACCACCGAATGTGACAAACCAAATAGTGACTTGTGAAAAATCATTTTAATAATTAAAAACACCAATTTATGACTTTTTTCATAAAAGAACTTATTAATAGAATTGTTCTTGAGTAAGATTGTTTGAGGTAACTGAGTCCGGGCCTTGGTAGAGCGTCGTGTTTAACACGATAGGAACAGTTTCTAAATACAGTCTGATATTTCTGTTTGTACAACGATGTAGTTACAATGTTAATATATGATTTATTAATAGTAAAGTGGTACCTATAAAAACTTATTAATGAAATTGTTTTAGAATAAGATTGTTTGAGGTAACTGAGTCCGGGCCCTGGTAGGGCGTCGTGTTTAACACGATAGGAACAGTTTCTAAATACAGTCTTATTTCTGTTTCTACAACGATGTAGTTACAATGTTAATATATGATTTTATTAATAGTTAAGTGGTACCAAGTGCTGTAAATATTTGATGTAGAATTATAAGAAAAATGTTGTTCAATGTTTTTTTTTTTAAATTTTCAATAAAAAAAACTCATTTATTAAAAATAATGATTGAAATTATTAAATAAAATCTTCAATTATGCCATTCTATTTCCATTTGTGATTCCATTTGGGTCCATTTGTTTCCATTTGGGTTTCCATTTGGGTCCATTTGTGCTCCATTTGGGTCCATTTGGGTCATTTTACGTTCCATTTGGGTCCATTTGGGTAAATCGACGCACCCCCGGTTTGACTTTCTGTGTGTTTTCTGTTTACATTTTCTAAAATCATGTGTAAACTTTAATATGACAAAAGGACAAGACGATGAGGAAAGTTTGATTCCAAAAGAAAACGACAAAAGCGTTACTATGGGCGAGAAACTTAAAATTATTGAATTTGTTATGCAGATTGTTTTTGCGGTTTTGTCAAAGTTTTGGAAGTTGTGCACATCAGCTGGATTAATTCTTCTTTTAACTTTTTGGTACTATGGAGGTGTATTGACTTTAGTACTTCTTTTAATTGGAGGATTTGGTACGTATGTGTTTTTCAATTTGCTGTAGGTTAACGACAAATTTTAGTTATCGGGTTATATTGGAGAAGTGTAACCAGGGAAAATTGCCACCCAACACTGCAACAGCCAAATAGTTGTAGTTTGTCTTGCAGTACAAAATGTTATGCAATGAGGAACAAACCCAGATTCAAACGCAGGGGTGTATGTTTGTTAACCCTAAATGCGATCGCCTTAGGTCCTTTCGCCCTTGATTCTATTTGCCTAAGGTCCGTTTGCCTAATTTTAATACAGAATTTGTATATTTTCATCTTTGTGTAATAATACATCTCTTTTTAATTTTTAAATTAACAAAAACAACATTATTATAGCACTTTTACACAATGAACAAATTGACTGACCTGAAAACGATGATGAAGTATTGCCATGGCGAATTAATTATTTAATTAGGATTAACAGTAGTTTGATAAAGTTATATGTTCCATTTACATATATTATATATATATAGATATTATCTCATTTAGAGATCAAAGGGTAGTGTTGTGGGTGGACTGTGGATATATAAATTTTTCAAAGATAGAACCTCCACTGAATCTCTTCTCGTTTGCTTTAATTACCAACTTGCTATCTGGCACCATGCACAATCAAACAGTTCAGACTGACACAATGGGATAAGATTTAAAACTACCAATTTGGTCTTTCCCAAGTTATTGTTTCCATCTTTTTTGCTTATATTCACAATCCCTTAATGGCTGTGTGTCCAAACTAATCTAAGAATTCAAAATCAAATAATGCCAACGATTTGAAAAATACCTGAATAATAATTTTGAGAAAATATGTGAAGGTTTTTGAGAACTTCCAAATATATCAAAGATGTCTGTATGAAGGACATTGAAGGTGTATCTTTGTTTTTGTCTGTAAATCCAGTCTGACCATCGTATTTCTTCCCCCTAAATGATCTTTGTCTTGAAGATCAACTTCACAGGTTCTTTCCTCAGGGGGTGGTTGTGGCACCAACTGTAACAGGATGGGAGAAATACCCTAACCTGGACCCTTTGAACCTCTGGCTAGTTGTGTGCTCTACCAAATTAGCTATCTGGTGGCAACAATCAACTGAACACAATAAATAATGATGGAAAAAGTGACCTGGTACCAACTTGTGAAATTAAGAGGTTAACTCCTGCTTGGAGAAAGAACCTGGGGATGTATTTCCCCTGTATTCATTCCCTTTCGGTCTTCTGATCAGTAATGCTGGTATGTTTTCTCTCGCTTTTATAGGTGTTTTCTACAATGCCCAGGATTTACTCCTTTATTACCCTGAACAGCCTCCTCAGTCCCGACTGTTCGTGGACAGTCCTCAGCGGTTCAATCTGCGAGGGGAAAACCACTTCCTGCCCACTAGGGATGGAATTAAAATTAATGCAGTGCTCATAAAACATTCTAATCCTAATGCCCCTACTGTGGTGTATTTCCATGGAAATGCAGGGAACATTGGACACAGGTAAGATCATTTTTAGCACATTTTTAAAAGAGTATTTACTGGAAAGGAGTTATGAAATGTATTGCTCATATGAGTTATAGGTTTCTAGTGTTCATGGAAAAAACTACAACTTTTGTTAATAAGTCTTTAGGCATCCTTTACAAAGATATGCAGCAGCACAAACTGTTAATAAACATTTAATGGCAACTTAAAAATCAATTCTTTCATAAATCATTTTCTTATGACTGAAATAATTTTTACATTTTTTGAACATTGCTAAGGAAGTGATGTTTTTTTATAAGTAATTATTTTGATTAATAAAGGTCTCATGTGTAACTCTTTATATGCATCTTAAAATTGAAGTAAATCTACCAGTAACTAAATACAAGCACAACAATGATTTCCGTCTTTTTACCCTTGTGATGATATTTTTTTCAGATATCCAAATGTGGGAGACTTACATAGATATGTGGGGGTGAATGTTCTGTTGGTGGAGTACAGGGGGTATGGGAGGAGTGAGGGCTCACCCTCAGAGTCAGGTAAGATTCTGCAGGTAAAGGTGTGATTGTGGGCAGATATTGATGTTTGTGATAGTACTCATCAGAAAGAGGGACTGGGAGGTCCTAAATAACAAGGTTCAAAAACTGCTTTAGGATGGTCAGATGTTATGTTGAACAGGAAGGGGCTAAAAGCATGCTAGTAAATTACTGAATAAAATTACCTGGTGAAAATTTCTCTGGGATTCAAATATAAGTTAATGGGTATATATGTAAATTTTAATGGTAATTGTACTTTAGTTCAATAGTGTTTCTTTTTGTAGGACTGTATTTGGATTCTGAGGCAGCAATGGATTTTTTAATCAGTCGTCCAGACATCAACAAAGACAAGATCGTTGTGTTTGGGCGCTCACTAGGTGGCGCTGTGGCCGCCTGGCTCGCCAGCAGCAAGAAATATTCTCCACATATCGCAGCACTAGTCCTAGAAAACACCTTCACATCACTTCCAGATATTGCCAAGTCAATCTTTGCAGATTTATTTATTCTAGAGTATATACCTGTGTTCTTATTTAAAAATAAGGTAAGGTGTATATATTTACATGTACTTGGTGTATAAGTTATGTTGATAATGTTAAAAGATACTTATGGACCTTGCATACATTTGTTTAGGATAGAGTACATTTAGCTTTAGGGATAGTCATGCTTTGTTATTAACAAAATGTGTAACATGATTAAACAATTACTTTCTGAATATGAAACAATTTAAATATTTATGGTCACATTAAGAAATAAAATAATGCATTCAGTGTAACTGTGTTTTTGTGAGATTGATTTTAATTATAATTTCAAAAAATATAATTTTTCATTCGTTTTTTTGCCTATTTGACTTAAATACTTCTTATCCAACATGATATCTATCATTATCAAGTATTTTTCTGCTGATTTCAAAAACTTTTAAGGTGCAGTGAGCCACCTTAAATGAATACATAGTTTTTATAATGAATGGCAAGTGTGACAATGTATACCTAAGACATTGTAACATTTGAGTGCTTTGCCTTTTCTAGTATCCTACACTGGAGAGGATCCAGAAGATAACCATTCCAACCTTGTTTTTGTCGGGACAAGGAGACAAGCTTATACCCCCACATATGATGTCCAAATTAAGTAGTGTAAGTAGAATTAATCAATCTTTTCTGAATCTGATAACACTTTGAGAAGCGGTAGCGGATTCAGAACGTCTAATTTTAATTAGATTGTAGAATTTTTGTACCTTTAAGACATGATAATCGCATTTTTAACCCATTTCCCACAAAATGTGGAAAAAAAATACCGGTACATTGAATTTTAGTCTGTATAGTGTTTTGATCTCTTTATTTGAGAATTGCATTGATTCGAAACATTTTTTGTACAATGAATAGTGCGAGTGTACTGGCATATTTAAATATGGCTCATTAGATCAGAGAAAGACTTATTACGGTAATTGATCACTTCAAGGTCAAAGGTCAATGTCAATAAAAGTTTAAGGACAATAAAAAGGTCAGATATTAAATTTTCATTCCAGTAGACTTTGTTGTTGTCAGATACACAATGTTAAACTGACAGTTCTTTTCTCTTTCAGGTATCAGGTAGCTCAGTGAAGAAGATTGTTAGATTCCCGGGAGGGACACACAATGAGACGTGGATGTCCGACGGTTATTATGAGGCCTGGCTGTTTTTTCTACAGGAAGTAAGTTCCTGACTGCAATATACACTTGAGATTTTGTCTACTGTGGTTTCCTCTATATTATTTGTTGAAAACCATTTTTAGTTGACTTCTTTTGTCAATTTGATCTACAAATTTAAGTTTCATTGAAGTGCAATATTGTAATATTGGATCATTGGAAATATCAGATTTTTACTAAATCCCAAAAACTTATGCCCACGAATATTAATGAAACTACAGTATTGTTGATTTCAAGTTAAATCCCTAAAGTAGTGTATCTCTCTCATAAAGGTACAGATTACTACTATTATTTATGCATTTTCTTTCTAGGTGTTTAATTCCAAGAGAACCTCCGGGAGACACAATGTGGTGGATCTATGAATTCCTATGCAAACTTCTGTGTTAACTGGGAGGGGGATCTGAGTTTTAATCATAGTTATTTATTGATCTTTATCAGCTCCCTTCATGCTATACTTTTGAACTGTGATGACTTTATTTTTATGCACATTTTTCTATTTGTGTAAAATAGAAAATTACACACAAATTCAATTCATATGACAAAATGAGGATTATGTATGGATGTATTAAATTAATGCCATTCATAAAGCTGTTTATTATGAGAAATAAACATCATGAGTCAATTACAAGTCTTGTTCTTACATTAACTTTATAAAAATAGATTTGCTTTAATTTTTTAAGGGGAGAAAAGCACATAGTGCTTTAAACGTTTGCCACCAACCAGACCAAAAACTTTTTATACGATATCTGGAGAAAATTTTAATCACAACACTATACTGGTGTTGGAGAGAATTATATCACAACACCAAAATAACTTTGTAATTGTTAATATGTTTTGTAAATTTTTTAAACTAGTACATGAATTTAACAAATATTACGAGAATCATTTTATGTATGAAGACTAATTAGACTAGATAATGAGAATTATGCAAGAAATTCTTTGCAAAATTTGATGCTTTAGCATTGAAATTTGGTCACACTCAGCAATCTGTAGTACATGTACAGACTGTGTACAACTCATCATCAGTGTCTCTAATGGTGTTCCAATACATACCTGGTCCCAATAAATCTGTGTCCCACAACTTGATCAAGTACTAAGAAGGGATACATATCAATTAAATCATGTGAAATGTTAAAATTTGACAAACAATGGTCAAACTGGAAAAATATTTTTGAAATTTAATTTTCTTGTAAACAATTAGAATGTGTTTCTGATATTTATGTGTGCAAGTGTATGAAAGGGTTTGTGAGTGCCAATAAATATTTGCTTTGTTTCTTTGATTCCTTGTAATAATTATGAAAATGACAATAAAAATTTAAAAAAAAAAAAAAGAAGGGTCAAAGTGCACTTGCTTTTCCAACTAGGTACCAAACTGATCAGTAATATACATGTACAGTAAAACATGGTTATAGCCAACTCGCTTATAATGAATTACGCTTACAACGAAGCAAAATCGTGCTTCCCTGGCACTTCGTTATAGACGAGTTATATTGAGGTGATATTTTTTCCATAAATTGTCAAAAATCAAAATTCAAGTTATTTACATATCTCCGATATATGCATGTACAATTGATCTGCATAACAGCAACTTTCCATCTTGAAAATTGTAGGAGGAGTTATCCATACAATAGGGGTACACTATATGGAATTTTATGCGAAAAAAAAAAATGATTATGTTCAACAGCTTGTATTTTTTTTTCAAAAATTATCAAAAATCAAATTTATATAAAAATAAGTAATATGGACCTCTCTGATTTATGCACAACTGATCTTCAAAACAACAAATTCCTATTTTGAAAACTGTATGAGGAGTAATCAGCACATTTAAATACGGGCAGCCGCCCACCAGCCCACCATTTTCACCATTTAATTAACTGGATTTTTCCTTTGGAAAACCCTGTTTTAAAATTCTTTTTCATAACATGTATAATGGTTGCAGCCATTGCTGGAAATATTCAATATTTGATGCTTTAGCATTGAAATTTGGTCACACTCAGCAATCTGTAGTACATGTACAGACTGTGTACAACTCATCATCAGTGTCTCTAATGGTGTTCCAATACATACCTGGTCCCAATAAATCTGTGTCCCACAACTTGATCAAGTACTAAGAAGGGATACATATCAATTAAATCATGTGAAATGTTAAAATTTGACAAACAATGGTCAAACTGGAAAAATATTTTTGAAATTTAATTTTCTTGTAAACAATTAGAATGTGTTTCTGATATTTATGTGTGCAAGTGTATGAAAGGGTTTGTGAGTGCCAATAAATATTTGCTTTGTTTCTTTGATTCCTTGTAATAATTATGAAAATGACAATAAAAATTTAAAAAAAAAAAAAAGAAGGGTCAAAGTGCACTTGCTTTTCCAACTAGGTACCAAACTGATCAGTAATATACATGTACAGTAAAACATGGTTATAGCCAACTATAGCCAATTGTAAAATAATAAAAACATTTACTCACTTTATATGATTAAACAAGAGAAAAACTGTTAATATGACAGTAAACAGGGCTTTCTTTTCTGTGAACAGTATCCATAATATATTTGTCAACCATGAATTGATAAACACTACCTATCCAGGGGTACTATATCCAATATTTTGACGAAAATAACCCAAGTTCAACAGGTGATATTTTTTCCATAAATTGTCAAAAATCAAAATTCAAGTTATTTACATATCTCCGATATATGCATGTACAATTGATCTGCATTACAGCAACTTTCCATCTTGAAAATTGTAGGAGGAGTTATCCATACAATAGGGGTACACTATATGGAATTTTATGCGAAAAAAAAAAATGATTATGTTCAACAGCTTGTATTTTTTTTTCAAAAATTATCAAAAATCAAATTTATATAAAAATAAGTAATATGGACCTCTCTGATTTATGCACAACTGATCTTCAAAACAACAAATTCCTATTTTGAAAACTGTATGAGGAGTAATCAGCACATTTAAATACGGGCAGCCGCCCACCAGCCCACCATTTTCACCATTTAATTAACTGGATTTTTCCTTTGGAAAACCCTGTTTTAAAATTCTTTTTCATAACATGTATAATGGTTGCAGCCATTGCTGGAAATATTCAATATTCACACCCTCATTCGCAGATAAGTAAATTGTTTCTCCAGTGATACACATCAATATTAGTAATATTTAATACGTTTTCTCTGGCTTTTGGGTTATTAATGTTACAATAATTGAATGTATCCACCTCTGGGTTCAAAACAAGATTAAAATCCCCACATAATATAAAATAGTCATTGTCTAAATTCAAAAAGGTATCTCTAACTTTTTCATAAAAACCCGGATTATCTGCATTTGGGCCATATATATTTATTAAAGTAACATGATTGTCTTCAATGGTAGTATCAATAGCCAATAAGTTTCCATCGTCGTCCCTCATTTCATTGTGTATTTTAAACTCAAAATTGTTATTAAAAAAAATACTGACACCCCTAGAATTTGACTTAAAAGAATTAAAGATACATTTATAACCCCACTGAGTTTCAATAAGTGGCTCAATATCACGTATAAAATGGGTGTCTTGTAAACACAAGATAGAGTAGCCTTGTTTTTTGTAATAATTAAGTACATCTTGTATTAGATATTATGAAAGATCTTCAGTTAGTTGATTACTTTAAAATTCTTCATCCTGACAGAAGAATCTATACATGGCGAAAAAAAAATCCTCTGAAGCAAAGTCGCTTGGACTACATTTTAATATCAGAAAGTTTAACAAATATGGTAGAAAAGTTCTCTACTAAGCCTGGTATAGATCTGATCATTCAGCTGTGGTTTTAGAGCTGAAATTTAATAAATTTTCAAGAGGTCGAGGGCTTTGGAAGTTCAACAACAGTCTTCTAACAGATCAAATATATGTTGAAAAAGTGAGAAAAAAATATTTTTGAAGTACAGAATCTATATTTACAAGGTAACAATCTAAATATTTTTCAAAATCATAGCTTATTTCTTGAAGTTCTTCTCATGGAAATTCGGAGCATCACTATTTCATACTCATCATACAAGAAAAAAGAGAGAGATAAATTTGAAAAAATCTTGCTTGAAGAAATTGAAACTATTGAGGCAATGTGTAACATAGATTTAGATCTTTTAGAGGAAAAGAAGTTGAAACTCGAAAGGTTAAGGAAAGAAAAATTACAGGGTCATATCATTAGATCACGAGCAAAATGGGTTGAAGAAGGGGAAAAGCCTAGCAAATATTTTTGTTCTTTAGAATCGCGGAATTTTTTGAATAAAACTATAAAAAAAGTAGAAACTGATGATAAAACTATTTATGATCAGTTTGAAATCTTAGATCAGGTCAGAACTTTTTATAAAACCCTTTATGCTAGCAAAGATTCAGATACCATAGGATTTAATACAAAATTTGGGGGTTCCAAAGTTGGACAAAAACACCTCTAAAGTTTTAGAGAGTAGTATATCTGAGAATGAAATACTTACTGTTTTAAAAAATATGAAAAACAACAAATCACCGGGAAGTGACGGCTTTACAGTAGAATTTTTTAAGTTTTTCTGGAGGGATCTCAAAGACCATATTGTTTTAGCTGTTAATCATATTTTTGCTAATAGGGAGCTGCCTATATCGCAAAGACTTGGAATCATTACATGTCTTCCAAAAGGTGACAATCCTAGGCAATTTTTAAAAAACTGGCGCCCAATTACTCTTTTGAATGTTTTCTATAAACTTATTTCAGGGTGCCTTAGTTATAGAATTAAATCCTCCTTAGATTTTTTAATATCGGAAAGCCAATCTGGCTTCATTAAGGGTCGTTATATTGGTGAAAATACTAGGTTTGTCTATGATTTATTATCCTTCACTGAGTCTAAAAATATACCTGGTTTACTGGTGCTCATAGATTTTGAGAAAGCTTTTGATTCTATATCCTGGAAATTTATTTACAAAGTTTTAAAATATTTTGGTTTCGGTGAAAATATAATCACTTGGATAAAAATCCTAAACACCAAGATCACAGCTTCTGTTTTACAGTGTGGTGTGCTATCTGAACAATTTCCTATATATAGAGGTTGTAGACAAGGCGACCCGATTGCCCCATATCTTTTTATTCTTTGTGCAGAAATATTAGCTATCCTTATTAAACAAAATGTAAATATTAGAGGCATTGTAGCCAATGGAAAAGAACATAAAATATCCCAATATGCTGACGACACAACCTTGGTGCTTGATGGTTCTTCAGAATCCCTTTTTGCTGCTCTCGATACCATAGATCTTTTTTCAACTTTTTCAGGATTGCAGATATATATAGTTCCAAAAACAAAAATTGTGTGGATAGGTTCAAAAAAATTTTCTAAACAAGTATACCATCATACAAGATGGAAACTGGAGTGGGGTTGTACAAAATTCAATCTGCTGGGAATAGAATTCTCTGTTGAGTTAGAAAAAATTGTTAGTCTAAATTATAGTGTTCTAATACCTAAAATCAAAGCTTTAATACAACAGTGGAAAAGGAGAATTCTTACTCCTTTTGGTCGAGTTACTGTAGTTAAAACATTACTTCTTCCAAAACTCAATCACCTTTTTATTTCCTTACCAAGTCCAGATAAAGAAATTATTTCTTCCCTTACCAATCTTTTTTATGAATTTATATGGAATTCAAAAATAGATAAAGTCAAGAGACAACTCATTACTCAAGACTACTTAAAAGGTGGTATTAAAATGTTGGATATTAACAATTTTTTAGTGTCATTAAAATGTTCATGGATAAAGAGGTTAACAAAAGATAACAAACCATGGACGGATATATTTTTAGACATTCATGGCAACAAAGTGGTAAAGCATCTGTTAGACTTTGGTGACAAATATGTACAAAACATAATAAATCATAGTAATAATTTTTGGAAAGATGTTTTACACTCATGGTTAAAAGTTTTAAGAACAATTGACTATTCATTATCTACAACAAATGTATGTGCTATGCCAATCTGGTACAATACAAATATATGTGTTGGTTATAAACCTATCATTGTTTATAATTGGTATGAACATGGTATTAAAACTATAGGTGACTTTCTAAATGAAGATGGTCAGTTTTTGAAACAGCATGATTTTGCACAAAATTATAGACTGTCTAATGTATGTACAATGCTATACAACAGTGTTATTAATGCAATATCTAGTTTCCTTAGATCTCAGTCTATAAAAAGATCTGATGTTAGAAAATACTACTATCCATACATTCCATTTTACTTTGAGTATGTTTTACTGTTTGAAAAATGTTCGAAAATCTTGTACAATCTTATTAATAGTAAAGATATTATACCAAGTTCCATTCAGAAATGGAACACTGAACTATCCATGCAACTAGAAATTAATGTTTCTGTTAAAGAGTTCTTTAAAGTATGTTTTAAAACAAGTGCTGATACCTCAGTACAATGGCTTCAGTACAGAATTCTTTTCAGAATGTTGCCTACAAAATACTATCTTAAAAAAATCAATGTAAGCACTGATGATTGTTGTTCTTTTTGCAAAGAAGATGTAGAAACAATTCAACATGTATTTATTAAATGTTTAGAAATACTGCCATTATGGAATAAACTCAGCATGCATATCTATTGTAAAACTACAAATAGAATTGGATTTAATGTTAATAATGTAATATTTGGTGAAATACCTCTAAATCAGGGTAACAAAGTTGTAAACTTTATAATTTTGTATACCAAACAGTATATTTTTAACTGTTTGAAACAAAAAAAGATCCCTCACTTAAAGGGACTATTACAACATATCTATTTCAAATATAAGGTTGAAAGATACATATCAATTAAATCATGTGAAATGTTAAAATTTGACAAACAATGGTCAAACTGGAAAAATATTTTTGAAATTTAATTCTCCTGTAAACAATTAGAATGTGTTTCTGATATTTATGTGTGCAAGTGTATGAAAGGGTGTGTGAGTGCCAATAAATATTTGCTTTGTCTTTTTGAATTCCTTGTAATAATTATGAAAATGACAATAAAAATTTAATAAAAAAAAAAAAAAAATATTAGTAATATTATAAAACAACAAAGAACTGTGTGAAGTGAAGGCCTTTGGTGAAAGGGTGTGTAGTGATCTAAATAATGTTTCTAGGTCAAGGTCATAACAGACCTTGTTTTTGTTTTCAAAACCTATATACTCTCTCCATAGCTCTATCTGGCTTATACTTTTCATAATTATAGAGCTTTTGGGTAAATGTTGTGCAGTGACCTTGAACCAAATTTCAAATCCAAATGTGAAGTTCATAGTAGATCTCTTTAAATTATTTCCCACTGGCTTAATCTTGCTACGATTAAACCACATATGCCTGTAGCCTACAGGCTGTAGGTAAGGGGTAATGAGCTTATAAAGTTCTATGGCAACTGGAACAAATTCGAAGTCATAGGTCAAGGTCAAAGCAAAATCCTCTGATAAGCTTTTCATCCTACTGTCCATTAGGCAGGGCCAGTTGAAATGGTCAACATCTCAACAATGTTTAGTTTCCACTTTAAGCCAGCAAAATAAAAAATTGCACAGAAATCATGTTCAACAGAAAACAAAGACGAATATTCTTCATTACATTTTAATAGAAACAACTTTGTGACATTTCACAAATGAAGCTTTGTTCAGTGCATTGGGTTTATACTTATCAAAAGCAGAGTCTTAAATCTCTGTACAGAAGGAATAAGCATGATCTACCTTGACATTATTTACAGGTATGACACTTAAAAAAAAAGCTTTTAAAAATTAGCAAACAACTTAATTTGGCATTTATGAGCAAGAGAAAGGAGAACTGTGTGAAATTTTATCATGAAATGATATGCCAATTGAAATGAAACATATACAACTGGCAATGTTCTACAGAGTGAAAATAACAAGCATTAATAGCCTTTTATCAAATATCTATGAAAATCTCTGGACATTATCAAGGATTTAAAAAAAGATTGTCACATTAGTTTCAGAAATTAAGAGCTGCATAGGAACACAAAGATGAACCAGGGAAGGAGGTTGTCTATCATTGCCTGTCACGTGTTTTATATGTATGTACATGTTATTCCATTATAGCTGTTTGACTAGGAAATACAATACTATGATTTACATGTAATATGTCTCATCTCTCTCTCTCTCTCTCCATACAGAGACAAATCTGTTACACAATTGATGCGAGTTCACTTAATTAATATACACAAAAATTGCATTGATATTCACAGGAATGAGTCAACACTGCTTCCTACAAGAAAAATGTTTCAAAGATGTGAACGGTTTGGATGTAAAACAACATAAAACATGTACAATGTAGAGTTAATAGATTGCTTCATTTCCTTCTCACCAAAAAATGTCTGATAGAACAGGTGGTCCATGACACAAGTTAGTCAAACACGTAAGCACATAAAATAATTGCATTGAATTCTCTGCCATCACAAAATATTCAGCTACACTGCAGGCATTATCAGACACTATCACAAATCAGCAAAACTTGGACTAATCCAATCTATTGTCAACAACAGTTCAGACACTTTACAATATTCAAAGAAATCTTACAAGAAATTACCAACGTACCTGTTGCTTTTGTTTGAAAAAGAGCCCCATATTGGTATGACAATACAAGTACATTCTTTCAGTGTTCTAAATCTTCCCTATTACCCCTATAACTGACAAGTAGAAGGACTGCTCATTCCTAGTATGCCCAAAACCAACATCAAGTACTATTCCACATATATTTCATACTTATGTGTACAACATATGGCACAAAAGTTGGCTAAAATCCTATAAAAACTATACAAATATTGATAACAAATTATCACTATGCAAACTCAGAAAAAGTAATAAGAATTAACTTTGACATTTTTAAAAAGCACAATGTTTTCTATTAAAATACAAGTACATGAATATCTCATTAGTTTTTAAAGAAAACTGTTTAATTTATTTAAGACTTTTAATAATTATTATATACAATACAAAATAAAAGTTCCAATTGAAACATCTAAATGAATGAGTACTTCTATGTATATTATATCACACGGACTATAAAACACCCAGGGGTTTTAAAGTACCGGTACTATTTTATACAATTATGATAAATATCATATAGATATTTGGCAAAATTATTCTCCATTAAAAACACAATATTGTAAGGTGACTGACATGGAAAATAAGAATTTAAGAATTTCTTATTTCGACTTATAGAAGAGGTTCAATGTTTTCATATAGAATTTCTCTCCATGAATCGACAAAAGATCCTCATTATGAATATCAAACACACAGCATCTTCTCATATATGATCATAGAAGTGCCAAAATGATACATGTAGTAATATCTCAGCACTTCAACATGCTTTTTATGTATATATATATACACATGTACATCAAAAAATAAATAAAAAGTTTTTACATATAGGCACGACATTAGAATCTCATTTTAGCATTGGACAGGCAGGGTTTGAAAAAAATCTGCTGTTTACTCGCAAGAAAGCTTCAGAAGATTCTTATACAAGCCATCAATACAACTTTACATGTATAGTGATAATTATACTGAATTTCTGACTTCAAAGTTCTTATACAGACTAACAACACATTTGAATGCATAAGTTCTAAAAACCTTTGAAATTCTCCAAGTCAGGATTTATTTTTCCTGTAGAGAAATGCATTTCCTTCTGTTGAGGTAGGATTATCTTGTATTAACATTAAGCTGGGGTCAATTATGGCGACTGTTCTCCTCTTTTTCTGACTAGTTCCCAATTTTTAGTTTCTGTGTGCATCTCTCCAGTTAATGCCTCCATTACACATGTTGGCACCTTTGCTTTTCCTCTACACTGTTTTTTTTCATATCTCAATTCTCATCTAGTTAGTAACACATTTAAATGTTAGTAGCACACATTGATTTTCTTAATTTTAAGTCAGTTCCCATCTAGACTTTGAATTTCCTAAACTTAAAGTATGTTTCCATCTAGTCAGTCACACACTTCCACCTCTTTCACTACAGCTAGTATATCACTTCATTTTGTGGACTCTTCAGTTCATTGAGTCCATCTCACACCTACAGAATGCCATTGGTGAAGTACTGGAACTTGTCGTACAGTGAAGTGGTCAGCGAGTTCAGACTCGACTCAACGAGTTGATCCACGTACAGCTGAAGCTGCTCCTCTGTCAGGTTTAGATGGAACCGTTCCTTGAGCTGACGAATTGTGTTCATACCATTCCCAAAACAGGGCAAACCTGAACCTATGGACAAGTATTGCAGGGATATAATGCAAAAAATAGTATACTATATAAAGCATTGAAGAGAAAAATCACAATAATTCTGTTCACAAAAAATTGTATAATTGGATCATTATTTGTTTTCTCGTATCAATTTCAAGGAAATACATGTACCTGTTTGCATAATCTCTACTATTGGTATGATTTTGTCCATGTGTTTTCTTGATGCCACTAATCCTTGTAAGATCAGAATCTTGAAATATTCAAACATGTCACTCTCCAAGCCTCCCATAACCTGAAATAGAAACCAGAAAACAGTAAATATCAACAAATATTGTAAAAATTATCACCAAAAAGTATGTGTACAGTATACACAGGAGATAATGCTTTCATTCATCTTTTTTTTTTTCCAAGTCATAAAAAATCTATAATTTTTAGAAAGAGAAAAAGCACACACTCTCTACTTATTAACGGTAAATACTCTTTTTAATAATGCAGAAAAAAGTTAAGAATTCCAAGCTGCTTAATGGGGATAATTTGACTGCTGTAAATTCCTTATTTAAAGTAACAAGCCATTTTATTTCCAAAATATTTCAAATATTATGATTGCTCTTCTTTCTGTATTTCTTGATTATACATACCTCTGCAAATTCATGAGTGAGTTTGAATGGCGAGTTCTCAAAGCCCAGATTTTTGCCCGGTGAGGTTGATAAAATGAAGCCAAAGTCAATGTGAATAATGTGTCCATCACTGTCTAACAGAATGTTCCCATTGTGTCTGTAAACAGAAAAAAACCCAGCTTTACACTGAGAGCAAACAATGTGTTATCCATATTAAGTCCTGATAATATAAAAATATAACATTTTTAATGAGAATTTTTTTTCACAAGAGTTGTTTTGTAGTCTGTCAACAACTTTGTTTTTTTTCGAAATTTTGTTTTCTTATTACTTAAGTGGTACTAAATCAATATGAATTTATGGGATTTTAAAGGTTGCTTCAATATATTTCACACACATTTTGATAAATTTAAGATAAAAGAAACAAAACAATAGACATCCATGTGAAAACAGAGGCTGATGTTCTCACCTGTCCTTGACCTGCATCAGGTAACAGACCAGACAATAGCCGGCACAGCTCTGGACAAAGTTCTTCTGGGCGGTCAGAAACCCCTCACTGTTCACCTCCCCAAACTCCTGGATGAAATACTCTTTGAGTGACTTCTTGCTGTGCTTTTTGATCTGGTGGATAGACACTGTGTTATCCACCGGCTGGATCATTCCACTGTTGTTGGACGTGGCTAATATGTGGTACGGCTCAATCCACAACGGAACATGCTCCTGGTCCCATATGTTCTAAAAGAAACAGTATATGTCATTCTGTCTAATTGCTCTCACTACATTACATAACATGTAATACAGTGTTTCACCTTATAAATAAGTTATATGGAAAGAGTACAAATATCATTAATACATTCAATACTGGATACCTAATTCACAAGATGATTAATGAAAACCAACATACATAGTAGGTTACCAGTAGATAAAACAAATTAGAACTTTTCATCTTAATAAAATACAATGTACATGTCTTTAAATTACAAATATTATACATGTTGTAGCACATACAACATACACATGATGCTGTTGTATTTAGAGGTTCTTGTAATTATTGGTATCCATACCTTCAGCACCTTCAGGACTTGGTACACCAACAGTTCTTGTCTTAAATCGTCCCCACACTTTATGATGACAGACAGGAGTTTCCAGTTTGGGAGCTGTCCGTAGGGGGAGGCGTCACGGATCCTCTTCACCTTCTCTTCCCAGGGTTCCTTCAGGGCGGCTGCTGAGGGGTCCTCTGGGTCACGCTGAAAATAGGCCAAAATTGAGGTCATTTAGCAAGGAGTTCTATATTTTCACTGTCACATTAGATTTTTCATTTGAAAGAGACTGAATGATTCATGATAAGATAAAAACGGTTTATTTGCTTTAATAAACATTGCTCAAATGACTTCAGAAATTACCTCAAATTTGCTTTTGGGGGCTGTGAAGTGCTCAGAAAGCCTCTTTCTGATGTCGCCAGCAGCGATATAAACTGGTTCCTTACTGTCTGCACTGGTGGTGCTATCAACAGAGAACTGTGACAGAGTGTCCACTGATCTGGTCTTCACAGCAAACTGTTTCACAAGAGAAAAAGAAATAGTTAGACATTTTCTACAAAGTCAAATCTAAGCTTCAATTCACACCATTTTTTTCAAAAACCTCATTTTCAATTTAATCTTATAAGTTTTACCAGTCAGTTATCTTTAAAATCTATTTGCCATGATAAAAATTTCGAGGGGCAATAAATATCTAAATCTTAAATTAAACTTCCCAGTTTATACATGTAGATATATTCACTTACAAATTCATGTAAGATTTCTGTCAGTCAAACTATACGTAACATATCATTGATTCTGTTAACAAATCTATGTGAATTAAAAAGATACATTACAGTCTGAATGATTAATTTTGATGCAATACTAGCTAAAAGTCAAGGTCTAGGCTAATACAGGGTATTTGCGATAGTAAAATGCAAATATAAGTAATAAACAAGGATTATTTAGTGTACATGGCGTTATGAATAGCAACTGCTCTGCTGGCATATTTTCCATGATGCGCTAGCGCGCATCATGGAATATGCCAGCAGAGCAATTGCTATTCATAACGCCATGTTCACTAAATAACGTTGTTTATTTCTTAAATAAATTCTGTTCTAGCTGCAATACATCATCATCTATTTCTCAATTTCTTGAACTCTGACCTGTAATATTTCATCATCCTCCTGAGACCAGCACTCGGCATCATCAAACTCTGACCCTCCGTACAGGCTGAACTCAGGGTGGGGGGAGCCATTACTCCGGACGTAGCAGGTTGTTAGATCCTCCTCCGATTTTGTGAATCGTAACGTGTTCTCCAGTCGTTTACTGGGAACATGACTAGAATACACATTCTCCACCTCCAGCACTTCTACATACAGTAAATAGGGGGCCTGCAAAGAATGCATCACAAAATCAGGTTTCTGATCACTTAAATACTTACAGTCACTGTTATTTATACACTTATACAAATAAGCATGTACAAAGTCAGAAAGAAAAAAAACATACTGTGTAACCTTGTTTCATCTATTTAAAACAATGTACATAAATGTGTGCCTTAAAATCATTATTTATTGTGAATAACGTATCAAAATAAATTTTTGGAAGACCAAAGTGAAATAATTGTTTTACAATGTAAAAGGAAGTGCAATATATGCATGACAGAGTTCCTGTGTGTCTGACCTTCTCCTTGGAGTTGAGTACTATGGCCTGGGTGTGGGGAATCCTGACAATGTGATGGTGGCTGTTGGTTCCGAACGGGAGCCACACTCGGGCCGGTAGGTTCAGATTCAACATGGCTAGTTCTGCTATCAGTCTTGATGCTATCAGGAAAGACATTCACACATGTTTGAATGTTCATAATGACCATAGAAATCAATTCTTAAACTAATATGAACAGTTCTTTTTTTACAAAGATCACATACAAGTGCACTGTAGTGATTTAGTAATATGCATATTCTAATAGTATGCCATGTCATTTTATCTCAATTTGCAAATACCACAGCTTGTGTTTTACTGCTTTTTTAAAATGAGTGCACCATATTATTATGCAGCATGTTATTTATATTCTATCACTGTAAGTCATGATGGTTTATCAGATAAATATTTTTCACAAAAACTGCATTCTTTATTTAGACTGAAGTAAGCGAAAAAGGAAAATCTATTCATATCAATTTCATTATGTGTTCTTTTATCTACATTTCAAGCTAAATTTATCTAAACCATAAAATTTACTTCGATAAAAGTGTATTTTTAGTCAATGTCAAAACATGCAGGACTTACTTCGCAGCTCTTTGGTGGGAAGCTGTTGAAGGCGAGATCCAATGTTCATCAAGGCATTCACAAACTCTAATTCAGGTTTTAACCTGGGAGCCTATTCAATAACAGAAAAAAATCAAACCTACTGCTTATTAATATATCAATGCAACAAACACCTGGTAATTACAAACACTTTGGTCACAAATCTGGAGCAATGGTATTAAAACAATTGATGATTTTGTTATTGTGGTACACAAACTTACACCACAATGACAGACTGTTTCTTTTCCAGTGAGATCATTAACAATTCCTTCAGAAGATTGCACACAAATACAGCCACTGTCAAAAGCTCGACCTGTTGATAAATCTCCTGTGTTTGACTTTTGGAGATTCCCTGTTGTTTGACTGTGGGGCATCTTGGAGTAAATACCTAGGTAGAAAAATAAGAAGAGAAAAGATAAATATGCATTTACTGGTAGGTTCATTATAAGCCTGTCTATGGGCTGGGGTGAAAAGTAAAACATTGGTTTTACATTTAGCATAGTTCTTGAAAATACAAATTATCCTGTCAACATAAATAACATCTTTATCTATATTGCTTCTACCTGTCGCATCTGACTTGGATCTGCAGTGGGTTTTCTTCACTGGAGTAGTCACCGTCAGAGGGTGGAGTGCATGTGGCAGGGTGGGGCTTGGCAGATTGCCAGCTTTCTTATCAACCTTTGGTCTACAAAGATTACAAATACCAAATCTTTTATAGAATAAAGTAAAGATTTGGAAAAACAAATTTCAGTTTTATAAACAAAACAGAAATACAAATACCTTAACTCCTCATTCAAAATCATGTTTTTCAACTTTATTCCTTGAGAATTTTTCCAGTTTGGTTTCAAAACATCAGCAGAGAAAGCGCTCAAAATCCAGGCAGTTTGAAGAGAGAACTCCACACTATGTCTGCATCTTTAAAAAAAATCACAAAATGTAAATGCCTCTTCTTTGTATTGCAGGTTTTGTTGACCCCAAGAAGCTCAGTCGAAAAAATATTAAGGTTCAAACAACAAGTTTTTTATTTACGATAATAATTTCAGATGACTGTTATAATATCAAACACCTTGACCATTGATCTACATAACATTGACCAGTAAATCAACTAAATCACAATATTTTATAGACAAGTTGCATGATGCGCAGGTCATTGCCCTCTGAGTCAAAGATCAAAATTAATTAACCTACAAAGTATACAAGAAATGCACGATATCATCTACATATCAACTGGGTTTTCCATCAACAATGGTTCCCATCTAATCTCTATCATCAGTAAAATTCAAATCAAGGAACATTAATATATGTATATTTAGGTCTTCTGATGACCTTGCATCTTTAGTAAGGCACAGCTTTTAGTGATTTGAATCTAAAAATATTCGATATGCATTACCTTTTCAGAATGTTGGAGCTCATTTGAATATTTTCAATGTGTGTGAGTTCTAAATTAAGATTGAGGAAGCACCTGGTGCAATGAACAGATGGTACTTTCTGTTAATAATTAACTTAATGTGTCGACTACATGTAGTCAATATAGAAAACCATGGACAAAAAACTTGATTATAAGCCTTAACAATTGTTACTATCTAATCCCTTTGACTGTATTTTAAGGGAATGTTAATTATTTAGAGGACATTTACCTATAAACTATATAAGGGTGAATGGCTTCAGCAACATCATGCATATGAATGTACATATTCAGTAGCTGGGGCAAGTAGAAGTCCACTTCTTCTTCAGGAAAACTGAACAACCTGTTTCCTAGTTATCAAAACAGAAAACATGGGAATCAACAAATCTAAAAAGTATCTTGATATATATATACACAGCATAATAATGTCACAGATTACAGATAAAAAGAAATGAACATCAATACCAGGAAAAAATACTACATGTACTCTTATTTTAACATATTTTGATTACCGGTAAATGATAAAAGTAAATACTTGGCTTATTGTTTATATGCACTTAAACTAGCAGTACAATAAAAATACAAACCTAGGTATGTCTGTACCCCAGGTTCTTTAGAGTTAAAGAGATATGAAATAGCTATGGACATATCAAACATTTTCGATTCAAACAGTCGTAGTAGCCAGGACTGCTTGCCACTGGTCGAGTTCTGCTTGTTACGAGGCAGAGGGGGTTTCCCCAATACTTCATCTTTCACCTTCTCTTTTTTCTCTTCCTCAGACACAGTGCTAAGGCCATTACTTTCAACTTTCAATGCTGCTATTTTCTCCGATAAATTCTCTCCGTTTTCTGCATGCCCATTTCTAAGTGAACAGTTAACTTCTTTCACATTTTCCAGCAATCCGTTCACTTTGTGAACCCCTGACACTGGTGTCTCCTCTTCCATTGGTTCTTGTTCATTTCCGTTTTGGTCTTTCCACTTGGGATCTGGAGACTGTCGGTATATGGTATGATCAACTGCCGAAGCGGATAAGCTCCGCTCAAAGTGAGCAGCATTGTGTGATGAACTGGAGGCCATGGTGCTCAGTGGTATTTTGAGCACATCCTTTTCTTCTCTGGCTGTGATTGTTTAACAGTTTCTTATGATCATGGTCATGTATTATGAATACAACCCTGCAGAATCCACACAGACACTCCTATATCTGTCAAATGTTAAATGTTTATATTAGTCATACTCAGAGTATGCTTTGATTGACAATGGGAAGCAGAGAAATGTAGTATGTCATGACAATTATACATTGTTTAAGCTGAACAATAATTAAGGGATTGATGGAAGATGTTATGATCATCAATCTATCTTTTTTTTATTTTTCATGCCATTTATGCAATCTGATTTGTAAGATTCCTTGGACCCACTTCACTACTGTGTGTATAGACTGTCTGATAAAACATGTACACACAAAATGATTAACACTGTTACTGGTTCTTAGTGCTTTAAGACTTTGACTCAGAAACTTTATTCTACTGAATGACTCAAATAAGATTCGTGCTTTTCATGAAATAAAGAGAGAGAGAGAGTGTTCTACTTATCAGTGACCATTAGAAAATACACTAATAAATACATGTATGCTATATTTGCATATAGTTTACAAATGTACAGTTGTATTCATTGACAAACATTTATGAAAATCTATTTTTTCTGTTTAATTTGAATGAAAGAAAGAATAAAAAATATGCTATAGTTAGCAAAAACTTGCAAAAACATTAAGTTACCAGTAAAGCACACATCTACAACTGACCATCATATATCAAAATCTGTCATATATGGGACAGTGCTAATCACCAGTTGTCATTGTCGAGTCACAGGTATACAGCAAGACAAATTCTGAATTTACACCTCCTGGTTCTCTCATAACATTAAGATGTGTATAGAACTGGGCTTACTTTCCTGTGTGTGTTTGAAACTAAATCTTGGTTTACAAGGTAATGTGTATTCTCTACTGTACACTCCGAAATATCATGAATTTAGACACAATAAATTAGTGTATCACTTTCACACGAAAGTGAAAGTGGCGACACACATAGAAAGCTTGCCTCTATAAATACTTTAATGTCAAAAGAATGCCTATAAATACTTTAATGTCAAAAGAATGCAATCAACATATTTATAAGAAATATGCATGATGTAAACATTCTTTCTTTTACCTTAAAATTAGTTTTGTTTTCATCACATTGAATTTAACCCTCTGAACTCAGAGGCAGGGCCATAATCAACATTTTGTAATTAAAATTTGCTACATTAGGAGAATGGTCTATAAACAAAGAGGGGTAAAAAATATCCCCCACCCCTGGATGTTAATCAATAGATGATATGATGAAAAAAGAGTAATTTTAAATTTATTTCATTTTCAGTTTTCATATTTCTAATTTGATATTGCTACATGGTTATTTTTTTGAAAAAAAATAGAACACCTTTAATTTTTCAGGTCCTTTTAACTTAAATTTCTTTATTTTTTTAAATCAATATACTTTGAAATTTTACAAAGACACTGAGTAAAACTAGGGACATACGTTCCTGGTAAAACACCTGCCTACTATAATCTATATACTTAATACCTATGTAAAGTTGTTCAATAAGATGGTTCCAAATCATGAAACAACATTTAATAAATTTTTTATATTGAAAATCCAACTGGTAAAACATTTAATTTTTAAAGTGTATTAGGCCTATTGTAACAACCTTATCATGTAACTTGGTGAGAGTCTTGATGTATTTTTTTTTAATTACATAATAGAATAGCAATTATTATATAATGTTCAATGAAATCATCAGTAAAATAAACTTTTCTCAAGCATTTTTTCCTCATCTATGTGAGAACAACAAATGAGTATGATCTTCCCATACCAGACAGATGAAAATGACACAAGACCTGTCACTCACACATTACAGAGCACTATGTGTCATTGATATCACAGATACTATGTAGCCCTAACCGGCATACTAACAGGAATTTGCTTTGTCTTACATCATTGTTTATCATTTAAACGATCGACTTTTGAACACACATTTAACAACAATATACATAGGAGGTTGAGTCGGTATGTTTATGGGTTGTGGTGTCTTGTCAAAATTTCAATGACCTAATTTTACAAATCGCTCTGACTCAAATGAAAGTTAACCATAAAATAGGACTTATATGAAGTAAATACAATAAAACTCGAAGGAAAATATTTCAATTTTCTAACAATATGAGAAAATAAACTAAAAGAGAAATTTTTGTTACCAGATGATCCCGATCGCCATTTTTGTTTTTCGTATCTCTCTAGAATTATTAATACTGCCACGTGACGCCCGAGTAATGTCAAAGAGGCGCGGATCTAACAAAAAAAATAATAATAGATAGATAGTGGCCTATTTTGCACGATTGACTAAATACATGTATGTAAAAAGCTATTTTTAAAGGATTAAAACAAAATTTTCAACACGTATAAACCAATAAAAACAAAAAACATTGGAATATTGCGTGAAAAGAACAAAACACCAAACAGCCAATATGCTTACTCGTATCTTAACCCATAACGTTATGTCTCCGGCTTCTACATTTTGGACAAGAACTGTGTCAGTATTCTATATGTCAAGTCTACTGCAGTGTGCTTGGATCATTTCTACTCTTTTGTCGCAAAAAATGAAAAATCAAAATCCATAAGATTTGTTGTTACAACTCTAAGTTGATTTTTTATAATGTCCTGCTTATGTAATTTACATTTAAAAATAGCTAATTTATACATGTAGAAGCTAGCATATACCGGTATTTATTTAGTTTTGAATCCATGTTGGTTTTCATGTGAAACCAACAACAGCAATTTTGAAACGTGTTACATTTGTGAGCTTTTTTAATTATAGCATGGTCATGAAATACAAAAAAATAAAAAATATTAAGATAATAAATATGGCAAAAGTGCGCAATTTTTTGTAAATCAATTTGATAACAAGAGCGTGCATCAAATACAATGAAAAAAAAAGCCTAGAGTGGTTATTCACGATAATTAAAATCATGTATATAGAGCGCAGAATAAATATCTTTGACGCAAAGCTTTTAGTACCTTTATGTAGAATTTAAAATTCTTTTTAACAAGCAGTTTATGCATGAGTTAACATAAAACATCCGCAAATGAAGTTATTTTCCCGCCAGAGAGGGGGGGGGGGAGTAATTCTGGACAACCACAACCCCCCCCCCCCCCCTTCGCAACCGATCCCGTACGAATGATATACTTGCTGTATTATAAGCAATATTACGTTTAGCTAAACACAAGTAATTCAGGCATGGAGTTGAAGTGAGACTTTACTACAGTAAAATATACTCCACTCGACTGGCTGAGATTAATCAAATCATCAGACCCAAACATCACTTATTCGGTTTTAGTTATGTTCATACATGTACGTACCTATGTATATGTAGCAATGCTTCTCGTAGATACTATACATAAGTACAATACATGTGGGAGCATGTATTTGCGGGGCAAGAACATTCGTTATTTTATAAAACGTGAAGCACGAAAAAGACCGTTTTTACACATTTTATGAGTCAGCTATAAAGAATAGACGTTTATGAAACGTAACGTAGATACTATACCTAAGTACAATACTTCTTATAATTATTGGCTTTAGGCCAAAGATCAACAGTCTTAGTACAAGTATGATATAAATGTATGTGGGTTGAATATCATATTGCAGACATGATAAATAATTCTGCACGCCCATTTCCAAGCCATCATCTCAGTTGCTTTTGTATTATTTAGCATAAGGTGCACTAATATAGAAAAGAACATGCAATGGTCATTACATAACAACATTATCTAGAGATAAATTTGGCACAAAGCACGTTTGGAACAACATTAAAGTTTGCTCACATGAAGGTCTGTGTTCCCCGTCATGACCGGGCAATTGGGGCATAAAGAAAAGTACGTGTTATATTGATTTTAAAAATAAATAATAACCATGTGTCCAATTACTTGTATAAAATCTTTTGCATTAATTAATGAAAGTTAGGATAATCACGATGAGGTGGCTATAGAAGAAATGGGTTTAAAGTTTATCACAGTATTACAGCCGTTTTAACAAGAGCTTGGACTTCGGGCAGTACATGACAAACTCCGATTTGATGAAGGCGGGGCCTGCTTACGGTTAGCCCCCCATGCAGCCATTGGCTAATACGTTTTAGATATATGTACATGCATTGAAATCAATGACGTTTGTCTAACTTCATCCAGGAATGCGTAAATTTTGGTTGCAACAGCTCTATTCACACAACAAAGCAGATTTTATTTTTTTTTTCCAATTTTGAAAGTCTGTATGAATATTTTGCGAATTAGAAGAAAGAAGGTTAATTAATATTTGATGATGAGCAAACTAGATATAGTAATATCCCAACGAAACATCACACCAAAAAGTCCAAGCTCTTATTAAAACGGCCGCTCTATACATACACTGGACATGCAGACAATATTTTCAAAGCTCTTCTGAAAAACGCAATTTGTCCTTTCTGACAATTTTTTCTTTTAAAATATCTCCAGTACGACTGTTTGTTTGTACCGATAAAAAAAATTAAGTATCAATTTTGTTGTTACGTTCGTATTCAGAAATTGAATCATATTTATTTAGAACATACAATTTGGACAGAACAGTCCTCCAGTGTTTAATTACAGTGACATAGAATATGGTTATGGACTCAGGATCTTTAAGTGTGTCCTTATTCCATTGTACATGTACATGTATACATAAAACAAAGTTAAAATATGATGACGAGTGCTGTTGTGGGATATACAAGAGGAGATGAATACAAAATGTAGAGTGAGTGTTTTGTGATTGTTTAATCAAAACGATAGAGGAGGCTACTTTATTCAAGTTTCACTCTACATGCCACCGGGCGTTCATGGTATATCAAATATTATTTTATAGTAACTGGTGACCTATTCCTGTATCATTCGGATCGGACAAGGCAATAAAAATCAAGATTCATTTTCCATTTACCTTCCCCTGGTATATAGAGCAAAGTTAAGTCATCCCAAACCGTTTGGAGAAGAGACTGCATGAGTCCATGGGGTCCCTCATTGCAAGCAAATTTTTACTGCAAAAGTCAACAGAGGGCTACAGTTTGTGAAATAATTAAGGAGGCAGTCTGTAACAATAAAAAGTTTCAGATTTTGTCTGGACATTTACCCCCGCGGCAGATAGTAACCACGATGGAGATGTCATCATCTGGATTTTAAATGGTTGTATACCTTATATATTTTGAAGAAAATAGAAATTAGTGCATGCGTGAATTGAGTATGAATTGGATATATATTCCGTTAAATGAAATAGAGGATGTATTAGATAGCAATCAGTGTGTGAAATTAATTACACGGAAGCAACCTACGTGTATATGATGAAGATGTTTTAGAATCATACCATGGCCACTGTGACTAGGGAGGGGTCAGAACTAATGGTATGAAGAAGTTAGTCAAAAATGATTCATACTTTGACCAATATATATATGGCTATATAATAGAACCATTTTAACAAAAGAGTTTGGATTTTCGGTAGGACGTAGCTATCATACGCATATAATTATATATTGCGTCGTCTTGCCTCAAAAGTCAGACAAATTAATTCTTGTTGATTTCAAAGAGACATGGCTGATTGGCCAGCAAATGAAATAAACAAGTACGTCACATTGCTGCCCAAAGTCCAATCTCTTGTTAAAATGCATGGTTCTAAAATGTAAAAGAAGGGGTCAGAACTTGGAGAAGGGGTTCATTTTCAGACATACATGTGAAGAAAAATTCTTCTAAAAATGACTAATAGAAATACCTCGAGTAATTTTGGAAATGAATAATCAAATAATTTTTTTTTTTGGTGAAAGTAATATGAAAGCAAGTGTGGTAAGGGATCGAAGTTAAAATCATACATCAGAAAGTAACCACGAGGAGATTCTATAAAATCATACATACATGTAAGTATTTAAGCATTGAATTATTATTTTTTGAAAGATGTGGTCTCATAACTGCAACGGTGTGTGCATACAAATTAAATAATGCGCCCTAGGGCGTTATGATAATTTGTTTGCACACACTGTTGCAGTTATGAGACCACATCTTTCAAAAAATAATGATTCAATGCTTATATTTATGTTTTTAAACATTTATTTCCTTCCCGCAAATATGATTTATTTTTAAAAAGCTCTGTCTTATTCAACGAGTTTTGCGAAATTAACGGAAGAGCCATTGGAACAGCCGAATTATGCTGACAAAAATAGTGCACAGCGTTTTAAATTTTTTAATGAATTTACTTTTGGCTTTCAAGAAATTAATCAATTGAAATCATTTAACCGCCAAAATATATTTACATCAATGAAATATTATAATCAGCGTAAGTATAATATCAGGTCATGATCCAGTTTGAAGCGCGAGAAGAGTCAGTTCATGATGTTCTTCGAGAAATACTGAAAGAATACTAAATGTATTCATACGCCCAAGATTTGGTGAATAAGTCTTCTGTGTTATGCGTAAATATCACACAAATCAATTAATGCATTTAATAGAGGAAAAGAAAGTGAATGTAAATATATAAATAGAATATATTTCTTATGGGTAGTTAACGGTGTAAATAACTTCAGAGGTTTTTTCAGTGATGAAGTATGAAAATATGAATTAAATGAAACGAAATAGGAAAATAAACCTACAAAAAGGCATGAAGGAGTTCCACATGCAAACAATTACATAAAAAGACCATCTTCCCCTCAGTGTGTGAAGAACGAGTTTTATCAAAGGAGCTGGTGAAGAAGCACGCTAATGTGAAGAAAATTATATATCGCGTATGCGAAAAAAAATATGATTATGGTTAAAAAGATTGCATGAGATTAATATCACGAATTAACATGGCTTGTCCTCTGGACATACTCTGAGTAATAATTATACAGAAGCACCAATGTTTTACTTACAGGTCGACTTGCGTCATAGTTAGACATTGTCGATCAGGTTAGCGATAGGGTCCACGGGCCCTTCTTTTGTTTGCATACGAGGCGTTTATCGTGACCAGCCCCCTTTTCCCTGCGGATATATTTATAATACTTTATGAAGATAGAATTAAAGAAATATCTTATCTTTTGATATTGTGAACTGTAGATTTTGTTTCATGTGAAATACTGATTATTCTTGTAGCAAATGATTTTTATGTGATATCGCAGTAAATGTTGTGGAATACATTAAATTTGTCCAGTTGGCGTTGGGATTCTAGAAAACCAATTTTTTAATACATTTATGACATAACACATGCACGATGTTAAAAACGGTTTTTTGGGTTTTTGTTTTTTTTTTAACCGATATCATTTATGGTCGGTTCCGTATTTCCAGTTGCGTAGGCAAGTTTAAAATGCGCTGTACATTGTACCTTTTTTTTAAATTATCAAACTTCCGACATTTTAAACAACTTAGGAAAATTCTCTGTATTCATTTGCGTTGTTGCGAGAATGACACTTTGCTACTGAATTTTAATACAGGTTTGGAGAATGATATTTTCAATATCGACGCATATTAGTGAGGTAAAATAAATATTTTTCGAAAGAAAATAAATACGTGGATATATGTTTAAAAATAAACGCAAATAGAAAACCGGATCATTCTCCCAAAAACTGAAAATTTCAACCAGAAAGAAATTCACGAAAGTTGTGTTTTCTGTGGTAAGTGAAAATTGATAAAATTAATGTCGCTGACAAAACACAACAATAAAATTAGGCTAAAATTCAATTCTCTGAGAAAAATTTATTAAACATGACATACAGGAGGAATTTCAAAATGCATAAACTATGTTGATTACAACAGATAAATAGTTTATAATATTACAAACTATAAAATCCCTTGAAAAAAAAATCAATGATGTTCCAGCCTCAGCAGCAATATGAGCGTGATGCTTCGCGGAATATTTTCATCAAGCCTCGATTTGGCCATCCATCCTCATTTCCGTGATTGGTTTGTTCTATAGAAATGGTGGAATATTTCACGAAAAATTTCAATAGTGTGACATCTTTCAGGCTGTCACGATAAGAATGTGCACGCTGGCAAGTCGCATGCAGGACGGCGCATCTCTTCCTAAATCACGGTTCTCTTTAGCTAAGTATACATGCCATGTATTCGATTAAGTAGGCGAAGAGTGTGTCTTTCAATGGAGAACAACACAGTGGATGGCGGAATTGTTGATGAAGAGAGGACGTCCGGTTTTATGCCTGAAAATGAGCAGGGGCATGGACATTCGTTCATCAAAAAGACATTTCATAAGCCCACGTATTGTCACCATTGCACCCTGATGCTATGGGGTCTCATAGGACAAGGATATGTATGCGAAGGTAAGCCGTATTCCATGCATTAATTTATTATGATCGCCAAACAGCTTCATCTTGCAAAATCAACGTGAATGAATAAATCAACACACAGGTGGAGGGTAAGTATGTCGTGAAAGAATAAACTGTGAGGGACATGGGATTTGGGAGGATTTTTTTTCTTGCAGGGCAGGCAGGTTTTCTGTAGCTTGACCGGTGTGCGATACTCAGAAACGATTGCCGATGTTCGCGATCAATACAATACAGCGCGCTAGTGTACTGATGAACTAAGCAGCTAATGTAAACATCTCGAATGAAGCCTCATCACTCGCTGTCAATGATTTTTCCTTGGATAGGCTCTGAGAGAGAGAGAGAGAGAGAGAGAGAGAGAGAGAGAGAGAGAGAGAGAGAGAGAATGAGAATTATTGCAAGGACAATATATGCATGCCTATCACAATATTATGCCTTCACTTATTTAAGCACTCTTTTGCATCTATTGCAAAATAATATGATTGTATTGCATAAAATAATTATAACAGAAAAGAGTAAACTCATTATACTGATGTGTTTAAACCATTTACAGTTGAATTTTGCAATAGCTAGTCAGTAGCAATATTGATCAAATGTCAAGTGAATTTCTATCTTGCATAACCTTCACATTCCGAGCTTGACATCTGGAAAGATCAATACATCACATGAATTTGAAAACTGTAAACTGTCTGAGCATGTGTGCAGAGGATGACATGGGGAGTTTGTTAAATTATTGAGATGCACTCTTGATGAACAAATTTCAGATTCCTCGGCAGACTGTTGATTTGAAGCTGATGGAAAGGTCAATCAGTACACAATCTTTTTCTTCAGACAAAACAATTTTTTTATGTTAATGTAAATACTGTGTATTTGTGTGTGAGGGGTGGGGGTCAATGTTTATGGGCAGCCAAAATTGTCCTAATTTGTGAGGATGTAATCTTGTTGGTAGTGTAATCAGACAATTTTAATAAATATTAAACAAACGCTTGTTTATATGTTCCTGGTGATGTAAATTCATGGGCAAGGGTTACCTACCAAAGCCACGAACAATGATGATTCCACAGTAAACATTAATAATTGAGCTCAACCTTGTTATTATACTTATAGTGTGTCCAAGGTTACTGTTTCCACCACTTTTTGGTTAATTTTAATTAGAATACACATATTTGTCAAAGAATGAAAACAAATTTCTTATGGGGATTAATAATGAGAAGTGTTTACATCTTTTCTCCATCTTGAAATACTGCGGAGAGACCTCGCACAATTTTTCAACACTATCATTTGGGTACTTTTTATATTGTTTGCAATGCAAAATCCCTGTAGACTTCCTATTTTTGGTTGTGTATTAAAACCTAACGCTGTAGAGGAGGTGTTTCAAATCAGATAATCTGGACCTTTTTCATTCTATTGGATGAACGTAGTTTGGGCACCAAGGTATTCATGATTATCGAAATATTAAGCAAGAAGTGCTGGAAGCAGAAACTTGGGAGAGAGTACTTTTCATGAATTCAATAATATAGGTATTATATTTTAAATGCATCTATGTGTGCTTATTTTTGAGTAGTAGGGATATTGCAGGTTTTGGTAAAGCTTTTTCTGGGTACCGTACATAGCAACCTTGAATGGTGCAAATATTAAATAGGCTTTGGACATCCACACTATTTTTGGAACACTTGTAAGGCCGCCCAAACTTAATTCTACGTTTAATGTAATAAAACACTTGTAAGGCCGCCCAAACTTAATTCTACGTTTAATGTAATAAAACCAATCTTCAGAAATATTAATTTATGAACAAAGTGTACAGAGGTTTATTTTAGGTTTGCCAAAACATTATGACCTTTATTTATAGCGATGTCAAAGTTGTAAAACAGTCATACTGGCTTAGACTTCAGGGGCAAATAATGCGATACCCCCTTTTATGTCATTTTTTTTGTTTACAAATTTTGTACAATGTATATTTTTTCATTGAAATATGTCTTAACTGACCAGGAAAACCACTGCAGTGTCTATTATTATACACATACTAAGCATAACCATCATTTAAAAGCGTAGACAAAATTTGATATAAAATCAGACCAAGCAGCCATAAAATACCGGTAAACAATGCAATTAACAGTTACATTGTATAAAGTTTGTGCATTTTGATTGCACATATATCCATGTAGTTGACTTGGTTATATTTACATTATCCAGTGTCTTTGCCTGTGATAACACTACGTATCAATTTTGTACTATATAACTCATAATACAAACGACGCCAAATCGAGGCGCCAGCGGGGTTTGTTTATTTATATTTAATTATTTAATCGTACGATGGCCTAAGATTATATAAATATAAGTAATAAGGAATCATTCTTTGAATATTATGAGGTGATAATTTTGGTCGGGGCGTGATCAAATCTATCATAAAGCCCTTCGGGCTTTATTGGATTTTATCACGCCCCGACCAAAATTATCACCTCTTATATACTCAAAGAATGATTCTTTATTCCTTATATAAACCATGGATCATGTGATCTGTAATACAAAAGTTGGATATTGGCTTGGGATATTTAGTAATGACTATAAGAATTGTAAAACATAGAACCATTTTAACAGGAGCTTGGACTTTGGGTAGTTGTGTCAAACAGCCTGTCTATTTCATTGCTAGCCACTCTGCCATGGCTCTTTGAAATCAGCAAGATTTGACTGGCTTTTGAGCTAAGACTACCCAACCGGTGCATATTTCGCTTGAAATTGCATCATTTTAAAGTTGTTTTGACGCAAGATAGCAACACCCTACTGAAAGCCCAAGGTCTTTTTAAAATGGTTCTAGTTTATGGACAATTACTTTAAATGTATTAACTTTGGAAAAGTTAAATGTATTGTTTGTGACCATCTTTCTTATGTTCAAATACTTGTGCCCCTGGTAGAGCACTTGACTGGAGATTCAATGAATCTGGGTTCAAATCACATTCTGGTTAGTCATGATTTCTCCCATCCCATTACATTTGGTGCTGTGGCCAACCCCTGGAACAGACAGGTTTACTCCTTTCAGAGGATGTTGATCTTCAAGATCATTTAAAAGGTGGAAGGAAAGTGATGGTCAGACTGGTTTGGACTGCACCCGATTAGGTCAGTTGGCTGAGCATCTGACTTCACCTGACTTAATTTCAAATATCTCACTTCCATTCCTCTTTGAGAAGTGCAGGTACAAGTTAATGAAATGACTACAAAATAATGGTCTGAGTCAAGATTTGGCGTAGTACATTAAGGTCGTACAAAGGAAATAGTGTCTTTGGTGGAATTGGTAAACAACAGAATGAGATTAGTCAGTTGTTGTAATAAACATCGTATGTCAGCCCAGTGCTGGCATTGTCATTGTTTACTATAAAGGAGTGATCATGTAGACCTGAAGGAAAAGACCAATCAATAGGATTGACACATCTAGAGCTTCATTTAAGTCATCACAGTCCTTTTGTATACTAGGGACTAAAAAATGATTTTATTTATTGTAGAATTTGCATTTAGAAAACTGTCACCAGCATAATTTACGTGCAAATGGATTTCACATTTGCTGGACTTTTTTTGTAACTAATTTAGAATTACTGTTTTGTACATGAACTTATATTTTAGAAAGTAAACAAAATCCACATGGTAAAATGAAATTTCAATGCAATAGTTCATATTGGTTCAATAAAAGAATCTTATTTACAATATACTCGGTATATTGGTATACATGAGTGGCTAAGGACTGTTGCCAGATGCAGTATAAACAAATACATGTATAAATGTTGAAAACAAAGACAATGGGAAAGATGGGATGGGTCTGAACATATTTCTAGCAGGAATCATTGATTTTGATTAGTTGAAAATATAATTTATTCGTAATTAAATAATGATTAATTACGATGAGGAGCTAGTGTACCTTAGTGACCAAAATAAATAACAAAAATTAAAGAACGAAAAAATAATTTCCGAAAATAAATATGGAATTTGAGTCAACTTAAAATTGCCACAAGGAGGGCGACTTTGTACCTTGATGCAAGGCTCAGTGAAGAAGCCATGAGCACGAATGTGCTCGGGTTTATATACTTGTTAAACAATAGTGAACACTTTTAACAGAATTGGCCAAAAAGAATTTACGTTTATAATAGATGAAAGAGAAAATGAATAACGAACCCGATGAATTTGGAAATAATTTAAGTAGGTACTACTACATTTAAACAGTTTGTTCGTTTGATTAATATTCCATATAAGGAAAAAATCACTCACAAGATTTAGAAGTTTTGTCTTAAGGGTCTGATGAAACCAATAGAACAAATGGACAAAATATATAGGTATAAAATGGGATTTGAACATGGGCCCTCAAATTTGGATTGGGCTTTATTTATTGTCTTTTTTGTTTGTTTTTAACACATTAAACATTAAAGCTGCTTGGTCCGATTTTTTTTGTTATTACAGTATCAAATTTGTTCCTGGAAAACCCTTTATCTTAGAAAGTTATGGACTTTCTCCTATTTACGCGAGCAGAATCAATCTCCTTTCAAAGTTAGAAATATTCAAAGTAAATAAAAATAATTTCCTTTTGGGCAAACGAAAAAAACAAACCAAAGTGCATCACGGGAATTGTTAGAAAAGGAAACCGTTTGGTTTTGTCCCCTGAATGATTCAGGTTACTAGTATTCGACCCGCATGCTATATATGCATGGATTGTAAAGAAAGCAAACTTCAGAAATATTAGCGAACAAAATGTACACATGTTTATTTCTACTTTGTCTGATTATTTCGACCTTTATTTAATGCGATGTCAAAGTCGAATACAACCATGATACCCATCTCGTCATCAGGGGTGAAATTTAACATGAGGCGAAATAACGCGATACCCTTTTATGTCATTTGTTTGTTAGCAAATTTTTTACGTATTTTTCTTCATTGAAATTTGGCTTAATTGACCTGAAATGCAATGTCTATTATTATACATATACTAAGCAAAACCATCGTTTAAAGCGTCCATAAAATTTGATATAAAACCTGACCAAGCAGCTTTAAATATTTAAGTTTACAAATAATCACATATTACTATAATCACATGTTTAATCTTGCTCATTTCCATTCATCATTTATTCTTTCACAAACCTGTCATTAGGCAAAAGGTTGTTTTTATCTTGCATATATTCAATGTCTGATATCTAGAGCTCGAACCAATAGACAATTCTATCAGTTAAATCAATTTTCATCAAATTCATTACGTTTGGATTCTATCACATTTATATATATTTACTTGAGCAGGCACAGAAATCTTGCCTAAAAATATAAAAAAAATGTTTATATTCTGATCAGTGATCAGTGCATTCAACAGCCCATTCTTGACCACACCTTATTTGAGGCGCTAATTCAGATTAATTCCATTTTACAAAAGATGGTGTCTGACAAGAATCTTGATTATTATACAAATAGTTAACAATGTTATTTTCATATACTTGCTCTGGGGCATAAGATAAGTGAAGTTCTCTTTATAACTGCCAAAGAGCCTTTGGCAAGATCTTAGGATAGACTTTTTCCAGCAATTTGGTTGTAAGCATTGGGATTTACACCATTTATTTAGAGAATGTATTAAAGTAACTCTGACCTTAGCCCATTTTACACGGATCTATCATAGGTACAAAAGTCAAAATCAGCATGAGTCTTTCCTTTCCTCTTGGAGTAACTTTTTGTCCTTTTAAACAATAGGCATTGTAGTTGCAATGAAAATTTTTCAGCATTCAGAATTGGTTGAGAGTTCTGTTGTAAAATGGAGTCCTGAAGCCCTGCAGGCTCACAAAATGTGAATATTGGAATCTTTGACATTTGATTACACTTGTCATTTCACCAAAATGTTAAACAGAGTACATTTAACAATAAAATGCTTCCTTTGGTAATTTATGCAAAATATGAAGGTACAGGTGTAGTGACATTGCAGAAAATTTACCCTACCCACATATGAAATGGAGAGAGTCATACCTAATGGATGTAAATATAGCTAAATGAAATGCATTCAATAGCATCGGTTAAAATTCTCTCTTTTTTTCTGCACAGTTTGCAACTTTGTGGTCCATGAGCGATGTCTGAAATTAGTGGTGTCTGCCTGCTCCAGCATTGCCACAACTCTGATCAAGAATCCAGTGGCTCATTGTTTCTCGACACCCTCCATCTTCAAACGCAAGTTCTGTGATGTATGTCGCAAGCGGCTGGAGGACAGTGCAGCCATCAGATGTGAACGTAAGTCTGACTCTTATCACTAACATTTGGATTTTTTTGTGTTCATACAGAGCTTTTAATAAGGGGCAACAGGAAGCAGTTTCTTCCACTTCCACTTACTGAAAATTCTGTAACACAGTTGATGAGATTGAAGCTGGATAATTTTGGTCCTTTGTTTTGTCTTGTAGTGTGTGAATACTATGCCCATGTGGATTGCCAAGACTTTGTGGTCAGCAATTGTAAGGAGTGCGCCACCTACACCCCGGACAATGATCGTGTTGGCGTATGTATAAAAGGCTACTCACATTTGCAGACACTCGTTATTCTAATCTATAATCCAAAAGTTAATGCTATGCATGTTAAGCAATACATCATTTTTAAGCTCTTTTCTATCTTGTGAATCTCATTTGGCCTTGATTTGATTTTTGTACGTGCAGTCGGTGTATCTGCCTCATTTGCATAAAAAAAACTTTTTGTGAAACTGTGTATATTTTGTAAGTAAATGTCAGGACAAAATTTTCTTGACATTAATGATATATAAATGCCTTATACTGACTAATCTTCTAGGTTGAATCAAAATGGTCCTAGGAAATAGATAACGGAATAGAACTACTGTAATTAATGATGAATAAAAAGTAAAATTTTATATTTTTTTATGAACTAAAATATGATTCTTTGAGTAGGTGTAAACTGAATGAGGAAATGCAAACTATATGCTATAAGATGCTTTTGAACAAGCTGATATACAACTGTTACACATTTCCACCTCAATTCTTTTGTCAAAATGAATGATTTATGAACTTTTGAAACAGTATAGCAAGTTATTTTGTGGGTGCTCAATTTTGGCATTTGATACCAAAGTTACCAATGGGCTAAATTGAAGTCGCAAAACTCATCTACTTATGTGCTTGTTGGGTTGAAAATTTGAAATCGCCAAATTTTTGTAATTATAAAGAAAATATCAGAGTCAAAATCTCCAAATTCAGACTCGTCAAAATAGCCTGCTGTATAGTTTAGAAGTAGAATAGATTTATTGATTCTTATCTGTAGGATTAATTTCTGAAATTTTAAGTATACCCATCCATTTGTAATTTTGCCACAAGATGACCATGGCACTCATGGTTTATATTCATCTTGCCTGATGTTTTTATTCTTACAGCAACAGAACATTGTGCAATACCATCACTGGAGGGAGGGGAACTTGCCAGCTAACTCCAAATGTGTAGCGTGTAAAAAGACCTGCTGGTCATCTGAATGTATGGCCGGCATGAGGTGTGAATGGTGTGGTGTCACGGTAAGTGTTTGTTCTGATTGAATAGTTACCTTAACATCTTTGTTCTGACTGTATAGTTACTGTAATATCTATGCTCTGACTGCACAGTTACTATAATGTAACTGTAACATCTTTGATCTGACTGCATAGTTACTGTAAAATCTATGTTCTGACTGTATTGTTACTGTAACATCTGCGATCTGACTGCATAAGTATTGTAACATCTTTTGATCTGACTGCATAAGTATTGTAACATCTTTTGATCTGACTGCATAGTTACTGTAATATCTTTGATCTGACTGCATAGTTACTGTAACATCTTTTGATATGACTGCATAGTTTTTGTTATATCTTTTAATCTGACTGCATAGTTACTGTAACATCTTTTGATCTGACTGTATAATTACTGTAACATCTTTGATCTGATTATAGTTATGTAACATCTTTGATCTGACTGCATAGTTGCTGTTACATCTTTGTCCTGACTGCATAGTTCTGTAACATCATGATGTGGCTGCAAAGTTACTGTAACATCTTTGATCTGACTGCATAGTTACTGTAACATCTATGTTCTGACTGTGTTGTTACTGTAACATCTTTGTCCTGACTGTATAGTTACTGTAATATCTATGTTCTGACTGCGTAATTATGTAACATCTTTGATCTGACTGCATAGTTACTGTAACATCTTTGATCTGACTGCATAGTTACTGTAACATCTTTTGATATGACTGCATAGTTTTTGTTATATCTTTTAATCTGACTGCATAGTTACTGTAACATCTTTGATCTGACTGCATAGTTACTGTAACATCTTTGATCTGACTGCAAAGTGATGTAACATCTTTGATCTGACTGTATTGTTACTGTAACATCTTTGATCTGACTGCATAGTTACTGTAACATCTTTGATCTGACTGCATAGTTACTGTAACATCTATGTTCTGACTGCATAATTACTGTAACATCTTTGATCTGATTGTAGTTATATAACATCTTTGATCTGATTGCATAGTAATGTAACATCTTTGATCTGACTGCATAATTACTGTAACATCTTTGATCTGACTGCATAGTTACTGTTACATCTGTGATCTGACTGCATAGTTACTGTAACATGTCTCTTTTTACTGCATAGTTACTGTAATATCTTTGTTCTGACTGTATAGTTACTGTAACATGTTTGATTTGACTGAATATATACTGGAACACTTTGTTCTGACTATTTTGTTATGTAGTTGGTTCTGACTGTGTAGTTAGCATAATATCATCGTTGCATCTATATGGGTACAATATCATATTTGTTCTAAATGCATAACTTGTTTTGACTTTATAGTTAATGTAAGGTGTTTGTTCTTACTGTATAGTTACTGTAACATATTTTTCTGACTGTTACTGTAACATATTTGTTATGACTGTTTTAGTACAAATACGTGTTTAGACTGTATAGTAAACGTAACATTCTCTTTATGATAAAAAGTTGCTTTGACATGATCATCAATTTTAAAGATAAGTTATCATTTAAAATATTCCTCTATTTAGCTTGACCTGTAAACAATAAGATGGTATTGGGTGAATTTAATATGTAATTTATAAATTTGATTTCAGTCCCATGCAAGTTGCTACAAACTTCTTCCAGCAGAATGTAATTTTGGGAGTTTACGAGAAATCATGCTGCCTCCAAGTTGTTTGACAGTCCCCAGGATAAACATCAGCATGGATAAGATCCTAGGAATCAACGTCAGGACTCCCGACGGTAGGCTTTGTCATTTGTTCTCTAAAATAAGATAAAAATCACTCAGTAGTAAATTGAGGTTTAAGAAGAAGACTTGGGTTTTGGTTATGTTACACCCTCCTTCTTTCCCTCCAACTGAAGAAGAGAAATGTTAAATGTCACAGTATTATGTTTTTATCTGTATGAAAAAGGTAAAGTTATATTAATTCAAGGTGTATAAATCTAAAGTGGATACCACGGTGATATTTTAAACACTACAGAATACTACACAGAGCTACAAGCTTTACATGGAAGTTTACACATGGCTACAAGCTTTACCTGAATGTTTACACAGAGCTACAATCTTTAATTGGATGTTTACACAGAGCGACAAGCTTTACTTGGATGTTTACACAGAGCTACAATCTTTAATTGGATGTTTACACATAGCTACAAGCTTTACTTGGATGTTTACACAGAGCTACAATCTTTAATTGGATGTTTACACATAGCTACAAGCTTTACTTGGATGTTTACACAGAGCTACAAGCTTTACTTGGATGTTTACACATAGCTACAAGCTTTACTTGGATGTTTACACAGAGCTACAAGCTTTACTTGGATGTTTACACATAGCTACAAGCTTTACTTGGATGTTTACACAGAGCTACAATCTTTACTTGGATGTTTACACAGAGCGACAAGCTTTACTTGGATGTTTACACAGAGCTACATGCTTTACTTGGATGTTTACACAGAGCTACAAGCTTTACATAGAAATCTACACAGAGCTACAAGCTTTACATGGAGCACTACACAGAGCTACAAGCTTTACACAGAACACTACACAAAGCTACAAGCTTTGCATGGAAGGAACTCTGCACAGAGCTACAAGCTTTGCGTGGAACTCTACGCAGAGCTACAAGCTTTACATAGAACAGTGCACAGAGGTACAGGCTTTGCGTGAAAGGAACTTTGCACAGAGCTACAAGCTTTACATGGAAGTATAGACAGAGCACCATGCTTTACATGGAGCACTACACAGAACTACATGCTTTGCATGGAGCACTACACAGAACTACATGCTTTGCATGGAGCACTACACTGAGCTACATGCAGCATTACACAGAACTACAAGCTTTACATAGAAGTATAGACAGAGTACAAGCTTTACATGTAATACTTAACAGAGCTACAAACTGTACAGGGAAGTATATACAGATCTATAAGCTTTACATAGAACACTACACAGAGCTACAAGCTTTACATAGAACACTATACAGATCTATAAGCTTTACATAGAACACTATACAGAGCTACAAGCTTTACATAGAACACAGAACACTATACAGAGCTACAAGCTTTGCATGGAGCACTACACAGAGCTACAAGCTTTACATGGAAGACTGACATAAAGAACACTATACAGAGCTACAAGCTTTACATGGAAGTCTGAAATACACAACTCTACACAGAACTGGCTTATATGAAGCCAGGCATTGTAGAAAGTATTGATTTTCCCCCATCGTGAATCAACTGTCATGGAAATGCTGTCTGCATCACACTTACAGTGTAGTGCTGTATTATTGGCAGAAGATGTTTCTAAGGATTTTGGTCAAGTCTAAGAATTGCTATTTGCTATTGAGTACTGGCTTATCTTATTGGCCATTAAATTCCCTGTGTAAGAGCAGGCATCCTTATATTGGCAAACAATATAAGGATATTATTAGCAGTTTTAGAATTGAATTAATTTCAGTTGTAATATACAATGTTGAAACTTTTTAATTGTACATGAAATCTTTAATATATTAGAGATCTCAAATTGCCCACTCATCTAATGTTGGTGTGTTTTTTTAATACCAACATCATAAAAGCCAAATCTTTTGTACAGTAAGATCAAACTCGATATAGCACAGTGGCGGATCCAGGAATTTGAAAACGGGGGGGCGCAGTTAAAGGCAGGGGGTCTGGGGGCCGCCTTGACGCCCCCAGTGGGTCCAGGGCGAAGCCCTGGTGGGGGTCCAGGGGGCGAAGCCCCTCGAAGCTCCTGAAATCTAGATATTTTAAAAGGCAAAATCATGTTGTCTGGAGGGCCAATTTTTACTTATTTTCCCGTCATTTTAATCACTAGAAATGTTACCAAAATGTCATTTAATTTTGAAGTAACAAAAGCTGCAGAAAGTTTCAATTGAGCTCTTACAAATAAGAAGTATTTATTTCATTGTATCTGGGATAAGACTTTTAACTAAATTTTGTTCATTTTGTAGGCTTTTGCAATTTTACTCAATAATATTGTTATTTGTCATAATTGTCCAAAATTTGCACCAATGAGTTTGTCGGTCGTAAATAATTAAAATAAATAAAAACAAGAAATACTTCAAAATATTGTACACAATTATAGCTGTTTTATTTAAATGGATTGTTAGACACCATTCTTCTTGAGTTTTTGTTAATGAAGATGTCGACAATTTTCTTGTAGTCTAGGGGAATATCTCTGTGAATTTGGAGAAAAGTTAGGGCGTTTAACCGGTCCTGTCCCATAGTACTTCTCTGGGACGATTTAATACGTTTTATTGCTGAGTTTCCTCGTTCAACAGTAGCACTCAACACAGGAATAAGTAATAGAAGAGTAATTATTCTGTGAATATTATGTACTACATAAACCGAGTCTTACACAAGAAGTCCACTCGTACACAAGTTGAGCCGTTCCTATTTTTTTTTAATTACTAAACTATATCGAATGAAATAACACTTCTACATGAATATGCCTACAAATTATAAATCTTTGTATTTTTCATTTTACAAATTGAATTTAATATTAAAGTAAAGCATGACTTTATATGATCAGAAAAAAATCATCCACAAAAAAAAAAAAAAAAAAAAATCAAACGGGGGGGCGCGCGCCCGGCGCGCCGGCGCTGGATCCGCCACTGTAGCATTCTGTAGAAAGATCAAATTTGAATAATATGAATTTGGTTTTACTGTACAGAATAGAACACTAGTAAGGTCGGTAGTCCAATAGTTGCATTTTAAGTGCCACAATTATCGTTACTTGTGGATAGATTGTTACTTAATTGGGGTTGATGATACTGTAAATTCCTTATAATATGCGAGTACCTAATTCCGCGATTCCGCTGTTTTGTTTCAAATCGCGAGAATATAAAACCGCGATCACCATTTCTTTGTTATAATTTCCTATAGTTTAAAACTGTCTGAAAAATAAAAGCAAGATTTTAAAATCCGCGAGGGTTGCTTCTTGTGATTTTACGCGAAGTTATTTCCTCGCGTTAAATTAGGAATGTACAGTAAAACTAAAGTAAGTGACCAGAAATAGATAGATTTTCCTTAGATATCGTTTGATACTGTGCTCGTAAGCAGATAGCGTATTAGATAAGCTCTCTGCAGTGATTGGTGATGATCAGTTTGGTGTTTTAAATTCCCCAGACTTGCTTGATAAAAATACCCATAGTAACAGTTTTATCAACAAAAGGAATAGCATGTACTGTGGAATCATAAGAATTTATGGTGGCTCATTTTTCATGGTATTTGTGGGTAGCCCTCCCCAACGAAATTTATACCTTCAACAAAAACAAATTTAGAGTTATCTTTTTTTACTGAAACTGAAAACCAACGCATCCATGAAATTACACCCCCCCCCCCCCCCCACAAATAAAGAATATCCCACAAACCATGAAAATTGCCTCCCACGAATTTATATGATTCCACAATAGTTCATTTGAAGTTACTCTTCTGCAGTTGATCGTATGGATGTTATTACATGTACTTTAATATATGTACTTTATTTAAATATCTTGTCTGTTTTACCTGAATTTGAGATACCATACACAAGGTAATTTTTTGCCCTGTGTTTTTTTCGCCCCTCTACACAAGCAAACATTTTTGCCCTGTGAGGATTTGCCCAGACACAGTTAGAAATAGGTACTTTTTCGAATTAACACAGAATTTAAAAAAAACTGTTTTGAATTCGCCCAGATATCAATCTGTGAGCAGACATCGAAGGTGAAAGGATAAAAAATAAAAGGGGGCGAATAATTCCCTGTATACAATAAATGTCTAGTGGAATGATGGAGTATCAAGACAATTATTAGTTTACAATACATGTAAATAACATTCTTCTAACATTGTCTTTACTCATTGTAGAACCAGAGAAGATAGAGAAAGCCCAAAAATCGAAGCCCAAGAAGGGTAGTCGAAATGGGACATCTGAAGAATCGGATAGCTATCTCAGTAAGGACATTTGTTAAATGAAGTATTTGAGTGTATATATACACTTAGTAAGGGGAATTGTTAGATGAATTATTGGTGTGTTTATATGCATGTATATTCAGTAAAGGGGCACTTGTTTAATGGGGCACCTGATGGAGTATATGTGTGTATATATGCATTCAGTAAGGGGCACCTGTTTTAAGGAGTATTTGTGTGCATATTCATTCATTCAGTATGGGGCACCTGTTTTATTGAGTACATAAGTGTATATTTACCATATTCTTTCAGTATGGGGCATGAGTTTTATGGAATATTTGTGTGTATTTATACATTCAGAAAGAAATCTTACTTGATTTTGATTTGCATTTGCAAAGTTTTTGGTATAAAAATGATAAAATGGTAAAATGATAAAGGGAAAGCCTTGTTTTAATTTATTGGATAACATTATGTTTGTTGTCATGAAAAATTTAAAAAAATACATTTTGTCTCATTTTTATTCGAAGATATACATATATTATGCGAAAAAAAATACCTGAAGAGCAGACAATAAAACCATGGGTTGTGTTGCTTTATTCTAGATGCTAACACACCAGTTTCTGAAGTGTGTTCTAAGATTTCAGAGTTTATTTGGTAACTTTTTATTAACAGTAAAACCAGTTTTCGATGACTGTCCATCCAGTGGAGATTCCAAAAACGAGGAGGAGGAGAGAGAACGGAAGTCGCCTCGTGAAAAAGAGTACAAGGACAAAGATAAAGACCCAGATCGTGAGTAGTTTCCCCTTAGTCCCCACTACATATTAACATGTTCAAGTATAAAAGATTATTTTATATGCTATGTGTAAATGGAATTTATCTGTAACTGGTGTGATGTGGATTTTAGTGGAAGTTTTCCATGTGTATGATGGGGATAATTCATTAAGAGAAAAGAGATACCGGACAGTATCTGTTCCAAAGAATGCTTCCTTTCAAAGTATATTGGTGAGTTTAACTAAGCAGTAACTGCTCTCAGATTGGAATTTTTTGAATACCTTTTATTAAAACATGAACTAATGAGGTGAAAATAAATTTTTTCATGACATAGGAAGCAACATTGAAAACATTCCACATATCAGATGATCCGAAGAACTATTATGTCTCAGAAGTGACAGACTCAGGTACATAACTGGCAATCACATTCTGGCCATTTTATTCTGAAAAGTGTCCCTTTATCCCCAAAACTCTCAGAATTTCTATATTTGAATAACTCATAATTAGCCACAAGTCTTGATTTCTACATAGCAAACAAATATACAGAATTCACTTTTGCATACAAGTGTCATTGTCTGATATTAAATATTTTGACATTAATGGTTAAAATTTTGCTAGCTAATGTTCTGCTGCCTATTATTTATATTCAGCTTGATATTTGAATATCTGTTAGTTTGAGGGCAAACAAGTTTTACTTTTGAGTTTAAAATTATCCTATAGAAATCTGAATTATAATTTTAAAAATGCACATAAATAAAAAAAATAAACAAGCAAAAGGCCAAAGTTGAACAGAATGAAGAAATTAAAGTTATATACAGGTATCCCCATGATCTGTAGGGTCCGTGATTTTCTGGATGTTTCATTGAAACTTTGATTCCAGAAAAGCTCTGAAATATTGATTGCTAATTCGTGTTTTCTTTAGAAGAGAGGGAGCTAGATGAGAATAGTCCAATCAGATCACAGCTGAAGACGTCAGACGACAAGAGACCCTCCATTTTCCTACGTTATCGAGACATGGACTCGGAAAGGGGCATGATCAAAGTCTACCCAGGAGTGTTGAGGTACGCTGATACATATTGACATCACTTTTTGTACATCTTTTTGTTTAAGGGAATAAGTTTACCATATAGAGGGGGGGGGGAAATAATGACCTTGACCTGATCTTGCTTTGGAAATTATAGGGATAACAAAACCTAGTGATGTCTATTTGATTGTTTGAACATTTTATGAATATTTTACTATGACAATTTTATACAAGATGACTCCTTCCTTCCAAGAGAAACTTAAAACCTGGTTTGAATAATTGTTGTTGTCTGTTCAGGGTATCAGGTAGTTACAAAAATATAGAGATTGGCTCCGACATGAC